>NC_044405.1:13155075-14355075 GCF_006542625.1 Nomascus leucogenys
AGTTATATTCTGTAAGTAAATAATTCAGGTCTCATATGATGGTTTTAAATCAATATTTGGTTTTGTGTCTTAGGTTTTCTGGTAGTAAAACAATTTGATTAGATAGATGATAGACAGGTAGTTGTCATTAAACGGCACAGTATTTCAAATAAAACTCCCCACAGTGAATATTAGCAGATTTTACCATATTATGAAATTTTCAAACATAATTATATGAACATTAAAACTAAAGATTATAAAGTGAAAAGTATTGTAGTTCATGAAATTCTTTCCAAAACATGCCTGACCAGACAATAAGCACACACACTAAATATTCACTGTTGTAACTTAAGATGATAGCTTGTACACAAAAACATTGAAGGGTTTTGAGACAATTTTGAAAATACCTAACTAAGCAATATTTACATATTATGGCTCAGGGAATAGATATTAACAAAAATTATCCTCTCTCAGGCCACTGTCTAGACCACAGGAAACCTGGTCAACAACATATGGGATGTCACCAGATTCAGACTCAGAAGTTTCCATAGTGCTGTGGCCAACAGCTAGACACAGTGAGTCATGGCTGCCCCAGTAACCAAACTCTCATCACACACAGGCTGTTTAGATAGTGATGGAACTAACATGAAATAAAATCAGGCCAAATAACATCTTAAGGTTCTAAAGAAAGATTTTAGATTCAGCATAGCTTCTAAATTCAGCAGCATCCAGAAAGTTTTGCCAGAGCAAGAAAAGTATAATACATTAGAAACAAGTTACTTTCCACAACTCAGGTTGCTTAGAAAAAGAAATTATTAGAAGAAAAGGATTTAATGTAGACAGTTACAGGTAGTCACATCCATGTCAATATTTATATCTCTGTCTATATAGTAAGCTTGATATCTGTGTACGTCAGCGAATAATAGTACCTACCTCAAATGAAATTAAATAAAAAATAAATGAGATACCACAATTGAAGTTGATTAGCATGTTAGTTGTGTAAACAGGCACATGTAAGCACAAGTGTGCACACACTACTTTTATTGGGTCCTTATATTTCTTGGAAAAAAATTACATTTATATTTACCAGAGGTGCAGAGTTATAAAACATAGCCATATGCTATTCCACATACAACAATAAGCATATCTTGGAAGGCAAGCTAGATCAAAAATTGATGTATAAGATGGAGTTTAGAAATCAACTGTAATTATATCTCTGGAAAATTCATGCACTTTAGGGAAATCTAGCTCCTGCCAGCTTTATTTGTATGCTTTGATTTATCTTAAAGTAACGTCATGCCTCATGCCAGTGACTGATTCAACACATAACATTCTCCAAGTCACAGGAGTTCATTCAGGGAGGAAAGATATGTGACCTGCCTAGCAAGGGACGTGTGAGGAATGAGTGTTTAGGGATATGGCTAAATGTGTTTTATTGTTATTGTAGTTTCAGGGGCTTTTCTCTCTCTTTTTTTTTTGAGATGGATTCTCACTCTGGCGCCAGGCTGGAGTGCAGTGGTGTGATTCGGGTTCACTGGCAACCTCTGCCTCTCGGATTCAATTAGATTCTCTTGCCTCAGCCTCCCAAGGTAGCTGGGACTACAGGCGTGTGCCCTACAACGTCTGGCTAATTTTTGTAATTTTAGTAGAGGACGGGGTTTACCGGGTTGACCAGGATGGTCTTGAATCTCTTGACCTCATGATCCGCCCACCTCGGGCCTCCCAAAGTGCTGGGAATTAAAGGGCGTGAGCCACTGCGCCCAGCCTGCTATTTCTTTTTTAGGAGAGCGACAAGGGAGTAAGTTTTCTCTTCTGCACACTGCAATTGCCACAATATTATTATACATAGGCCTGCAAACTGTTACCAGCCTGAGAAATGAAGCTGCTTTATTGAAAAATGCAGTGGAAGAGAATTTTAGAGAAGGAGAGCCAGTGGGTTAGCCCTGCCCGGCTCTTACCTGTGTGAACTGCGGATATCTATATTGTTTAAGCCGTTTTTTTTTATTGGTAATTTTTATTTAAACCAAAAATTATCTGTTAGAGTATCCCAGCCTCTTTCACCCTAAATGTATCTAATTAAATACTACCAGCCCATGACACCATTTGACTTTATTCTCTTCAATTATATCCTTTTGTATCTCAATCTGTCTTACTCTTATTCATGTTTTTTTTTAATTTCCCAAATACTTCACCTGTATGCTATAATTGATCCAATTCTGTAAATAAAATGCAAATTTACTTTGAAGCCGTATTGATACTGGAATGTTATAGTTACATGATAAAGGAATAGGTACATAAGGTACTACTTTATCAGATTTAAAGGTTTTATTTACATATTTATAAATATTTACATTTGCATATACTATAACAGAAAGGTAAATAGGGTGGTTCTGAATATAGTTTGTTATTAAACCTACTTCATAAGGTTGGAATTATGAGCCATTTTTAAACCAATTACGGCTTAGTAGTAGGGGTTCTTATTGACAACTGATCAAGAAGAAAATATCAAAATGTAATACATTCATCAGCTATTGAAGAAATCCCTTCAGTGTTAGATAATATTTCCCACACACAGGTTTGTGAACGTGAAAGAAAAATAAAAATCAACACACAAACCAACTTAGGAGAGTTTCTGTGGGTCAGGGTAAAAAGCTTCAGGGGATAGAGATAAAGAGAATAATCTGTATCGTTTTCTGCTGCTAATCACACTTACTGGGGAGAAAAATTCCTGCATTATATCGTGAACAACATAGTTTGAATTCTGTTATCTCAAAGACTCATCTTGTTCTTTTCTGTCGCTAAAGGATAGAAATCACGAGTGGTTAGACTAATGGTTAACAAAGTGCCTTTATGACTTCGTTGGGTTTTTTGTTGTGATATACAAAAGGAAAGTAGGAACTTTATTTTAAAGAAGAATCAAAGAATAGAATTTAAGGGTTAGAAGCTGATAGATTAAGAGAGGGAATGGAGGCCTACCTGAATGTGGATATTACTGCAGCTCACGGAAGGAGGGTTGGGGAGAATAGGGGCTGAATAGAGACTGTAGAAAATATTGAGTGGTAAGGAACGGAAAATAAATACTTAGGACTGATACACCGCCTATTCAATTTTAAGTAGCAGCCTGTTTTATTTTATTTTCTTGCTCTTTGTATTAGTTCGTTTTCACACTGCTCTGAAGAACTACCTGAAGCTCGGTAATTTATGAAGAAAAGAGATTTAATTGACTTACAGTTCTGCAGTCTTAGCGGGAAGCATGACTGGGAGGCCTTAGGAAACTTACAATCATGAAGGAAGGCGAAGGGAAAGCAAGGACCTTCTTCACATGTGGCAGGAGAGAGAAAGTGAGGGAGGATGTGCCACGCACTTTTAAACCACCAGATCTTGTAAGAACTCACTCACTATCATGAGAACAGCAAGAAGGAATAATCACCATAATCACCACCTCCCACCAGACCCCTCCTCCAATTCCACATGGAGGAAGAATTTGAGCAGGGCCATAAATCCAAACCATATCAACCTTGCTTTTACATAACCTACCTTTGTCACCCAGATTTTTAGTAAAACTTTCCCTCATTCATCACCAATGTGTTCAAGGCGCTTCAGGGAGAAAAATATTTCAATATATTATTTAGAAAGGGAAGAATAAGTTCAAAATACATGAACCTGATATGGATACTGGTCAGGAGAAAACAAACCCACTGGACAAACTTGGAAAGACAGGGGACGTTTTTTGCACAAGTGGGGACAATGTTTCATGAGTCGGATGAGTTGATGAGTTGGATGATGTTTCACGAGTTGGATGAGTAGGGAATAAACATAGGAGATCTAAGGAAACGGGAACACACTGCACATACAGTGTATGTGTGATTATGCACATACAGTGTATGTGTAATTATGCACATAACAACAGCTGTAAAATGTAGTCTATCCAGTGGGAAATAAGATTCTTTAAATGTAAATATTCTCTAAAAGGCACATTACTTACCTGAAGTTTTTCTGATTTGAACATGTATGTTTTTAGTTGCAAGATTTGTTGAGTCACATATACACATGTATATGTGTATATAAGGGGTTTGAAATGAGGATATAATAAACATAAGAAATGTATATACTCTTCTCTATATGATAAAACTAAACATATTCCAATATACAATTCTTATGTACATCTAATATGGAAACAGTACAATGATAACGTAATATAGTCCACTCACTACTCACCAAAGAGATGGTGAGAATCCTAATCTAGAAGAACCAATAGGAAAATAAATTAATAGTGCATTATGCTCATCTTCTCTTTTTGGTATTATGTCCTCTGCTAATTCTTATACTTTATAGCATTATCATTACATGTAATCTGCAAATTTTATAGTTTTTACTATAACTTATAGTTTGAATTTAGAGTTGAGAGGCACATAGATCATTTTAAGTAGAGTATTTACACAGATTTTATTTCTCTCTACTGTGAAGTGCAAAATGCCAATAGCATACTTTCCTGACTAACCTGGGGTAGCTTTTCTTTTATTCTTTGTCCCTGGAAATCACTCAGACACTGGTGTTCCATGAAGTACCTAGTTAGGGAGTGTACCTAGTTAGTGACTGTTCTCACGCTGCTAATAAAGACATAATGAGAATGGGAAATTTATAAAGAAAAAGAGGTTTAATGGACTCACAGTTTCACATGGCTGAGATGGCCTCAATCATGGCAGAAAATGAAGGAGGTGCAAAGGCACATCTTACATGGTGGCAGGCAAGAGAGCATGTGCAAGGGAACTTCCCTTTATAAAATCATCAGATCTCATGAGACTTAATCACTATCACAAGAACAACATGGGAAAAACCTCCCCATGATTCAATTACCTCCTACTGGGTCCTTCCTACAACATGTGTGGATTATGAGAGCTACAATTCAAGATGAGATTTCGGTGGGGACACAGCCAAATCAAACCATATCTGGAAGTATATTTAATTTTGCCTCATCTGACTAGAGTTTTTCTTTTTCTGTTATCTAAGCTGGATGTGTATTTCCTTTTCTCATTGTTCTATTACACTGATGAACAACATTGTGAAATAACAGTAATTGACTAGTACTAGTGTAAGAATGCTGTTGTTTTCTTATGATACATTCAGTATCTTGTAGGCTGCACAAATGCTATATTTACATTTTATTTTTTCCTCCTCCCTCTAAAAAAACTGAGATAAAAATAGAGGTGCCTCTATGTTCCAAGGTGAATTTCTTGCAAAAAAATGACAATCCATCTCTAACCTTTCTATGGCATTTTATTTTTAAAAAATGGTTGATGAACTAATACCAGAAGATACTGAATAAACTCATACAAATGAACGGAAGAAAATTAATATAGTGAACATCATAGTTAGGGTGATGTTACATGTTCCCCACTACTATGACTGACTTAATGGCAGTTTCTTTTTTATTGAATAATTTCAGTGTAACTAATAGATCTGTAAATTATAAACTTCACTCAATTAATTTCTGTAGTTTCTTCACAAGACATTTAGCTCTGGAATTTTATTGAACTCTACATTACTAAAATATATTTGCAAAAGTAAGCTATGAAAAATACATGCATGATTTCATTTCATTGAAGTTTGGTAGAAAACAAAATCAAACTTCTAGTGTATCTTAGAATGATGTACTAAGTTGACCAATATATGTTGCATTAAACAGCAGTACTGGAACAAACAAATTAACAGACAAATATGTTTACAAAGCCCAGATTTAGAGTCTTATTTTATTAAATCCAGATCCTTCTAGAGGATCATTGAAAGCATCTGTAATTATTTCAAATAACATTATCTCTTAGCCTTGCAAAAAATACAGTAGCTTTTTTTTTTTTTTCTGAGACAGAGTCTTGCTCTGTTGCTTAGGCTGGAATGCAGTGGCGTGATGTCGACTCACTGTAACCTCTGTCTTCCAGGTTCAAGAGATTCTTCTGCCTCAGCCTTCCAAATAGCTGGGATTACAGGCACCTGCCATCATGGTCAGCTAATTTTTGTATTTTTAGTAGAGATGGGATTTTGCCATGTTGGCCATGCTAGTCTTGAACTCCTGACCTCAGGTAATCCGCCTGCCTCGGCCTCCCAAAGTGCTGGGATTCAGGTGTAAGCCACCATGCCCAGCCACAGTAGCACTTCTTATCTGCAATTTAACTTTCTGTCCTTTCAGTTATCCAGGATCAACTATACTTCAAAAACATTAAATAGAAAATTCCAGAAATAATTAATAAGTTTTAAATTATGTGTCATTCTGAGTACCAAGATGAAATTGTGTGCTATCCCTCTCCATCTTGCTCTGGACGCAAATCATCTCTGTGTTCAGCAGATCCATGCTGCAGACACTCCTAGCCTGTTGCTAAGTAGCCTCTTTCAGTTATCAGTTTGACTGTTGCAGTATCACAACCTTGTGTTCAGGTCACCCTTATTTTATGTAACGATAGCTCCAAAGGTCAAGAGTAGTGACACTGCATATTGTTGTAATTGTTATGTTTTATTATTATTGTTGTTACTCTCTTACTGTGCTTAATTTACAAATAAACTTTACCTTAGGTATGTATGTATAGAAGAAAAAATAGTGTATATAGGATTTGGTAATTTTGGTGATTTCAATCATCCACCAGGGGTCTTGGAATACATACCGCTAAGACAATTGAGGACTCCCGTAACAAAATTTCTTTTCTATTTACATCCATCTCCATCCTATTCTAGGCGACAGGTGGAAATGGAGAGTGGCAAAAAAGAACATACTCTACATTTGAAGGAGTATTGTTCATAATTCTGTCCAGGCTACCAGCACACTTCCGAGGAACTCTTGTTTTTAAACAAGTAAAAAAAAATGGAGGCAGTCCTGGAGGTGAGTGATGGGAGAGACACACCATGGATACATAGCTGGTGGTCTTCTCTACTGATTTTTGCTTAGCTTCTCTATGTTGATGGAGTTAGAAGTACCATCTTCAGTTAAAACACCTACATTAGCCAGCCACATTCCCTCTGAACTAGGGCTTAAACTTAGAAAAACATGATGACAAGTAGGACTGCACCGCAAGCAAGAAAAATAAAATATGATTGCTAACTTTTCCATTCCTTCGTGTTAGAAATAAAAAATAATAAATCATTGTTATTGATGCCAGATTTTGTGTAAAGAGGTAATGTTTATGTGAATCAAAATAGATTTATAAACCTTTCAACACTGCAGCTTGGCCTTAGAACCTTTCCTGAGATACCTCCTTTTTGTCGTGAAAGCAGATGGCACACATATATGCAAATTAAAAATAGACTTTGGTCATAAAACAAAAAAATAAGATTCAACAAGCTCAACTTAAATTATTAGCTCAGCACAGGCGAGTCCAACAGTAGCTATCATTAAATTCAGACCAGCCCACCATTGTAAGAAAGACAGTAATAGTTATGCAGTGTCTGCAAGGCATTTTGAATCCATTACATAAAAATGTGTGCTTGGAATACTACGCTATAGTAAGCATTATGAGAGTATGCGCACTTTTACCCTGAGGAGTGTAATTAAGTGCAATGCTCAAATGAATGGTTTGCAGTGACATGTATTATCCTCCTAAGCTGGCTCAAAAGAAGCTCTGAGTCTGTGCTATAGCATTCGCTTCTACCTATCTTTAACATGTATTATGTTCCCTTAAGCCTCTGGGAATGATTCAATGAAAATATGTTGCTTGCCTCAGTTCACATTCTCTTATGGCAGCCATAAACTTTAGACTATTTTTACACAGATTTTCAGTTTTCTTAGTTGAAATATAAGACCATTAAAATGAGAAGAAACAACTAATTGAATACTGCAGATCATTTTATGTGTTTGAAGCTGCCTCAATTTGACTTCCGCACAGTTACTACTTTAAGGAGTAAGCTGAGAACATGAAATTGCATGTCTTCAAACAGTCTAATGACTTCTATAATTCCATAATAGTTTGGCTAAAATCACTGCTGGATGTATAGCACAAAATTAATCTCATACAATGAGGGTATGTTGACATTTTCAGGTCGATCTGGGCTAATGAACTTCTTGCATTATTCGATGTGGGGTTTCCAATTGAATACGATAAATTTGGGGATGAAAATAGTTACTGAAACATCAAAGATATTCCTTTATAAAGTGAACTCATATCAGACCTACTCAGAAACCCAGTTAATTTATAAGAATGTATAAATCCTACATAGGTGTTAAATGGAGACTAGGAAGGGTGGAGGGAGAGGAGAGCGAATGTTGAGAAATTACCTAAGGGGTACAATGTATGTTATTCAGGTAATGGATGCATTAAAGCCCTGATTTTACCACTATGCAATAATCCATAAATTAAAATTATACTTGTACCTCATAAATTTATACAAAAAAGTTATAGGCCGCAAGCAACATCAGTGAAATAAATAACAATTTTAAATCCCAAGTTTTTTCAGCATTTCAACTAATATTTATGGAGTTTGCAAATATTGTATTTGTTTAAAAGTTTAGATTAATTTATATAAAAATATATCTTCTATGATAACATTTACTCTCTGAAGATTATGAGTTTAGGAAAGTAAAATATGGACAAGAACAATTATGTGATAAAAATCTGGACTATTAAAAAAATAAGAAAAAATTACAGTACCAAATCTATTTTTCTGGTACAAATAACTTGATTATAATTTACTTCCAACACAGTAAAATAGTAATATAAGGGAAAGATGCTTTACTTTTGAAATTCAGGCATCTTAATTTAAAGTTCATTAAAATTTCTCATATGCTTCCAGAATGTATTATATTTACAAGTAACCTTGTGCCCAAACATCTAGTTAAATATTGCTACTGTTTCACTATCTTTTTTCCTTGGGTTTTATTAAAATGACTGTCTTTATCGTTTTTCATAAATATGTGTAATCCTTTCCTGCCAGAGCATTATAGTGTTCACGCAGTTGAACTCAATTGTAGCCATATGGCAAGCTAGCTTTACACTAATAAAGTGTGAATGGAAATGATAAGCTCGCCTTATTCTTGTGAATTGACACCTGCCATTGTTCCAGAGAGAGTACTCTGTGTTCTTGAGTGGAGATGAAGATCAGAACTATACCTGAGCTGTGATGAACATGGAAAGTGAGTTGGAGAGTTACACTTTTCTTGGTATGAGCCAGTTACTTGGACATCATGGGCAAATGATTTCTCTGTTCACTTTCTGTCATTTCCAACCCCAGCTGCTGTTTTCCAGATATTTCTCAAATTTTCTTGTCCCACTGATGTTATATTTTTTTTCCAGAAACCTGAGCCTGAGAACTTGCTTATGGATTGTCTGAAATGCCAGGAAATGGAATAGAGGCCTGGGAAGAGTGAGAGAAGGAAACGAAGCCAGGAGGAGAGTATGTTATGAGCTGTGAATAATTGGGACTTGATTCCACTGAGCTCCTTTGAAGTATCAGAGAATTTGACTGCAGAGTTGTGAACCTGAAAATCACAGAAAAGAGAATATTTATCTATTGAACCTTCTCTTCATCTTGCATTGGTCGAGAGTTGTCCTATGGGATATTAAGACACTTGCACTTTCAAGTTTGCAGAAGTGTGGGAACGAAAGCATCCAAAAAGCCCTGAGGCAGGAAGCAAGCTGAGACAAGGTGTTGGTGATGATGGCACACCTGGATGAAGCTAACTTTAGCAGCAATAGTTGCGGAATGAATTTTTCATTTAATCTAAGTTGCCACATTCATCAGCATAAAATTGTTAATGATACTCTTTTAGAACTTGGAGGGTGGTAGGAGAGAGAGAAGCAGAAAAAAATAACTATTGGATACGAGCCTTAATACCTGGGTTTTGACATAATCTGTACAACAAACCTCCATGAAACAAGTTTACCTATACAGCAAACCTTCACATGTACCCCCAAATCTAAAATAAAAGTTGAAACAACAAAACAAAGAATTTCTATTTCTTCTCTTGCATGCCTGATATTGGCAATGTGTCTTCTCATCATATTTTTCTTGATCAAGTTTGCAAGAGATAGTTTTGTCAACCTTTTCATATAATTCACTTTTTACTTTGTTAATTTCTTAAATTATTTTTCCATTTTCTTTTTTATTTATGTATTCTTTTAGTATTCTTTCCTATGCCTTTTGGTTTGATTTCTTCTGTTTTCCTAAGCTGTTAATGGGGAAGATTCAATTATTTGTTTTCAGCAATTCTACTTCTATAGTATTATAAGAGTGTTTATATATCAAATAAGTTGATGTGTAAAATAATATTTAATATTTAAATTATGTATATATACAAAAGAATTATAGAGCTGTTAATTCATCTAAATGCTTTATTAGCTGTATCTCACAAATTTTATGTCATGTTTCTATTAATACTCATTTTGAATTTCCCTCATGATTTCTTTTTTGATAAATGTGTTAATTAAAAGGGTGTTGTTTAATGTTCAAATATGTGAGACTTTACTGGTTGTATTGTTTTATTTATTTTCGATTCAATCCCATCATGTTTAAATATTATTAGTATCAGTAAAATACTCTGTATAATTTCAATGTCTTAAAATTTATTGAAACTTTACGTCTCCATACCCTGGTAAGTCCGTTACTTGCACCTTGGAATAATATATAGTCTGCCCTTGTTGACTGAGGTACTCTATACACATCAATGAAATCAAAATAGTTGATGATATTTAATGTATCATTTAGACCTTTAAAATGTTGGTGATATTTCTTTAGTTGTTTTATCCATTGTTGAGAAAGAGGTACTAATGTCTTCAATTATAATTATCAAACTATCTCTACTTTTAATTCTGTCCACTTTTCCTTCATGCCACTGAAAGCTCTGATATATTGAATTCGTAGATGTCCATGGTGCTATGCCTTCCTGATGAGTGAGTTGATATCTTATCATTGTGAAATTTCCCTTTTTATTTTTGGTAATAACTAATTTCTTGAAATGTTTGTTTAAAATGTAACTACTCTGATATTCTTATGCTTAAAGCTTGCATTAAAAATATTTTTCTATTCATTTACTTTCAACCTACATTTTTCTGTAAAATAAAACATACTATTTTTAGATAGCATAAAACTTGGTTTTGTTTTTCAATTCATTCTGAAAATACAAATTTTACTTGGATTAATTCATTAACAATTAATGTAACTACTGATATGGTTATGTTGTGGGTGGTTTCCTATGTTTTCTGCTTTCTTCTCTGTCTTAACTTGGTTCTTTTTTTCTTTTTTCTTTTCTTCTTCTTTTTTTTTTTTTTTGATGGATTTTTGCTCTATCTCTTAGGCTGGAGTGCAATGGCAAGATCTCGGCTCACAGCAACCTTCACATCCCGGGTTCAAGTGATTCTCCTGCCTCAGCCTCCCAAGTAGCTGGGATTACAGGCACATGACACCACGTCCAGCTAATTTTTTGTATCTTTAGTAGAGATGGGGTTTCACCATGTTGGACAGGCTGGTCTCAAACTCCTGACCTCATGATCCGCCTGCCTTGGCCTCCCAAAGTGCTGGGATTACAGGTGTGAGCCACCGCGCCTGGCCAGAAAAACATCCTTTTCACCTACCCAGATATTTACCGATTCAGATGTTTTTTTCTTCTATTTTGAGAATATATCTTTTCTTTGCTATCATTTTCTTTCAGCCTACAGAAATTCCCTTAACATTTCTTGTAGTGCAAATATGTTGGTGATAATGTATGCTTAATTCTTTTATCTGACAATATTTATATTTCCCCTTCATTATTGAAAGATGTTTTGCTGAGTATAGAATTCTGGGTTGTTAATTTGTGTGTGTGTGTGTGTATGTATATACGTATATATATATATAAGCTACATATATATACGTATATATATACATACATGTAGCTTATATAAATACATATTATATATATTAGAAGATAGAAACGTCTTACGGCATTGAAAAGCTATAGGTATATATAGTTCAAAATGTGTTTGAAACATATATATATATAGCTTTTCAATGTTGTAAGACATTGTTTCTGTCTTCTCTTCATAATGCTCTGGAGTAATGCATAAAAACATACATACACATCCTTGTGTATGCAGTATCTGATTATGCAGAATTCTCAGAAGTTCAAATATATATAGCTTTTCTACACTGGGAGACATTGTTTCTCTCTTCTCTTCACAAATTCGGGTAAGAAATTAGCCATTAATTGGAATCTTGTCTCCTGTATGTAACATGTTGATTTTATCTTGTCGCTTTCAGGATATATACTTTATCTTTGGCTTTCAAATATTTGGCAGCAATGCACCTAACTTTGAGCTTATTTTCTTTTTTTTTCTACTTGATATCCATCAAGCATATTATATCTAAAAATGTATATCTATCACCAAACTTGGAAAATATAAAACAGTTTCTTAAATAATTTTTTCTCAATTTTTCTTTTCTTCTACTATTATAATTACACATTTGTTGCACTGTTTGAGATCAAGATGATCAAACAAGCCCCTAAGTCTCTGTTCATCTTTTTAATTTTTTTCATACTGTTTTACATCTCATATAATTTTAATTGATTTATCTTACTTTCCTCTGTCATGCTTATTCAGTTATCAATTCCAATCTAGGAAAATTCTTTTACTTTAGAAATTTTGTTTTTAGTTTTAGAATAACTAATTAATTCCTTTTTATTGTTTATTTTTCCCCATTTGTCATACCCATTGTGCCACAGAACCAATTTCCAGGGTGAAGCAGAAAACCAGAAACATATACAAAAGGAACTTCGAGAGAGAAAGCAAAATGCACTTTTACAAAGGTGATTATGTAATATTCATGGATATTTTTGCCATATATTTGGCTATCATAACTTAGGGCAACTTGAATGTATCAGTAAAATATTATGGAAATGCTATGGTACTTTTGTTACTAGGTAACATAGTTCACTAACATAAGTATTGTTAGTTCTTGGAAAGTGGCCATGTTATGAGTGTATGCTCAATTATCTAATTCGTAAAGAATCTTAATTAAAAAGGAACTTCGCGGAGTGTTCCATAGATATTTTTAATGCCATCATGGGACTACTGAACTAATTTTACTGCTATCACAGTATTATGGAAAGGTACAGAATTATAACTAGAAAAGGTAGAGAAGTGTTTATGTAAGTGCTTAAATGATATTCACATAATGAAACCTCGCATATATATTAGACATTAGCAACAGATAAAGTATAGCAATATTTTATGTGCTTCTTAGAAAACAGTGACAGTTAAGATTAGGTTGATATATATTTATTGTTAAATTGAAGGATTTTAACTATCGAAATACCTTAATAATAAAAATAATATTGTGATTTGATTGTGTAAAAACATTTTCAGTCTTATGTTAGATAAACTGGTAATGTTCTGGAATAATGCATGAAAACATACATACACATCCTTGTGTCTATACAGAACAGTGCGTACAAACAGCATTTTACCTGATAAGTGATCTCATTTTCCTCAATCTAGAAGTAAGCCACAACACTTCTGTGTAGCCTTCGTAGAATTTTCATAGGTTAAAGCTGCTGCACATTGATCACAGAAGGATATCTCAGATATGTATGCAGTATCTGATTATGATTTCATCCCTGAGGCGAAGCTGCCACCAAACAACCCTTCCTGGTGACCCTACATTCCCAAGCCAAGCTGTGAGCCACTGTTACACATTGCACCATGGAGCCAAGCAGAGTAGAACTGCTCCACCAACTCCTACCAGTCAGAGCTGCATTCAACGCCCTCGGACCTGAGCTAAAGCTGTGCATTTCCTCCTGTGCTTCGGCAGAGCTGTTTCATCCACCTCACGCATTTGCTGCTGTACCGTGCCACACTGTGCTGGAGCTGAAGCAATAACTGGCATCCCAAGAAACAATGCCTATGCTGCCCAGAGAATCATAAACCCCAGAACGTAACAAAAAACGAAACTATAGGCCAATATTACTGACGAATACAGATGCAATAAATTCTCAAAAAATACTAGCAAGTTGAATCCAGCAGCACCTTAAAAAGAGCATCCACCATGATCCTGAATGACTATTGGGTACATAATGAAATGAAGGCAGAAATAAAGATGTTCTTTGAAACCAACGAGAACGAAGACACAACATACCAGAATCTCTGGGACACATTCAAAGCAATGTGTAGAGGGAAATTTATAGCACTAAATGCCCACAAGAGAAAGCAGGAAAGATCTAAAATTGACACCCTACCATCACAATTAAAAGAACTAGAGAAGCAAGAGCAAACACATTCAGAAGCTAGCAGAAGGCTAGAAATAACTAAGATCAAAGCAGAACTGAAGGAGATAGAGACACAAAAACCCTTCAGAAAATTAATGAATCCAGGAGCTGGTTTTTTGAAAAGATGAACAAAATTGTTAGACCACTAGCAAGACTAATAAAGAAGAAAAGAGAGAAGAATCAAATAGATGCAATAAAAAAATGATAAAGGCGATATCACCACCGATCCCACAGAAATACAAACTATCATCAGAGAACACTATAAAACCTCTACGCAAATAAACTAGGAAATCTAGAAGAAATGGATAAATTCCTCGACACATACACCCTCCCAAGACTAAACCAGGAAGAAGTTGAATCTCTGAATAGACCAATAACAGGCTCCGAAATTGAGGCAATAATTAATAACTTACCAACCAAAAAAAGTCCAGGACCAGACGGATTCACAGCCGAATTCTACCAGAGGTACAAGGAGGAGCTGGTACCGTTCCTTCTGAAACTATTCCAATCAGTAGAAAAACAGGGAATCCTCCCGAACTCATTTTATGAGGCCAGCATGATCCTGATACCAAAGCCTGGCAGAGACACAACCAAAAAAAGAGAATTTTAGACCAAAGTCTAAACACACATAAAAACACATTTGTTTTTTTTTTATTTTATGTATTTATTTTTATTATTATACTTTAGGTTTTAGGGTACATGTGCACAATGTGCAGGTTTGTTACATATGTATCCATGTGCCATGTTGGTGTGCTGCACCCATTAACTCGTCATTTAGCATTAGGTATATCTCCTAATGCTGTCCCTCCCCTCTCCCCCCACCCCACAACAGTCCCCAGAGTGTGATGTTCCCCTTCCTGTGTCCATGTGTTCTCATTGTTCAATTCCCACCCATGAGTGAGAACATGCGGTGTTTGGCTTTTGTCCTTGCGATGGTTTGCTGAGAATGATGGTTTCCAGTTTCATCCATGTCCCTACAAAGGACATGAACTCATCATTTTTTATGGCTGCATAGTATTCCATGGTGTATATGTGCCACATTTTTTAAATCCAGTCTATCATTGTTGGACATTTGGGTTGGTTCTAAGTCTTTGCTATTGTAAAAATGTATAAGTCATTTTATCATCTTTGTCTTCTCCATGTGTCTATTAAAAATTTAAATATATGCACACCAATAATGTGCCAGGAGCATATCTGGTATGTTTTAGGTGTTTAATAAGTGTTGGTTGAATGAATTAACAAGCATCACTGTCCTGCCTATAGCCACATCCCTACTTTCTTTGACAATACAAATTTGCAAAATTTAAAATTTTGCACCCAGTGATGATAGAGCAAGAATGTCTATTAGTAAAGGAAGTTATAATCTGAAACAAAAACTTTTTATAAAAATAAATTGATTTATAATAAATGTAATGGCTAATAATCCTAATGATCGCGTAACTCCAGAATGCGTTTCTGTCAGATGGGCTAAGTTTGTTGGCTTTAGTGTCTTATTTACAAATCTATCCCTTGGGATTGTCTTATCTAGTTGTTGCTTTGCATAACATCAATTTCTTTGATGCTTTTCCCTTCATGCACCCTCTTAATAGTTATCTCCTGAAATTACACTGGGATCTGGAAATCCCTTTTCAATCTTTCAAAAAATGCCCTCAAATTTATTTCTAACTCATAAAAATTAATCTTCCCATTTCTGTGAGAGGATTTATGAATAAGCAGAGATATTTATTTGTGTGTAACTACCAGACATTAAACTTTGCTCTGGATTTCAACAGTTTTTCTTGAGTCTTTTGTTTTCACAATAATCATTGAGCCCTTTGCTGGCCAAAAGCTCTGATACCGTTAAGGAGAAATGTTTTCCTGCGGTTTTTAATAAAGGGCAGAGAAAATCTTGGTTTATGAAGATTGAGAAGTATATTCACCCTATGTAAAGTTAATTCCAACTTCCTGCCTAATCTGTTTCAAAGAGATTTAGCTTCAAATCTTAATTTTTTTAAGAAAATATAAATGGAGAATTTAGATAAACAGTAGTTGTAAAAATTTTAAAATCACAAATTGAGAGAATTTCTATAATAATAAATTTATTGATATAATGTTAGCACTCCATTTAATCTGATGTAAAATAGTAGCAATTAGTGAATAGAAAGCATGGCCACTTGAAAATCATTTTTGTGATAATGCATATGTTTCATATATAGAAATATCTTTCTAAATGGTAACAGGTAACATTTGTTGACTGTTTACCATTATCAAGTACTATTCTTAATGTTTTACATTTGGTCCTCACAATAATCCTCCATATTAGATATTATTACAAACTCTATTTCGGAGGAAGCTGAAACCCAAATAAGTCCAAGTCAGTTACCCATTGTGTAACTAGAAGTGATACAGCTGAGATTTTTAATTCCAGACAATCTGAGACCAGAGCCCTTGCTTTTAACCAATATGTGAAATAGCCTCAAAATAATACTAGAAACTTTAAATCATGCATTTAGAATCATCAAATGCATCATCAAAAGCTAGTGGATTGTTTGAGGAAAATTTTCAGAAATTGAAGGAAAGCTGAGATTTTATTTTTCCCAACAGAAAGACTTTAAAAGATAAGAAAGATAATGCTGTTATTTCTTATTAAAAGGTATACGATCAATTATCACCAATATCACCAATAGATAATGAGGACTGGAACTCTTTATCTCTAAAAGATGACCTGAAACACTGTGGAAAAGGAAGATGCATTACAACACACTATCAAAGCATCATTTTCAGATACACTGAGTCCATCTTCTCATGGACACAATGACATAGGTACCATCATACTGCCCATAGCACGCTACCTCCTCAACTAATTTCCTTGCTCTTTCAGGGACCCTGGCAGTGACTCCTCCTAGATTGTTCCTAAGCCCCACATCCCCTGGCACAGCTTCCTTGGAAGAGTTGTCCAGCATCTTTGACACCCAGTGACTACATTGATCGTGCTTTTATGGCATTCTTCTGGTCAGTCATCACGTTGCTGGGATGCCATAATTAGTGTGAGGAAATAATTATCAGAATCAGACGATCAATTCTATATTTAGGCTTTGATTCCAAGTAGATCTGATAGCTATAGTGCTGTTTGCTAAGAAAATCTCAAAGAATTTGGAACTGAAATAGTGAATTCTTTGGGGCTCAGGTGGAATAGAATTTCTCTCCTGACCCCATGTGCCTTTGTCACAACAAAAGTGCTGGAGAAGGAAACTGCTGTAGAAAAGCCATGCAACACCATCAAAGGCCACCAGTGGTTGCAAAAAGCTGTCTATGCAACTGTGATCTCTGCAAATACCAGCTCAAGGCCTTTTTGTTTGCCTCAATCTGACGTGGCCTTATCTACCTCCTTTATTTTCAGTTGTGATCTGGATTAGATGACAATTCCAGTGATTGGTTTAGACCTAAATAGCTAGCTGGCATTTTTTCAATGTATCTAGGAGTCTGTATGTCTCTCTTCCTACACACCTGCTAGGTCTCAACTTAGCTATCTGCTATAGCTTGTGTATTAAAAGAATGCCTGATTGGTCTAGGCCTGGCTTACTCCTTATCTGCTGCCTCTAAGGCCCACACAGAAACTGCCCATATGTTATGTAGTCCCCTTTCCCTCTCAGGTCTTCAAACAGCTACAAAGTATCTCAGCCTTCAGCAGTTCAGTTTTCTTCTTCCAGCAAATCTTCTAGAGCACAGCTCAGAGCAGTAGCCCTGCAGAGCTATTTACTCTTCAGTGACAAGGACCTTCTCTTCCTCTTCACTGTAATGATGCATCCTTATGGTTATTCTGTGGGCCTGCGTATCACCTAAAATCTGGAACTGCTCCACTTCTAAAATCTTAACCCGCAACATACCAATATTGGAATACATCTTCTTCTTCCACATTCTTACTTTCATTACATCCCCTTCTTGCGCTTAACTAGATGCTGGTTTCTGTTCCCCCCAGATTCACAGAATAAACTGCCAATCCTCTTTCAGCCTTGCTTCCTACTATGTGCCTCTTGGCTACATCTTACGACTTTATACTATAATGACGCTGCCACCACTAATCCTGACTGCTTTCCCTCTGTGTGTCCGACTAACCTGTTTTTAAATCCTCTATGGTTGGGTAAAGCCAACTATTCCACCTCTTTGTTCCAAGACCCAGGCTACTCAGGACTGGCTTAGAACATCAGAAAATGGTGACAATTGATGACACTGCAAATTCCCAAACTCCAGCTCTGGACTGGCACTTCAATACTGCCCAGAACCCCTTCTATAAGTGCAATCAGCTCTCTCTGCTTTGCCATCTAATAATTTTTGGCTTAGTACAAGAATAGTTTAAAAACGCTTGGATTTCTAAAACAAGGACTATCACAACCAATTCCTACTCAGTGTGTCTAAATCTATAATCAACTACTTTGCATTAAAACTGACTTTTTTCTCCTACATTATCCATTATAATAAAAGGCAATAAAAGGTATTTAGTAACCCTTGTGAAACTTCTGGTATTAGCCTTCTCCTTTTCTCCATTCAAGCAGTCACTAAGTATATGGATTGCACTTCTTTATTATTGCTCCTCTCAGTCTCCTACCCTGCCAGATTTCTGGCCACCATTGCCTCTTACATGGTCCCAAGGACACTGGCTATCTTCACACTGCTGTCTGATAAATATTCCTACAATGCAAACCAGGCTCAATTATAGGACCATGCATAATTATGCATAGTACGATCCTACTTCCCTTTTCCTTTACATAAGATTAAATCTAGACTATCATGGAAACCTCTCCCATCTCCAGCCATTTCTCATCTTGAACACCTGAAGTAGCCTGATTTCCTCACCCCTGCCAAAGGCAAAGTGCTACTCTGTGCACTTCTTTCTTTGTAGAAAACACAACCTTAAGTTGTTGCTATTATGCAGCTTTTGTCTCTGTGTCCAAAGTAGACATGTTAAAGTCTTCTAAAATTCTCCATAAGTCACACATTATATGTGTTCACTTGCCAGAGAATGTATATGGGTATTTCTTGGGATAACTGAATTTAGTTATTGCTATGAAGAAACATACTTGATATCATCTGCAAAAGAATATATTGCAATTGTAAGTAATGAATAAAATATGTGGTGAAATCAGTGCACCAACCTAGTGTTTTGAATCATATTAAAATATTTAGCACTTGTCCTGGGCCAACAAGAGTTCTAAATGTTTTATATATATTAACTACTGTTAATCAGCTTAACAATTGTGTGATTTCTACCATTTTATTTTCACAGATGAAGAAACGGCTATATAGAGAGATAAAGAAGCTTGCTCAAGGATACACAGCTAGAAAGCAAAAGAGTTGGAGTTTGAACTTTGACAGTCTAACTCGAGGTTCTTTCTCTGTGTTTAATCAGTCAGCCACACTGCCTCTTCAGAAGCACGCAAAATGTATGCTCTAAAAAGTAATGTCAATGTGTTAGGTGTCAAACAGTAAATGAAATTTCTCAGAATACTGCTCTCTGCCATATCAATAGTAGATTTAATACAACCACCAGGCAAATCAAGCCAAGAAACTCAGCCCTGGAGGTCAGACCAAACTGGTGGCCAGCCAAGAAATAGACAAAGGAATGTTCGAGGGCAGAGTTTAGGGAGGTTGGAGTGTGTGTTCACAGGGGCAGAGAGAGTAAGGGGTGATGTGCGGTCAAGGTTTACAGGTTAGGGCATGGATCTTAGAGGTCATACCAGGGAAGGGAGTACAGGAAAGAATCCCATCCAAGTAAGAAATCATCAGATGCATGGTTCCGTTTTTAAGCTGCCAAAATTAAGACGGTGGGCGTGAATTTGCACAGGACTGTGGAAAACAGAAGTTTCTGGGTCTGGCTTGGGATTTTACACAGCTGCATTATAGGGGTATCACTATATTATTTCTAAGCAAAGATATCTTGATTTGAGAAGCTTTCCTGGACAGAGAGACTGCTCATATCCCCGGAGTGGGGCAGGGATAAATGGGAGAGAGATGGCAGAGAAGTTATCTCTGACGAAGCATCCCAGGTATTCTGTTGTAAGTCTAGAGGTGAAAATAGAAAGCTCTGCTCCTTAAAAGCTATGAGAACTTAAGAAAGTTCAAGACCATTTGTAAGCTAGGGTTATTAAGAGGGTCTGTTTTATGTGGATCAATTAAATAACAAACATCTTTTGAAATATAAGTTGAACACAGCTTTTTTAGAAATTAGTAAACTTTATTTTGATAAGCAAAAACACATAAATATTCATATTCCTCTCCTCACATTTTTATAAGAATTCAAGCTAGAAAAAATTAACTATGTTGATAGGCTTAGAGAAAAATTAGGTGTCAGTGTCCCACAGAATTCTCTCCATCTATTTGTTACGATGAATCTTAACAGTTTATTTTTTAATAAGTGGAATATGTTAATCAATTAATTGAGCTAAAGCTATTACTTAATGAGGTAGAAGGGTAAATTAACTGAAATGTGACTGGCATTCTTCAATATAAGAAAGATACTGTTAGCCTGGGAATCACATGGATATTCTGTAGATTCACAGACACGTTAGTCCGTGTGCCTTCAGTATGGCTTTATGTGCAGCTTGTTCTAAAATCTCAAGTTAGCAAGTTTCTGTATTCCTAAAAGGTAATAATTAGAACCAGAGTATCTGGGCAAGTCACCACACAGCAATAAATATTGGGTCTCCAGAGCCAAGTCTTAACATTTTGTTTTCTTAATAGCTTAAATTATTTATGGACATGTGTTTGAACAATTCTTAAATCCAGTAGCTAAATTGAGTTGCATATAGGCCTAGAGGGGTGTAGGCTAGGGCCGTTCTGTGGAAAATCTGTTAAGTCAGGGAGCAGAAATAATTCTGCTTAATCTTTGATTGTCAACCATAGTGGGGGATGGTTAGAATAATGGGAGACTTTATATAAAGGCAGCTGCTTATAATTGAGGCATTGTCAGCTGACCACAAACATTTGTTTCCACTGAGAGACTCCTAATGAGTGCTACTGTTGAAGGCAATGCATTAATATTTATGTGATTATTGTTTTATATCTAAGAAGGGATCAAGAGGATAATCAAATATTCATGTTACCAGGCAAGCAATGGGCTCACTGCCTGATGAGCATAGAAATCAATACCATGGCACCAGCTTTTGAGAAAATAAAAGCTTTATTGCAAGTTGATTGGCAAGGAGACAAGAGCCAACAGTAATGTGTCTCCCAGAGCTGGGGGCTGGGGCAAATTTTATAGGCAGAGGGTAATGATCTGATTGGATCTTGCAATGAGAAATGCTCTGAGGCATGATCGGACTGGATTGTGCCATGAAATGATGCCAGGACTTGATCTGATTGGATCATATATCATGACATGAAGTGTCCACTTATTAATTCAGTCCCCCATTTCTTGGTCTGAGCACTTAGGTTCCACCCATGCTTGCAGGCTTAGATAATCTGAACATGATCAGATTGCATAACTTGCAATCTAGGGAATCCATGGCAACTGAAAACTCATCATTTTATTACACAAAGTTGAGTCAGATTAGGCTGGTTCTGTGGTTACAATAATCTACCACAGAGTTTTTTAAGATTTAACTTCAAATATCCTGCATCAGAACCATCTGGAAAACTTGAGAATCATCGCAGAATGTACAAAATGTTTGCTAGTGTAGCCCGGTAATATTCATGTTTGATTCTTTCTGGGCCTCTGCCAATGCTTTCTGAGAATATTCTTGAGAATCATGCACTTTGTAGCTACCCGTAAATATGATCTTTGGTGACAGATCGCCTTCACTTCCCCAGTACTTCCAACAGTTGTGAGTGCCTTTACTTCACTGTATTATATCTCTTCCTACTCAAAATACACAGAATGGCTTCTGCTTTCCAGACTGAATCCAAACTGATATGCTCAGGTGATAGAGAAAAGACACTGAAATTAAAAATGTGACCTCTGTTTTATTATTGCTAATAATGAAGCCTCCTTTTACTCTTTTATAGTAGGTGATCTCCCACCAGAGTGTACCAACATGGGGATCGGTCAAGATAAATCATTACAGTGTGTCGAGAAACTATTAGAACACCTATTTAAAGGTAGTCTCAATTTTTATTAAGTTCTAAAAACATAAATGAATGTCAATATTTATATGTGTAAGCTGTTAAAAATTACAACAAATACTCTAATGCTCGTCAACCGCCCTGGTAACTAAAACATCAGCAATATTTCTGAGTTTCTCCTCAAATTCATCTTCTCTTTTCTGCTGTTTGTCTCTTTCCCAAGTTATACATTGGTAATAAAACTGAAATTTTTGGTCTTCATTTCTTTACTCCTTTTGCAACTTGCTTTTATATTAACTAACACAAGGATTTTCAGATTTAATTTATGTAACTTCTCTGGTAGCTACAGTTCATCCTTTTTTACTACAGAAAAGTTTTGTATTATGAGAACGTAACACAATTGTTAATTTATTTTTCTCCCTATAATTATTATGATTCTTTTTTTGGTACTTTTGTTCGTTCATTTGTCTCATTTGTTTTGCCAGTATTCACAGTGCCACTGTTATAAGCATTCAATATTTGTTATGTAACTACTGGCAAACATAGGTCAATGTTTCTATGGAATATTCTCTCAGGAGATTTCTGACTTGTTGGTTCTTCACATTCTCAGCTTCATTAGATAATGCCAAATTGCTTTTAAAAATATTCCCACTAGTGTAGAGTCTATCTGGTTTGTATGAGTTCCCGTTATTCTACATCCTTGCCAAAACTTCATGTTTTGGGACTTGTTAATTTTTGCCAATCTGGTGGGTGTAAAATGGTATCTCATTGTGGCTTTAATTGGAATTTCCCTGATTACAAAAGAGGTTAAACTCCTTTTACAGAATTAAGAGCTATTCATCAAAATGCCCATTTGTGCATATTGCCAATTAGTATGCTGAGTTATTTATCTTTTTCTTACTAATTTGTGGGAGGTTTTCATATGTTCTGGAGAGTAATCCTTTGTTAATTACATATTTGTTGAACCAGTATGCATTGTATCTCTTTGCATTTTTTATACTTATTGCTACACAGAAATTATTAACTTTTTCCTCATCTATTTTTTGATCCTTTAAAAATTAACGCTTTGGGCCGGGCATAGTGGCTCACGCCTGTAATCCCAGCACTTTGGGAGGCTGAGGCGGGTGGATCATGAGGTCAGGAGATCGAGACCATCCTGGCTAACTCGGTGAAACCCCGTCTCTACTAAAAATACAAAAAGTTAGCCAGGAGTGGTGGCGGGTGCCTGTAGTCCCAGCTACTCGGGAGGCTGAGTCAGGAGAATGGCGTGAACCTGGGTGGCGGAGCTTGCAGTGAGCTGAGATTGTGCCACTGCACTCCAGCCTGGGCAACTGAGCAAGACTCTATCTCAAATAAATAAATAAATAAATAAATAAATAAATAAATAAATAAAATAAAAAATAAAAAAATTAACACTTTGATAGAACAAAGATATAAAATTTTCTCCTGATTTCACTTAAAAATGTTTCCTAACTTTGCATTTTTTTGTATAGACCTTGAATTCACATTATAAATGTCAAAATTGGCAGGGAATGTAAAATGAACAGGAAAGCTCTGAAAGTACCTAAAATAGTAAACAAATTGTGATAATAAATATGAATCCTGTGTTTAAACTATTCATGTTATTGTTTGTTTTGAGATTATTAAGAGAATAGATTCAAAATGAAATTACAAGTAATTTTACTTTGAGGTAAAAAATTTACTAATATGGTAATTTTATTGGAATATAGAATACTTGTAGGTCATTGGCATATTCGAAAATATACATTGTGAATTGTGCAGTAATGGAACCTAGTCCTTCTTTGAAACTGAGTGAATGTGCTATAGCTTTAGTAGGAAAACTAATGAGACCTGTAAAAAGGCTTTTTATATCTGTCGTATATTAACTCTTAGGAAATGTTTTTAAAGCATTCAGATAGAGGCAACAGAAAAATCTAGGTTTTTTTATTCTGTTTGTTTTTCATGTAAGACTATTTGATCTTCTTACCTGCTTAATTTCACCTGGTTTGTTCAATTACTAGTACATAAACTTGTACCGAACTTTCAGAAATGTAATTTATACAACTTTCTTGTGGAAATGTTTACTCTTTATCTTAAAAAATTAAAAATCAAAAGTTTGACTGCATTTGTGTCCAAATTTCTTGAGATTCAAAACATTTTTATGAGTGTTCTAATATGCATATACAGGTAAGTTCTAAATTAAGGCAGTTTAGGGTCTTTTTCCTCATATAAACATTCTGTAAAATAAAATGATGGTAAACTATTATTTCACTTTTTATGAACAAAATGAAAGAGAAAATTTCAGATCTCTCTACACTCCATTCTGGACTTCAATGTGCACAGAAAGGCATCAAGAGTTAACTTAAGAGGAAGAATAAAATAAATATCTAACTCCCTTTAAAGTGTTATATCTTTATGGCAAGTATCTGGATTTGTTTTTATAAAGTCTTTTAAAATTACTTTTGTGCAAGCTACCATAAAATATAATATTGATATTTTGGAAAATATCGGGGTTTAATTCTAAAATTTATTAAGTTAATATTTATCTGAATAAATATTATAATATTTCAGCCACAATTAGTTTTCTCAACTCCTACAGATCACACAGTCATGTGAAAAGCAAATGAAAAAGTACTTTGTAAACCTTAATATTTTTATATTCCTGTAATATATGATGTGGAAATGAGACAAAACAACGTTATCATTTAGAAGTCCCAGAGGAAACTTTTAGTGAGTCCATTAAATTTATGTTAAATCTATTTTGAAGCTAAATATTATTTATTTTTTTGAACTACATATCATAAAATTAGAAGTTTCCCAAGAGAGGTTATAGAAGAAATTATGGATTTAACACTAGTTAGGTAAGAATGTAATCTTGTTTTAATATTGCAGGCTTTCAGCCAGGATTATACCTCATACATTGCTCGAATATTTTCCTCAAATAATTGAATACCTTGGAATGGAATTTTACATTCGCTCTATATGCCAGCCCTCAAGCCTCAACTAAGCTCCACTTGAAAAACAATGCTGTACACATCACCCAAGCAAAAACTTTCTCACATTAATTAAGAGATTCTGATTGGATCCCAGCAATCAACTCATATGGCGCCATATCATCCACATTATTTGTAGAGTAGGCCATGATATTTATTACTGTTGGCCTGGCAGCTGTGTCTTCTAAATTTTGAGGTGGTTACAAATGGAAATGGGCCACATACCCCAAACTTACTTTCTTTCATTACTTCATTTTTTCTGGCACTTGTAGTTGCATTTATGGAATTTATATATTTCATAACACTGTCTCCTTAAGCAAGGATTAGCAGCAGCATCGACAATAAATATGACTGAAAAGAAACCCAGGATTGTCTCCAGAACAATAGAATGTTCATTGGTAGTGGTTATATCCAATTCAAGTGATAGATTTGTTAGCCTCTTCTTTTGCTTAGATTTGTTTGGCTCAAAAATAGCTTCAAAGATAACCAAATTAGGTAGATCGGTATGTTCAGGAATAGTGATTGCCTAAATAACAACTAAAAGTTGTATACTAATTTTGATTATTTCATATCAATATTAATTACTTTAAGATTCATAAGAAAGCAAAGGAAATATAAATATACATGTTAATTATCAGTCTTTTTGTCATTTGATAAAGGAATTAATTTTATTTTGATATGGTTAAGGATAATGTCAGCCAAAACTAAATCTATAGATTTTATCACATTGAAAAAAATTTAGATGTAAATATGAAAAGAAAATAATATGAAGATAGAAGTATTGCCCTTCAGAGCTTGAAGGAAAGACTTCCTATCATGAAGTCTGTTTATACTAAAATAACTTCTGCCTTTTTATCTGTTTCTCTATGTATTTATTAGAATCTCACCCACATAAAACATGTCTACTGAAAGAGATTGTTTGCAAATTAGTGCCCAAAATGTACTTCCTTGTACGTATGCTTTTGGATAATCACCCAATCCTGCACTGACTTTTTCACTGCCATGTGACATTCTCTTTTTAATTGGACAATAATAAATGAAAAGTGCTTGTGTACATGGCCTAACTTCTTTTGCTACTGAGAACGTGTCCCAAACCATGTGAACAAGCCCAGGCAAGACTCTTGGAGGGTGAGAGAACACTCAGAGAGAGGGCCCACTGGTCCCCCCATTTCCTCTTAGCCATTCCACCAGTTGCATATAAAGATTAGTTACATGAGCCCAGACCAGGACCATTACCCAGCTGAACTACAGAATCAAAGACAAATATATGATGATTGTTTTTGCTACTAAGCATTGGAGTTTTTTTTAATAAGACAAAATACATTTATCATCATTATATTTTCAATAAAACAGAAAATACAAAAGAAAGCAATTTGTGGTGAGTTTATTAATCTGATCTTTATTCTTACCTTAATATGTATTTCCGAGAACTGAGTTTTGACACATTCTCACATTTGCACATTTATACAGTATTGGAACATGCAGTCTTTTTTTTTTTTTTTTTTTTTTTTTTTTTTTTTTTGAGACGGAGTCTCGCTCTGTCGCCCAGGCTGGAGTGCAGTGGCGCGATCTCGGCTCACTGCAAGCTCCGCCTCCCGGGTTCACGCCATTCTCCTGCCTCAGCCTCTCCGAGTAGCTGGGACTACAGGCGCCCGCCACTACGCCCGGCTAATTTTTTGTATTTTTAGTAGAGACGGGGTTTCACCGTGGTCTCGATCTCCTGACCTCATGATCCGCCCGCCTCGGCCTCCCAAAGTGCTGGGATTACAAGCGTGAGCCACCGCGCCCGGCCGGAACATGCAGTCTTATATACAACTTTTTTATAGAATGACTTGAACACTACAACTAGCTAAATTAAATTTTTTAAATGGCTCATGTATAATTCTGAATTTAAAGTTTTAAAATTAATTTTTAAAAGCCATCTTAATATATTTTATGTACGAAATTATGTTTATGTTACTATGAAATGGAATCTTTCTTTAGAGCTTTTATCTTTGGATAATCTGTTGTTTATAGCACTGTACCCAAGACAGAATTTGCATGTGATTTTTGAATGCCCTATAGGGATGCAAGATTTTTCTAGACTTCTTTGTCAGACTTGCAATGGGGGTGCCTCATTTACTTGGCCCACCATGCTCAACCACTTGCGGGAGGGAGCACATGAGCGAGCCAGTATGGGATCCATGGGACTGCTTTGGGCATTGGCAGCAGCAAGCTCCATGTGAGCCCTGCGGCAGCACCCAGGTGGGGTGCCTGTGACACTTGAAGCCCCAGACATGTTACGATGCCCTCTTAGCTCCACTGTCCATGGACAGTGGTGTGTTATCAGCTCGGTGGGCCCCTTGCCTCATCGCATGGGGTGGCTGCCCTCCTCCAGTGAGGGAAAAGGGCCAGTGTGACAGCCTTTGGGGGGTACCTGTTTTGGGTGGGTCTCAAGCTCTTGTCCAGAGTCCAAGAAGAATGAGGTTACACAGACATTTGAAGGGTAGTGGAAGTGGAGAATTTTATTTAGCAATGGAAATGTCTCTCAGCAGAGATGGGAGCTGGACAGGCGATGGGATGGGCAGGTAGTCTTTCCCTGAAGTCAAGCCGTCTCTCCTCCAAAATCCAGCTATCCCTCTGAAGTCAAGTTGCCTCTCTACAGTCAAGCCACTTTTCTCTCTTCTACTGACTGAGTCTGGGGTCTTTACAGGCACAGGATGTGGGGCAGGGTGAGCCATAGGTAGTTTTGGAAAAGGCAACATTCTATTGGTAAAAATACATTATTCAGAAAGAACCAATCAGGAGAGAGTGGGAAAACAGGGATAGAAGTTCTCACTTTGGGCAGCAGGTTTTAGGCTTTTCAGCTGAAAGGTGGAGTTTCACTGGGGACCCTCCCCTGTCTGCCAAGAATTTCCGTGCCTCCTGCCTCTATCAATAGGAAAACATATTCATGAAGTGCAAGAGCTGTTGCCAAGTCTCATGAATATTCTCAAATATATTCTCCTGAAGGAAAAAAAATGACGCAAGGGGAAACAATGTGAAACAGCCTTTATAAAAATTAATATATACTCCAAGCCAACAGAAGGATTACAGATCATGCCTTCAACTACAGAAAGTACAAGAAGAAGCATCTGGGGGAACAATGGGCAGAGTAAATGCTGTGAAGTTACAAAAGAAATGTCCATAAGTCAACCCTGCAGGTAATAAAATAGGTTCTGTACAGTGGTATTTGTTTGTCTTTAAGCTCCACTCACCTATGTCTTTAAAATTTGTATATCTGTTTTATATCAATTTATTTTGTTCAAGTCCATATCAACATGGATTCTAAAAACTGGCTTCACAGCTATTTCTGCTAACTTCCTGAAAAGCCTGATTTTTATCTAGAAAACAAATAGAATAAACTCAAGTTTCTCTCCTCTGGTCTTCTCATATCAATGGCATAGCACTATGTTCAATGTTGTCATAGGGACAACCTCTTATACTCTCACAGTGACCTCTGTTGCAAAAGGGAACCATTATTGTCCCAAATCCCTAAAAACACAACAGGGACAGGCCTGTGCTTTCTAAGAAGATTTCACAAAACCAAGAAAAAAAATGAAATTAAAAGAAAAAGTAGCTTATCACTATTATTATGCACTCTTAAAATCCAGAGTTCTAGGGTGCACCTCATCATCCCTGATTAGAACCTGGTAGTTTTCTATGTAGTAGTGGCCAACTCAGCCTGACCAACAGGAATGCATTCCTGAAACTCCCTGCTCTTCTTTAATTATAAAAGATTTTATTATCTGTCCAAGTTCAAGTCCCATCCCATTTTATTCTCAAGACATACATAATTCATGATTAATAATAAAACAATTCCCTTGGAGAGTCTCTCCCAACAGAAAATTGGCTGTATCCAAGGCACAGTAACAAACATAGTAGTTGAAAGTACATTATGCCAAGTTTGTGTTTATTATCTTAATGACACTATAGGTATCTCACCCTCAGTTGGCCTAGATTTTTGATAACCAGAATGGGGCATCTCCTTTACGTGATATTTCTCCTAAAGTTAAATAAAAGTAAAATTAGACATAAAAGTCCTTGTTGCTACGATCTGGTTTTATTCTACTGCCTACTTTGAGTAAATGCAGAGACTAAGACAAAGAAACAAATAGGACTAAAAATATATTGCTAAAAAATCCATTTTTGGTCCTTATAGTACTTTAAATCTCCATTTGGGAACTCTTTTTTTCAAACAATTTTTTAAAAACAATTCTATTGATTTTAAAAAATGGTTTAAAGTTGATCAAGTTTTGGTTTATGTTCAATAATAGTTTATAATCAAGTTATTTCATTCAATTTTTATTGGTGAACAGAATACTTAACATCGTCTTATAAAGCCTCTATGTGGGTTCCTATTTTAGTATGTTCTACCTTATATGTGCATGATATTAAGCAACTCTTCCCTCAGAATAAAGGTGTACACTCCTCTAAAGACAAACGTTGATACCCTGAATGCAGAAACAAATTTACCACCCTCCTAATCGTGGTTTTCTGGCCACAAATCCTACTACAAGTTACCCATAGTAACTTCAAGCAATTCATAGCAATATCCGAGTTGCCAATAGATTATCAGAAGGGACAGTACTGTGAGTCATTCCTCTGGAATGCTAAGACAGAAATGTGAAAAATAAATTTACTAAAAATGAGCTGAGATATTGGAACCCTTCAGGAGAAACAGACAATGGACCTGAGACATCAGGAGCTCTTTTGAAGATGGCCTAGCAAAGTTATCAAAAATCAGCTTAACTTCAGGAAAGCCATGCAGAAAGGAGAGTTGAGCCTTAAAATGCCCACGTTAAGTAGCTGTTGGATGAGATAAGTGAATACGAAATAATTCAATGCTTACTACCTAGAGGCTTCAGTCCCGCCCTATAGTGATATGACCTTTGAGGGAATTCATTGTGTAAAATTTTCTTGCTTACTGATGAGTTCAAAACTGTCTAACAATCTTCTGAGTAGACTGATACCAAGTGTACTTCATGATAGTATTTTGACTCTGAATACTTAGGGGAACTTAAGAAGGCCTTTGGTGATCACTGCAGGCGTCCTCTGATTACAGATGGTATGTAAAGGAATAGGGCTAGATAAAAATTTTAAGGAGGGCCAACAGATAAGAGAAGGGGACATAGGACTGTACTTTGAGGCACTTTAGAAGTTAGAGGTCAAGGAGAAAAGCAGGAATCAGGAGGAAACTGAAAAAGAAACACCTATTGATGTGGAAATATAATGAAAAGAATGTGGTATACTGAAAACCACAGGAAAGTTGTATTTTAAAAAGGTAGGAGAAATCGCCTGTGTCAAATGTCACCTAATACTATAAAATAGAATATTGCGAGAAAGAGCGTGGTGTAAGGGGGTAGTTATTTTTGGCTGATCTCTGTTCTGATTGGCTAACACCCATGCCACACCCTAAAAGGCAACTTTAGTCCAACTTTGCTGGAATTTGGGCAAGAAGTGCACAGGGGAGTTAGAGATGGTTTTAAGCATACTCTACCTTGTCCTAAAGATGTCATGTTGTCAACATCTTCAGTGGCAAGAGTATGTGGAGACAGTGGAAGAATGACTAGGAAGGGAAAGAAAAAAGAAATAGGGCAAGGGACAATTTAGCTTGTACATACATCAGTATTTCATTCCTTCGTAAGAAATTACCAAAGGAAATGAAATTGAAGTTTTTCTCTATTTTTGCTTTTCCTAAATACTAAGAATTAAATTCCTTGTTAAAACTAAACTATATCAAAAGATAAATACATAGAGAATAATAAATATTTGAAGAGCTCATTGATTTTGACACCAATTAATCATCCTAAATATCTAAGGACAATACACAACTGTGTTTTTATGACTGACTAAATTTCAAGGTGATTACTTCAGAATAGATTGTGTGTTGTTGTATTTTTTAAAAATTATATGCTACATTCGGTGCACAGTCATTTCCCATTCTTCATACGGCACATGGCACTTTCTTATATGACACATATGGGCTGGGAAATGTCTCAATGAATGGAAGGTGCAGTTCCAGTCATTTAATACACCCTGCTGCCAGTCAGTGCATGTTGCTTTTTGCCGTTCACTTAAAAATTCCCTTTTGTTTTATCAACAACTTCACCTCTGCTAAAAACAGGTTGTCAAGAATGACTACACCTGGCATTTTATTCATAAGGAAATTTCACATTACATCATAGTATTTCTAAAGAGAATGTGGAAAGTTGATATTCTCTCAAATCCTTGTGCTTTACTTCACTTTTTTACATGAAAAGTACTGTTAACAAGTATTTTCATGATTGGCACCAGCAGTCAGGCTGTAAGAAGTTAAGCATCCAGCACATCTCAGCTGTGTAGCCATTGATCCAAATGCTCTCCTTTCCCCCTGAAAAAAGCAGGGGTCACAATTTGGCTATGTGGTAGTTATCTTCATGACCAAGCCAATTCATGGTGACAGACTATTATATTCCATTAATTTCTAAGCCAACATGAGGCTGCAGGTGATGGAAATCAGGTTACATTTTTAGATATGTAATAAACCCACTTTTTAGAGCTAACTCGCTCATAATCAGTATCATCTAGATAAGAGCTAGGATGAGAATTTATCTCTACAAAAATAGTTTTTTTAATTAGCTGGGCATGGTGGTGCATACCTGTAGTCTGAGCTACTCTGAAGGTTGAGGCAAGAGAATCCTTTAAGTCCAGAGGGTTGAGAATCTAGTGAGCCATGATTGATCACACCACTGCACTCTAGCCTGGGCAACAGAGTGAGAACTTGTCTTAAAAAAAAAAAATACTACCCAATTAATAGTGCAGACAAAATTTCAGAGTGAGATATCTGTATTTATTCTATCCATATATAATAGAAAGTCCATTTGTTCAAGTAAAAATTTTAGTTGTGACCAAATGCAAGATGCCTAATACTTCCAGCAAGTATTGACTGTAATGTGATCTTAAGGATGAAATGTATTTATTTATTTATTTATTTAATTTTTGAGACAGAGTCTCACTCTGTCACCCAGGCTGGAGTGCAATGGCACAATCTCGGCTCACTGCAACTTCTACCTCCCAGGCTAAAGCGATTCTCATGTCTCAGCCTCCCGAGTAGCTGGGATTACAGGCATGCTCCACCAGTGCCTGACTCTAATTTTTTATTTTTAGTAAAGACAGGGTTTCACTATGTTGGCCAGGTGTCGAACTCCTGACCTCAAATGATCCACCCGCCTCGGCCTCCCAAAGTGCTAGGATTACAGACATGAGCCACTGCACCTGGCCAAGAATAAAATTTAAAGAGCAAATCAAAACCAAACAGTGTGATTATAGAGGTTATCGTGAATAATATTTGGGGCACACTTTCTAGGAAGAAATCAGTAGCGAAATAGATTCTTTGTAATTGAATCTAATTACTCAGATAACTTTATCACACACTTGTGAATCACTGAGAAGCAATAGGAATTGGCTGAAGACTCTAGACTTGGAAGTAGGAAGCTTGGCTTCAGCCCTGAAGATTTTCTGGATTATTTTTAACCTTGATAAAGTACTTATAACATCTCAAGCCTTTTTGTAAAGAGAGGAGTAGTTTTCATGATCATTAACCTTTTTGGATTGTGAAAGCTTCTGAGTCTAGGATGAAAGCTAATGACCCATTTACCCAGAAAAACACAAGAAAGAACAAACCCAAGGTTTAAGGATACTCAACGCAACCAAAAACAATACTGCCAGTTAGTTTTTCTGCGCATATACATTTATTTGTATATGTTCTACAAAATATATTTTATATGTATAGTTTTGTACCTTTCTATATGTTCTATTTACAGTTCTGCAACTTTTTTTCTTTCATAATGAATGGGTATTGAAATTTGTTAATTTACTTTTCTGCCTCAAATGAGAGGCTCATATAATTTTTCTTTGTTAGCTTGTTGATAAGGTAGATTACATTGATTGATTTTCAAAAGTTGAACTAGCCTTCCATACCTGAAATAAATCATACTTGATTTTGATGCATAATTATTTTTATACATTTGTTGGATTTAGTTTGATAGCATATTATTGAGAATTTTGGCCTCTACATTCGTGAAAAGTATTGATCAATATTTTTCTTCACTTACAATTATCTATTCGTTTTTTGGTATTAGGTTAATTGTGGTTTCGTAGAATAAATAGGAAATGTTATTCCTCCTATTTTCTGGAAAAGATTGTAGAAAATTGGTATGATTGCATTGTTCCATGTTTGATAGAATTAACCAGTGAACCAACAGGCCTGGTGCTTTCTTTTTTCAAAGGTTATTAATTATATATTTAACCCTTTTTATATTTATAGGACAATTTAGAGTATTTATTTCTCTTTCTTGCAGGTTTTGTCCTTCAAGGAATAGGTACATTCCATCAAAGTTATGAAATTGGTGGGTGAACACTTATCAATAGTATTGCTTTATTTTTGTATTACTATCCATGGATCAGTAGTGATGACCATGCCCTCATTTCTGATATTGGTAAGTTGTATCTTTCTTTTTTTCTTGGTTAGCCTGGCTAGATATCTACAAATTTTCTTGATCTTTTCCATGAATCAGATTTTTTTTCATTAATTTTCTCTATTGTTATCCTGCTTCAATTTTACATTTTTCTTCTGTAATTCTTACTATGTCGTATATTTTCTTGCATCAGGGTTAGTCTTTTCCTCTTTTTACAGTTTTTAAAAGTTTAAACATAGGTTATTTATTTTAGATCTTTCTTCTTTTTTAAAGTATTATTTCATGCCAGAAATTTTCCTATCACCATCACTTTCATTATATTTTATAAATTTTGATGTTATATTTTTACTTTCATTTAGTTTTAACTATTTTTTATTTCTTTTGAGATCTTTTTTTGGCTCAACACTTATTTAGTAGTTCTATTTTTAACATCAAAATATTTGAGGATTTTCAGGTCTGTGATTGCTTCCTTGTTGAATTCCATGTAATCTGAACACATACTTGGTATAATTTCTTATATTTTAAATTTCAGAAGGCTGTGTTTTATTACCCTGCACATTGTCTATCTTGGTAGATGTTCCATGTGAAATTGAAAAGAATGTTTATTTTAATGTTGGGTAGAATATTCTTTAAATGTCAATCAGGTCAACTTACTGATAGCGTTACTCAGGTCAACTATATTTTTACTTGTTTTTTGCTTACTTGATCCTATTAATTTTAACATGTAGTGTTGAATTCTTCAAATGTAATAATTGTTTTGCCTTTTTTACCTTTTAATTCTATCAGCATTGTCTCATGTATGTTGACACTCTTTTTAGAGGTATACGTATTTAAGATTGTTGTCTTTCTGAAAAATGGACATTTTTGCAATTATGTAATGTCTCTGCTTATTGCTGATGGGTTTTCCTGTTCTGAAGTCAGCTGTTCAGTATGCAGCTATCTACTGCAGCTTTCTACTGATTATTTTTAATACAGGATATCTTTGTTTATACTTTACTTTTAATCTAGTTGAATGTTTGTTTTTAAAATGGGGTTTCTCATTAACAACATATAGTTCATTGGGTCTTGAGTTGTTATCTTAATCCACTCTCACAATCTCTGTTGTTTAATTGGTGCATTAATTCATATTTAAGGTGCTTATTGATATAGAAGGATTAACAGATAACATGTTTGTATGCTAACATGTTTATATTGTTTTCTATTCCATTGTATTTGTTCTTTGTTTCTCTTTTTCTTGTTTATCTGCCTTCTCTACTTCTAATGGAATATTTTCTATAATTCAATTCTTCTGATTTTATTTTTATTCTTAGTATATCAATTATATTTCATTGTTTAATAATTGTGTGCTTTTCAAGAACCTATGATATTTATTTTCAACATTACACATAACTATACTTCATGCAGATGTATCCTTTATGACATTTCTGTCATTTATTTAATTTTACTTGGCATAATCACACAAAACATTTTTACTATTATTGCTTAAAATACCTATCTTTTAGATCAATTAAAATTAAGAAAAAAAATGGTTTTCATTCTACTTTCATTTACCCTTCCAAAACCTTTTTTATGTAGATCTAAGTTTCTGACATAAATTAATTGTTTTCTGCCTGAAGAACTTCTTCATATGTTTCCTGAGGACAGGCCTGCTGAAAAAGATTTCCTCCATTTTTATTTCCCTAGAATAGTCTTTACTTATCCTCACTTTTGGAAAATAATTTTGCTAGATATATTTTTCTCTGTTTAGTTCTTTGCATGGTTTATGACCAAAAATGTGCGGTAATTTTTTATTCTTATTTCTTCATAGGTAAGTTAGATTTCTCTGCACCTCTTCTCTCTCTTTTTGTTTCTTTCAAGAGTTTCTTATTTTCTTCATTTGAATAAGAAATGTGCAGGAATAATTTTTGTGGTTATTAATCTTGCCTAATATTCTTAAAGCTTCCAGGAACTATTTTTTGTGTCTATTATTAATTTTGGAAAGTTGTCAGGCATTAATACTTCAAATAATTATTCTGGTATTCGCTGGTATTCCAGTTGTGTATATGATATGTCTTTTGATATTATTGTAGTGTTTGGGACTCTTATTTTTCTGTTTTAATTCATTCTTTTCCATTTTCTATTCCCTGTTTGCCTTTTAGTTTGGGAAGCTTTTTGTTGTTGGTGTTTTGTTTTCTTTTGTTTTTTTGAACCTACTATCAAGTTTGACCTATCATCAATTAAAACTATTTTTTATTCCCTGCTTTTATCTTTTTATTACTCTTTTGAGTTTCTCTCCCTCTCTGTCTGCTTATATTATGCATCTGTGCTAGTTGGTTGTCTACTTTTTCCATTAGAGTCTTAAGAAAATTATGATAGCAACTTAAAAATCCCTGTCTGAAAACTGATAATGCCAATATCTGAATCTGGGTCTAATGATTGTTTTGACTATTTTCCCTCTTTATTGGGTTTTTAAAAAATATTTGTTTGGTTTTGCCTTTCAGTATGCTTTGTGTTTTTTTCTTGTTGTGGTTGTGGCTGTTATGAGGTTGAAAGCCATACATGCTGTATTGGATAACATTAAATGAGGTAACTAGGCCTTTTTTGTGAGGGTCATGTTAATCTGGCTAGAAGTTTGTGTTTATTATTTATTATATGTATTAGTTCCAGTGACTTTAAATTCCCCCTTTTGACCTTGGGCTTCTCTATATATCTCTCTCAGAGAGATTCTGTATTTTTTAGTTCTTTAAATAGATTTTTTAACAAATAGATTTAATAATTTAATAATTTAGATTTAATAAATAGATTCTTTAAGTAAATAGATTAAATAAATAGATTTTTAAAGCTTCCTGTAGTGATTCTTTTCTTTCAAGGTTTTTGGTCAACCTTTTTATTCCCATCTGGTATTATTCCCCAGGCATCTATGTTGTTAAACAATTGCTGCTAATTGTTTTCAGCAATCACCCAGGGACAGGGATTTTCTTATTGGATGAACTCCATTGAATGAGCCTTTTTTTCCCCCTATTTCTACTGAATGAGTTCTTTTAATATTGAATGAGCTGTTGTCATCACTAAGTGAAAATAATCACAAACCCCGTGAATGGAGCTCTTCAGGGAGTTGCCAGGTCAAATAGTGACAATTATCTGATGATGGGGCTTTTTGACAAACTCCATTCCTACTATACCTACCCCTGTAGCTGTTAAGTTGCAGTTCTTCACAACTACCATTGTTTAAAAGCTGTTGGTTTTTAAGACAACAACAAACCTGGTGAGTGGAGAATGGAAATAAAGCATGTTAAAAAAAAATTGTTCTTACCAAATTTTAACCATTTTGATTGAATAAACATTCCTCGGCTAGTATAAGCCTCTAGTTAAGCAGTCTAAAACAGTTGATTTTGGCCATTTTGGCCAATGTTCTCTCATTGTTTTTGTAGAGGATTATATTTTTGGAGTTTCTAACTCCACAATTCCAAAAGTTTCACTCTGTGTTGTTCTATAAGTCAGTTCTCACATTGCTATAAAAGAATGCCTCAGACTGAGTAATTTATAAAGAAATGAGGTTCAGTTGGCTCATGGGTTCACAGGCTGTACAGAAGCAAGGCTGGGGATGTCTCGGGAAACCTACAATCATGATAGAAGGTGAAGGGTAAGCAGTCATGTCTTACATGACCAGAGCAAGAGGAAGAGAGGCAAATCTCAAATCTCATAAGCACTCATTCACTATCATGAGAGCAGCAGTAGGGGGAAATCCACTCCCATGATTCAGTCACCTCTCACTTGATTACACCTCCAACACTGGGGATTATAATTTGACATGAGATTTTACACAGCATCCTAAGGAGCCATCTCAATAATGAGACACATATGTGTATATACATATATCTCATCATTTTGAGCTGCGAACTTTTACTGGAGGCAATAGAAATACTAAATTTGAATAAAATCTGTGTCATGCTCAAAGGACTTTGTTTTAAAACATCATGTTGTAGACATCATGTTATTTATGTAATTATGTATAAGAATTTTGGAATACAAGCAATATTATTTTTATAGCAGTAAGTACAATAGTTTGTGGCACTTTTCTATTGCTTTAGCTTTTCATAATTTCTTTTTGTGATTGTTTACAATGCCCATTCCCTAAGACACCCTTGAAAAATGTATCTATACACTGAATAAATATCCCAGAAAATATAAACACATCAAATTGTCACAGGGTGAAGCTCAAAATTGGGGTTCAGCCTGGAAGATCACGTGGGGTTTTGGCACAGGAAGGAATTCAAGAGGGAGCCAACAACAAACTGAAATCAAGTTTATTATTAAAGTAAAGCAATAAAACGTTGGCTGTTCCATAGATCGAGAAGCCCCAAAGGCTGCTAGTTGGCTATTTTATGGTTATTTCTTGATGATACACTAAACAATGAGTGGATTATTCATTGGTTTTCCAGGAAACGGGCTAGTGGCCAGAACAGAGGGTTCCTTCTCCTTTCAGACCATATAGAATAACTTTTGAACACTTCTGTGGCATTTGTAAACAGTCATGGTGCTGGTGGAAGTGTATTTTAGCATGCTATTACATTATAATTAGCATATAACAAGCAGGTAGGACAATCAGCGGTCACTTTTCTTGTCACCTTTATTTTGGTGGGTTTTGGCTGGCTTCTATAAAGCATCCCGTTTATCTGTGGGATCTTTGTGACCTGTAGCTCGCAAGAACAGCCCTGCCTAGAACTCCTATCTCAAAGTTATGAAAATGGCAAAATGTCCTTTAATGAGTGGATGTAATTACTAAAGCAATGCTATTAAGTACCAAGTGACTGCTTTTCAGCAAACGACCTTCACAATATGTACATTGAAGAAATGTTCAAGTTTTAGCTCTTTAATACTTGCAATGTGTGCTTACTTTTAATTAAAGAAGAAGCAATAAGTCATTGATGTCAGATAGCTATACAAAGCCTGTGATACAATCTCAAACACTGTGTTAGATGATGTGGGAAACACAACAATGCATATTTTTTCTGAAAGATGACTCCTAACCTTGTACTAGTGATTCACAAAAATTCAAGCCCCCTTAACCATTTGGTGTCTTCCCAGACACAGGACTTAACTCCAATCAGAATCCTAACTGTAGTACATATCAAATCTATTAGAAAGTAGATAAATTCAGCACACAGAGAATATAGCATTTAATGAAATTAACAAGTGAGGAAATACTTATTTAAAGGATATGCTAATGTCATTACTTCATATTTTAGGTCTTTATGGAAATTTCCAAAGAAATTCATCCTGATAGATTTACTAGACAGCTTATCATACTATGTAATCATAGACTCCTGAGAATTACCTTATTTTCCAAAACATTGTTTGATAATATATCCTTAATTTCTAGAATCACAAGTGGACGGAGGTATAAGGGCAGATGTTCCCTTAAAAAGCAAATTCAAAAAGAAAAGAGTAATTGCAAAAGGATTCCTTGGCATTTGTCTTAAGAATTTTCTTTAGAATGACACTCATCTTCAAGTCAATGCATGGAATTTCCTTCCAGTGTAGGGAAAAATCTGAAAAAATGAGAGGGACCATTGTAATTTTCAATATAACTGGGTGGTAGTATGTGGGTGTTAATTAATTATTTGTTTTTAAAACTAGTGAGTCACCTGTTATTAAGTAATAAAGAGTTCATAAAACTTTCTCATCAGTGCTAATTTGTTACCAAGAAATAACTTAATGAATGAAGTGGATAAATATTATTTAAAATTGTTATATCCCACCTACAAAGGTAATAAGACTAAAAACATGATGCTTCTCCTTTATTTCTAGCCATTGTAATTTTTTTCAAAATTTTTCAACAAATAAATATGTTTTAATTTCCTATTGCTTTAAAAAATCAATCCAAAAAGATTTGACTGGCTCAATTATATGAATACCACCTTCATTCCAGCAACTTGTAGGGGTAGCAATAAGACTCACTATAGGCGTAATCCATGACCTAGTCGTTTAATATAAATTTTGGACAATCACACAGAGGTGTCACTGACCTTTACAAGCACATCAACTGGGCATACAGAAAAAACTGTAAAATAAACAACTCTACAGGGGTGGAGCCAAGATGGCCGAATAGGAACAGCTCTGGTCTGCAGCTCCCAGCCTGAGTGACACAGAAGACGGGTGATTTCTGCATCTCCATTTAAGGTATCGGGTCCATCTCACTAGGGAGTGCCAAACAGTGGGTGCAGGACAGCCGGTGCAGCGCACTGTGCACGAGCCATAGCAGGGCAAGGCATTGCCTCACTCGGGAAGTGCAAGGGGTCAGGGGAAACCAGGGTCCTAGTCAAAGAATGGGGTAACAGACGGCACCTGGAAAATCGGGTCAGTCCCACCCTAATACTGCACTTTTCCAACAGGCCTGGAAAACGGCACACCAGGAGATTGTGTCCCACACCTGGCTCAGAGGGTCCTATGCCCATGGAGTCTCGCTGACTGCTAGCACAGCAGTCTGAGATCAAACCGCAAGGCAGCAGCGAGGCTGGGGAAGGGGCACCCGCCATTGCCCAGACTTGCTTAGGTAAACAAAGCAGCCAGGAAGCTCGAACTGGGTGGAGCCCACCACAGCTAAAGGAGGCCTGCCTGCCTCTGTAGGCTCCATCTCCAGGGGCAGGCACAGACAAAGAAAAATTCAGCAGGAACCTCTGCAGACTTAAATGTCCCTGTCTGACTGACAGCTTTGAAGAGAATAGTGGTTCTCCCAGCATGCAGCTGCAGATCTGAGAATGGACAGACTGCCTCCTAAAGTGGGTCCCTGACTCCCGAGCAGCATAACTGGGAGGCACCCCCCAGTAGGGACAGACTGACACCCCATGCGGCCGGGTACTCCTCTGAGACAAAACTTCCAGAGGAACTATCAGACAGCTGAATTTGTGGTCTCACGAAAATCCGCTGTTCTGCAGCCACTGCTGCTGACACCCAGCCAAACAGGGTCTGGAGTGGACCTCCGGTAAACTCCAACAGACCTGCAGCTGAGGGTCCTGTCTGGTAGAAGGAAAACTAACAAACAGAAAGGACATCCACACCAAAAACCCATCTGTACATCACCATCATCAAAGACCAAAAGTAGATAAAACCACAAAGATGGGGAAAAAACAGAGCAGAAAAACTGGAAACTCTAAAAAGCAGAGCACTTCTCCTCCTCCAAAGGAACGTAGTTCCTCACCAGCAATGGAACAAAGCTGGACGGAGAATGACTTTGACGAGTTGAGAGAAGAAGGCTTCAGACGATCAAACTACTCCGAGCTACGGGAGGAAATGCAAAACAATAGCAAAGAAGTTAAAAACTTTGAAAAAAAATTAGACGAATGGATAACTAGAATAACCAATGGAGAGAAGGGCTTAAAGGAACTGATGGAGCTGAAAGCCAAATATCAAGAACTATGTGAAGATTGCAGAAGCCTCAGTAGCCAATGCAATCAACTGGAAGAAAGGGTATCAGCGATGGAAGATGAAATGAATGAAATGAAGCAAGAAGGGAAGTTTAGAGAAAAAAGAATAAAAAGGAATGAACAAAGCCTCCAAGAAATTTGGGACTATGTGAAAAGACCAAACCTACATCTGATTGGTGTACCTGAAAATGACGGGGAGAATGGAACCAAGTTGGAAAACACTCTGCAAGATATTATCCAGGAGAACTTCCCCAATCTAGCAAGGCAGACCAACATTCAGATTCAGGAAATACAGAGAACACCACAAAGATACTCCTTGAGAAGAGCAACTCCAAGACACATAATTGTCAGATTCACCAAAGTTGAAATGAAGGAAAAAATGTTAAGGGCGGCCAGAGAGAAAGGTCGGGTTACCCACAAAGGGAAGCCCATCAGACTAACAGCTGATCTCTCAGCAGAAACTCTACAAGCCAGAAGAGAGTGGGGGCCGATATTCACCTTTCTTAAAGAAAAGAATTTTCAACCCAGAATTTCATATCCAGCCAAGCTAAGCTTCTAAGTGAAGGAGAAATAAAATACTTTACAGACAAGCAAATGCTGAGTGATTTTGTCACCACCAGCCCTGCCCTAAAAGAGCTCCTGAAGGAAGCACTAAACATGGAAAGGAACAACTGGTACCAGCCACTGTGAAAACATGCCAAATTGTAAAGACCATCGAGGCTAGGAAGAAACTGCATCAACTAACGAGCAAAATAACCAACTAACATCATAGTGAAAGGATCAAATTCACACATAACAATATTAACATTAAATGTAAATGGGCTAAATGCTCCAATTAAAAGACACAGACTGGCAAACTGGATAAGGAGTCAAGACCCATCAGTGTGCTGTATTCAGGAAACCCATCTCACGTGCAGAGACACACATAGACTCAAAATAAAGGGATGGAGGAAGATCTATCAAACGAATGGAAAACAAAAAAAGGCAGGGGTTGCAATCCTAGTCTCTGATAAAATAGACTTTAAACCAACAAAGATCAAAGAGACAAAGAAGGCCTTTACATAACGGTAAAGGGATCAATTCAACAAGAAGAGCTAACTATCCTAAATATATATGCACCCAACACAGGATCACCCAGATTCATAAAGCAAGTCCTGAGTGACCTACAAAGGGACTTAAACTCCCACACAATAATCATGGGAGATTTTAACACCCCACTGTCAACATTAGACAGATCAACAAGACAGAAAGTTAACAAGGATATCCAGGAATTGAACTCAGCTCTGCACAAAGTTGACCTAATAGACATCTACAGAACTCTCCACCCCAAATCAACAGAATATACATTTTTTTCAGCACCACACCACACCTATTCCAAAATTGACCACATAGTTGGAAGCAAAGCTCTCCTCAGCAAATGTAAAAGAACAGAAATTATAACAAACTGTCTCTCAGACCACAGTGCAATCAAACTAGAACTCAGGATTAAGAAACTCGCTCAAAACCGCTCAACTACATGGAAACTGAACAATCTGCTCCTGAATGACTACTGGGTACATAATGAAATGAAGGCAGAAATAAAGATGTTCTTTGAAACCAACGAGAACAAAGACACAACATACCAGAATCTCTGGGACACATTCAAAGCAGTGTGTAGGGGAAATTTATAGCACTAAATGCCCACAAGAGAAAGCAGGAAAGATCCAAAATTGACACCCTAACATCACAATTAAAAGAACTAGAAAAGCAAGAGCAAACACATTCAAAAGCTAGCAGAAGGCTAGAAATAACTAAAATCAGAGCAGAACTGAAGGAAATAGAGACACAAAAAAACCTTCAAAAAATTAATGAATCCAGGAGCTGGTTTTTTGAAAAGATCAACAAAATTGACACACCGCTAGCAAGACTAATAAAGAAGAAAAGAGAGAACAATCAAATAGATGCAGTAAAATATGAAAAAGGGGATATCACCACCGATCCCACAGAAATACAATCTACCATCAGAGAATACTACAAACACCTCTATGCAAATAAACTAGAAAATCTAGAAGAAATGGATAAATTCCTCGACAAATACACCCTCCCAAGAATAAACCAGGAAGAAGTTGAATCTCTGAATAGACCAATAACAGGCTCTGAAATTGTGGCAATAACCAATAGCCTACCAACCAAAAAGAGTCCAGGACCTGATGGATTCACAGCCGAATTCTACCAGAGGTACAAGGAGGAACTGGGACCATTCCTTCTGAAACTATTCCAATCAATAGAAAAAGAGGGAATCCTCTCTAACTCATTTTATGAGGCCAGCATCGTCCTGATACCAAAGCCTGGCAGAGACATAACCAAAAAAGAGAATTTCAGACCAATATCCTTGATGAACATTGATGCAAAAATCCTCAATAAAATACTGGCAAACCAAATCCAGCAGCACATCAAAGAGCTTATACACCATGATCAAGTGGGCTTCATCCCTGGGATGCAAGGCTGGTTCAACATACACAAATCAATAAATGTAATCCAGCATATAAACAGAACCAAAGACAAAAACCACATGATTATCTCAATAGATGCAGAAAAGGCCTTTGACAAAATTCAACAACCCTTCATGCTAAAAACTCTCAATAAATTAGGTATTGATGAGACGTATCTTAAAATAATAAGAGCTATCTATGACAAATCCACAGCCAATATCATACTGAATGGGCAAAAACTGGAAGCATTCCCTTTGAAAACTGGCACAAGACAGGGATGCCCCTTCTCACCACTCCTATTCAACATAGTGCTGGAAGTTCTGGCCAGGGCAATCAGGCAGGAGAAGGAAATAAAGGGTATTCAATGAGGAAAAGAGGAAGTCAAATTGTCCCTGTTTGCAGATGACATGATTGTATATCTAGAAAACCCCATCGCCTCAGCCCAAAATCTCCTTAAGCTGATTAGTAACTTCAGCAAAGTCTCAGGATACAAAGTCAATGTACAAAAATCACAAGCATTCTGGTACACCAATCACAGACAAACAGAGAGCCAAATCATGAGTGAACTCCCATTCACAATTGCTTCAAAGAGAATAAAATACCTAGGAATCCAACTTACGAGGGATGTGAAGGACCTTTTCAAGGAGAACTACAAACCACTGCTCAATGAAATCAAAGAGGATATAAACAAATGGAAGAACATTCCATGCTCATGGGTTGGAAGAATCAATATCGTGAAAATGGCCACACTGCCCAAGGTAATTTATAGATTCAATGCCATCCCCATCAAGCTACCAATGACTTTCTTCACAGAATTCGAGAAAACTACTTTAAAGTTCATATGGAACCAAAAAAGAGCCCACATCGCCAAGTCAATCCTAAGCCAAAAGAACAAAGCTGGAGGCATCACGCTACCTGACTTCAAACTATACTACAAGGCTACAGTAACCAAAACAGCATGGCACTGTTACCACGACAGAGACATAGATCAATGGAACAGAACAGAGCCCTCAAAAATAATGCCACATATCTACAACTATCTGATCTTTGACAAACCTGACAAAAACAAGAAATGGGGAAAGGATTCCCTATTTAATAAATGGTGCTGGGAAAATTGGCTAGCCATATGTAGAAAGCTGAAACTGGATCCCTTCCTTACACCTTATACAAAAATTAATTCAAGATGGATTAAAGACTTACATGTTAGACCTGAAACCATTAAAATCCTACAAGAAAACCTAGGCAATACCATTCAGGACATAGGCGTGGGCAAGGACTTCATGTCTAAAACACCAAAAGCAATGGCAACAAAAGCCAAAATTGACAAATGGGATCTAATTAAACTAAAGAGCTTCTGCACAGCAAAAGAAACTACCATCAGAGTGAACAGGCAACCTACAGAATGGGAGAAAATTTTTGCAACCTACTCATCTGACAAAGGGCTAATATCCAGAATCTACAATGAACTCAAACAAATTTACAAGAAAAAAGCAAAGCAAACAACCCCATCAAAAAGTGGGCGAAGGACATGAACAGACATTTCTCAAATGAAGACATTTATGCAGCCAAAAAACATATGAAAAAATGCTCATCATCACTAGCCATCAGAGAAATGCAAATCAAAACCACAGTGAGATACCATCTCACACCAGTTAGAATGGCCATCATTAAAAAGTCAGGAAACAACAGGTGCTGGAGAGGATGTGGAGAAATAGGAACACTTTTACACTGTTGGTGGGACTGTAAACTAGTTCAACCATTGTGGAAGTCAGTGTGGCGATTCCTCAGGGATCTAGAACTAGAAATACCATTTGACCCAGCCATCCCATTACTGGGTATATACCCAAAGGACTATAAATCATGCTGCTATAAAGACACATGCACGCGTATGTTTATTGTGGCACTATTCACAATAGCAAAGAAAGAGTTGGAACCAACCCGAATGTCCAACAACGATAGACTGGATTAAGAAAATGTGACACATATACACCATGGAATACTATGCAGCCATAAAAAATGATGAGTTCATGTCCTTTGTAGGGACATGGATGAAGCTGGAAACCATCATTCTCAGTAAACTATCGCAAGGACAAAAAACCAAACACCACATCTTCTCACTCATAGGTAGGAACTGAACAATGAGAACTCATGGACACAGGAAGGGCAACATCACACTCCAGGGACTGTTGTGGGGTGAGGGGAGTGGGGAGGGACAGCATTAGGAGATATACCTAATGCTAAATGACGAGTTAATGGGTGCAGCAAAACAACATGTCACATGGATACATATGTAACAAACCTGCACGTTGTGCACATGTACCCTAAAACCTGAAGTATAATAATAAAAATAAAAAAAAAAATAAAAAAAAACCAGCTCTACATTGGTTTTACTTGCCAGTTTTTTTCAGAATTCTCCAGTAATATAATTTCTGATTGGGTAATCACATTTTTCTTTCATGTCCGTGTCACCAGGGGCTCCAGTGAATCCTTGCTGGAGCTTCAGTTTGCTCTCCTGGGCATTGTCTTTAGGCATGAAGTAAGCTGAGTAGATTATGGAGGCAGGAAATGGTCCTGATGTTGGCTTTCTCTCTGCCTCTTGTCTGTACAAATAATTTCTCTCCTGTCTAAGCAGTTTAGCACACATGTAGCTCTCTATTCTATTGCTTCACTCAAATTGCAGCACTTTGCTTGTGAGTGTACGTGATGATGCTGGGGAAAATGAGGAGAGGCATGCTATTCTGAAATAACATTTCAATAGAAAGAAGGTATCCTAATGAGAAAGGAAAGATTCATAAATCCTTCATGACTTTAAAAGCTTATTGCTTTTAAAAATCAAACCAAAAGGATTAGACTGGCTCAATTACATGAATACCACCCTCATTCCAGAAACTTGTAAATGTAGCAAAAAGAAAAAACAAAATACCTGCAGAGAAGAAAAAAAAAAAAAAAAAAAAAAAAAAAAAAAAAAAAAAACTACTGCAGGAGTAATGCTGATAAAGAAAGTATCCCAATGGGAAAGGAAGGATTCATATGGCTATCTTGTGAACAGGTACCTAATTTGATTTCCTTCAAAATGCAAAAATCAGGAACTCACCGTTTAGAAGTCTGGCTTCAAACTATTCCCCTTTTAGATAAGTATAAGTCACAAAATCATAAAAATATGACAATAGACCACAGTTATGTAATTTTCATATACATATTCATCCCTCAAAGAGACTGTAATTAACCTTTTAGCTCTTCTTTCTCTGATCATAGATAACAATGTTTTATTTTATCATTGTCTACCAGCAGTTTAATATTTCCATTGTCCTGTAGGTGTGTTACCATCCCACCATCCCCATCACTTGTTCCTCTATACCGCTACAGCTGAGACGGCTGCTAGCCTTTCTCACCTGGAGCAATAACTAACATTTGGTGGCCTTCCAATGCTCTTCTCTGGCCCACTATTTGTCAGCCAGTTTTCCTTACTAGGAGAACTGGGCAGACCTTAGTGGAGACAGTGAGAACAGCAGAGAGAAATCCTTTTGAATAAAATTAGACAATTGATTCTGCTTCTTTAAGTCTTTTGGAGTACTTTGCTTTGTTCTTTCTTCTACAGATGCCTAAGGGAGAAAAAAAAAAGGGAAAGCCCGAAAGAAATCTCTGGTTAACTGGAGAATCCAGGAAATATGTGTCATTTCGAAACTCAATTTCACATCAGACCAAGGGTTGGTAGTGACACATCCTGCTAATAAAACCATCCAGACAAGTCCTCACAAGCTAGTAGTGTGTTTTTTGATTTCTGTGGTGACCTCACTTAGAGGAGATGCCGTTGGTTTGGTGGATATTACTGAAAATGAACAGGGGACACTTATGTACCCGAAGAAGTGAAAACAAAAACATTCTGATGAAACTGTTTTGAATTTTTTGTGCCTAAATTTTTAACTAATTTTTTTCTACCATGATCAACTTGATGAATCCTGTTCCTTTGACATCAGTTAGTGTTATGAAGGCATCAAATTCACTGGAGTACAGGAAAGGGTTATTGTCTTTGTTTGTAGGTGTTGAGGGATGGGCATGCTGCTGGGGGACATGAGAGTTCAGAGATATTGCAAAAAACAGAAATTATATTTAATAACACAAAAGGTATTAGTCTCTAAAACAAAAAATTAAGACACAGAGTATACTTTTATAATTATATTAATTCATATTTCATAAACTAACTTGATAGTTCTATTTTTTAACTGAGTCAATGACATTTTAAAACACTTTTTTGTGAAAAAAATAATTTTGTTTGAATTATCAGCAGTTTCTGGATGTGAGGATTTGATTTAAGCTGGAAATATTGAAAGAAAAGTGTGAAAATAATTGGACTAACAAAAGCTTAAACATCAAACAAAAGTTAAAAAAATGAAGTTATTTCTGACAACTACATGATTAACATACAACTGCTGAATTACATAAAGTATATTACAAATAATTTATTTAATAATTCTCGTGACATGTTGATAGCCTACATATTTGTGTTCATATAACAGCCACATTTATTCACTACTTTTAAAAATCATATTAATATAATGTTTTTATAATTTTAATAGAAGGAATGTTAAAATAAGACTTCAATCAGATCTTCCTCTTATACAGATAAAATGGCACTTTTTAAAATAAAAATGCGTCATTAAATCATTTTTTCCACACAAAGAACACAAATAGCAAGTACCTCAATTATAAAGAAAAAAAGTCTTCTGAGATCTTTCCCGATTTAGAAGTCTACTATTCTGAATTGGCTAAAATAAAAGCAATGACTTTACATAGTTGAACCCACTCCCCCTCCTTAAAACTGAAATGTGTTAAGAGAGTGGTGAATAAAAATAACTGAGCTGACAGATTACATCATCTAATTTACACCCACACAACCACTAGCTCCTTTATTTCAAATAAAGCTCCTTTGAGTCCTGATGGTAGAGTCACATAATCTCAGATCTGCATGGCATTCCCATTTACGGTGTTTCTCCACCAGGGAAAATCGGTGAAACTCAAAGTTCCCAGGATTATGCTGGGAAGAACTTAGAGATAAAACATGCCCTGCCTAAGAGGAGTGGAATGTGAATGCAGATGAGGCTGTAGACCTAGGCAGGGATCCGACCTAAGGACCCCAGTGTCAGGCAAAGATTCTATCCTGCAGAAACTGAGAATCATCAGAGAATTTTACCTGGAAGAGAAACACAATAACATCTGCCCTTTATAAACCTCATTCCAAGCAAGAGTGACACACATTAATACCTTTAACAGACTATTTATTTAAAGAAATTTTTTAGAAAATATAAAATACCTTTAAAACCAGAAAATTTTTATGAAGCTCCCGTCCCTTCCTTCCTTCCTTCCTTCCTTCCTTCCCTTCATTCCTCCCTCCCTTCCTTCGTCTCTCTTTCCTTTCCTTTCCTTTTCTTTTCCTTTCTCTTTTCCTTCCTTCCTTCTTGCTTTCTTGTCTTTCTCTCCTTCCTTCCTTCCTTCCTCCCTCTCTCCCTTCCTCTCTCCCTCCCTCCCTTCCTTCCTCTCTCTTTTTTCTTTCTCTTTTCCTTCCTTCCTTCCTTCCTTCCTTCCTTCCTTCCTTCCTTCCTTCCTTCCTTCCTTCCTTCTTGCTTTCTTGTCTCTCTTTCTTGCCTGCCTTCCTCCCTCCCTCTTTCTCTTTTTCTTTCTTTGTTTTCTTCTCTTCTTCCTTTCTTCTCTCTCCTTCTCCTCTCCTTCTCTCTCTCTTCCTTTCTTCCTTTCCTGTTCTTTCTTTCTTTGCTTTCTCTCTCTTTCTCTTCTTCCCTAAAGTTACAATTGTGATTGTAGACACCTTAAAATTTCCAACTGAAAATCTTGTATGTTTTTTTAGCTAGTTAGTTTTGAAAGTCATAAAGCACATTTTTTCTAATCAATTTATTGAATATATATTAACACATTGAAAATATATCTTTGGCCTATTATTGCTTAACCATATAGAAATACTTTATCATCTATGTAAGGTGTGTAATTTTGTTTTTGTTTATGTGTGGTTTTGCCAGTGTTCCCAAATCCCCCAGCCAATGTGCTTACCTGTGAATTCAAGAAGAATTTTTTTAATGTACAATTTTTTGCTTATCATCCTAATGCAAATAGTCAAAAAGTGGAGAAACTGTGTTGAAATAGGTATACATTATTTTAAATATATATGAAGTTTGATGAACACTAATTTTACATTAAAAAATTTATTAATTAACTCATTTATTCTATTAATATATGTGAAGAGCCTATACTCTGGTAGTTCCAGAAATTTTGTTACTTAAGTGAACAAAACAAGATTCAGGCCCTTCTGGAGATTACATTAAAGCAGAAAGTTACATTTAAGACAGTTAGAAATAAGTATATTTTGCCTTGCTGAAAGGAAAATATTGTAAAGCAAGGAAGAGGAGGGGAGAGAAAAGAAATCAGAGATGGTTAAGGAGAATTGGGGAGACTGGAGAGAAGTGAGGAACTCAACTTTTTATTTATTTTTAATTTTTATTTTTATTTATTTATTTTTTATTTCCAACTTTTAAGTTTGGGGTACATGTGCAGGTGTGTTACATAGGTGAACATGTGCCATGGGTTTGCTGTGCAGATTATCCCATCACCTAGGTGTTAAGCCCAGCATCCATTAACTATTTTTCCCGATACTCTTCTTCCACTCACCCTGACCCTCTGATAGGTCCAGTGTGTGTTTTGGACCCTCAAATGTCCATGTGTTCTCATTATTCAGCTGTCACTTATAAGTGAGAACATGAAGTATTTGGTTTTCTGTTTCTGCATTAGTTTGCTGACGATAATAATGGTTTCCAGCTCCATCCATGTTCCTGCCAAGGACATAATCTCATTCTTTCTTATGGCTGCATAGTGTTCCATGGTGTATATGTGCAACATTTTCTTTATCCAGTCTGTCACTGATGGGGAGTTAGGTTGATTCCATGCCTTTGCTACTGAATATTATAACTTTAAATAGAGCCATCAGAGTAAGTTTCACTAAGAAATGTAAATCTGGACAAAAGCATGAAGAAGATGAAGGATTTAGGCAGGGAGACTTCTAGGAGTATATTCCTGGCAGAGTTATCATGGTGTTCCTTGCATGTTCCAGGAATAGCATGAGGACATCAACATGGTTATGCGTTGTATCCAGGCATATTCAGCTGTACTTAGACATCTTTTAGTAAATAAGAGCTGAGTTAAATAAGTGCTGTGACTTTGCAAGTAAGTTCGATAATGGGAGAGAAGAACAAGGATAACACAAGGAATTTATTATAACAGTTGTCCATGGAGTTTAGGCTGGATGCAAAGAGAAAAAAGGATACTGAGGTAATGAGTGAAGGTGAAAAGATTGTAGAATCAATAGATCACAGATAATAGTAGGGTTGAAAAAGTCTTAAAGTTGAGTCATGAGAGGGAATGTCTGAAAAATACAGAAGAGAGCCAGATACATAAAACTAGGACAATGATGAAGTTGTAGTTATTGGTGTCTTGGTGCCAAGGCCTAGGGCAGCACTGTCCAATAGAAATATAATGTCAGACACACATGTATTCAAACTTTTAGTACCTATCTTTAAAAAAAAGTAAAAAGAAAAACTAAATTTTGTTTATTAACATATTGTACTTAATTCAGGATAGATAAAATATTACCACTATAATTTGCAATCAGAATAAACTCAATAATGTATTTCCTATTATTAATATTATCATTATGATTACTCATTATTATTTTGGAAGTCAGTGCGTATTTTATACTTACAGCACATCTCAGTTCTGTTTGCCACATTTAAAGTGAACAATAGGCAAATGTAGCTAAAAATGGTTAATATACTGAACAGTGAGGTCTGGATATGATCGTGAAAATGGCTGGTTGAGCTTGGGTACTGGAGGAAAAAAACAAACAGAATTTGAAGGCAAACTTGTTGACATGATCATTTTTGTAGCTACTCAGATCACTAATAATTAAGAGTGGTGGAGAGAGACAAGCCACGAACTAAATCACTGAGAAACCCGAAAGAACAACCTTGATGGATGACAATGACGTGAGAGGTATTGAACTCATGTCATCTGGTGACATAAGAGTCCAGGTTGAGAGTCTTTAGGGAACAAAAAGGGACAGGTCTAAACATAGAAATGAGGAGCAGAGAACACCTACGTCAACTCCAGACTGACTAGGTCTGTGGAAGAGGAAGAAGCCACAAGTTGAGGGCTGTAGGGAAAACGCTAAGGTGGGAACAGATTTCCTGCACCTCAAAAGGTAAAGAGATTATTAGCAGGAGAAGAGTGAGGGAAGAGAAAGGAACACATGCAGAGTGTTATAATGATTACAGTGTGAAGGTAAAGGGTAGCTTGGGAATTGGGAGGCATAAGGACACACAGATTGAGTCTGGAAAACAGTACTGGAGGGTTTTGGTGAAACCCTCAGTGTGGGGTTGGGCATAGCAAGGCACGGCCAACTCACACTTCTTTTTCTTAAACAGCTTTATCAAAGTATAATTGATATATGATACAATTCATCCATTTAAAGTGTACAGTTCAATGGGTTTTTGTATATTCACAAAATTGTGCAACCATTACCACAACCTAATTTTTGAACATTTTAATCACCCAAAAAAGAAACCCTCAACCTATTTACAGTCACTTCCCATTGCCTTTCCCCATCTCCCCATTTTCAACCCTAATCTATTTTTTGTTCCTATAGATTTGCCCTTTCTGCACACATCTTATTAAATGGAATCACACAGGATTAGTTATTTGTATTCGTTTCATTCACTTAGCATCATGTTTTCAAGGTTTGTAGCATGTATCAGAAGTTCATTTTCTAATTACCAAATAATAATCAATTTTATGGGTGGAATATACTTTCATTTTCCATTGATAGGTTGAAGTTGTTTCCTGAATAGCCCTTTGCACTATTATGAAACATGGTGAAATGGACATTTGTGCACAGATTTTCTTGTGGATTTAAGTTTTTAATTTTGTGTATGAGGGGGCATATATCTAGGAGTGGAATTGCTGGGCCATGTGGTAACTCTGTGTTAAACATTCTGCAGAACTGCCAATCTGCAGTCCAATGTGACCACTCATTTTACATTCCCACCAGCAATGTATGAGGGTCCAGCACTCACTCCTTCCTGACCCCTGCCCAGAAAGCCATATCTTAACTCATACTGTGGCTCCCCTCATGATCACTGAAATTGACAACCTAGGCATGACCTTCTCCGCAATGCCTGAGTTTACTCTTGATCCTTACGGGGAGGAAGAGGGCTGATATCAAGTGCAAGAGCTCATCTTGTCTCCTATGAATGAGGGTGAGACGTCAGAGCAGCCCACTGTGACACAGCAGATGCCTACCCTACTTTCAAAGCCCATTAATGGGGGTCAGGCAACACAGGTTTGTAATAAATAAACACTTCAAATACTTACAGTAACTTTGCAAAGATAGATATGTCTAATCCTGCTTTACAGAAAAGGAATACGGGGTTTCAGATGTTTTGAACAACTTGCCCAATGTCACACTGATTGTAAGCACTGGTTAATTCTACAACTATTTGTACAGTGCAAATCAGCACAAACATCACCTTGAAAGCAGGGTTGTAGTTTATAAGACCTGAATAGTCCTCAATAGCTTTAGTTTTTCGTGTTTAGGAGTTATTCTAAGAATTATGGTTTCATGCAAGTGAAAAATGTGGAAAAGCATTCTACTAAGGTATTGCTAAGTGCTATTAAATAAGGATGACTTAAATAATGGGAATAAGATAAATGTATCATATTCTTAGTCACAGTGAGGAACCACATTTCAAATAACTTCTTTTGGTAAGTGATTATTTAATGTGGTTTTACGTAATGACGTAAGAAAGAGAATTATATGATTAATAGCAAAAATAAGTGTGAAAATGATTTCTAAATTGTAATTCATCTTTCTTCAAAAGGCTATAAATTAAATTAGTGTGGAATCCTTATCTAATATTAATCTTTACTTTGAAGGTTGGGTAACGGCTGCTTGGGTAACAGGTGCACCAAAATCTCAGAAATTACCACTAAATAACTTATCCATGTAACTAAAATAATATTAATCTTTACTTTGAAAGTAAACCGCATTGTTCTCCTCAATGTATAAAAAGAGTTCTAAGTATGAAAAATGTTAACTCTAGGCCAGGCACGGTGGCTCACACCTGTAATCCCAGCACTTTGGGAGGCTGAGGCGGGTGGATCAAGAGGTCAAGAGATGGAGAACTTCCTGGCTAACATGGTGAAACGCCATCTCTACCAAAAATACAAAAATAAGCTGGGCATGGTGGCACGCGCCTGTAGTCCCAGCTACTTGGGAGGTTGAGGCAGGAGAATCACTTGAACCTGGGAGGCAGAGGTTGCAGTGAGCCGAGATCACACCATTGCACTCCAGCCTGGCGACAGAGCAAGAGTCCGTCAAAAAAAAAAAAAAGAAAAAAGAAAAAGAAAAACGTTAACTCTATATGCATTATGTTTCATAAGTCTTGGAAATAAAAGTTGTTTCATTTTCATTTAAAAGGAGCTACTCAAAACATTAGAAATAATTTTTAAATAGCTTAAAATAAGGTATTGAATATGTAAATAATGCACATTGATACAATATCATACAAAGCTGCTACATGTTATAATGCAGAATTATATTAAATGACAGGAAACTTGTCAACAATAAGTTATTAAGTGAAAAGTAGAAGCGGGTTACACAATGCCTGATTCTAAGTTTGAGAAAGACAAACTGTGATAAATAGAGGCATCTTGATCTAAAATACATCTTAACAAAATGCACCAACATCTTACAATATTTCCCTTCGAATATTGGAATGAAGCCTGCTTAGTATTTTTTTCCTTTTTGTAGGTCAGTAATTTCTGTTTTCAACAATAAAGTAGATGTTACTTTCGTAATGATAAAATAATTTTTAAAAGATCTGAGATCCCAAATTTTGCCATATGCTAGTCAGTAGTTTCTGTTTATTCTTCTACTGTTACAACAATACTTTGCTTTGTACAGTTAATATGTAGAGGGCAAAAACTATCTGTAAAAAAATTTTCTTCACCTGTATCAATGTTTAATGAGTAAAATTAAACAGAAAATTGGAATTGATAAAAAATTTTTTTATTTTACAAAAATATAGAATGTAGTTTTTAAATGAATATCTTGAGTTCATGGTTATAATACAAAATGACTTATTTTTATCGGCGATCCGGTTTGTAAAAAATTAATTGCACCACAGTTTCATAGCGAGAGCAATACGCTTCTTTCTCTTGAAGAAAAAAATGAGCGGTGACACACTTTTGTGATCCAAGCCTGCCCCCTGGTGACCAGCTGGTCACCATGAGGCTGCACACTATGAGGCAGGCAGCGCCCTCTTTAAAGCTGCTCAGAAGTAACCTCGACAAGAAAATGTGGCATTACTGGATGTACATTTCCCTGTAATGCCCCAGGCATCTCCATTAGTGTCTCAACATAATCAAGTGCAGGAAAGATAGCATTAAAAAGTTTATAAAATAAAAAAGTTATTTTCGTACTATCTTGACGTGCACACCGTGATGTTGAGACAGACACTGATGCAGAAGCATAAGAATGATGTAATAGTCTTTGCGGACTCAGGGAACAAGAGTGGGAGGCGGGTGAGGGATAAGAGACTGCACATTGGGTACAGTGGACACTGCTTGGGTAACAGGTGCACCAAAGTCTCAGAAATCACCACTAAATAACTTATCCATGTAACCAGAAACCACCTTACCCCACAAAACCATGGAAATAAAAATTAAAATTAAAAAATAATAACTTGAGGTATAACAGGAATGTACAAACTGAAACGACAGGGTTAATTCTCAACACATTCTTCGGCTCTTTCCTAAAGGGAAAAAAGTAACACAGACTTGGGAAATTTGAAGGAGGATCTCTAATAGGAAATAATCTGATGAAATTTATTCACCAGGTGTTAAGAAAATTGTATTTAAGCATCCATGTTAAAATCTAACGGATCATGATCACTAAGTGAAATATATAAAGTATCAGTCTATTTCTTATATGAATCTACACTTTTTTTGTCCTAATTCTGAGAGAAAGAATAATTAGAAGGGGAATTCAAAGAGGAAACATGAAGAGAGCTTCGAGAGTAAGAGCTGCTTTGCCAGAAAGCAGTGACACAGGCATCAGTCTTTTTCTTTGGGGAAAGTACAGTCACCAATGCCACCTGTTATTTTGTTAAAACCAGACTGCACTTTCCCCCCTCTATAAAAGGCAGTACTGATCCTGGCATCATAATGAAGCCATAAGGCCATTTGGTAAAATGTGGTGCTCCCAGGGTCTCCATTTAGATAGTTCAAAATTGGACTCAAAAATAACACCACCACCCTAAGGGGACGAAAGTAAGAATATCTGGTCCACATTGACATCACTTCTGTCTTTTATAGTGGCTTTAAATGTATGCATGAATGTCAACATTCTTGATATAATTTTATCTTTTTCTTAGACATTGAAACCAGAGTCTTAAATTACATTACAAAGTTCTTCAACCACTATTACTTTAAAAAATATGCCATAGGAAACTTGAGGTCAGGTGAGACAGTTAATCATTAAGATTTGATTTCGGACTCAAAAGTCTTTAATGAAAGGCCTGGGTGTTCATAATATATCAAGAATTTGGAGAAGCAAGGTCTGAAGTTAGAACATCAGAAAACCAGAATTAGAATCATGAGAAAACCTCCATGAAATTTTTCCTTCATTGTCTTGAGAATTTTAGCCCTTGTCGTTGTTGAAATGCCACACTTTGGCAGGTCAAGGTGGGCGAATCACTTGAGCCCAGGAGTTTGAGACTAGCCTGGGAAACATGGTGAAATCTTGTCTCTACAAAAAGTAGAAAAAAAGTTAATTAGGTGCAGTGGTGCACGTCTGTGGTCCCAACTACTCAGGAGGCTGAGGTCAGAGGATCACTTGAACCTGGGAGGTCGAGGCTGCAGTGAGCCGAGATCGCACCACTGCACTCCAGCCTGGGCCACCAGAGTGAGACCTGTCTTAAAAAAAAAAATTAAAATGCCATATAACTACTGCTTATACCCAGGAGCTTTATTAGTGAGATCAACAAAATATCTTATTTGTTACACAGTTCACACACAGAATCTTTTTTTTTTTTTTTTTTTTTTTTTTGAGACGGAGTCTCGCTCTGTCGCCCAGGCTGGAATGCAGTGGCACCATCTCGGCTCACTGCAAGCTCCGCCTCCCGGGTTCACGCCATTCTCCTGCCTCAGCCTCTCCGAGTAGCTGGGACTACAGGCGCCCGCCACCACGCCCGGCTAATTTTTTTGTATTTTTAGTAGAGACGGGGTTTCACCATGGTCTCGATCTCCTGACCTGGTGATCTGCCCGCCTTGGCCTCCCAAAGTGCTGGGATTACAAGCGTGAGCCACCCTGCCCGGCCCACACACAGAATCTTTATAAACTACACATTATGCTAAAGAAGAGACTAAACCAACAGTTTATGTAAAATCAAGCGGTATGTAGGATATAAATGGATTTTGACATTGACAGCATTGAAAATAAGAAGCAATTCAATGAACGTTAGGATTAAAAGGAATATAAGTTTTTCAGCCCTCATTCTTTAATTTACATATAAAGAAATAGGCCCTCAAAATGTAGCCAATTTCCAGTCATGTAGACAGACACAGAAAAAAATGAAATGAACATTCAGATGTAAACCCTCCTTCATCTGCACCAATTCTGTTCTCATCTCCTTCCTCTATCTGTACACTGAACCTATCCTTTCTCTAGGTCGTACGTGTCTTGATTTTTTCCCCCCTCCTTTACCTTGTACAAGATTCTTTTCCATCAGCATTTGAATATGTCCGAGTCTCTGTATCTAAAACAAAAATGAAATGGTCTCTCTGTCCAACACACACACACTCTCTTCCAGGCACTGCCCTACCTTCCTGATCTCTTTGCTGCCAAGTATCTTGAAAAAAAGTCCCACGTGCTAGTCTTGATGGTTTCACCTCCCACCTGCCTCATTATAATAAAATATGTACCCTTCCGCATGGCTTCTCCCTAGAGCTCACCAATGACTGGTGACCTACTGAATCCGGAAGAAGGGTTTCAGTTGTTCACTCCTTTGACATACCATCAATATCCAACATTATTAGACTATTAGCTGTGCCCTTTCAAAGCACTCATCCTTTTACTTTCAGCCTCTCCGTCTTTTTGTGGATTTGTCTTTGTTTTTTGCTTTTGTTTTGTTGGTTTGTTATTTGTCTTACTGGCTACTCATTTTCCATCTCATTCTCCTTCTAACATAGAACATTAACAGCTAGCTTTTTTCAAGCTTTGGCACCGGGCTCCCTTTTCTTCTTCTTCTAAGTTCTCTGTCTGGCAAGCTCAACTGTAACATGGCTTTTATTACAAACCACATACTAGTAATTTCCAAGTTCACATCCACCTCTCAGACCTCTCCTCCGAGCACCAGACATGTTACTCAAACTGCTCAGTTGATATCTCCATTTTTAATAGCTATCTTTCACGTAAAATCTGTTAATAGATTCACATTGTTTTACAGTTGAGGAACAGAACCTTTCCATATGGGCTGCAAGGCCGTGCATAGTTTGGCCCCCTAACCTCAGAGGACTTACTATGCCCTAGGATTACCCCATGTCCCACTTAAATTAGCTTCCTTTTATCATATTTCTTTCATTCAGAAGAACTTTGCTATCTGTTCCCATTTGCTAAAAACCTCTTTTCTTTATCTCCCATTCTCTTTTCTCCAAGGTAAATTCCTACTTTAGCTCTCATTCTAATGTCACATTTTTAAGAAAGCTTTGTTAGACTCATCAGACAAAGTTGTAAACTATGGGGTAATTACTCTTCCTAGCACCTATTATAGCTTTAGTTACATGTTTATTTGTTTGATTAGTGTCTCCATTAGTCTGTAAGTACCATGAAGGTAGAGGCTATTTTCTTTTTATACACCATTGTGACCAAACAGTAAACAGGAGGTCTCACACTCAAGAACATTTACTGAATAAATTAAAATGGAGTTTTATCTTTTATTACTCAGATGCGAATATTTGACACAGATATGTAGGTCCTGTAAAAAAGGAATTGGTGATGGCTCAGATTCTCATGGACTCCAGGCCAACAAACTGTTAGTTATATTCTTAGCTGATAGAGAGAAGTGCTTGGCTCCTGGCATGAGTTCAATAACTTGCTAAATGATTAACAAGAGAAGGTAATAATCACAGAGAAAATAGGCATTTATCTTGTTCCATAAAAATGTTCCATAAAATTTTAGGGATTATAAAAGATTCAACAAGTAAGTGTGGCTATTTCAGACAAGAAAGAAACAAAAAAAATGTGTTGGCAAGAACATAGAGAAATCGGAACCCTCGTTCATTGGTGATGGGAATGTAAAATGATGCAACCACTGTAGGAAACAGTATGATGCTCTCTCCATCAGTTAAACAGAGAATTACCATATGATCCAGCAATTCTAAGTATATGCCTCAAAGAATTGAAAACACACCCCCCGCTCCCCCACCCCCCACACACAGAGTGGAATATTATTCATCCTCGAAAAGGAATGGAAAGCTCCCATTTATACATTTATTTATTTATTTCACAGTGTATTGTAGATTCCTATTTCATTCAAGAGGGTGTAATTAAGATACCATGAATTTCCCCAGATTTGGCCAGTGGGAGCCCCTTCAAGCTGGGCTGTTTGTCTTTGTAACACGTCTCCACCATTCTTTGAGTACTTCATTTATCTTCATGCCTTCTTGTACTTTTTTCTTCATGCCTTGTTGTACATTTCTTCATGTCTTCTTGAACATTTTTTCTCATGTCTTCATCTAGGTTTTAAGCCCCACACGCATTAGCTATATGTCCTAATGCTCTCCCTCCCCTCTCCCCACCCCTGACTGGCCCTAGTGTGTGTTGTTTTCTCCCTGTGTCCATTATGTTCTTATTGTTCAACTCCCACTTATGAGTGAGAACATGCAATGTTTGGTTTTCTGTTTCTGTGTTAGTTTGCTGAGGATGATGGCTTCCAGCTTCATCCATGTCCCCACAGAGGACATGATCTCATTCCTTTTTATGGCTGCATAGTATTCCATAGTGTATATGTGCCACATTTTCTTTATTCGGTCTATTTGATGGGCATTTTGTTTGGTTCCAAGTCTTTGCTATTGTAAATAGTGCTGGAATAAACTTATGTGTGCATGTGTCCTTATAGTAGAATGTTTACATTCCTTTGGGTATATACCCAGTAATGGGATTGCTGGGTCAAATGGTATTTCTGGCTCTAGATTCTTAAGGAATCACCATACTGTCTTCCACAATGGTTGAACTAATTTACATTTCCATCAGTAGTAGAAAAGTGTTCCAATTTCTCCACAGCCTCACCAGCGTCTATTGTTTCTTGACTTTTAAAAATCACCACTCTGACTGGTGTGGGATGGTATCTTGAGGTTTTCCTTGCCATTTCTCTAATGATAAATTATGTTGATGTTTTTTAAATATGTTTGTTGGCTGCATAAATGTCTTCTTTTGAGAAGTGTCTGTTCATATCCTTTGCCCACTTTTTGATGGGGTTGTTTTTTTGTTGTAAATTTGTTTAAGTTCCTTGTAGTTTCTGGATATTAGACCTTTGTCAGATGGGTAGATTGCAAAATTTTTCTCTCATTCTCTAGGCTACCTGTTCATTCTAAGAGTTTCTTTTGCTGTGAAGAAGCTCTTTGGTTAGATCCCATTTGTCAATTTTGGCTTTTGTTGCAATTGCTTTTGGCATTTTCATCAAGAAATCTTTGCCCTTGCCTATGTCCTGAATGGTATTGCCTAAGATTTCTTCCAGGGTTTTTAGGGTTTGGGGTTTTACATTTAAGTCTTTAATCCATCTTGAGTTAATTTTTGTATAACATTTAAGGAAGGGGTCCAGTTTCAGTTTTCTGCATATAGCTAGCCACTTTTCCCAGCACCATTTATTAAATAGGGAATCCCTTCCTCATTGCTTGTTTTTGTCAGGTTTGTCAAAGATCAGATGGTTGTAGATGTGTGGTGTTATTTCTGAGGTCTCTGTTCTGTTCCATTTGTCTATATGTTTGTTTTGGTACCAGTACCATGCTGCTTTGGTTACTATAGCCTTGTAGTATAGTATAAAGTCAGGTAGAGTGATACAGTGGTTTGTAGTTCTCCTTAAAGAGGTCCTTCATACCCCTTGTAGCTGTATTCCTAGGTATTTTGGTCTCTATGTAGCAATTGTGAATGAGATTTTATTCATTACTTTGCTCTCTGCTTGTATGTTGTTTGTGTATAAGAATGCTTGTGATTTTTGCACATTGATTTGGATAATTTTTAACATGAAGTGATGTTTAATCAAAGGCCTTATCTGCATCTATTGAGATAATCATATGGTTTTTGTCATTGATTCTGTTTATGTGATGAATTATGTTTATTGATTTGCATATGTTGAACCAGCCTTGCATTCCAGGGATGAAGCCAACTTGATTGTGGTGGATAAGCTTTTTGATGTACTTCTGGATTCGATTTGCCAGTATTTAATTGAGGATATTTGCATTAATGTTCATCAGGGATATAGGCCTCAAGTTTTCTTTGATTATTGTGTCTCTGCTCTTGTATTTTCCTCAATGTTTTCTTGTAACAATTCCATGGTTTGAGGTCTTGGACTTAAGTTTTTAATCTATTTTAATTTGATTATTGTATATGGTGAGATAGGGATCAAGTTTCATTCGTCTGCATATGGATATTCAGTTTTCCCTGCACAATTTATTGAAGTAGCTGTCCTTTCTCCAGTATATGTTCTCGGGAACTTGTCAAAAATGAGTTCACTGTAGGTGTGCAGATTTGTTTCTGGGTTCTCTAATCTGTTCCATACTGATCACGAGGTCAGGAAATCGAAACCATCCTGGCTAACACGGTGAAACCCCGTCTCTACTAAAAATACAAAAAAATTAGCCTGGCGTCGTGGCAGGCACCTGTAGTCCCAGCTACTCTGGAGGCTGAGGCAGGAGAATGGTGTGAACCCGGGAGGTGGAGCTTGCAGTGAGCCGAGATCGCGCCACTGCACTCCAGCCTGGGTGACAGCGAGACTCCATCTCAAAAATAAATAAATAAATTAATTAATTAATTAAGAATCTTTGGAAGACTTAGCGCTTGGGGGAAGAACTCACAATTGGCAAAAGAAGAATTCTCCCTCTTTCCAAATGGGTGCTAACTTAAAAAAAACTAAGTAGGTGGGATCCTTAAAGGATCAGAGCGAGGCCCTATGCAGTTAGACAAACTGCTTCAAAGGCCACTGAAAACTCGACTCTGAGGTATAACAGGAACAAAAAGTATATGGTAAGTCATAAGGAGCTGGCAGAGCTGGGGTTCCAAGTAGTGTCTGTCCTGGAAATGTGTCAGCAGACCAGGGAAGGGTTTGTGGTCATCTGAGCTGGTAGGGTAAACACAAGTATAAATCTCAGGGTATTTCTGCAAGGCAGCCTGTGTCTTTGCTGCCAAACAAATGCAGCAAGAGCCATGGGTGCACAAATAACAGGGTGTGTTTAAGAATTCACGTGGCATGTGAAGTGAAGGCAAAGAGGCAGACTTGCCCCCAAAGCAGATAGTCCTGTGGGTGTGCAAGGCCATTTCAGAATACATGCAGAGAAAACAGGAGAATATGCTGTTTAGGTTTTGGGAAAGAGCTGATTTTAGTTGAAAAAGTAGAGGAAACCCTAGACATTGCACAGTTTTAGGCTTTAGCCCTACCATTCTCACAAGCCTCCTGTCCAGGAGGGCCATTAACATCTCAGATCTACTCAGTTTAAACCCCAAGGTTATTCCCACCTCTGCAAGCTGCCAGTCAGGGTGAGCTGAGAGATCAGCCTGGTGGGTGAGTGTGAGCAGAGTCGCTTATAGCCAAGAGGAATTGTTCTGGGGGTTTGTTAGTAAGCAGGAGAAAGAAGGGGAGAAGAACACTGTGTATGGGTGTTGAACGCTTCCCGCCGAAGCAAGTGAGGAATAAAGATCTCTTACCATTGAAGACCATGTCGAAGTCATGGAAACAAAATATGTTAATGGCCAAACGTATTAGAGACCCATGGCACCAAAGTATGTTAGCAGTGGAAGGTATCTGAGTCACATGGCACCAAAATATGTTCCCAGCAAAACATATCTGTGTCACGGCACCAAAGTGTGTCACCAGCAGTAAATCCCTATGGGTCTACAGCAACCTCAATTCTTGCCTCCTCAGAAGAAAGAATTCAAATAAGAATGTATAAGGCAGAAGGAGAGATACAGACAAGTTTTAGAGCAGGAGTGAAAGTTTATTAGAAAGCTTTAGAACAGGAATGAAAGAAAGTAAAGTACACTTGGAAGAGGGCCAAGTGGGTGACTGGAGGGATCAAGTGTGTGGTTTGTCCTTTTGACTTGGAGTTTGATATGTTGACATGCTTCCTGGTTCTTGAGTCTCTTCTCCCTTGATTCTTCCCTAGGGGTGGGCTGTCCACATGTGCAGGGTGCTGCCAGCACTTGGGAGGTGAGCAGGCACAGCATGTTTATTGGAGTTGCATGCATGCTCACTTGAGGTGTGCTTCCCTAACCAGCCAAATATCCCTAGAAGAACATATACCACTTAAACTCTACTATTTTGCCTCTTACTGTGCATATTTGAGCCCAGTCACCCAGCTCCTGAGATCTTATTGGGAAGCTGCTGATCACCAGTCTCAGGTGTTTCTGTTTATTGGAAGACTGTCTTTCCCCCGCACTGGCTATAACCAATTATTATTTTAGAGTAACAGTGTAACAGCTCCCTGACCTTCACTTGATGGTCCCCTGACATTCCTGCTTGGGACAGGGGGAAGAGGTTCTCCTACCCTGCTCATATCTAACTACCCACTGTGAGAGCAATACATAGAATAGATATATGATCTTACATATACATCTTACATATAATATCATTTCAAGCTTCTCACACTTCAAATTAAATGGTGCCATATTAATTCTAAGTAGCTTACAGTTAGTGAAAGATGCCTATTGTAATCCCTGTAGTAAGCACTACAATTCACAAAATGGCATAGCCAAAAATTCAATGGTAGAAGTAAAAGGTGGCACTAAAAGATTAACATAACCCAGAAGAAGGCAGAAAAGGAAGAACAGCAAAACAAAATCAGAAGAAATTAAAACACAGTTACAGAAAATTAGCTAATGAGATGAGAAAAATTACAAATGTAACCCAACTGTACCAATTATTACATTATCTGCTGTTATATTGTCAGATTTAATAAAATAATCAAGATCCAAACATCCTCTTTAAAAGACACGTATATTTAACATAAAGAAACAGGTAGACTAAAACAAGCAAGACCCAAACACCTCTTTTTTTTTTTAACTTTGTTGTAGGTTCAGGATATTTGCAGCAAATATCCTCTTTAAAGATATGTATATTTAATATAGGGCACAAATAGACTAAAATATAAAACATGGAAAAAGATATACTATCTAAAATGTAAAAATGTAAATTTTATGAATACTGTAATATCAAAGTATGCTCCAGTACCATAAACATTACTTGAAATAAAGCACAGCATTTCATTAAGACGTAACAATCATAAATGTTTGCATACTTAATTAACAGAGCTTCAAAATACAGCCATGTGCTGCATAATGTTGTTTCTGTTTTGCATACATAATGATGGTCCCACAGCATTATAACAGAGCTAAAAAATTTATAGCCATTGTAATGCAGTGCGATGCATTACTCATGTGCCTGTAGTGGTGCTGATGTAAATATACCTACTTTATGAAGTCAGAATGTTGTAGTAACTAAGTTGAATCTATGATTGAAGAAATAAAAATATTTTTGAAAAGTTTAGTGTAGCTGAAGTGTACAATGTTTATCTAGTCTACAGTAGAGTGCAGTGATGTGTTTGGCCTTCACATTCACTTACTAGTGCTTCATTGACTCACCCACAGCAACTTCCAGTCGTGCAAGCTCCATTCAAGGTAAGTGCCCTATACATGTGTACCAGTTTTTATCTTTTATACTTTATTTTTACTGTACCTTTTCTCTGTTTACTTATGGTTAGATGCACAAATATTTAACATTGTGTTACAATTGCCTACAGTATTCAGCACAGAAGCCTGCTGAGGTTTGTAGCCAAGGAACAAAAGGCATACCATCTAGGCTAAGTGTGTAGTAGGCTATAGACTTGTGTAAGTGCATTCTATGATGTTCACACAATGACAAAATCACCTAATAATGCATTGCTCATACTGTATTTCTGTGGTCAAATGATGCATGACAGTATATAAAACAAAAACAGAAAAAGTAAAGGAAAAAATGGACAATTACAGGTTTTAATATTGAATTATCACTGACTGATAGATTAGTTAGACACAAGACCAGGAAAGATACATAGGATCTAAAACACACTATCAATGACCTTTTCCTAACTGACATTTGTAGAACACTGAAGAATATGTCACAGTTACGAAACTGCAGAAAATGCATTATTTTCAGTTGCATATTAAACGTTCACCAAGACAGAATATATGCTGGTCCAAAATAAATCTCAAGAAATTTCAAAAATTGAAGTCATATAAGAATATTATTCATGACCATAAAATTAAATTTGATAGTATAACATTAAACTAGACAGAATAGTTCAAATGTTTGGAAAAATAATTAATAGAATAAAAAAAGAAATCACAAGAAAACCATTTAGAATCTCATTATAATGATAACAACACTTATCAACATTTGTGAAATGCAGGTAATGTGCTTAAAGGGAAATTTATAGCTGCAAATATTTTAAGAAAATAAGAAAGCTTAACATTAGTGATATAATTTTCCATCTTAAGCAACTAGAAAGAGATAAGCAATTTATATACAGAGTAAATAGAAGGAAAGAAATTCTAAAGATATGAGAAATTAAATAAGTAGAGAATAGATAAAAATGTTTAGATTAATAAATTGATAATCCCCTAGCAAGACCGATTAAGAAAAAAACATTTATTGTCAGGAATAATAGAAGGTATTACAATATGCAAATATTCATGAAAAACTCTATTCCAACGAACTTAAAGATTTTGATATGGACAAATTTTTTGAAAAATACAACATAGTAAAACTGACATACAAAATAAGATATCTGAATAGCTCTATACCTATTCACTAAACTGAAATTGTTATTAAAAAGCCTTTCTCCAAAGAAAAATATAAGAATATATTGGTGAAGTATATAAAATATATGAGTATTAAATAATACTAGTACTAAGCAAAATCTAGAACATTATCTGGTTGTTCTTATCATAAAAAGCAGGAGAAAGAAGAAGAGGAGAAGGAAGAGGAAAAGGAGGTGAAGGAGTAGAAGGAGTTAACGATGCAGAAAAAGAAAATTCAGTTATTAAAAAATCAAATTTACATTTTTACTCCCCTAAATTATGATTCTATTTCTATCATTTCATTCAACATTAAACTCATTTTCTACCGTGGCCCTTGCAATTTGTGTTAAATCCTGAACTAACTAATGAAACTAATTTCTTGAGAGCACACAGATTTACTTTCTTTCTCTTCTTTTATTTGCACAAGTTCTTTTCTCTTCCAGGACTTTTATTTCTTATCTGAATGGTTTCTGCTTAGCTACAAATTTCCATGAATACAGTGTTTTCATGAAATTTTAAGTGAAGAGGATACTAGGATAAAGCTCAAAAGAGATGGTTGGCTTAGAAAGACTTTGCAATTGATATTAAAAGAATAATTGAGTAGTAATTGCCCCCATGCTCGAGTGAAGTTTTTGGCTTTTTATCTTTACCAAATTATTGCCTCCCTCTGCCACAATAAGTAAGGAACACTTAATTTAAAAAACAAAATTTAAATAGTAGTACTACAATAAGCTCATCAATATTAACTAATTGTTTTGTACATTTACTTAACTGAATAAGATCTTTACTATAGATTGTAATAGCTACATTTAAGAAAACTATCTCCTAATATTAATCAAAAGATTAAAATGACTTGTTAGATTTCTCTTACAATATAATTGTCAACTCTATAATTTTCTATCAATAGAAAGTTCATTCTGCAAAATTATTTGTATTTCATTTATTATTTATTTATTATTATCATTTTTTGAGACTGAGTCTCAACTCTCTCGCCCAGGCTGGAGTGCGGTGGTGCCATCTTGTCTCACTGCAACCTCCGCCTCCCGAGTTCAAGCAATTCTCGTGCCTTAGCTTCCCAAGTAGCTGGGATTACAGGCGCCCGCCACCATGCATGGTTAATTTTTGTATTTTTAGTAGAGACGGGGTTTCACCAGGTTGGCCAGGCTGGTCTCAAGCTCCTGACCTCAAGTGATCCACCAGTCTCAGCCTCCCAAAGTGCTGGGATTACAGGTATGAGCCACTGTGCCTGGCCTGCAAAACTATTTTTAATGTCATTGTAGAAGTGGCACCTTATTCATACTAAGGAATATAGCTATACAGACATGACATGTAACTTCCAAGCTTGATTCGTGAGATTTTAAAGAAATTTAGAAAAAGTCTTCTATCTACCATATGTGCATATTTTGAGCTTGAGTGTTTTTTTTCAGTAGTATGTTTGCCAAAGGGGTCCATTATTTTCTCCCTCTGACAATGAAATATTTAGACTTATGGCTCAGTTTTGCAAGTGAAATGCTCAAGGGAACATGGACTAGGAGAGAACAAACGAAATAATTTAATATTTACAGCACATTATTTTTGCAATAATTATTTTGGAGTCACGGATTCAATATTATCCTTTTTTATCTTGTTATTTATGTATGTAATTTTATTTTATTTTATTTTATTTTTTTTTGAGACAGAGTCTGGCTCTGTCACCCAGGCAGAAGTGCAGTGGCACGATCTCAGCTCTGTGTATGTGATTTATAATAATATATCATGATTAAAAACATGCTTCAAACGTTTATTTTACAAAAGCTAGTTTTATATGCTTCCTTTGAAGTTAATATAATTGCCTTATCTCCAATTAAGTCAATATCCTCAGATTTAATAAAAAGTTGTTGGAACATGTCCTTAAGATTTTAGTAGTTACAAAAAGTGGTATGCATGTAATAATATTATAAATTTTCCTTTGGCACAATTTATATTTTTTAATATGCTGTAATAAATAACATATTTGTGTTATTTTCCATAAAACCAGGATAAAACACAATCAAATTATGAGTATGAACTGAGAATCAATGAACTTCAGGAGATATTAATAGCCACATGTGATGATTTTAGCTAATTCTATGGACTGTTACTATATACAATAAGATGTACTACATTTCTGAAAGACTGTGCTATAGCTAAATTCGAATTCTTCCAATGAAAGATATTTCATTAAATCATGAAGAATTCTTTACACTGTTACTTTGTAAGCTCTAATGTTAGAAGGATCCTCTTATAAAGAGCCAATTTCTACCTTCCTTTTCATTTTAACTGATTGCTGGCAGTACTGTTGTCAGCAGTTATGCAGCCCTTTAGCATAAGCTTCTTCATTCTAAGTGACAGCTCATCCAACATTAAAAACCATCATCTCTTTCCATAACTGCCTTGAGTTCACCAACACTTTCACACACTTCTTACAGCCACTTGTTCATGAAACTCAACATTTAGTCTTTTTCCTTCAGTGTAGAGTGTGTTTGTAGTTCTTTTAGCTAATCTGAATACACTATTTCCCTTGCCCTGATGATATGCCATCATGATTATCTCATAAAAGACTTTTTCTGTGCCAGTTGTATCATGGTCTTACAATCAATTAACAGAATGCCAAAAAAGTAACTTCATTTCTTTGTATTCCTAAATAGTCTCCTGATATAAAACAAGAAGTTAAATGACCAAATTATATTTCTTTTTCTGCTAAAATATGTAAAGCAAGGCAGGGAGACAATGACTTGACTGAACTGTCTCAAATTTTGTGCTCTTTCTATGTACACAAATACAAAAAATAAATAAATACATTGTACATTTAGGAAATTTTAGAAACTATAGACTAGATAAAGAAAACGTGGCACATATACACCACAGAATACTATGCAGCCATAAAAAAGGATGAGTTCATGTCCTTTGCAGGGACATGTATGAAGTCAGAAACCATCATTCTCAGCAAACTAACACAAGAACAGAAAACCAAACACCACATGTTCTCACTCATAAGCGAGAGTTGAACAATGAGAACACATGGACACAGGGAGGGGAACATCACACACCGGGGCCTGTAGGGGGATGGGGGGCTAGGGGAGGGATAGCATTGGAAAAATAGGTAATGTAGATGATGGGTTGACGGGTGCAGCAAACCACCATGGCACATGTATACCTATGTAAAAAGCCTGCATGTTCTGCACATGTATTCTAGAACTTAAAGTATAATAAATAAATTTAAAAATAGAATTTTAAATGTTCATTATAGAACTTGTTCTAAACATTCAATGATGTGCTTTACTGGAAGATAAAATATGGGTAACTCAAATAGGGAAATTTTCATTACTGAACTGGTAGTGTGGACAAGCCACTATAATCCATTTTAAATTGATCGTTTTGGTAAATTTGCTCAGAATAATTAGATATACACAAATATGTCAACAGAAAAATTGATAAAAGATTTAAAGAGATAAAAAATAAATAAATGCAATAAATTATTTGGTCAACTTGAAGTCAGTTTGAATGACAATAAGCACTAAATTTGCATATCATTACGAAAAATATTAGACAATTCATTTTCTGTTACTGATGATTTACTGTCATGTGATCTGTAATGAATAACTTCCTTCTGAACAGTAATTTGGCAGGCTTAAATACCTTTGAAATATTCATAGACTTAGAAACAGTAATTTGCCTCACTGTTAATTTATTCTATGGGCTAATGAAATGTACCCACAAATATTTCTTTCCAGGTGTCTTCATTATGTTATTATTTGTGAAAATACTGTGTTTCTCCTGAATGGTCAAAATAAGGGATAATTAAAATGTTCAATGCATTTATGTCATGCAGTGGATTGTACATATTCATTACACTATACTTTCCTGAGCAATATTTCATACATTAAATAATCTCATAATTCATTTTTGATGGGAAAATTATGGGACACAGTAGGGCTTATATAATATCATAAAGAGTTTTAATTTTTTATATTGTCAAAACCAGGGGAAGATACACCAAAATACTAATTTCAATGTAAGTATTATTTTTAATTTCAATATATTTGCCCCAAGAGATGGTGAAAATTCCCAGGGACATTACAAAGATAAAGGTAAAGCTAGAATAAGTAACATGTTAGGGATTTTATTGTATTTCCCCAAATTTTTGTGTTGTAGTCCTAACCCTTAGTACTTCAGAAAGTGACTGTCTTTGGAGATAGGGTCTTCAAAGAGGTAAAGTTATATTAACAATGAGGTCATTAAGGTGGGCCCTACTCCATATGACTGATGTTTTTATGAGGGGAGAAAATTAGGACAGAGACACATATTAGAGAGGAAAGACTGTGAAAACACAGAGAGAAGGCCATTTACAAGCCAAGGGGAGAGACTCCAGGAGGGAATAACCCTGCTAACACCTTGAGCTCAGACTTGTAGCCACCAGAACTTGAGAAAATAAACTTCAGTTGTTTATGTCCCTCAGTCTTTGGTACTTTGCTATGGCAACCTTGGCAGAGTCATATAGAACATAGTCACTAAGTAAGAAGATAAGAATGACTGGAATTTGCTAATAATGCAAACTATAAGGTCTATATGAAAGCAGAACTATCATTCAGAAAACTGGGAGGACTTCACCATTACCAATTTTTCAAGACTTAATCTTTTTTCTTTCTCAGTCTTGTGACTGCTTCTTTTCCATTTTGCCTGATTGTTCTTTTGCAATGTCTCTCCTTCTTCAAAAGTTCAAGGTTTGAATATGCAACAGCTGATTCTGGACACCAAGGGTTTTTAAAATCTTGATGATTAAAAAACCAGAAAGCCTTACCATTCCGAGATTATAAACTGGGTTTGAGATTTTTGAGGTTGAGGCTTGAATTTACCTTCAGAGCAGGCAAGTTTATAGTGTTCAGATAATCACTTTAATGGGCTTTCAATTATGAAATGTTCAAGCAAAGTTCCCAATCTGGGATGTTGACTCTCCAGACACCCTGGCTCCAATGAACTAAACTATGCTACCAAATGATATGAGACTCTTCAGTCATTATGTCTGTATATCAAGATCCCACTTAGAAATGTTTCTTTGCAACTATGGTTTTAGACTGCACTTTTTCTAATTATATTTATTGTTTCTTGGCAAATGCATTTTGTTTGTGGTCTGGTTCAAGCATTTGATCAAAGGATATTAAGAGCAAAGATGCTGTGTTATATGTGGATTCATGCTCTCTGAGAGACCATAAAGAAGAATCAACTGGGATTTCTGAATTCTACTCCACAATCTACAATTCAAGATTCATGCCTGCTGTTATTTTTATATGGAATAACTCAGACATGGACAAATGTAGTGACATAAAATTCATATGTTCAGATAGATTATGCTCATGAAGCCTAAGGCAGATCCAGCCTCTGTATGCAGAGAACATGGTTTTCTATAAAGTGTGCTGGAATTCTCAAGTCCAGTCGTCTAGGAAAGCATACTGTCCTGGGGAGGAAATGAACACTAAGGAGGAACGTAGACTTGACGAGGGAGGTATACAATTCTCTCTTCCCCCTGGGGAGTTCAGTACTGAGTTTCAGGTGGGAGACACTCAAAAATATGCCCTGCGGAACAGTAAGATGGCTTTTGTAATAAAGAGAGCCCAAACTGGGTCATAGAAGGGCTTGTGTAGCACAGGGCGGACATAATTTGCCCTTGTTCCAAGTTGTCTATGTGGTAGTTCTGTTTTCATAGGTTCATATTTACTGAGTTACACTCCTGATTCTAGAAAGGGGATTGTGCTGTCAAATAGTATTATATGCACCTAATTGCCAAGGTCCATCCATGAACAGATTTTCCTGAATAATTGAACAGAGACCACTGACCATAAGAGACAATGTCAATTGTAGAATACATGTAATGAAATCAGATTCCAGTTTGGTTTTGAAGTATAAATATATTTTTAACCTTGAACTAAGAATCTTGTACTATCTGTACTTCCATTCCTAAATAAGTGTCTTGAATAAGGTGATCTTTGCAGTCAACTATCAGCAGCTAAATTTTCTGGTTTAGTACATCTCACTGAAATATCTGAGTCATCATTTTTGAACTTCAGATATTGTGCTGAGTTGTAAATGTTAAGAGAGGATCATATAGTTTTAATTCTGGATCTAATTAAAACTATATGATCCTCTCTTAACATTTACAACTCAGTACAATATCTGAGGTTCAATGTAAGATTAAGTTTTCAGTACTTATGGACCTTAGGGGGTACACTTCATGCCTAAAAGCCACATACACAAAGGTCAGGGAGCACAGGCAAAAGGAGAAAGAGTGTGGGGCAACTAGCAGTCTAGATTGGGGAATGGGGTGTGGGTCACCTTAAGTTCGAATGCAGGATCTGAATGGTCCATTAAAAGGAAGTGGTGGGAAATTGGGAAGCCCCGTCAACCAGGCAGGAGAGACGTCTCTAAGTTCCTATCTCTGGCCACCTGTTCAAGTGATTTGAGTGTAGTGTAGAACTGAAAACTTTGTCAGGGGTGACTGAGTCCTGTCTCTGTTACATGAAGACTAAATAAACTTGCATTTAAAACAGATGCTGAGGCAACATAATATTATGAGCTTTCACTACAACTAGGTATAACAGGTACTAAAGTGACTGAAAGTATTGGTGCAAGTTCTAAAACTGAGTACTACTTCTTTGTGGTCACCATTGAAGTCATGCTGGTCTTAACACCAGGAACCTGAAAAAAATGGAATTCCAAACCCTCATTTTAAAAGTAGAGGAATCAGGTCAGCGGCGTGTTTCTCCATGGTTCTAAAGGACCCCATTACCTCTTGGACCTTCCTAACCAGTAGTAATGTTAAAAAGTTGCAAAGAGATTGTCTGTGCATCATATCTGCCTTCCAATCTTGAGTGAAATCCCCTGATTGATTGGGTAACTAATTCACTCCTAGTGCCAAAGCTTCAAAGGATCCTCAGAAACAGTTTTACTTTTCTAACTTCTCCAAATGAAAGATGCAGTGCAGGTTGAGGGCCAATCCAAATATCAACAACAAACCAAAAAAACAAAACATTCATATTCAGCATTGTTTTAATCAAAGAAAACACTTCAGAAAAAAAAGACACAAAACAACATTCTTCAAATCAAAATATTTGATTTAGTGAAAATATTAGTGAAAAGGAACATTCAAAGAATGTGAAATCCACTCAACTAAAATAGTTTAAAATGTCTTTTGGCTTTTCTACTAGCTTTAGAAAGACTGAATTTTTTATAAAAAATAACTCTAGGAACAAATCTCAATTTCTCATTAAGTTACCTGTCATATTGATCCAAAATCTGTAAAGATATTGAGTTGTCTTTTTTAAATATTAAGAAAAAGTATTCCATGGAAATTTTTCCCTTTAAAGTTTATAACAATTGTCTGTGTTTTGTCATTATTTTTTATTTATTACTTGAAAATATTAAAACACTTTTATGGTGTATTAGTCTGGTCTCATGCTGCTAATAAAAACATACCCAAGACTGGGTAATTTATAAAAGAAAGAGGTTTAAAAGAATCACAGTTCCATATGTCTGGGGAGGCCTCACAAAAATGGTGGAAAGTGAAGGAAGAGCAAAGGCATGTCTTAAATGGCAGACAAGAGGGGCATGTGCAGGGGAACTCCCTTTTATAAAACCATTAAATCTCCTGAGACTTATTCACTATCAGGAGAACAGCATGGGAAAAACCTGCCCCCATGATTCAATTACCTCCCACTGGGCCCCTCCCATGACATGTGGGGATTATTATATTCAAGGTGAGATTTGGGTGGGGTCACAGAGCCAAACCATGTTATATGAATTAAAGGAAATTCTTTCTGGTTTTCCAATGTAGTCAGCCCTCCACATATGTGAGGATTTGTTCCAGGACCACTGAAGATTCTCAAATTTGTGGATGCTCAAGTCCCTTAGTTGGCCTCCAAGGATTCAACCAACTGCAGATGAAAAATGCAGTAATTTATGACGTATTTTCAACCACAGAAACTCTAGAAAACTAAATTTTTGTTAATTGAAACTGAGAATGTAGAAGGCCGACTTAATTTGTTTGCTTTATGAAACATTAGTATATTGTTAGTGATTTAAATCAGTTTCCTGCAAATCTTTCAGGTGAGTAACACAGTTTCATTGCTGAATACTCTTATGTGCTACATTTTAAGAGCCTCTTGTGTTATACATTTTGTGTTAGTCCATTTTGTGTTGCTCTAAAGGAGTATCTGAGACTGAATATTTTATAAAGAAAAGAGGTTTATTTTGGCTCAGGATTCTGCAGGCTATACATGCATGGTTCCAGCATCTGTACCTATTCTGGTGAAACCTCAGACAGCTTTTACTCATGGCAGAAGGTAAAGGGGGACCCAATATGTCACACTGAGATACGGCAAGAGAAAAGGAGGTGCCAGTCTCTTTTTAACAACCAGCTCTTGTGTGAGCTAATAGAGTGAGAACTCACTCATTACCACAAGGATGGCACAAAGCCCTTCATGAGGGATCTGTCCCATTGACCCAAACACCTCCCACTGGGTCCCACTTTCAACACTCGGGTTCACATTTCAACATATTTGGTGGGGACAAACATCCAAACTATATCACTTTTGATGATCCATCATAAAATCTTATATATACATATTTAAATATAATCATATCTTAAATATCAGTATATGCTCTAAAATTTTGACAGAATGTTGTGTATTTGTTTCTTTTGAAATTACTATCTGAACTATGAGTGAGTTTCATTTCATTTGTTTGGTATTTACTTCCCCAAAATTATCATATAATCTTGACAGTTCATGTAGAATCAAATATCAAATACGATCTCATTTTTAAATACTGTAAATCCATTTTTACTTTTAGCTTCATAATTAACCAATTTCTTATGTTATAAATATAGATATTTAATTAAAGTTGTATTCATTTCAATCTTGTGATGGTGTGTAATCAATTGGGGCTTGTTTTGTTTTGTTTTTGATCATCTCAAGTATTCCTGTAGGCTCCTGAAAAGTGTTATGGAGCTGTTCACTAAGGTTATGGTGCCAACTGAAACAGCCTGATTTTAAAAGTGGTTTGAAATGCCTAGCCCCTGAGAATGCTTCCCAGCACACACAGCTGCTGGTGTCTTCGTTTTCCTCTTCATTTTGTCTTTTTCCCACCCAGAGAATAAATATATTAGTTATGCCTGTATTATGGTCCATAGTTTGCATATATTAATCATCTTGTACAACCATCTCTCCCCAAAAGATAGTGTATTACATACTGTATTCATATTCCAGGGCTGCTGTCACAAAATATCACAAATGATGTGGCCAAAACAACAGAAATTTATTATCTCACATTTCTGTAGGCTAAAAGTCTGAAATTAAAATGTCTGAAGAGCTGGTTCCTTCTGAAGGCTGTGAGAATCTTTTCTGTGCTTCTCACCAGCTTAGCTTCCAGTGGCTTGCTGGCAATCTTTAGCATCTTGGCTTTTGCTGGATCACCCTGATCTCTGCCTTCACCTTCACATGGTGTTCTCCCTGTGTTTATGTGCCTGTGTCCAAGTCTTCCTTTTCTAGGAAATCAGTTATGTTGGACTAGAGACCCACCCTACTAGAGCATGATTTCATCTTAACTAATTGCATCTGCAATGACTATTTTCAAATAAGGTCACATTCTGAAGTAATGGGAGTTAGGACTTCAACACACAAATTTTAAGAGAGATACAATTCAATCCCCAGCCCATACTTTGGATTCTGATTTTTTAAAATTAATGGCCTCTGTACAATGAATGTTTATTTCAATCTAGTAACTCAGGAAAAAGGCCTCTTTCAATGTCAGTATTAGCAATAGGTAGCACAACATAACCAGCGTACTCTGTTTGGCATCCTTTGCTGAGATTTTTCTCCTCAAGCCAATATCTCGTGTCTGGTGGATTTGGGAGACAGAAGGGATACAATATCTCATCTTCTTTTGTACCAAAGCGTATTCATATTTCTGCTTGTTTTATTCTGTATTTTTCATGCTTTTTGACATTAGAACATTATTTCTTCTTTTTTTTTTTCTGTCTTTTGTTCTTTCTCTGAAGGTTTTCCATCATTAAGAATGTTGTACATTAACATGGGAAAGCCCAAATTAAAGGAAGCTAGTAATTTGGCAGTTTAAAATAGTTTAGAAATAGTTTTGCTAAAATTTATTTCCACTGTCATGTTTTAACTTGTTTTAGTAGACTCAATATATCCTTTTATTAGTTGTAGAGCAGCCTGTGAATATTTACCTGTTGGTTAGGTGCCTCTATTACAGGGAACACAGAGGAGAGATTCTTTAACTTCAGGGCGCTGTTCGTTTGCTGAGAGTGCGTAGGTTAAAACCCAAGTTTGGCTCACATTAGTGGAAAGTCACTTAGTGGTAAGAGGGGGAGAAGGGTGTTCCTATTCCCTTATCTGTGTAATGAGTATTTAGTTTCCATGGTCTAGTACAACATCAATAACAATTCTGTTGTATTAGAATTCTACTTTTTTTGTTGTTTGTTTGTTGACTATTTTCTTTATTCTCCTAATCATTTTTTTTTTATACTTTAAGTTTTAGGGTACATGTGCACAATGTTCAGGTTTGTTACATATGTATCCATGTGCCATGTTGGTGTGCTGCACCCATTAACTCGTCATTTAGCATTAGGTATATCTCCTAATGCTCTCCCTCCCCTCTCCCCCCACCCCACAATAGTCCCCGGAGTGTGATGTTCCCCTTCCTGTGTCCATGTGTTCTCATTGTTCAATTCCCACCTATGAGTGAGAACATGCGGTGTTTGGTTTTTTGTCCTTGCGATAGTTTGCTGAGAACGATGGTTTCCAGTTTCATCCATGTCCCTACAAAGGACATGAACTCAACATTTTTTATGGCTGCATAGTATTCCATGGTGTATATGTGCCCATTTTCTTAATCCAGTCTATCATTGTTGGACATTTGGGTTGGTTCCAAGTCTTTGCTATTGTGAATAGTGAGTTCTACTTTTTTTCCAACATTCTGGCAGCTGTCCTTTCATTTTGCTTTCTTAAATGGCACATTGACATGCTGATTTTGTTTTTGGGTGGGCCTAGGCTAAAATGGGAGCTTGGTAACTCTATCACTAGTGTTGCTTAAGACTTTTGCAGTTTCAATTTCCTCAAGCACCAAGTGGAGATACTAGGATTTATCTTACCGTTTTATAGTAGGGAGGATTAAAACTAAGTAAGATGGCATATGGAAAATGTAAAGTGCAGTGCCTAATTTCCACTCACTTGAGAAAAATAATTCTTCTTGAGATATTTGATAATTTCTTTCTCATTAAAATTTGACAATTTTGCCATATTTTATCATGTATTAGTATTGTTTTAATTTCTGTGAGTACATATAAGGTATACATATTTATGGGGTTCATGAGATATTTTAATTGGGCATGAAATGCATATTAATCACATCATGGAAAATTGGATATCCATCCCCTTAGGCATTTATCCTTTGTGTTACAAACAATTCAGTTATACTCTTTTAGTCATTTTTAAATGTACATTTAAATGATTATTGACTATAGTCTCCTACTGTACTATGAAATACCAGGTCTTAATCATTCTTTCTAACTATTTTTTTGTACCCATTAACCATTCCATCTCCCCCAACTTCCGCATTACCCTAACCAGCTTCTGGTAAACATTTTTCTATAATCTACCTCAATGAATTCAATTGTTTTGATATTAAGCACACACAAATAAATGATAACATGAGATGTTAGTCTTTCTGTGTCTAGCTTATTTCACGTAACACAATGATCTCGAGTTCCATCCCTGTTGTAACAAATGACAGGATCTCATTCCTTTTTATGGATAAATAGTACTCCATTGTATATACGTACCACATTTTCTTTATCCATTCATCTGCTGATGGACACTTAGGTTGCTTCCAAATCTTGGCTATCATGAACAGTACTGCAACAAACATGGGAGTGCAGACATCTCTTCGATATAATCATTTTCTTTCTTGTGGGTACATCCCCAGCAGTGGGACTGCTGGATCATATGTTAGCTCTACTTTTAGGTTTTATGAGGAACCTCCAAACTCTTCTCCATAGTTGTTGTACAATTTACATTTCCACCAACAGTGTATTAGGGTTTCCTTTCCCCCATATCCTCACCTGCATTCGTTATTGCCTGACTTATGTATAACAGCCATTTTAACTATGGTGAGCTGATATCCCATTGTAGTTTTGATCTGCATTTCTCTGATGATCAATAATGTTGAACATTTTTTATATGCCTGTTTTCCATTTGTAGGTCTTCTTTGGAGAAATGTCTATTCAAACCTTTTTTTCCATTTTTTAATCAAATTATTCGCTTTTTTTCTATACAGTTGTTTGAGCTCCTTATATATTCTGGTTATCAATCCCTTGCCAAGTGGGTAGTTTGCAAATGTTTTCTCCAGTTATGTGGATTGTCTCTTCACATTGTTGGTTGTTTCCTTTGCAGTGCAGAAGCTTTTTAACTTGATGTGATCCCATTTGTCCATTTTGGCTCTGGCTGCCTGTGCTTGTAGGGTATTGCTCAAGAAGTTTTGGCCCAGGACAATGTGTTGGAGAGTTTCCCCATTTTTTTTGTAGTAGTTTCATAGTTTGAGGTCTGGATTTAAATCTTTAATGCACTTATATTTGATTTTTGAATAAGGCAAGAGATAAAAATCACTTCATTCTTCTGCATATGGGTATTGAACAGTTTTCCCTGCACCATTTGTTGAAGAGGCTGTCTTTTTCCCAATATATGTTCTTGGCTCCTTTGTCACAAATGAGTTTACTGTAGATGTGTGGATTTGTTTCTCAGTTCTCTGTTGTGTTCCAATTGGTCTATGTGTCTATTTTATGCCAGTACCATGCTGCTTTCATTAAGATAGCTCTGTAGCAGAATTTGAAGTCAGGTAATGTGATTCCTCCAGTTTTGTTCTTTTCACTCAGGATAACTTTGGCTATTCTGGGTCTCTCATGGTTCCATATAAATTTCAGAATTTTTAAAACAATTTATGCAGAATATCATTGGTGTTTTGAGGGAGTTGCATTGAATGTGTAGATTGCTATAGGTAGTATGCACATTTTAACAATATGGATTCTTCCAACCCATGAACATGAAATCTCTCTCCATTTTTTGTGTGTCCTCTTTAATTTCTTTCCTATTTCATTGCTTTCATTGTAGAGATTTTCACTTGTTTAGTTAAGCTAATTCCTAGGTATTTAATTTTGTTTTGACTATTTTAAATGAGATTACTTTTATATTTCTTTTTCAGATTGTTCACTGTTGTCATATAGAAATGCTACTGATTTTTGTATGTTGATTTTTTTATCCTGCAACTTTACTAAATTTATCAGTTGTAGTCGTTTATTTGTGGAGTCCTTAGGTTTTTCCAAAAATAAGATTATATCATCAGCAATTAAGGATAATTTGACTTCTTCCTTTCTAATTTGGATGCCCTTTATTGCTTTCTCTTGTTTGATTGCTCTAGCTAAGACTTTCAGTACTACGTTGAATAATAGTGATGAAAGTGGGCATAGTCGTTGGGTTCCAGATCCTAGAGGAAAGAATTTCAGTTCTTCCCCATTCAGCATGATAATTCTTGTGTTTGTTTTAGATTTCCAATCCAACTTCCGTTCATAGTGTGGAATTCTTTCTTCTGTTATGCTACTGATTATCATTTTTGATGTGTATTCTGTTTCCATCTTTTAAATTGCTTATTGTTTGTAGATTATTTCTTTGTGATATATTTTTCTATATAGCAAATGGTCTCCTTTGTTTCAATTATTTTCTTCTGCTCTGTGACAGGATGTGTCTAGTCTTTCTTCTATTTAATTTGTTTTTTTCACAATGTTATTTGCACTATGTATTGCTTCTGAAGGTGATTTTATTGGGCATGCTTGGTTGACTTCCTGGCATCTATTCCACTATCCCCCATTATGTAGCAGCCATAAGGTTTGTGTATTTGATTGATTCTTCCCTTAGTTCCAGGGATGGAACCCTAGTGATCTCTAAGATAATTCATACATTTTACCCACCTTAGGATAACTGGTTTAGGATTGGACAAACAATCTCAGCTGCTTCAATCAGACTCATGTTGAGTAGTGAAATGGAAAACTCTTTCCTCTTCCAGGCACTGTTAAAGATTATTTTTATGTAAACTGTGCAACTACTTCAGCTATTTTACTTGGAGAAAACTTAAGCTGAGAACAAATTCTACTTGACAAGATGAGAAATACTGAGAGAGAAATTGGGAAATCAAACAGGAGCCCTGATCAAGCCTTCCTTGAAGTACAACTTAACTGAAATTTGCAGTCAGACAAAGTATTTTCTTCATAAGTTCGATTACTTTGAATTAGATTTTATTCATTTGAAACTTGCGATATTTTAACCTGTTCACTTTTCTGTGCTGTCTCTACCATTTATTTCCACTGACTTCTTGTCTTTACATGTTATAATATATTCTTTTATCTAAGTAAAAATAGTGATAGTCATTTCCTAAATCTAAACATTTCCTATGAAAAATCTTTGGGATAAAATTGCACATTTCCTTTCACTCTTTTATAGCATTTTCATAATTTTGTAATATTTCAACCATTTTCTTTTTATTCATATTTACAAAAGGTTAACAAGAGGTTTTTATTATGCTTGCTCATGGCAAGGGGCCTCTACTCAGCCCTCTGCACTCAACCCTTGGCAAGAGGGAGCACATGAGCAAGTGAGTATGGGATCTGGCCAGCTGTTCCAGGTGCTGACACAGGATCATGCTCTGTGCAGGGCCCATGGCCAGACCAGGAGAATCACCCTGAGGGGAACATGGTGGCTCCCAAGTGAGGATGTCCATGACCTCAAAGCCCCAGAGCAGGTGTTACAGTGCTCTATTAGTTCCACTGTTCATGGCTAGTGGTGTGTTAGCAGCTCAGTTGGCCCCTTGCCTTGTCGCGTGGGGTGACTGATCTCTGCTGGCAAAAGCAAAGGGCTAGTGTGACAGTATTTCTCAGTACCTGTGCTATGTGGGTTCTGAGCTATAGTCTGGCATCCAAAAAGAATGAGGTCACATGGACGGTTGAAGGATGGTGAAGGTGGAGAATTTTACTGAACAATTAAAATGGCTCTCAGTGGAGAGGGGAGCTGGAGAGGAGACTGGAAGGGCAGGTCATCTTCCCCATAGTTAAGCTGTCTCTTCCCTGAAGTAGGGTTGTCTCCCCATCTACTGACTGAGTCTGGGGTCTTTATAGGCACAGGCTGGGGAGTGCATGCTGATTGGTTTGTGAGTATGCAAAATAGGTTAAAGCAAAGACACCACTTTGTAATTTTGTCTTTGTGTTGTAAATTTTTTCTTCACCTATGTTTTCAGTTGAAACTGTATTAGTTAACTTTTTTTGCATATTGTAATGTTTTTCTTAAATTTGTAACTTTATAACATATTTTACTTTGTCAACTAGAATTTATAGCTAGAGTTTATTTGTCAGAACTGGGTACTTCTTTTTGTATTAAATAAGGCTTTTATTCTAAAGCCACTTCAAATACAAAGGAATAAAACTATTCTCATTGAAATAATTTATAAATGTTAAGTTTTGTTCCTTCTGATGTTCAGACGTGTTTGGAGTTTGTTCCTCCTGGTGGGCTCATGGTCTTGCTGGCTCAGGAGTGAAGCTGCAGACCTTTGCGGTGAGTGTTACAGCTCATAAAGGCAGTGTGGACCCAAAGAGTGAGCAGTAGCAAGATTTATTGCAAAGAGCAAAAGAACAAAGCTTCCACAGTGTGGAAGGGGACAAGCGAGTTGCCGCTGCTGGCTTGGGCAGCCTGCTTTTATTCCCTTATCTGGCCCCACCCACATCCTGCTGATTGGTAGAGCCGAGTGGTCTGTTTTGACAGGGTGCTGATTGGCGCGTTTACAATCCCTGAGCTAGACACAAAGGTTCTCCAAGTCCCCACCAGATTAGCTAGATACAGAGTGTCCACACAAAGGTTCTCCAAGGCCCCACCAGAGTAGCTAGATACAGAGTGTCGATTGATGCATTCACAAACCCTGAGCTAGACACAGGGTGCTGATTAGTGTGTTTACAAACCTTAAGCTAGATACACAGTGCTGATTGGTGTATTTACAATCCCTGAGCTAGACATAAAGGTTCTCCACGTCCCCACCAGAGTAGCTAGATACGGAGTGTCCATTGTTGCATTCACAAACCCTGAGCTAGACACAGGGTGCCAATTGGTGTATTTACAATCCCTGAGCTAGACATAAAGGTTCTCCATGTCCCCACCAGACTCAGTAGCCCAGCTGGCTTCACCCAGTGGATCCCACACCAGGGCTGCAGTTGGAGCTGCCTGCCAGTCCCGCGCTGTGCGCCTGCACTCCTCAGCCCTTGGGTGGTCGATGGGACTGGGCGCCGTGGAGCAGGGGGCGGCGCTCATCAGGGAGGCTCGGGCCGCACAGGAGCCCATGGAGGGAGTGGGAGGCTCAGGCATGGTGGGCTGCAGGTCCCGAGCCCTTCCCAGCGGGAAGGCAGCTAAGGGCCGGCAAGAAATCAAGCGCAGCGCCGGTGGGCTGACACTGCTGGGGGACCCAGTACACCCTCCGCAGCCGCTGGCCTGGGTGCTAAGCCCCTCATTGCCCGGGGCCGGCAGGGCCGGCTGGCTGCTCCGAGTGCGGGGCCTGCCAAGCCCACGCCCACCTGGAACTCCAGCTGGCCCGCAAGTGGGCGCGCAGTCCCAGTTCCCACTCGCGCCTCTCCCTCCACACCTGCCTGCAAGCTGAGGGAGCCAGCTCCGGCCTCGGCCAGCCCAGGAAGGGGCTCCCAGAGTGCAGCAGTGGGCTGAAAGTCTCCTCAAGTGCTGCCAAAGTGGGAGCCCAGGCAGAGGAGTCGCCGAGAGCGAGCGAGGGCTGTGAGGACTGCCAGCACACTGTCACCTCTCACTATGAAGATAAATAAAGTGATCATATCCTTTTATTTTAGTCTCTGATCATCCTAACACAATCTACTCATTAAACTCAATCTGATTCCCAAGCTCTGCAGACTTCTTTATCCTCAGTTGAACCACTGCACTCTCATTTATAGGCTTAGTTCTCTTTCATCCTTATGACAAATGCTCTGGCTATTCAAGAGTAAGATGAGGAACTCAAATTTACCCCTTGATATTTACAATAATGTTGCCTTAACTTTGTGCTATATTCTAATTCTGCACTAATGCCTATTCCTAGAAATATGGGCTGGACTTCACACCTCACTTCAGCTGACTGAAGGTATTCAGGTATTCTGTTTTACACTTTGAGTCTCAGTCCTGGTTTATAACCTCCCTGCTTTTTATTTTTTTCTAAACATGAGGTGACATCTTACTATTTCTGGGTTCCTCTTCATTCTAATTCCCTAATCCTATACTTCCATCTGATGGCTAAGACCTTGATACCCTATGATAATCATCTCTGCTATGATCTGCCTATGTCAAAACCCAACTTAAAGTTGTCATGGTTCATCAGACTAGCCTTTCCCTAAATTGGAACTTACTTATGCCTACTAAAGTCAGCTACCCTGAGAGCTACTTGTGGTCTTAAATTTCTAACTAATAAACTACATCAGGCTCTTTTCCTTCAAGCCTTTCCGTAATCCTAGATCCTGTCTAATTCTAAACTCTTTCACCCACCATTTTACTCATTTCTCCTCTTCTTGGTAGGGCCATATGCAGGATTGTGCCAGATCTCAGGTAAAAATTCTGTGTGTGTGTGTGTGTATGTGTGCATATTCATGTGTGTATATCTATGAGCATATGTGTATGTGTTTACTATATTTGATAATGAACCATTATTCAAGAGACATTAATTTTGTTGCTTTTGCGCACTTATCTTCATATATTTATTTTAATTGCATGCTCACTTGAAACAGCTTAACTTTCTTTGGTTAATTTTTATTGGTTGCAATCACTGTTATCTTCCCTTGTTTGTTTATGTTATTATGTTGGGACTTCAAAGAACTGTGGGAATACTAATTACAGTTTGAGCATGCAGATTGGGCCATCCATGCAATTGTTTATTACCTCAAACATTAATTTACTACTGTGTAGAAAGGTGCCAAAATATTCTGAACCCAGACTAAATGGCTGCATAGCATCTTGTGGGCTTCACTTTGGAAAGCACGGCAGGATCAAAGAGCCAAAATATCTGATTTGTTTCATGTGTTATAGCTCCTCCCTAATGACAGAGTAGAGACTTGTCAATATTGCTTCTATTGCCCATGGTGAGTGAACTGATCAAACATTTCAGGCTCAATATGGTCCTGTTTGAAATCTTACTCTAGGAATGCTAGAATAAACAACATTATACTTCTGAAAGTTTTACAAATCTTTGTCAAAGATTTTGTGCTAAAACTGAGGATAAACATACTTGTTTTTGGTCTACTGCTCAGTATAATTACTATTTATGATTTATATCTTCATATCACCTGTTTATTAAAACTCCAAGCCTGTGTCTCTAATCTTTGTCAAATAAAACTGAACTCCTATTTTCCCCACTTTCACCCAACAAAATAAATCTACATGATCTCTTTCTCTATTTGTCTTTAACCCTAGATCCTACTACACTATTCTCTTCATCTCTATTGTTTCTATTTTATTTTTATTTTATTTTATTTCATTTTTGAGAGAGAGTTTTGCTCTTGTTGCCCAGGCTGGAGTGCAATGGTGCAATCTCAGCTCATTGCAACCTCCACCTCCCAGGTTCAAGCGATTCTCCTGCCTCAGCCTCCTGAGTAGCTAGAATTACAGGAGCCTGCCACTATGCTTGGCTTTTTTTTTTTTTTTTTTTTCGTATTTTTAGTAGAGATGGGGTTTCACCATGTTGGCCAGGCTGGACTCTAATTCCTGACCTAAGGTGATCTACCTGCCTTGGCCTCCCAAAGTGGTGGGATTACAGGTGTGAGCCACTGTGCCTGGCCTCTGTATTGTTTGTTGATCAACTGTCTTGAATACTCTTCCTCACAGAATAGGAACAACTGTTTTTGACCCCTCCTCTTAGATCGTATCTTCTTGTTTTAATTGCTCATTTTATTAAATGAGTTTTAGTCAACATTCTGATTATAATTTTCAATAATACTTACTTGGGTTTTAAAATGTTGTTATACATCTTCCACAGTAGACCAAAACGCTCATGAGAGCAAGTCCGTTGGTAGAGCAAGTCCATTTGTTAATCACATAATCACTCTATCATGAATAATATCAGCATATAATTATATACCAGTGTCTTAAACAGTAGAATATCTGAGCATATTTTAGATACAATAATACCTATTCCTCAGCCAGAGTCAACCTAAAGATAAAAGTACCCAAATTCCTTCCTTCCCTCCACTATCTACTCATAGCCCTGCAGTTTTTTCTGTCTTCCACATGACTCTCCATGGTGAACTATTAAGACTTGCAATCAATCACTGAAATCACCTGCTGGTAACTCTCACTGGCTGAACCCAACCAAATGCCAGAGAACAAGAGAGCAACTGATTTACTTTTTTTTTTTTGCATTATTGAGTGCTATATTTATATCATACACAATAAGTTGTGTATATTTCTCAGATAGAAAAGTCATGGTGAGTTAGAAGATGCTTCTCAAATTTTAATGTGAACAATAAACTAGATAATTTGTCCTGCAGAAATTTTTTTCAGGAGATCTGGAATGAAGTCTGAGTTTCTAAATTTCTAGCAAGCTTACCAGTAATACCAATGTTTTCAGCTCAAGAATATTGTGTCAAACATTGAACAAGTGGAAGAGCCTGGGTTTTTCCCAGTTTTTCTGACCTGTAAACAAAGATGAGAGCCTTCATTTCCAAAGACAGATATATGCAAAGAAAATTTAAGAAGGAAGGGAAGCTTCCAGATTAAATATGACGGTTTATGTACATTATCTGGTAAACCTCCCTAAGATACTTAATAAAGAAGAGGAAAATAATTAACTCTATAATAGAAAACTCTGTCACAAAGCTCTACGGCCGAGTAAATTTAACATCAACTGTACTAGGACAAATCTTTATCATGTGCTGATTTACACAAAAAAACACAACATCACTGCTCTGATATTGGCCCCCCAAAAAGTAAATTATAAACTTAATTATAAAGAAATATCAGTTCTATGCAAAGTTCAAAATACAGATGTCTCCCATGTTCTGTAAATTGTTTTATTTTAAGTTCAGGGGTACATATGCAGGATGTGCAAGGTTTTTACATAGGTAAACTTGTGTCGTGGGGGTTGTATGTAAAAATTATTTCATCACCCAGGCATTACACCTAGTAACCATTAGTAATTTTTCCCACTTCTCTCCTTCCTCCCACCCTCTGCCCTCTGATAGGCCCCAGTGTGTGTTATTCCCCTCTATGTGTCCATGTGTTCTCATCATTTAGTTCCCACGTATAAGTGAGACTCTGCGGTATTTGGTATTCTGTATCTGTATTAGTTGGCTATGGATAATGGCCTCCAGCTCCATCCATGTTCCTGTAAAGGACATTATCTCATTATTTTTTATGGCTGCATAGCATTCCATGGTACCACATTTTCTTTATCCAGTCTATCACTGATGGGCATTTGGGTTGACTGATGTCTTTGTTATTGTGAATAATGCTAAAATAAACATATGTGTGCATGAGTCTTTATAATAGAACAATTTATATTCCTTTGACGTAGCAATGGGATTGTTGAGTCAAAACAACAATCCCATTGTTGTTTGTTGACAAAAACAAGCAACAGGGAAAGGACTCCCTGTTCAATAAATGGTGCTGGGAGAACTGGCTGGCCTATTGTGTCTGGAATTTATTCCTTCCGGTGGGTTCTTGGTCTCACTGACTTCAAGAATGGAGCCGCGGACCCTTGCGGTGAGTCTTACAGCTCTTAAAGATGGTGTGTCCAGAGTTGTTTGTTCCTCCTGGTGGGTTAGTTGTTCCTCCTGGTGGTTAGTTAGGAGTGAAGCTGCAGACCTTTGCAGTGAGTGTTACAGCTCATAAACGTAGTGCAGACCCAAAGAGTGAGCAGCAGCAAGATTTATTGTGAGGAGTGAAAGAACAAAGCTTCCACAGCACAGAAGGACACCCAAGCGGGTTGCTGCTGCTGGCTCGGGTGGCCAGCTTTTATTCCCTTATTTGGCCCCACCCACATCCTGCTGATTGGTCCATTTTACAGAGCTCTGATTGGTCCATTTTACAGAGTGCTGATTGGTGTGTTTACAATCCTTTAGCTAGACACAGAGCACTGATTGGTGCGTTTTTACAGAGTGCTGATTGGTGCGTTTACAATCCTTTAGCTAGACACAGAGCACTGATTGGTGCATTTACAATCCTCTAGCTAGACAGAAAAGTTCTCTAAGTCCCCACTTGACCCAGGAAGTCCAGCTGGCTTCACTTCTCAATATGTAGAAAATTGAAACTGGACCCCTTCCTTACATCATATACAAATATTAACTCAAAAGAGATTAAAAACTTAAATGTAAAACCCAAAACTAAAAAAACCTTGGAAGACAACTGAGGCAATACCATTCAGGACATAGGCATGGGCAAAGATTTCATGAGAAAAATGCCAAAGGCAACCGCAAGAAAACAAAAAATTGACAAATGGGACCTAATTAAACTGAAGAACTCTGCACAGCAAAAGAAACTGTCTGCAGAGTAAACAGACAACATACAGAATGGGAGAAAATGTTTGCACTGATTTACTTTCACAAAGTCAGTTTGTGAAAGAAAAAGAGAACAAGTGGAATTTGAAAGGCAATGGCTAATTTCTTATGCAGCAATGAAGACTTCTGAATCCAATAGAGTTGAGTGCAAAGGTGAACACACTGCTTTCTTGCTGTATAACTTTGAATAATTAACATAAACGTTTGAGTAGATTTTCTTATACCAGTACTCATCACTTAGGATTGTGATCAGAATGGAAGTATTATGGTCTAAAAGTTCCACATACAACAATACCTGGCATATAATATTTAACAAGTGATAATATACTTATCTTCTCATTTGAATGAATGCATTTTAACTTTGCAATATAAAGGAATTTGCTAGGTCACACTGACTAATCACAAAGGTTAAATTGATTAAAGTTTCTATACTTAGGTTTGCCTGATAAAATATAAAAAAAAAAACTATGTATTTTGATTTAATAAGCCTGGCTACTCTAGCTGTACTTCAGAGAATTTTACAAAATGTTTCAGAAAGAAGAATGAATTTTTATGTTATCAAATCCATACATATAACACTAGGCACTGGGTGATTGCCTCCATCACAATGCTTAGAATACATTATCCCATAATCAGAGTTCTTTTATATAAGGATGACAGGAAAATAATTGACAAATGCATTTAAATCAATCTAAAAATTTTGGAGGAATAAGAATTCACTAAGTTTATATCAATGCTCATGGAATGAAAATCAACAATTATAAAAGCATTTATTTGTTGTATCTTTTATTTTAAAAGCAATTCATTACAGCTAGACCTAACTAATAAGCAAACTATGTTGCAACTAGGATCAGAATCAACATTGAACCTAGTCAGTGAAAAGGCACATAAAAATTAAATTTACCAAGAAAAAGTTTGCTTGTGCAATGTGCTACATCACTGTGTTAAACTTAGAAAATCATTTGTAAGAAACAGCAGATATTTGCCTCGACTTCAGAATATAATCCTTAAAAATGAAATTTGAAGCATTTTACATTGCATCCTTGATTTCTGAAATGAATATAATTCAAGATAAAGCTGTCTTCCCATAAGAATTACTTTCTTAACCTTAACAATAAATTAAAGTGACCAAAGATTGTATGAATGGTATAGCATCGAAATAATGAATAAAATCTTCAACCGTAAGTTGCAAGAAGATGCTAAATATCTTTTTTTCTCTAAGGAGAAGCTGATCATTTACCTTCTGGCTTCTTCTTAATATATTCACATATATTAATTAGCATCAAGTTTGAAAATCAAAGTAAATATTTATTTACTATGTCGATGATGGGAATATGAAAACCACAAAGGCTCACCATTACTCTGGCCAATATTCTTATAGTCAATAAACATATTTCCTTGAGAAAACTACAATGGTTACCCCTATTCAAGGAGGAACTGTAGAATTTTAAGATATAATGGAAGTTGTAGAGTAATATTTCATTAAGTAATGATCTTTTCAAGGGGCAATAATAAGAGAAGCTTATAACATACAAAATAACGATGATGTAGCAACTGAGAAAACTACCTTAATACTCCGATATGTCTTCCCCCCTTCCTCCCTGCTGCTTTTCTCATTTATTCATTTTTCATGCATCACTCTTACATTCTCCTTCTGCATCTGCCTTCTTTTCTCGTCCTCTGTGGTTCTCCATGATATTTCTATTTTCCTTCTTTATATGGCTTACATATGTTTCAGATGTTTCTTCTTTCCGTTCACATCACGTCTATTTGATTTTCAAAGCCAAATCCAAATAGTAGCATCCTTTTTCTTCTAAATAGAAACAGCGCTTACATGTCCTGACCACTTCAACCCACCTTTTACATTATCATATACCTATCAGAGGCATATATCAGGCTCTCCATCAACTTAGACATTTTTGTGTATACATTCTACAGCTATTGGTATGCAAACACTTCAAAAATACAACTGATCATTGAATTCTGCACAACCCTTAAGCACTTATATTGATTAAAATAAATTTTTGAATAAACAGTTTTGTTCCGAACTACAATTTACAAGTTTCAGAGAGTGCAATTAATTTTGCAATTAAATTACTCTTGATTTACAGTTACTTTTATTATTTATTTTATTACATTGATACATTAGGCTTGCACACATTTATGGGGTACATATGAAATTTTGTTACATGTATAGAATATGTAATAACCAAGTCAGGATATTTAGGGTATCCATCAGTCTTGGTATTTACAATTGCCATGTTTTTGAAAGATTTCAAGTCCTCTTTTATTGGTATTGTGAAACATACAATTCACTGTTCATCTATAAACTACAGTCAGGGTATTTACTTGTCTGTGTGTACTTGTCTGGTTTTGGTATCAGGATAACGCTGACCATGGAGAATAAGCTAGAAAGAATTTTCTCCTCTTCAGTTTTTTATAATAGTTTGAGTATAATTGGTATTGATTTTTATACATTTGGTAGAATTTGACAGTGAAGCCATCTGGTTGGGGCTTTTCTTTCTCGGGAGACTTTTTATTATTGATTCAATCTTGCTGCTTGTTATTGGTCTGTTCAGCTTTTCTATTTCTTCTTGAATCAATCTGAGTGGGTTGTGTATGTCCTGGAATTTATCCATTTGCTCCAGGTTGTTCAGTTTTTTAGCACATAGTTATTCATAACAGTCTCCACTGATCTTTTGCATTTCTATGGTATCAGTTGTAATGTCCCTGTTAGTATTTCTGATTTTGTTTATTTGGGTCTTATATCTTTTTTGATTGGTTAGTCTAGCTAGCAGTTCATTGATTTTCTCTTTTTTAAAACTCAACTTTTTATTGCACTGATCTTTTGTATTGTTTTTTAGTCTTTATTTCATTTAGTTCCACTCTGATCTTTATTATGTCTTTCCTTCTACTAATTGTGGTTTTGGTTTTTTCTTCCTTTTTTAGTTTCCTGAGGTACATTGTTAGATTGTTTATTTGAAATCTTCCTACTTTTTGATGTAGGCATTTATTGCTATAAACTTCACTCTTAGAACTGTTTTTGCTATATGCTGTAGGTTTGGGCATACTGGGTTTCCATTTTTTATTTGCTTTAAGAAATTTTTAAAAAAATTTTTATCTTAATTTCTTCTTTTCCCCAATGGTTGTTTAAAGCATGTTTAGTTTCCATGTATCTGTATAGTTTTCAATGTTCCTCTTGGCATTGATTTCTAGTTTTATTCCATTGTGGTCTGAGAAAATACTTGATATGATTTTGATTTTTTAGAATTTGTTGATACTTTTATGTGGCCTAACATGTAGTTTATTCTGGAGAATATTCTATATGCTGATGAGAGGAATGTGTATTCTGCGGTTACTGGCTAAAATGTTTTTTAAATGTCTATTAGGTCTATTTGGTCTATAGTACTGTTTAAGTCTGATGTTTTCTTGTTAATTTTTGTCTAAGTTATTTGTTCAATGCTGGGAGTCTGGTATTGAAGTTCCCAATTATTATTGTATCAGACTCTAGCTCTCCTTTTAGGAATATTTGCTTTATTTATCTGAGTGCTTCAGTGTCGGTTGCAAATATGTTTAAGACTGCTATAGCCCCTTGTGGAATGAATCGCTTTACCATTATATAATAACCTTTCTGTTTGTTTTTACTGGTTTTAGCTTAAATTCTGTTTTATTCAATATAAGTATAGCCTCTCTGATATGGTTTGGCTCTGTGTCCCCACCCAAATTTCATCATGAAATCATGAATTGTAATTCTTAAAATCCTCAAGTGTTGTGGGCGGGACCCAGTGGGAGGTAATTTAATCATGAGGGCCAGTTACCCTCATACTGTTCTCATGATAGTGACTTCTCAAAAGACCTGATGATTTTACAAGGGGCTTTTTCCCCTTTGGTTTGGCACTTCTCCTTCCTGCATCCATGTGAAGCAGGATGTGTTTGCTTCCCTTTCCACCATGATGGTAAATTTCCTGAGGCCTCTGCAGCCCTGCAGAACTGTGAGTCAGTTAAACCTCTTTTCTTTCTAAATTATCCAGTCTTGGGCAGTTCTTTATAGCAGTGTGAGAATGGATTAATGCACGCTCCATTCATATGAATAGCCTTGTGCCTTAACTACTATTACTGTACATCATGGGCCCTATGGTTCCGCCATGCCCCCGTGAGGAACTAGGGCAACACAGATGAGCTGTGCAACTCTATTGTTTTTCTTTACTCATATTCTCTCTTTACACATGTATTCTATGCAATTCTTGTTTCTTGGTTTAGTAATAAATCAAATTTCAAGTGAAATAAGTCTAATCGTTAGTCATGCCAGCTGGCAGACCCAAACATTCTTTGACTGAGTCCAGATCAGCCCTTTGCAATTCATTTTAACTAATAGCACTGCTTCATGTGGTATTTGTTTTATATACCAACTAATAGTATCTATGTTCATTGGCTCTTAATTTTATTATAAGGAACACCATAACTTAGAAATAATTTGAGAAAAATACTAAGAAGCATATCTCCAAGACTAATATTTTGCGAAGGACCAATCCTGTAACTACAACTCTCTATCAGACTTTCCTACTTGCATGTCCAACATAAGTTAGAAAATAGACTCACATTCAAAATTGTCCTCTACTTTTCTACTCCTTTTCTTCCTCCAGCTGCATATTTTTTTCTCAACATTTTAAATTTTAGGTACTTAAATTCTCCCTCATCTTTGATCACCATAGAATTTTATAAAGTTGGTGGATCATAGAGATAATCTAGTCAAAACTGAAGTCCATAAATATCTTGCATTTAAATATTGAAATTTTAGCTTTATAATGTCTACATTAATAACAGATTCTACAGTTTGCTTTTCCATTCCAGTTCTGCTACTATCATAAGAAAATGGCTTTATTTCCTCATACATACATATTATTGTAATGACCTCTAATTAATGAAGCTTCTAGTTTCCCTTTTAGTCATGATAATAAAGTGATATTAATATTTTCCTCATGTATGTTTGTTATATGGCTTATCAATTTTTACAAATCTTAAATTTAAAATTATCTTAAAAGAGTTGCTGGTGTGCAATCTTGTTTCTTATATGGGAATATGAAGTGATGATTATGAAGGACCTAGTTGGAAACATTCATTAGTTGACATGTAAAATATGATTTGACTACTTAGTAGAACAAGGTTTTAGTTAGCTGGACACAGCTCACCAGGAGTATAAAGTTATTGCTGTGGTCTGAATGTTTGCATCCCTTCACAATTTATATGTTAAAACCTAATCACCAATGTGATGGTACTAAGGAGCAGCACCTTTGGAAGGTGATGAAGTTATGTAGAGAAAGCCCCCATTAATAAGACTATGGTCCTTATCAAAGAGAACCCAGGCACTGCCTTTTCTTTTTCACTATGTAAAGACATGGGGAGAAGGCACCATCTATGCACCAGAAGGAGGGCCCTCCCCAGACAGTGAATCTGCTTATACCTTGGTCTTGGACTTCCAAGCTTTCAGAACCATGAGAAATAGATTTTTGTTGTTATAAGCTACCCAGTCTATGGTATTTTGTTATAGCAACCCAAATAGACTAAAGTAGTTATTATAAAATAGGTTGTAAGATAAATATGAATGTGATACAGAGTGGAGTACCCCATTAACAAAATCCAGGCAATAAACAGGAGTGAAATATGTTATTGAAAAGAGAACATTAGATAAACAGGCAGAGGCTGAATATGAAAAGAGTCTGTTTGTTCACTAGCATGGGAATTAGAAGTCAGTAGAAAAACTGTTTAAAATCATGCCAACAATATAACCAACCAGTAATTACAAGCAAGTCCTCCTCATTATTTCATTCAGTCTTGCTTATTCCAAAGAATCTTGGTTCTTCAGTCTACTCTCATCAAGTATATTTGCTTCCAGACTTGAGAGTCTTAGAAATTGTAATGCAGCCTACTATGGCAGCCTGAAAGTTTTCTAAGCCATATCATTATGAAAGTCTGTGCCCAAAGAGTCTGTTTTATTAAGCACAATTATTGAGCAACTAAATAATTTCTAAGTAGTCTGAGCAGTGTAACATTGATTACTAAGAATAATTTTAATCTTATTTACTTTTGCTTCTAATTCTTCTATGCTATATGATGGTTCAAGTTTGTGACCATGTGAATGAACATGTTAAATTTGTCACACTAATGTATAATAGGGGTGTGTGGTTAAAGGAAATTGTTTTAGGTGTTCTTGTGTAGACTATACACTTTTGTGCTTATCTGCTCCTTTTCCATGAAATACATTTGTCAAGTGGGAAAAAAATTCCAATTTACATAAAACTTCATTAAGCCTGGGACTCTAATTCAATAGTAAATACTGAACTGAACTAAGTACTTTACCCTAGATGATTAGTTATTAAGCATTAGCACATAGCAGATCCATCTGGAGGGCTTGTTAAAATACAAACTGCTGAGATTCATCCTCAGAGTTTTTGATTCAGTAGATCTTGGCATGAAATTTTGCATTTCTCTTAAGTTTACACAGTAAAGCTAAAATTGTTGGTTCAAGGCCCACACTTTTATAACTATTGCACTTTTTGCTTTTATAATATCCAAGTGGCCTTTTGATAACAATGATAGAGGCAGGAGTCTGAGAAATTAAAGGCAGACAGGGGCAGGTCCCTGGCAAAACCCCATCCCTTAGTCAAAAAGCCTGAAACACAATGGCCCAAAGTGAGAACTTCCATCCCTATGTACCCACTCTGTCCCAATTGGTTCTTTCTGAATAGTATATTTTTACCAATTGAATGTTGCTTTTTCCATAACTACCTACAGCCCACCTTGCCCCAATTCTGTGCCTATAAAGACCTCAGACTCAGCCAGCAGAGAAGAAAAGTGGCTGGATGTTGGAGAGAGGCAGTTTGACTCCAGAGACGGCAGCTGGATGCCAGAAAGCAGCAATTTGACTTCACAAGAGAGAGGCAAAGAGGTGACTTAACATCAGAGGAGAGTGACCTGCCCTTCCCGTCCCCTTTCCACCTCCCCTCTCTGCTGAGAGCCACTCTCGTCACTCAATAAAATTCACCACATTCACCATCCTTCAATTTGTATTTGCAGCCTCATTCCTCTTGGGCATCAGACAAGAATTTGGGATGCACCAAGTGTGGACACCCACAAAGGCCGTCGCAGTGGCCCTTTACCATTGCCAACAGAGGGCAGCTGCCCCATGCAATAAGCCAAAGGGCCCGCTGAGCTGATAACACACTGCTTTCTGTGGATGGCAGAGCTAAAAGCATATTGTAACATGCCCTCTGGGGCCTTGGGGAACCCCCACCTGGATCCTGCCAAGAGGCCTGCATGAAGTTTGCTCCTGCCGGCACTACAGCAGCCAGTTGTTTCCTGCATTCACTTGCCTGCACATTTCCTCCTGCGATGGGTGGGACACAGTCGACCTGAGTGAGCAGAGTTTGCTCATGCAGCCACCTAAGTTGCTGGCAAGTTCCTGAGCTCATTCACTTCAATTCCCATACTCATTTGCATGGGTGCTCCCTCCCACAAGGGGTTGAACAGGGCAGGTTGAGTAAATGGTGCACCTCTCTTTTGAGTCCCACAGAGGGTCAAGAAAATATCCTGCATCACTTTGTCAACTTATGCCACGTAAAGGACATGTTGCCTACCTTTTAGACTTATTTACAAGTTTGCATAATTTTTAGACATAGACAATGCCATGTATCTCTGCAATTACTATCAATTCTAACCTAGGAAGCACCAAGTTAATGGCAATAAAAAAACAAAAGAATAAACAACTGTTTCCAGCAACAAGGTGGCTGTACCAGTAATTAATTTATTGCCTTCCAGAGGCAAATTCACTATTGCCTGTTCTGAGAAAAAGAATCTGGGCCCTTTAAATAGCTGCCAGAATGTAAAAACTTGCCAGCAGATGGTGGTGGAGAGATGCTGGAGGTGGAAGGGATTTCATCCCAGGTCTGGTATGCTCCCTCATCAGGCTCTCATAGTGGAACACACCTTCTCCAACACCTGGCTCCTGTTCAGCAGCACCCAGAGACCATCAGCTTCCTTTTGCACTCCTTTCAGATAATTTAGCAGTTGAGTCTCTCTGGAAAAATAAATAGCTTTCCATGACACCCAAGAGGATGAATTTCCTGCTAGCCCAAAAGGCATATTTTCAGCAATTTCTTCCAGTACAGCCCCACTGCAACTACTCTGCCACCCCAGTGAGCCACATTCTCTTTTCTTTTCTTTCTTTATTTTTTTTTTTTGATTTCCAACTTTTAAGCTCAAGGGAACATGTTCAGGATATAGGATGTGCAGTTTGGTACATAGATAAACGTGTGCCTTGGTGGTTTGCTGTACAGATCATCCTATCACCTAGGTATTAAGCCCAGCATCCATTAGCTATTCTTCCTGATGCTCTCCCTCCTCCCATCCCCCACCCTCCAACAGGCCCTAGTCTGTGTTGTTCTCCCTCCAGCAATTCCTCAAAGACTTAGAGGCAGAAATACCATTTGACCCAGCAATCCCGTTACTGGGTATGTACCAAAAGGAATATAAATCATTCAATCAGGAACATATACGCATGTATACATTCACAGCAGCACTATTCACAATAGCAAAGACATGGAATCAACCTAAATGTCCATCAATGATAGACTGGATAAAGAAAATATGGTACATACACACCATGGAATACTATGCAACCATTAAAAGGAATGAGATCGTGTCCTTTGCAGGGACACGGATGGGGTGGGAAGTCATTATCCTCAGAAAACTAATGCAGGGACAGAAAACCAAACAGTGCATGTTCTCACTTACACATGGGAGCTGAGTGTTAAGAACACATGGACACATGGTAGTGAGCCACATTCTAACCCTTTGCAATAAGGCTTGAATCTCATCTTGGTAGGGAGGGAGTAGTCTTACTGGATGCTCTATCTCAGCACCAGGGATTGGAGAAAACTCCCTCACTTTTGCATCAGCTAATACTGTACTCTGTAAAATTCTTTTCATTTATTACAATCCTATTCCCCTTTACACAAATCTCCTGTTAAAATTAATAACTTTTATATCAAACTTCCTTGTTCAAATTACCATGTTGGTTTCTCCCTCCTGATTGGATCACAACTGATACAATTGGGTTAAATAATTTTTCATAAAATAAATTATTAAATACATTCCTTTAGTGTGTATTTAGAGTTTACAAATTACTGGGATTTAATTCTACAAATTATACATATTTACAATCTAGGTGAAGGCACTCAAGACATATTTAAACATTTGCCCTCTAAGACACCAGTTTAAAGAAAGACAAAAAAAAAAAAAAAGAAAACCCTTTGCTAGCACAAAACAGTCACCAAAACCTTAGTGTTGGGGTTGAGAAACTGATACCTCTTATGGCACTTTGGCATGCTGAGTACTTTGAATCAAAGGAGTTGAAAGACCATAGAAGCAACTTCAGAACCAATGTCTCTTTGACCTTCTCCTGCTCTTCTGTCTCTTACCCTCTTTCTCCTGCAAAGTGCAAGGAGGGGCTCTCCCTGAGCTTCCCTTATCTGTCTAAAAATTGGCCCTCCAGAAAGAATACATTTGTCATGAGTGTTTTTCCTGGGAATCTCATCAGCCAGGGAAAAGTAAAAGTATCATAGGGGAGGAAACTGAAAATTGACAACATGCCCAGGCAGACTTTATCACAGACTATCGCCTCTTTTTCTGAGACTGTTTATTACCTGAAAGACCTTTTGTTTGCATAACAAGACAACCTTTGTTCACCCTGCATTTTCTCCCCTCACCCTCCCATAACTTGTGTCATTACCAACCCTAGAATCCCCAGGCCTGTATTCCTTTCATCAGCTTGAGATGTTATATGTGTTTCAATCATCTGTCCCCTTTTCAAGTCTCATATTTTGTGGGACTCGTATGTGTATGCACATAATTAAAATGTTTTTTCTCCTGTTAGTAATTATCAAAACTTCAAAGGATAAAGAAAGTTTTCTTTCTCTATATTAGCAATCTCTAGTTCCAACACTCCATTCCTCATTCCCCAGCATGCACACACACGTTTCCATGCTGCTTTTCAACAAAAACTTTTATTTCCTGCAGTGTGGCAAAATAACATGATTCTAAGTTCTCTTTTATAAAATCTGTTAGCTATTATAATTCCTTCACTCACTCTCCCCTTTGTAATAAATTTTTCCCCATCCATTAAAATAATATAGGCTTAGTAGAATGCTTAAAAAATAAAGATCCATATGAATAATTTAAAGTCGTGTATAAACATATAATTTAGTGATAATTAGTGTTAAAAATTTGGCTCATTTTCTCTTTGTCTTTGTAAAATTACATTAGTCTTGGATTTGTTTGTTTTCCTACCCCTGTCCCAAAAGATGCTCCTCTTCATCCGTGGTTACTATTTTGGTGTGCCCTAAAGGATATCACAGCTGATATGTCAAGCTATACTTGTAACTTCCCTAAAATTATGACCTTCTTCTATCGATGATGTTGTCACCACATGGTAATGAAATCTTAGGATATTATAAATAGTTTGGCATTTGATTCTTATATTTAATGATGAATCCAGAGATTTCAGGGAAGAAATAAAGTTGATACTGTTTGGATATTTGTTCCCTTTAAATATCATCTTGAAATTTGATCTTCGGTGTTGGAGGTGGAGCTTAGTGAAAGGCATTTGGATCATGCAGCACTCCTAGTACCTCCAAGGTCTGGTTGTTGAAAAGAGTCTGGAGCCTCCCTTTACTCACTTTTTCCTTCTCTCTCAACCATGTGATGCTTTCTCTCCTTTCCCTTCTGCCATGAGTGAAAACTTTCTGAAGCCCTCATCAGAAGCAGATGCTGGCACCATGCTTGCACAGCCTGCACAAGTGTAAGCCAAATAAACCTCTTTTCTTTATAAATTCCCCAGCCTCATAGTATTCCTTTACAGCTATGCAAATGGACTAAGACAAGAGTTGATCCCCTTCAACCACACAGAAAAAAACTTCCACTTTGTTGAATTTTCTTCATTTACAAACAAAACTCTAATAATAATAGTATACAGAGAATTAAAGAATACAATTGATCATATGCACTGACTTAGAAAGGAATGCACATGGAATGGCAAAATAGAGAAGGCTTTGTGTGAGTGTGTAGGGGAGGCAGGATAGGGTTATGTGGGTCTTTAAAAAAACACTTGACTTAAGCAGAGAGGGCTATGAGAGGGCTTAATAAAAGTACGGAGGTAGAAATACACAAGAGGTATAAAAATAACAAATAGTCTTATGTGATTACAACTTGGCATATATAATTTAGCGGAAGCATTTTCTACTTCTGAAAAATTATTATTAACACTTCTTATAATAGGTTTATAATTATGCAAACCTATTTAAATCAATCATTTGCACAACAAAATGAATGAATTAATTTGTTGCAGCTGTGTTTACTGAGGCACACATGTAAAGCAATTTTAAATGTTGTCAAGTAACATAATGATTTAGCTTCATGACTCACACTAAGTGAGAAATTCTGATTTTTTTAAGACAAAGTTTAAAAAATCAAAAACTTAAAACTCCTGGAACTAAAAGCATAGAAGAAAAGCTTCATGACATAGGACATGACAATGTGTTCTTACATATGACACCAAAGCACAGGGAAAGAAAGCAAAAATAGAAAAGGGACTATATCAAACTCAAAAACTTTTGTGCATTGAAGGACACACCTAACAGCCTGAAAAGGCAACCTATGGAGTAAGAGAAAATATTTGCAAACCATATATATAGATACATATACATATATATGATAGGAAATTGTTACATAGAAAATAAAAAGAACTTCTATAACTCAATAACAAAAATCAAATAACTTATTTTTTTAAATGGGCTAAGGACTTGAATAGATATTTCTCCAAAAATAATACACAAATGGCCCACAGTCATATAAAACAAATATTTGACATCATAAATAATTAGGGAAATGCAAGTAAAATCACAAGATATCATCTCACACTCACTAGTATGACTGCTATCAAAAAAATGAAACAAAACAGAAAATAACACATGTTAGCGAGCATATGGAGAAATTGGAACCCTAGTACACTGTTGGTGGGATTGTGCAACCACTATGGAAAAATTATAAAAAATTAAAAATAGAACTACCATATTACCCAACAATTCCACATCTGGGATTTTAACCAATACTTTTAACCAAAAGTATTGAAAGAAGAGTCTCAAAGAGATATTTGCACACTCATGTTATAGAAGCGCTATTTAAAACATCAACAAGTAGAAGCAGCCCAAATGTCCATTGACAAGTGAATGGATGAAGGAAATGTAGTGTATACACATACAATGGAATAATATTCACCCCTAAAAAGGAAATCTTGTCACATGCTACAGCAGGGATAAGCCTGAATGATATGCTAAATAAATAAGCCAGTCACAATAAGACAAATACTGTATGATTCAACTTATATAAAATGGTGATTACTAGGGACTGAGGTGAAAAAGTTCTAGATATATGTATTACAACAATTTGAATATACTTAAAACTACTGAATTGCACACTTAAAATGATTAAAATGAATAAAATATGTGTTTTTAACTACAATTTAATTTTTTTAATCACAAATTTAGTGATAGGTATGTGGCTTTATAGATATTTTAATCCAAACTTCACATTTTAACAATAAAATTACTAGGACCTTAGAAGATGGATGACTGGTTTCAGATTATCTAGTCAAGATGAAAATTTATGCCTTCCAAATTACCACATTTTAGGCGTCTTCGTTTGCTAGCTTAATCCCAGGTTGTTCCTGGACTATCTCTACATCAAGCAGTGAAAGCTTAACTCCCTTCATGTTTTATGATGGATAAATATGTGAGGTGAAAGTCAAGAGGCTAGCATTGACCCAGTGTACATCATCTATCAAGGAGACAATGTTTGTTTGTGCTTTGATGAATCTCTAAGACAACATTGTCATGATTTTGTTTTCATCGCATATTTGTATTAGGTAGTCTCATTGCTTAAAGTCTCCTGGCCACATTTCTAAATGTAAACATTCAGATAATCTGGGTCATTACAACCTTCAATATAAAATCCAAGATTTAAAGAATTCCAACACTTCTTTGTATATACAACTAGTATGTGCAAGACACACACACATACACACACACACAATGACTGAAAGGCCAGCTCTTCACTTTAACTTTATTTAATGTCAGTTTCTATAAACTGGTTAGGAAATGCTAGTACAGTGAGATAAAGAAAATTAAAATTGTAGGTATCATTTCCACAAAGCAGGTGCCACTCTCAAAGCTTTGCTATTCCTTGATCCACCTGGTCAAGGACACTGACATTGTGTGATAAAGGTAGAAAATGTCAGGGCTTGATTGGAGGGAGGAAAGTAAAAGACTGAGTGGAATCAGGTAGGTGTTAGAGATAAAAATGGTCAAAAAGAACTAGGGAGCTCAAACGAAATCAGACTCATACTGCAGAGTAAATACTTGCTTTGGAGTCTCTTATTGAGCACTGAATATCTTAGTCAGTTCAGGCCGCTATAACAGAGGCCGTAGACTGGGTGGCTTATAAACAGCAGAATTTTATTTCTCATAGGTCTGGAGCATGGAAGTCCAAGATCAGGCTGCCAGCATGGCCATTTTCTCTTCCATGGTTAAGGGTCTCTTCCGGGCCTCAGACTGCCATCTTCAAATGTTGTATCTTCACGTGGCAAAAGATCAAGAAAGGTCTCCGGGATCACTTTTATAAAGGCATCAATCCCATTAATGAAGGCTCCACTCTTATGCCCTGATGACCTCCTCAAAGCCTCACATCGTAATAACATCACATTGGGGTTACGATCTCATCATATGAATTTGCCGGGGAGGGACAAAAACATTAAACCTATAACAATGGATATATGCCAGACAGAGTGCTAAAAGCTGGTGTTACTGAAATTAAAAAGACTACTAAGTCCGTAGGATATGAAAGAGTAAAGAATTCTCGATCATTTTGGGGTCCCTGTTAGTTTTTTACACGCAGATAAATATTAGAAATAACAATATATAGTAGTGCATGTGAGACTATAAAGATGGACAGGACAAGTTAGGAGAGCTTTACATTTTAACATTAGAAATTGAGAGAGAATATCTTCTTTATTATGAAATAATTTGGAAATTACAATTTTAGTGAGTAAAGTATTTACAAAAAGGATAGTTTGAGACAATTATCATTGAGAAAGGGAAGTATAACATCAATTCAACAACTACTGGAGCTATGGAGTCTACAAAGGAGGCAAAAGAGCTGCAGCAAAGGCCTAGAAGCAAAATAGAAACAGTTTCTCAAACGGATGAAAAAAATCTAGCAAATTTTCACAAGGGTAATCAGTAGATGCCCCTTGCCAAGAGAAGGGAACTTTACCATGATGCAGAAGATCTGCTGTGTTACACATGATAATCTAGCATCAGTTTTACTAAATTTGATTGTTCCTGGACTCAATAGAAGCTGATGAATCATGAGTCACCAAGTCAGTGGTAGAAATGGAGGTAGCAAGATACTGTCTCAAATGAACTTCTAGAATGATTATTCGTAAAAGATATACAATCTGGAATTGCTCTACTATCATTAAGGTTAACAAAGTAAACTCCATGTTCATGACTCCATTGCAACAATTCATTATTTCAAATATTTAAGTGCTCTATTAATCAAGGTTCTCCACAAAGGCAGGACAAGTAAAATTAGCAGATGATATAGATATAGACACATGGATACAGATAGATATAGATATAGAGAGATGCACAAAAAAATGCTTTTTTAGAGGAATTAGCTTACATGATTATGGAGGCTGAGAAGTCCCATGAGAGGATATTTGCAAGCTGAAGGTTTTGGGATGCTAGTAGTATGACTCAGTTCAAGTCTGAAAGCCTCAGATCCAGAGGAGCTGGTGGTATAATTCCCCATCAGAGGGTGAAGGCCTGAGAATTCAGGGGGCCACTGGAGTAACTCCTAAGGCCCAAAGGCTAGAGGGGCTGGAGTTCTGAGGTACAGGCAGGAGAGGAAGTCTCCTAGATCCAGGAGAAAAACAATCACCCTTCTTCCTTTTTTGTTCCATGTGGGCCCTCAACATTTTGGATGGTGCTGCCCACATTGAGGGCAGGTCTTTCCCACTCAGTCCACTCCCTCACATGTCAATCTCCTAGGAACACCCTCAGACACACCCAGAAATAATACTTTACCAGTTTTCTAGTTGACATGTAACATTAACCACCTCGAGAACCCAACACCTATTTACACCTATTTAAGTAGCAAGGGGTTATCGCAGCACCAGGCTACTATTGAAGTTGTTCACGACTATGTCTGTTCAGGCAATAGTTTAAAATATTTTTTCAGTTACTTCCATTAGTTGCAGCCTACATAAACTTTGTTAACATTATTAATTACTAAGAATGTTTTTCTCATGTATTATTGGTACAATACATAATAGAAAATGCTAACATCCCCCTAGGTAGAAGCCATGTGTTTTGTTAGCGGTGAGAAGATTATATTAATCATTCTTTTTAAAGAATTTATTTATTATATTTTAAGTTCTGGGATACATGTGCAGAATGTGCAGGATTGTTATATAGGTATACACATGCAATGGTGGTTTGCTCCACCCGTCAACTCATCATCTACATTAGGTATTTCTCTTAATGTTGTCCCTCCCCTAGCCCTCCACCCCCTTGACAGGCCCCAGTGTGTAATGTTCCCCTCCCTGTGTCCATGTGTTCTCCTTGTTCAGCTCCCACTTATGAGTGAGAACATGTGGTCTTTGGTTTTCTGTTCTTGCATTAGTTTGCTGAGAATGATGGTTCCCAGCATCATCCGTGTTCCTGCAAAGGACATGAACTCATCTTTTTATGGCTTCATAGTATTCCATGGTGCATATGTGCCACATTTTCTTCATTCAGTCTATCATCGAGAGGCATTTGGGTTAGTTCCAAGTCTTTGCTATTGTAACAGTGCTGCAATAAACATACGTGTGCAAGAGTCTTTATAGTAGAATAATTTATACTCCTTTGGGTATACAACCAGTAATGGGATTGCTGGGTCAAATGGTATTTCTGGTTCTAGATCCTAGAGGAATCACCAGACTGTATTCCACAATGATTGAACTAATTTACACTCCCACCAACAGTGTAAAGGCATTCCTATTTCTCCACATCCTCTCTAGCATCTGTTGTTTCCTGACTTTTTAATGATCGCCATTCTAACTGGCGTGAGATGGTATCTCATTGTGGTTTTGGTTTGCATTTCTCTAATGACCAGTGATGATGAACTTTTTCCATATGTTTGTTGGCCACATAAATGTCTTCTTTTGAGAAGTGTCTGTTAATATCCTTTGCCCACTTTCCGATGGGGTTGTTTATTTTCTTGTGAATCTGTTTAAGTTCTATCTTCTGGATATTAGCCCTTTGACAGATGGATAGATTTCAATAATTTTCTCCCACTCTATATGTTGCCTGTTCATTCTGATGATAGTTTCTTTTGCTGTGCAGAAGCTCTTTAGTTTAATTAGATCCCATTTGTCAATTTTGGCTTCTGTTGCCATTGCTTTGGTTTTTTAGTCATGCAACTTCAGCAAAGTCTCAGGATACAAAATCAATGTGCAAAAATCACAAGCATTCCTGTACACCAATAATAGACAAACAGAGAGCCAAATTAAGTGAACTCTCATTCACAATTGCTACAAAGAGAATACAACTTACGAGGGATGTGAAGGTCCTCTTCAAGGAGAACTACAAACCACTGCACAAGGATATAAGAGAGGACACAAACAAACAGAATAACATTCCATGCTCATGGACAGGAAGAATCAATATTGTGAAAATGGCCATACTGCCCAAAGTAATTTATAGATTCAGTGTTATCCCCATCAAACTACCATTGACTTTCTTCACAGAATTAGAAAAAACTACTTTAAATTTTATATGGAACCAAAAAAGAGTCTGTATAGCCAAGAAGATCCTGAACAAAAAGACAAAGATGGAGGCATCATGCTACCTGACTTCAAACTATACTACGAGGCTACAGTAACCAAAACAGCATGGTACTGGTACCAAAACAGATATACAGACCAATGGAACAGAACAGAGGCCTCAGAAATAACGCCACACATCTGCAACCATCTGATCTTTGACAAACCTGACAAAACAAGCAATGGGGAAAGGATTCCCTATTTAATAAATGGTGTTGGGAAAACTGGCTAGCCATATGCAGAAATCTGAAACTGGACCCCTTCCTCACACCTTATACAAAAATTAACTCAAGATGGATTAAAGACTTAAACGTAAGACCTAAAACCATAAAAACCCTAGAAGAAAACCTAGGCAATACCATTCATAACATAGGCATGGGCAAAGACTTCATAATTCTTTAATTCATATATTAATCCACAAACATTTATAGTGATTTCTTTATGTCCTAGGCATTTTAATAGTCTCTATATGGAGTTGTAAAGAAAAAAAAACACTAAGCCATAGTCTGCTCTTGACTAGGCCACAGAATAGTTGGCAAGACAAATGTGTAAAGAGATATGCATAATGCACTGCTGTAGACTTAAAATAAAATGTGGGGCAAAGGTTGATGGAAAACAAAAGAGGGAAGTACCTTGGGAGCCAGAAAACGCTACACAGAGGAAGTGACACTTTAACTTGGATTTGGTGGAACTTTCTAAAGGTTGAGAAAAAGTAGAAGGAGAGTACAGAGACAAGACTGTGAGGCCAGGTACAAAATTGGGGAAGGTTCTCAGGAGTGAAAAGTCTGGCTGTGTGAGTTTCAGGCAGCCTGAAAACTTTCCATTTCATGCAAAGGACGAAAAGCTAAATTTCCAGTGAATTAACACTAAGTTTCTTTTGATTTCTTATAATGAGATAAAAGTTATAATTACACTATACTTATACAAAGCAATGGCCTTTCTCTCTCTCTCTCTACCTCTCTCCTCTCTCTCTCTCTCTCCCTCTCTCTCTCTCTCTCTCTTTTTCTTTCCTTGAATCTTGTGGCCAGAAGTCTGGAACACAGAGTCGATACAGAAAAAATGTTTACTGAAGCAGCTGGGTTTCAACGCTTGGTACTAAATTGCCCTAGTCTTACAATACTGTTGAACATAAATTTGGGCCTCTCCAATATTGGCAGAAGCACATTTCATAATGGGTGTAGACCTGTAGATGTGGGAGGATGGTGTTTACCTATATTGCCTTTCCATCAAGTACATTGAATGTCGGAGACCATTTAATAATTTGGCAAGTTAGAGTCGAGAACAGGTAAAGACAGCACCAGAAGGCTTTGCATATTGTTATGACTAAACAATATGATACTTTTCTTACCTTTTCCTTCAAAGCTATGCATGTAAATAAAACCAATTTCTGCATTAATAAGCCAGCCCACAATAACTGGAAATACCAATAGAAAAATTGTATACATGCTATAAAACTGAAGAATGAATCACTAAAGTGCATTTTTATCCATTAAAATTCCTCCAAAAAGAAAGATGCTGATAAGCATAGTTTTAATGTTTTACAGTCTGATATTAATATCTGCAGAAATTATACAAATAATCTTTTGGTAATAAATGACATTATAAATAGCAATATTCTTATAATTTATAATGCTCTTTAATTTCTGTATCAAAAATATAGATATAATTTCATTTTTATATAGCAATGCAACTTTTTAATCTTTATTCAGTCTGTTTAGCATATTGTAAAATATAATGCTACAAAACTTCCCAAGACTAATATATTTCCTTTGCCAAGAGAACATTAAAATCACCAGATCGAACACGAAACCGTCAAGAAAACATTTTCTAATCAGCTTCATAGTACTAGGAGAATTCCTTGGGATAACCTTTGCCCCAATTTCACCTTTTCATCTTTGTGAGAGGATACCCAGCAGCATTTATAGATATTCAAAAGTAAACAAGTGTTTATCTAATTGACCATGTTTCCAGCTACAATTCCATCTTCATTGAAAGAGAAAACACTTCTTCCTGAGCGTCAAACCCTCCTTTGGCTTAGCATTTCTTGGAAATTAGAACAGAAAGTTTGAGATCATGTATAATGACATAAGACAATAGAACTCTGTCACTTAAAAATCTGACCCACGGGATGACAATCTTTGAATACTGCTTTGGAGATTTATTTTCTCATTAGAATCTGCGTTATTTTTATAATTTCCTACAGGAACCATTCAGGACAGCACAAGGTTCAAAAGGAAGGGCAAAAAAAGAAATTCTTTCGGAGTTTTCTCCTATGAAAGTATCTCTATGACACCGTGGTTATTTTAAGGCACAAATTGTAATTGTAGAGAAGAATGAGGTCATATTAAATTATTCTGAAACAATTTCAGCATATGATAAAATGGTTTTGAAGAAATATTCTCATCTGTACGTTAGTGAAAAACATTTAAAAAATCTAGAACCCACATTGTGTGAGCACGTCTATTGACAGAAGGAAATTAGAAGGAAAATGAAGGCTTGTTAATTAGAAAATAATCTGAGTGATTAGAGTTTTATACCCTCAAGCAGTACCAAACACAAGTAAATCAAATCTGATGTAGGTAAGCAGTTTTAGGACGGACGGTAAAAATGAGACCACACAGAATGTCCATGGAAATGTTGGAATTACGAATTCTTGCCTCTTTTAGTTCCAAAGGGCCAGTTTTCGGGGATGGAAGAGAACACATATTCATGAAAATCTTCAAATAGGCTATGTTTCTGTCTTAAAAGCCAGAATAAAAGATCTTTGTGTGGTTTTTTTTTTAGAATAATATGAGTCCAGGGTAGGAAGGAACATATTGTTTCGTGTAACAATAAGAATGGAAATTGATTTGTTTCTCACTTCCTGAATTTTCTGGAACTCATCTTTATCTAGTCATCTGACTCATTTCCTTGCCTAAATTAGAATGAAACTTGAACATTATTTATAATTTTATTCAGGCTAAAATTAATTCTGTGGAAAGGTCAAGTTTCCTATGACACCTTCCTCTTTCTTTGAGCTGGAAGTTGCTAGAGTCACATCACTTCTCATGAAGGAAATTAGACCAGATTGGCCTATCACATTTTCTTCTGTGGAGAAGCTTAACATGCTTAATGAAGAAAAAGTTTAGGAAGATTTAAAAAGTAATGGTAAATTTAAATTGCAAAGTCATAAATACTATTAATAAATCAATACAAATTGAAGTTGATAAAAATTGTTATCCAAACAGCTTGATAACAAAAGTATCAAATCTAATATTCCAAAGCAAATATTTCCCTTTAAAAATCATAGTATTAATATTCAGAAGAGACCTGAATATTTTTTTTGACCACAGTAAACGCAGAGATACAATTGTAGTGGTAGAGACAGAAAATTCTTATTGATATTTTTCTGTTAAAAAGATTTTTCTGTTAAAAGAAATCTAAAATCTGTTCTGGTCTTATTATTGCCACATTGCAAAAACTATAATATGTAAAAGATACTCACTCCTAAATTGTTAAATTAAAAATAGCAACACCATTACAAATTGGCTAGGTCAGAGACTAAACTTGGAGTGCTCCATAGGTTGACTTGGCAACTTTCATCTCCTGAATTGAGAAATTAATCTGTGTTATTTAAGAAATTGCTGGGGAATATTTGTTCAGCAACAATCCCCTCCTGGTTGCCACATACTCCCCAAAATGCCATGATTTTATGTATAATGAGAGGCTGAAATGATCCAAGAATCTTGGATTTGTCCCAACACCTAGTGAGAGCTTGGCCTGAAACATAAGAATGTTGGATCACAAAAGAACCTCAAAATTGCAACTGAATGTCATCTTGACTTCTCTGTAGCGAGGAGATAATTGTTAGGCAATGTCAAATAAATTAAAATAAAGCAAATAAAATATTAATGCTAAATATATAATTAACTGATTATTTGTAAATATTTTCCAGATTCATTATGGCATAAAGAGCATATAGCCTTCCCATTTGGAATATATGACATTGTAGGATAGAGAGATAACATAAGGAAACAAAATACTGGAAGAATAGTGGTGATATCATCAAAAAGGGTAAAATTTGACATGGTAAACAGTTTGGAAGATAAATATAATTTATTTAATTTAGATTTAGTGAGCTCATGCTAATAAAGAGACATTTTAGTGGAATATTCCATAGGTAAGTGGAATATTCCATAGGTAAGTGGGATTACAAAACTACAGATTCAGTGAGTTTGGAAGTAGAGATACACCTTTAAAATCTTGAAAACAGATGTAGTTAGTTTTGCCATGCATCTCTTTAGGGGATAGAAAGTAAACCAGTGAAGGACTAGGCAACCCTCGGGAAGCAGCAGAATTGTGAGCTTAGAGAAGTTGAATAAGCACAGTGTGATTTCATAGAGGCAAAGGAGCTCACAAAAGATAAATTCTGTAACTGTGTCTACGGAGTTTGAAGCAGGTTTAAGACCGTAGGATTTGAGAGGAACCACATTGAATTTTGTTAGTGTGATTTCCATGGAATGTTGTGAGTGGCAACCAGACTTCAAGGCATTAAAGAGGAAATAAATATTGCCAAAATGACTAATAGAAATACACCACTAATACGAGATATTCTATAAGAAAACATAGCTAGGGAAAGATAACTCTGCCTTTTAAAAAGTATTTACTTGTTTTATTGTTTTTTGATGTAGAAGAAATCTCAACTTCTTTACAGACAGGGATAAAAAATCTATTTTCAGTATAGATTTGAGAATGTGTGGGCTAAAGAAGCAACAATTTAATGAACAACAAATATTAGGCAATATCTTATTTCTTTTCCAGAAAAAAAAAACACAATTCTTCTATTCCCCGTTTTGAAGGGGTGGGGGTCTTTATGCTTGCCAGTTTCTGTAGCCAGATGGTTATTCTTCCTGTTATTCATTAATATGCTCTGTCCTACAATCTAAATGATTCACATACTGTTCATTATAGATAGCCTCTTCTTCATTGCTCCAAATTTCAAGGATATTTTACCACTTTCCTCATGTACCTTTAGTATTTCCTTGACTCTGTACTTAAGGAGGCACTATCTCATCTTTTAAAATGCTTTTAACTCTTGCGTTTCCTCTAAAATTTTTGTTTCTGTGAAATAGCATCTTCCTTAAAAAATGTCTTTTATCTTTTCTGATATAATTCTATATCAGTTGATTTTGCTATTTTTTTTAGTTATTAAAAATACTAAAATGGACAGATTGTAATACAACAGAACATAATACTTGCATGTAACTTAGTAAAGCCAGTTACAGGGAGGCAAGATTAAAGTGACAACAATGTTTAGTTATTTTAATACAAGGGTAAAAATGTTTGCATTCAAATCAGTGAAGAATTTTACTTTCTTTCTTAAAATTTTGAAACAAACGGCTCAAGGTTTTATTTCCTGACAAGTGTTTCTGTCATTCTATGCCATTGCTTAATTCTTTGTCATTAGTTGAGATCAGGGCCATATGCTTTGAAACCAAATAATCAAGTGGCAAGGTTCAAATTCTGTTTTGAAAGCTGTCACCTGATGTGAAATGTGAGTAACATTTTTAACCTAATTATAAAGCAAAGCCAGATTCTACAAAAGGAAAAAGAAGAGGTAATGATAGAGGACATTAATGGATTATATAATAATTACACGATAATATATACGATATGATAATCTTATATAATCATTCACTAATGTCCATATGTACTAGGTATGTAATCCACTACTATTTTTGAGGTACTGGGCCCTGTGATTTTGATGCTCATTTTTTCTTCCTATTTCACTGGAGAGAGAGAGGTGATCAGCTGGAATTCCCTCATAAGATTCTCATAGTGTGTGTACATATGCGTATATTTATATTTTATATTATATATATGTGTGTGCATATATATACACATATGTACACACACTATGAGAATATATATATTTTATATTATATATACGTGTGTGTATATATATATACACATATGTACACAAACTATAGTATATATATGCATTATAGGCTATCAGCAGTTAAGTGTGGGGATAGTATATATATATGCATACTATCTATAGTGCATATATATTCTATGTATAGTGTGTGTGTATATATGTGTGTGCATATATGTATATATATGTACTATGTATAGTATATATAGTATACATGTGTAAAAATGCATATATATACATTCTGTGTGTATACACTAAATATAGTATATACAGATGTATGTACGTATACAAATACATATATACACAGTACAGTATATATGTATGTATATATGTATAAAAATACATACACAGTATACATACAAATATACTGTATTGCATGAGTCCACTTACATCTGGATTTTCTTCCTTCTCTGTCATCCCTGAGAGAGAAAGATCAACCCTTCCTCTTCCTGCTCTTCCTTAACCTAATCAAGATGAAGACTATAAGGATGAAGATCTTTATAATGATTCATTTCTACTTAATGAATAGTAAATATATTTTTCTTCCTTTTTATTTTCTAAATAACATTTTCTTTTCTCTAGCTTACTTTATTGTAAAAGTACACTATAGAAAACATAATTTACAAAATATGTGTTAATTGCATATGTTATTGTATTGATAAGGCTTCTGGTCAATAGTAGGCTATCAGTAGTTAAGTTTGGGGATATCAAAAGTTAGTGTTGACACCCCCAACCCTGCATTGCTCATGGGTTAATATCTTAGAATGTTTGTGTTGCTCTAAGGAAATATCTGAAACTGGGTAATTTATATTTCAAGAAATATTAAAGGCCAGGCGCAGTGGCTCATGCCTGTAATCCCAGCACTTTGGGAGGCCCAGGTGGGAGCATCACGAGGTCAGGAGATCGAGACCATCCTGGCTAACATGGTGAAACCCCGTCTCTACTAAAAATACAAAAAATACAAAAAAAAAATTAGCCGGGCATGATGGCGGGCACCTGTCATCCCAGCTACTCGGGAGGCTGAGGCAAAATAATGGTGTGGACCTGGCAAGCGGAGCTTACAGTGAGCTGAGATCGTGCCACTGCACTCCAGCCTGGGCGACACAGTGAGACTCCATCTCAAGAAAAAAAAAATGCTAAAAAAAGTCCTTCAGAGAACATGGCTCATAATTCTGCTGGCTGAAACATTAATAATCTATCTGGTGAGAGCCTCAGGCTGCTTTCACTCATGGCAGAAGTCAAAGGGGAGCCAGCATGTGCAGAGATCACATGGTAAGAGAAGCAAGGGAGAAGGAGATTTCGTGTTCCTTTTAATAACCAGTTGCTCTCATGAGGACTCATTAAGTGAGAACTCAGTCACTTCCTTCCACTGAAGGAGGTATTAACCTATTCATAAGTGATCTTTCCCCTTGACGTAAGTACTTCCCATTAGAACCCACCTCCAACATTGAGATTAAATGTCAACGTGAGGTTTGGGGAACAAACATCCAACCTCTAGCAGTCAACTCTACATATCTTAACTTGGAGAGAAAACAAACTAGGGAGGGTGGCGCAAGATGGCTGAATAGAAGCTTATATCATTCGTCACCCCCACAAGAATACCAAATTGTTACAACTAAATGTGCACAAAAGTACCAACACAAGAACCAAAAATCAGGTGAGCAATCACAGGAATTGATTTTAACTTCGCTGAAAGAGACATGAAGAAGTCAGGAAAGATAGTCTTGAAGTGCCAATTCCACTCCACTTCACCCCCAGATTCTCAGCAGCCTTGGAGCACAGAGAATCTGTGCACTTGGAGAGAGAGAGAGTGCAGTGATTGTGAGGCTTTGCATTGAACTCAGTGCTACCCTGTCATAGCAGAAAGCAGAACCGGGCTGTACTAAGCTGACGTGCACACCCAGAGGAAGCATTTGGAATAGCCCTGGCCAGAGGGGAGTTGCCCATCTCAGAGGTCAGAACTTGAGTTCCAGCAAGCCTCACCATCACTGATTGGCTAGTGAGCTCTGGGGCCCTAAGTAAACTTGAGGCACAGTCTAGGCCACGAAGACTGCAATTCTTGGCAAGTGCTAGTGCTGAGTTGGGCTCAGAGCCAGTGGACTGGGGGAGAGTCATGTGATCTACTGAGACACCAGCCAAGGCAGCTAAGGGAGTGCTTGCGCCACTTCTTCCACCCTTGCAGCAGCCATGTGGCACAGAGAAATCTGTGCACGTGGGAAAGTGAGAGCACAGTGCCTGGGGGACTGTACTTTGAACTGAGGGCTGCCTTAGAATGGCAAAGACCTGGCAAGATTCATCACCTGCTGACTAAAGAGCACCTGGCCCCTAAATAATTAACAGTGGTAACCAGGTCTGGGGCTCTGAGACATGCTGGCTTCAAGTGTGACCCAGCACACTTTCAGCTGTGGTGGCTACAGTGCAAGTCTTCTTCTGTTTGAGAAAAGCAGGGGAAAAAGAGGACTCTGTCATCCACCTTAGATACCAGCTTGGTCACAGTGGGATAGATCACCAAGTAGGATCTTGGGATCCCTGAGTCAAGGCTTAGGCTCTTGGTAATCATTGCTGGACCTCTTATGGAATAGAGGGGAGCCCACTGCCCTGAAGTTTGAGCCCCAGACCTGGGAGCATTCACCACGAGCTGACAGAAGAGTCCCTGGACTTTGAGTGAACCTCAGTGGTGGCCTGGCAGAAAGCCCCAGGGGCTGGTGGTGGTAGTGGCCATAAGGAGAGGATCCTCTGCTTGTGTAAAGGGAAAAGAAAAGTGGGAAAAACTTTTTCTGGAGGTTTTCATGCCAGTTTAGCCACAGTAGAATAAAACACTAGGTACATTTCTAAGGTTTTTTAATTTTAATTTCTGGCTCCCAGACACCATCTCTGGACCCACTCAGGGGTTAGGGAAATTCATCACCCTGAATGGGGGGAAACCAACCTGGCTGACTTTGTCACCTGTTGAACGTAGGGCCCCAGAGCCTCATGTGACCTTAAATGGTAGCCAGGGAGTGGTTACATACAGTGAGACCAAGTGCTGTGCTGGCTTCAGGTCTGAACCAGCTCAGTCTCGGTGGTGATGCCACAGAGGTTCTCATGTTCCACTATCCCCAGTTCCAGGAGGCTCAGTGTAGAGTAAGGGAAAAGAACAAGAGTCTCTGCCTGATAATCCAGAGAATTCTTCCAGATTTTATCCAAGACAACCAAGGCAGTACTTCTATGCATCTGCAAGAACCACAGCATTATTGGGTTTGGGACCCAAGTCCCTTAGAATATCTGGAAAGCCTTCCCAGGAAAGACAGTTACAAACAAGCCCAGACTGCAAAAGCTACAATTAATACCTAACTCTTCAATGTCCAGACACTGACAAACATCTACAAGCACCAACACCATACAGGAAAACAGGACCTCAGCAAAGGAGGTCAGAGGCCCATTGTCCCCTCTGTTAACCTGTTATTTACCTGGTATGGAAATAGGGCGCTGCTGAGCAGAAATGAGCAGTGGGAACACTTCTTTCCCCTCAGAAAACAGGGGAGAGAAGTGCTAACAGCATCTGGGGCAAACTGCACTAAAAATCTTGCTCTAGGCTGGTTGCAGTGGCTCACGCCTGTAATCCCAGCACTCTGAGAAGAGATTTATGACCTTTAAAACGGAAGTTTCAGGCCAGGCATGGTGGCTTATGCCTATAATCCCAGCATTTTGGGAGGCAGAGGTGGGCGGATAATAAGGTCAAGAGATCGAGACCATCCTGACTAACATGGTGAAACCCCATCTCTACTAAAAATACAAAAAATTAGCTGGGCGTGGTGGCACGCACCTGTAGTCCCAGTTACTCAGGAGGCTAAGGCAGGAGAATTTATTGAACCAGGGAGGCAGAGGTTGCAGTGAGCCGAGATTGTGCCACTGCACTCCAGCCTGGGCAACAGAGTGACACTCCATCTCAATAAAAACAAAACAAAACAAATAAAAAAACCAGAGGTATCAAAATAGCTACATTGAGGAAACTCAGAGAAATTCAACATAACATAGAGAAGAAATTCAGAATTCTGGCAGATAAGTTTAGCAATGATATTGAAATTATTTTGAAGAATTGAGCAGAAATTCTAGAGATGAAAAATGCATTTGACATAATGAAGAATACATCAGAGTCACTTAATAGCAGAACTGATCAAGCAGAAGAAAGAATTAGTGATCTTGAAAACAGGCTATTTGAAAATACAATGCGAAAAGACAAAAGAAAAAAATGAAAAACAATAAAGTACACATACAAGATCTAGAAAATAGCCTAAAAAGAGCAAACCTAAGAATGACTGGCCTTAAAGAGGAGGTAGAAAAAGAGATACGTGCAGAAAGCTTATTAAAAGGGATAATATCAGATAACTTCCCAAACGTAGAGAAAGATATGAATATTGATGTATGACATACCAAGCAGATTTAACCCAAAGAAGACTACCTCAAGGCATTTAATAATCAAACTCCCAGACCTCAAAGATAAAGAAAGGACCATAAAAGCAGCAAGAGAAAAGAAACAAATAACATACAATGGTGGTCCAAAGTCCATTTGGCAGCAGGCTTTTCAGTGGAAACTTATGGCATAATATATTTAAAGTGCTAAAGGGAAATACTTTTATCTTTGAAAAGTACAACCAGTGAAAATATCCTTTAAACATAAAGGAGAAATAAAGATCTTCTCAGACAATCAGCAGCTGAGGGATTTCATCAATGCCAGACACGGCCCATAAGAACTGCTAAAGGGAGTACTTCAATCTGAAAGAAATGAGCATTCATGAACAATAAGAAATAATCTGAAGGTAATATACAAAAAAACCCCACAGAATATTATAGCACTATAATTGTGGTGTATAAAATAATTTTATCTTTTGTTTTGTTTTGTTTTGTTTTTGAGACAGATTCTCACTTTGTTGCCCAGGCTGGAGTGCAGTGATGCAATCTCAGCTCACTGCAACCTCTGCCTCCCAGGTTCAAGTGATTGTCCTGCCTCAGCCTCCCGAGTAGCTGGGATTACAGGCATGTGCCACCATGCCCAGCTAATTTTTGTATTTTTATTAGAGACAGGGTTTCACCATGTTGGCCTGGCAGGTTTGGAACCCCTGACGTGAGGTGATTTGCCTACCTCAGCCTCCCAAAGTGCTGGGATTACAGGTGTGAGCTACCATGCCTGGCCTGTAAAATGACTTTATCTTAAGTAGAAAGACTAATAATAAACCAATTTAAAATAATAACTGCACAACTTTTTGAGACATACACAGTACAGTAAGATGTATAGAGAAACAACAAAAAGTTAAAATGCAAGCGTACAACGTTAAAGTGTAGAGTTTTTTCCTTCTGTTTGTTTCTTTTATGCCATCAATGTTAAGCTGTCAATTTAAAATAATGGATTATAAGATAGTATTCACAAGGCTCATGGTTACCTCAAATTGAAAACATATAACAGATACACCAAAAATAAAAAGCAAGAAATTAAAGGATACCACCAGAGAAAATCACCTTCACTAAAAGGAAGATGGGAAGGAAGAAAAGAAGAAAGAGAAGGTCACAAAGCAACCAGAAAATAAATAACAAAAAGGCAGAAGTAAATTCTTACTTATCAAGATTAACATTGAATGCAAATGAACTAAAATCTCCAATCAAAAGATACAGAGTAGCTAAATGGGTGAGAAAAAAAAGCAATGCCCAATGATCTGTTGCCTACAATAAACACACTTCACTTATACAGATACACACAGACTGAAAATAAAGGTACGGAAAAAGATATGCCATGCCAATGGAAACCAAAGAAGAGCAGGAGTAGCTCCATGCATATTAGACAAAATAGATTTCAAGACAAAAATGTAGGAAGAGACAAAGAAGATCATTATATAATGATACATAGATAATTCAACAAGAGGATATAACAATTTTAAATATATATATGCACCCAACACTGGAGATCCAGACATATAAAGCAAATATTATTATAACTAAAGAGATTAACAGACCTCACTATAATAATAGCTAAAGATATCAATACCCCACTTTCAGCATTTGACAGATCTTCTAGACCAAAAATCAATGAAGAAACATTGGACTTAATCTGTACTATGAACAAATGAACTTAATAGACATTAACAGGACATTTCATCCAATGGCTGCAGAATACACATTCTTTTCATCAGTACATGAATTATTGTCAAGGAGAGATCGTATGTTAGGTCAATAAACAAGTCTTAAAACATTTGAAAACAAAAACAATGAAATAATGCCCAGCATCTTCTCTGAACACAATGGAATAAAACTAGAAATGAATAACAAGAGGAATTTTAAAAACTACATAAACATGTGGAAATTAAACAATATGCTCCTGAATGACTAGTGGGTCAATGAAGAAATTAAGAAGAAAATTGAAAAATTTCTTGGAACAAATGACAATGGGAACACAACATACCAAAACCTATGGGACAAAGTGAAAGCAGTACTAAGCGGGAAATGTATTGCTAGTTATAACTGCCTACATCAAAAAAGAAAAAAAAAATCAAATAACCTAACAATGAGTTTTAAAGAACTAGAAAAGCAAGAGCAAACCAAACACCAAAATAGTAGAATCAATGAAATAATAAAGATGAGAGCAGAAACAAACATATTTGAAATAAAAAACAATACAAAATTTAATGAAGTGAAAAGTTGGTTTCTGAAAATATAAATAAAACTGGCAAATCTTTAGTCAGACTAATTGAGAAAAAGAGAGAGAGAGAGAGAAGACCCAAATAAATAAAATCAGAGATGAAGAAGGAGGCATTATAACTGACATTGCGGAAAGTCAAAGGAACACTAGTGGCTACTGCTAGCAACTTTGTGCAAACAAATTAAAAAACCTAGAGGAAATAGATAAATTCCTAGAAACATGCAACCTACCAAGATCAAGCCATGAAGAAATTCAGAACCTGAGCAGACCAAGAACAAATAATGAGACTGAAGCCATAATAAAAAAGCTCCCAGTAAAGGAAAGGCCAGGATCTGACACCTTCACTGCTGCATTCTACAAAAGATTTAAATAACTAATACCAATTCTACCCAAGCTGTTCCAAAAAATAGAGGGTGAAGGAATACTTCCAGTATTTCTTATTCTACAAGGCCACTATTACCCTGATACCAAAGCCAGACAAGGACATATTAAGAAAAAAAATTACAAGCCAACATCACTGGTGAATATAGATGTAAATATCATCAGCATAATACTAGCAAACTAACTTAAACAATGCATTTAAAAGGTCATTCATCATGACCAGTGGGATTTATCCCAGGGATGCTAAGATGGTTCAACATACACAAATCAATCAATGTGATACATCATATAAATAGATGGAAGAACAAAAAGCATATGATAATTTCAACTGATGCTGAAAAGCCATTTGATAAAATTCAACATTCCTTCATGATTTAAAAAACTTTAAAAACCGGGTATAGAAGGATCATATCTCAACATAATTAAAGCCATATATGATGGAACCAGAGCTAGTACCATTCTGAGTGGTGAAAAACTGAAAGCTTTTCTCTAAGATCTGTAACATGACAAGGATGCTGTCACCATTGTTATTCAATATAGTATTGGAAGTCCTAGCTAGAGCAATCAAACAAGAGAAATAAATAAAGGACATCCAAATTGAACTGCAAGAAGTCAAATTATCCTTATTTGCAGATGATATTATCTTACATTTGGAAAAACCTAGAGACTCCACCAAAAATCTATTAGAATTGATAAACATATTCAGTAAAGTTGCAGAATACAAAATCAATATATGAATATCAGTGACATTTTTATATGCCAACAATGAACAATCAGAAAAAGAAATCAAGAAAGTCATCTCGTTTACAATAGATACAAATAAAATAAAAGACCTAGGTATTAACCAATGAAGTGAAAGATCTCTATAATGAAAATTACAGAACACTGATGAAAACAATTGAAGAGGACACAAAAAGGGAGGTATTCTCTGTTTCTAAATTGCAAGAATCAATATCATTAAAATGTCCATATTACAAAGCAATATACAGATTCAATACAAATTCCTATTAAAATATAAATGACATTCTTCAAAAACATAGAAAAAAATGGTAAAATTTATACAGAAACTCAAAAGACCCAAGATATCAAAAGCTATCCTGAGCAAATAGAACAAAACTTGAGGAATCACATTACCTGACTCCAAATTCTACTACAGAGCTATGATAACCAAAACAGCATGGCATTAACATAAAAACAGACACACAGATGAATGGAACAGAAGAGAGAACCCAGAAACAAATACATACACCTATGGTGAATTCATTTTTAATAAATGTGCCAAGAACATTCATTAGAGAAAAGACAGTCTCTGCAATAAATGGTGCTGGGAAAACTGGGTATACATATGCAGAAAAATGAAATTTGACCTCTATCACTTGCCATGTACAAAAAACAAGTCAAAATGGATTAAAGACTTAAAACTGAGACCTCAAACTATGAAACTACTACAATAAATCATTGGAGGAAATATCCAGGACATTGGTCTGGGCCAAAATTTCTTGAGAAATACCCCACAATCACAGGCAACCAAAGGAAAAACGGACAAATGGAATCACATTCAGTTAAAAAACCTTCTGCATTGCAAAGAAAAACGTCAACAAAGTGAAGAGCTAACCCACAGAATGGGAAAACATATTTGCAAATTATCCATCTGACAAAAGACTAATAAGCAGAATATATAACTAGCTCAAATAACTCTCTAGGAAAACCTAATAATCCCATTAAAGCTTGTTTCTTGAATGATAAATTTAACTTACATGAACAAATAAAGTTTAAAGCTTGCTTAATAATACGGTAGTAATGATAGTAACATATTTGTGAGATAAAATTATATTTATTTTTGTTTTTATCTAATAATGTAACATTGTATCCTATCAGGCATGAAATACTCTGATAATTTTTCATCAGACTCCATCTAACTACAGTTAGAACTGTAGTTCGAACCCCGGCCTACAAGACTGCAAGACTGTAGTCCCAGGCAACCTCTCAGATCTCTACACTCCTTTATTCAATGCCGGCCACACAGGTCTGTGTGTCAGACCAGCCTCCAGGCTGAGGCCCATCATAGGTTTCAATTCCTCAGCCAGAAAAATCATCCTTCAGAATCAGTTACACAGTTCCCTCTCTTCCTGAGTACTCTAATTCTCCCCTGACCTTTGCTGAAACTTTCCCTAAAATTTATCCCATGCTTCTCTACTCTCTGTTTTATGTTGGCATAGTTGCTGTGGCAGTCCATTCTCACACTGCTATGAAGAACTACCTGAGCCTGGGTAACTTAAAATGAAAAGAGGTTTAATTGGCTCATGGTTTCACAGGCTGTACAGGAAATCCAAGGAACCCCAGTAAGATACTCCATGAGATCAACCCCAAGAAACATAATCTCCAGATTCTCCAAGGTCAAAATGAAAGAAAATATATTACAGGCAGCCAGAGAGAAAGAACAGGTCACCTATAAAGGGAAGCTCATTAGACTAACAGCGGACCTCTCAGCAGAAACCCTATGAGTCAGAAGAGAATGGGGGCCAATATTCAACATTTTTAAAGAAAATGTCCAAATCAGAATTCATATCCAGCCAACCTAAGATGCATAAATGAAGAAAAAAATAAGATCCTTTTCAGGCAAGCAAATACTGAGGGAACTTGTCACTATCAAGCCTGCCTTGTAAGAGCTCCTGAAGGAAGCACTAAATATGGAAAGGAAAAACCATTACCAGCCACTAAAAAACACACTGAAGCACACAGACCACTGACACTATGAAGCAACCACATAAACAAGTCTGCAAAATAACCAGCGACCATCATGATGACAAGATCAAACTCACAAATAACAATATTAACTTTAAACGGGCTGAATGCTCCAATTTAAAGACACTGAATGGCAAGCTGGATAAAGAGCCAGACCCATTGGTATGCCGTCTTCAAAGGACCCATCTCATGTGCAAAGACACACATGGGCTCAAAATAAAGGGATAGAAGCAAATTAACCAAGCAAATGGAAAACAGAAAAAAAGTAGGAGTTGCAATCCTAGTTTCTAACAAAACAGACTTTAAACCAACAAAGATCAAAAAAGACAAAGAACAGCATTAAATAATGGTAAAGGCTTCAATTCAACAAGAAGAGCTAACTATCCTAAATATATGTGCACCCAATACAGGAACATGCTGATTCACAAAGCAAGTTATTAGAGACACACAAGAGACTTAGATTTCCACAAAATAATAATGGGAGACTTTAACACCCCACTAACAATATTAGACAGATCATTGAGAGAGAGAATTAACAAGTCATTCAGGACCTGAACTAAGTTCTGGATCAAGTGGATCTGATAGATATCTACAGAACTCTCCACCCCAAAACAACAGAATATACATGCTTCTCATTGCTACATATCAGTTACTCTAAAATTGATCAAATAGTAGGAAGTAAAATATGCTTCAGGAAAAGCAAAAGAACTGAAATAATAACAAACAGTCTCTCAGACCACAGCACAATCAAATTAGAACTCAAGATTAAGAAATTCACCCAAAACCACATGATAACATGGAAACTGAACAACCTGCTCCTGAATGACTCTTGGGTAAATAATGACATTAAGGCAGAAATCAAGAAGTTATTTGAAACTAATGATAACAATAATACAACATACCTGTATTAGGGTTCTCTAGAGGGGCAGAGCTAATAGGATTAATGTATATATAAAGGTGAGTTTATTAAGGAACACTGACTCACATGATCACAAGGTGAGGTCCCACAATAGGCTGTCTGTAAGCTGAGAATCAAGGAAGCCAGTCTGAGTCCCAAAGGTGAAGAACTTTGAGTCTCATGTTCGAAGACAGGAAGCATCCACACAGGAGAAAGATGAAGGCCAGAAGACTAAACCAGTCTAGTCTTTTCATGTTATTCTGCCTGCTTTTATTCTGGCCACACTGACAGCTGATTACATTGTGCCCACCCAGATTGAGGGTGGGTCTGTCTTTCCAAGTCCACTAACTTAAATGTTAAACTCCTTTGGCAACACCCTCACAGACACACCCAGGAACAATACTTTGCATCTTTCAATCCAATCAAGTTAACACTCAATATTAACCATCACTGTACCAGAATCTCTGGGATGCAGCTAAAGCAGTGTTAAAAGGGAAATTTATAGTACTAAATGCCTACATCAAAAAGCTAGAATGATCTCAAGTTAACAACCTAACATCACAACTAAAAACACTAGAGGCCGGATGTGATGGCTCACACCTGCAATCTCAGCACTTCAGGAGGCCAAGGCGGGTGGATCAACTGAGGTCAGAAGTTTGAGACCAGCCTGACCAACATGGTGAAACCTCATCTCTACTAAAAATACAAAATTAGCTGGGTGTGGTGGCCTATGCCTGTAATCTCAGCTACTTGGGGGGCCGAGGCAGGAGAATTGCTTGAAGCCATGAGGCGGAGGTTGCAATGAGCTGAGATCATGCCATTGCACTCCAGCCTGGGCAACAAGAGCAAAACTCCATCTCAAAAACAAAGCAAAACAAAAAAATAAAACAAACAAACAAAAAAACACTAGAGTACCAAGAGCAAACAAACCTCAAAGCTAGCAGAAGACAAGAAATAACCAGTATCAGAGCTGAATTAAAGGAGATAGAGACACACAAAAAATAACATAAAAAATCAACAAATGCAGGAGTGGCTTTTCAAAAAAGTTAATAAACTAGATACACCACTAGCTAGACTAATAAAGTAGAAAAGAGAAAATAATCAAATAAACACAATAATAAATGATAAGGGGTCTATTACCACTGACTCCACAGAAATACAAATAACCATCAGAAAATACTATAAACACCTCTTTGCAAATAAACTAGAAAATCTAGAAGAAATGGAAAAATTCCTGGACACATGCACCCTCTGAAGATCAAACCAGGAAGAAACTGAATTCCTGAATAGACCAATAACAAGTTCTGAAATTGAAGCCATAATAAGTAGACAACAAACCAAAAAAGCCTAGGATGAGACTGATGCACAGCTGAATTCACCAGTGGCACAAAGAAGAGCTGGTACCTTGTATACTGAAACTATTTCAAAAAATTGAAAAGGAGGGACTCCTACCTAACTCGTTCTATAAGGCCAACATCATCCTGATACCAAAACCTGTCAGAGACACAAGGAAAAGAAGAAAACTTCTGGCCAGTATCCCTGATGAACATCAGTGCAAAAATCCTCAAAAAAAATACTGGTAAACCAAATCCAGAAGTATATTAAAAACCTTATCCACTATGATCAAGTTGGTTTTATCCCCAGGATGCAAGATTGATTCAAACATATGCAAATCAATAAATGTGATTCATCACATAAACAGAACTAAAGATAAAAAACTACATTATTATCTCAATGGACGCAGAAGAGGGCTTTGAACAATTCAACATTCCTTCATGTTAAAAACTCTCAATAAACTAGATATTGAAGGAATATACCTCAAAATAATAAGGGCCATGTACGACAAACCCACAGCCAATATCATACCAAATGAGCAAAAACAGGAAGTATTTCCCTTAAAAACTGGCACAAGAGAAGGATGCCCTCTCTCACCACTCCTCTTTTACATAGTATTGGAAGTTCTGGTCAGAACAATCATGCAAAAGAAAGAAATAAAGGGAATTCATTTAGGAAGAGAGGAAGTCAAAGTGTCTCTGCAGATGACATGATCCTATACATAGAAAATCCCATTGTCTTAGCCCAAAAGCTTCTTAAACTGATAAGCAAGATCAGCAAAGTCTCAGGATACAAAATCAATTTGCAAAAATTGTTAGCATTTCTATATACCAACAACAGGCAAGCAGAGGGCCAAATCATGAATGAACTCCCATTCACAATTGCCACAAAGAGAATAAAATACCTAGGAATACAACTAAGAAGACAAGTGAAGGAACTTTTCAACAAGAACTATAAACCACTGCTCAAAGAAATCAGAGAAGACACAAACAAATGCAAAAATATTCCATGCTCATGGATAGGAAGAATCAATATTGTGAAAATGGCCACACTGTCCAAAGTAATTTATAGATTAAATGCTATTTCCATTAAACTACAATTGACATTCTTCACAGAATTAGAAAAAAAAATTGTAAAATTCGTACAGAACCATAAAAGAGCCCAAATGGCCAAGACAATCCTAAGCAAAAAGAACAAAGCTAGAGACATCCTGCTACCCAATTTCAAACTATACTACTAGGCTACAGTAACCAAAACAGCATAGTACTGGTATAAGAAAAGACACATAGACCAATGAAACAGCAATAGGGAAAAAATTTATTTGATAAATGGTGCTGAGAGAACTGGCTAGCCATATGCAGAAAACTGAAACTGGACCCCTTCCTTACACCATATGAACTAAAGATGATTAAAGACTTAAATGTAAAACTCAAAAGTATAAAAACCCTGAAGAAGATCTAGACCATACCATTCAGAGCATAGGCAGGGGCAAAGATTTCATGATGAAAACTCCACAAGAAATTGCAACAAATGCAAAAATTGACAAATAGGATCTAATTAAACTAAAGACCATCCACACAGCAAAAGAAACTATCATCAGGTGAACAGACAACCTACAGAATGAGAGAAAATTTTTGTAATCTGTCTATCTGATAAAGGTCTAATATACAGAGTCTGCAGGAAACTTAAACAAATGTACAAGGAAAAAACAAACAACCCCAGTAAAAAATGGGCAAATGATATGGACAGACATACATGTGGCCAACAAACATATGAAAAAAAGCTCAACATCACTGACCATTAGAGATATGCAAATCAAAACCACAGTGAGATACCATCTCACACAAGTCAGAATGGCTACTATTAAAAAGTCGAGAAACAACAGACACTGGCAAGGTTGCAGAGGAAAAGGAACACTTTTACACTGATGGTAGGAGCATACATTAGTTCAAACCATTGTGGAAGATAGTGTGGCAATTCCTTAAAGTCCTAGATGCAGAAATACCATTTGACCCAGCAATCCCATTATTGGGTATATACCCAAAGGGATATAAATCATTCTATTATAAAGACACATACACATGTATGTCCACTGAGCACTATTCACAATAGCAAAGACATGGAATCAACCTGAATGCCCATCAATGATAGACTCGATAAAGAAAATGTGGTACAATGCACCGTGGAACACTATGCAGCCATAAAAAGAATGAGATAAAGAGATCATATTCTTTGCATGAACATCAATGGTGTTGGAAGCCATTATCCTCAAAAAACTAATGCAGGAACAGAAAACCAAACTTTGTACGTTTGCACTTATAAATGCAAGCTGAATGATGAGAACACACAGACACATGGATGGCAGGGACAATACACACTGGGGCCTGTCAGAGGGTGGGAATGGGGGTAGGGAGAGCATCAGGAAGAATAGCTAATGGATGCTGGTCTTAACACCTAGGTGATGGAATGAACTGTGCAGCAAATCACCAAGACACACCTACACCTATGTAACAAACCTGCACATCCTGCACATGTACCCCTGAACTTAAAATAACAGTTGAAAAAGTATATATATATATACATATATATGGAATAGTCATTATTATATTGATTATATATTATATTGTCCTAATTTTTAGGGTATCAAATATAGATAGCGATACAGATAGTACAGGCTTAAAACAGCACAAATATATTTCTTGAATTTTCCTAAAATATCAAATTTCCTGTCCACAGTATTATTTTTATGATCGTAAGTCTAGGTCAAAACTGATTTTTTTAACCACATAGGTCCTAGTAAATACACATTTTTAAAAAAAATCTGTAGTCTCCTACAATCCCAGTTGCCTCCAGGCACCAAGGTTATATGATCTGGAGCAATTATCCCATAAGCTATAGTAAATTATCACACTTAAACATGAAAGTTCAACTCCTCTAGGGAATAGTGTATGTATAACCTGGTCTTTGGAAATTTCGCATTCAATTCAGCACTAAGCTAGTTCTCTAGCTTCTAGTACATTATGAAAACACTTCATGAGTTATGTAACACATCGTTTGACTATTTGTAGTTAAAAAAATTCTTCAACACTTTATTCAAACCAGGTCACAAGTCCCAGAATTCTGGCCAAACCCAAATTAAATAATGACATTCTCTTCTACATATCAACCCTTTTTTCACAGAAGAGAAAAACGGTAACTTCAATCCACAGTCTCACGGGATTTTAGAAAGCAATTATATGTCCAAACACAAGTCAAAAGTAGAAACTAGATTCACAACCCAAAAACATCTCACAAGGTAAGGAATAAGTATATGTGCAAATAGAGGAGCAAATCGCATTTGGAACTTTAACCACATGATCTGAGAGCTGGCATTCAGAAGTTATTAAACGAAAGGAATATATAATATAAGGAGTTTCCAAAAGAGTGTCTTATGTCATGGAAAGGTGTTAAGGACTCTTATTCAAAGGATTTTTCCATTGACTAAAGGGAAAGATTTGCCCTGACTAACGCGTTCATGACGAGAAATTTAATAACAAGGATGAAACCGTTTTACCAGGAATGATTCAGGAATACAATGCCTTAGGTACTTAAGTAGTTGTAATTGATACCAACCAAAAATGACCACATTTCCTCACATATGTCTTTAGTTACATCCCACATTTCTGATGAAAACAAGGTTGCTAGCTGGTCCCTAATGGTGTCATTTTTTGTGTCATTAACTTAATTTGCTTTTTATTAAATTCTAGTCCTGATTAATTATAATAAATTCTAGGAAACAACTCAAATAATGTTTCTGGTAAATAAAATGCTCCCATTGCTAAATAAGAATGACTAATGATACAACAAAAAAGGAAATGCCTCAGACTCTTACAGAAACAAATTATCCTCCTTTTCTCCTTGAATAAGTTTGTATCTACTCTTTTAGGGGACAAGTATATGGAAAAAGTCAATAAGCAGAAACTGTCGGAACTTGCATAATGACATTACCAACATGTTCAAAAAAATAGATTCTTGAGAATTTTATAATAAAACGTAACAGATTCATTATTCCATTTTTACTCTTTACAATACAGGTGCACTAACCACAATTGGCTTTAATAATGAAAGTGTTTCAAATATTTTATTCAACAATGAAATCACAACTCCCATAAACAGTGATTTCAATCCCTGGTGCTTCTTTAACCTCTGAAGAACTTTAAAATTTGAAAATAAAAAATAAATAAAATGAATTTTTAGTTTTAAAATTTTAAAACAACTTTAAAAAATTCCAATACCTGGACTCTCCTCCTGTAAAATATAAAGTTAGAATATGGAAAGAAAGGCCTGGCCATCAGCTAGTTTTTAAAACTCCCTGAGTGTGCGTGTTGGATTGAGAACTACTGCTCTAAGGAATGTTTTACATTTAAAATATTCAGACAGAGGCCAAGTTCCTGTTCTAACAATTTAATTAATTGTTACGAAATGGTGAGGGGGTTCACGCTGTCGAATACTGCTTTGTGAACAAGGGTCTCTCCCACACCTTCCCAGTGACAGTTGCTAATAAAGTCTTTGAAGTTAAGTCTGCATGAAAGGGCAATGTAAAAATCCTTTTTATAACTGGAAATGAATCAGACAAGCTTCTCAGCTACTCCCTAACCAAATTCCAGTAAATCTCATATTATTTGGCCCATTTTCCCTAACTCCTGTTGCGATTTAATTCTGCTTCAGTCCTATCCAAATTACCACTCTCAAAAGATTTTGCTTAGCAAATAACTTTTTAAGCTATATTATCAGTTCTTGTCAAAATTGCATGTTGGAGTCTGGAAAATATCATTTTAATACTAAAAATCCCTCTAGTAACTCAATTACTTCGGGATTTTGCATATGTGTGAAGAGAGTATTTAGCTCCAAAAGTAGAGAGACTTCTAAGGTAGGGCAATTTTGTTAGGTGGTTTTTTCTTTTCTTTTTCTTTTTTAGGTGGGTATTTTAATTTAAAGTTCAAAACAAGTTCAGCAGATTAGAATCCCAGATTTTTTTTAGTGGGGATATTATCCTCATTTTATTATTAAAGGGTGAAATTAAGCCATAGAATTTCTTCTTAGGAATCTCCGTCCTAGGTAATGCAGCTATCAAGCTATGGACAAACCATTTCACTTGCTTATTTCTTTAACAGTATAAAGTACACAAGTGATTCAGCTGGGGCTTTATTCTTGCCTATGTTTCTAGAATGCTTCTAACCTGAGGCAGCATTTAAGGTGTTTTATCCCAACATCTGGAAGTCATCATCTAAACACTCATACCATTACCCCATGTCTAATCTTTTGTTCTGCTCCTTCATTTGTTTATGTAACAATTGCTTTTTAAGCATTTCTACATGGCTGGCATTTATGATACAATGAGAACAAAAACACAACAGGAAAAATATCTGTCTCCACAGAGATTGCATTCTTATGGGATAGACTGAAAATAAACACTGTAAGTTTTGGATACCAAATTATAAATACTAAATGGAAAATAGAATCAGTGAAGGGTGTAAAAAATTTTGGAGATAGACGTGAGTTTCACATGGTAGTATTATATTTCAATGGGGGCTCACTGTAAAGGTGAAATTTAGGTAATGAATTTAGAGGCCGGGTATGGTGGCTCATGCCTGTAATCCCAGCATTTTGGGAGGCCGAGGCGGGTGGATCACCTGAGGTCCAGAGTCTGAGACCAGCCTGGCTAACATGGTGAAACCCGTCTCTACTAAAAATACAAAAATTAGCTGGGCATGGGGTCATGTGCCTGTAATCCCAGCTACTTAGGAGGCTGAGGCAGGACAATCCCTTGAACCTGGGAGGCAGAGGTTGCAGTGAGCTGAGATCCCATCACTGCACTCCAGTCTCAATGACAGAACAAGACTGTCTCAAACAAAACAAAACAAAAAACAAACAAAACTTAAAGAGAATCGTAGGAAAAAAAACTGCACATGGTGGAGGAATAGTAAATGGATTTGAGAGAAATCTATGAGGCCGGTGTGTTGCAAGAGATAAGTGCAGAGAGAAGTGGGGACAGAACTTGGAGGAACTTCTGGCTCAAAGTAAGAAATTTGTGTGACAGGATAAATTCAATTGATTGTTTGATAGTGGAGAAAGATGCTCTGATTTATGGTTTAGTAAGATCACTTTAGCTAATACATCAAGAAGAGAAGGTATAGGAATAAGAGGGCTGAGACGTGGTGTGTTCGTGTGCGTGTGTGTGTGTGTCTGTGTGTGTGTGTATAAATTGTTTTAAGAAGATGTTTATAAAAAGTTTAATATAAATTCAGGAAACTGCCCAAATCATAAATGCTCGACTGGGAAGATTTTCCAAAGTGAATATAATATATGTGTATATCAATCACCCAGAACCAAAAACTGTTACCAGCATCACCAAAACCTCTTCAGGCTTTTCTGTCAGTATCCCTACCCCCCCACTTCTGGCAAATATGACCATTTTCTTGACTTTTTATGTTATTATATTAGTTTTGAATGTTTTCAAAATTTATGCAAATGAAAGAATACTCTACTAGTTTTGTGTCTGGGATTTTTTTCCTCAAATTATGTTTGGAGAGTATCTTTCTTATTCTATGAAATAATAGTTGGTTAAGGTAATCATCATAATCTTTCAAAAGATTTATGTAATTAATGTTTGTTTATTACTCTTGTATCCAATAGAGAGCTAACCTTACTAATTCAAATAATCTCTAGGTTGTTTTATGTTTTCTAGTTAAAACTGTATTTGCCTATAAAAGTGACAGCTTTTTTCTGTTTTCCGTGTTTCTAACTTTATTTTTATTTCTTCCTTACCTTGTATAGGGTTTTCAATACAATCCTGTAAACCAGTTATTGAAGCAGACATCCTAGGATCATTTCTAATTTGATAAAGTTTACATTATTTCCACAGTAAGTATGATATTTGTACTTTCTTCTTTTTTTTTTCTTTTTTTCTTTTCTTTTTTTTTTTGAGACAGAGTCTTGCTGTGTGGCCAGGCTGGAGTGCAGTGGCGTGATCTTCGCTCACTGCAACCTCTGCCTCCTGGGTTCAGGCAATTCTCCTGCCTCAGCCTCCAGAGTAGCTGGGACTACAGGCGCGCACCACCATGCCCGGCTAATTTTTGTATTATTCGTAGAGATGGAGTTTCATCACATTGGCCAGGCTGGTCTCAAACTCCTGATCTTGTGATCCACCCACCTTGGCCTCCCAAAGTGCTGGTATTACAAGTGTGAGCCACCGCACCCGGTCGTTATCTGTACTTTTTTCTTAGATAGAGTCTTGCTTTTTTGCCCAGGCTGGAGTGCAGTGGTGTTATCATAACTCACTGCAGCTTCATGGCCCTAGCCCCAAGTGATCCTGCCACCTGAGCCTCCTGAGTAGCTGGGACAACAGGCATGCACCACCTCACCTGGGTAATTTTTTTTTTTTCTTGTTTAGTTTTTTGTAGAGAGGGAGTTTCATGTTGTCCAGGCTGGTCTCAAACTCCCGGGTTCAAGCAATCCTTGGGATTACAGACATGAACCACTGTCCCTGGCCTGTATGAGTTTATTTTTAAATACCATATGTCAAATTAAAAATGTTCTCTTCTATTTTAAGTTTATTAGGTTTACAATAAATAGAGTAAAATTTTATTGAGTATTTTTCTGCTGTTTTACTCATTCTCTTGCCACTTTTGGTAAGTTATGGTTTTCTAGGCACCCCCTTATTTCATCTAAAATTTCAAAATTATTCACATAATTTTATTGGCATAAATAACCTTTATGGAATATCCAACTATTATAAAATAAGTCTTTGTATATAGACTTGTGTTCTTGAGTAGGTTTCCTGGATATTCATGGGTAAATTACTATATAACTCAAGATTCTGCATATGGTTCTGCAGGCTGAGCATTGTACAAACCTAGGGAATGGTATTAACTATGGACTGTGTTGTGTGTGGTGGTGCTGGAATGGGGCTACCAGTTTTGATGGACAGGGTTGAGGTAAAAACTGCCCTTGCTCATACACGTCATGCCCACAGGTGCATAAGGGCACTGCTGGGGCTAGGTACTCTCCACAGTAGGTAGGATAAGCAGAATGTGTTCCAGTGGGGTCGTCCTTTCCAGCTTCTTCACCTTAAGTGGATGGGCAAATTCCAGGCTGTGGGCCAGCATAATTATTTCAAACCTGGGTGGAAGGCACGACACTCCATCACAGTCTCCAACCCATTTATTGCCAGAGAGACCAACAGAATGCAAGGTGTAAATATCATGAATACATCTTCCACCATGACACCCATTTGGTATCGATTATGTATTTGTAAATACCACAGTAGGTATTTATTATTTGTAAACACCTCTATATCCTGGAGAGAAACGCCTGTGAGTGGTAGGTTTCCACTACCAAACTTCACCTGGAATTTCATATGACAAAACTAGCACTCTAAAAACATATTGTTCTTCATTTGACATGCTATAATATTTAAAAATTGCTTACAAGGAAGCTAATTAAAAGAAAGATGTTCGCAATGACTAAATGTGGTATGCCGATAAGAAGGCGTTTGGAAAAATGGGAGAAAGGGACTGAAATTGTTTCTGCAAAATGTGAGCATATTAAGTAATTGTTTTATACGGAAAATGATTTACAAGCAATGCTAGTTGTGTAAAGATTGCAAAATGTTTCAATTTTATAACTGTCACCAAACAAGGGGGAAGTTTCCTTTAAGTAAGAATTTGCATAGCTTTTTGACTTTAAAACTGAGAGTTCAGCAAAGGGAAGTTTATGAAATCAGCAGACAATTATTGATCATCAACTGTGACGGAGAATACAACATTTAAAGTTTCTTGCTCTTCTACGATCTAGATGCTTTCATTGACTGCAAAAGCCAACGTAACAGCTGTTTTATTTTTATTTCATTATTCACTGTGACCACTTCCAGAAGCATTAGCATGGCCAAAGTAAAATCGGAAAATCCCACTCTGGGAATGTGAAGACGGATGAAAAGGGATGACTTGGGTCATCCTGTTTTTACGTTTAAGCACATCAAAAATGTATTCCTATGACGTTCTGCAAAATACCTGCCCAGTACCCTCTGATCTATAAAGGTCATCAGAAACAACACAAATCTTAGAAACTGTCACAGCCAAGGGGATCCTAAAGAGATATGACAACTAAGTATAATGTACTTTTCTGGATGAGATCCTGGAACAGAAAAAAAAAGACTTAGGTAAAAACCGGAGAAATTATTCTGAATCAAGTATGGGCTATAATTATAAATAATGAATCAATATTGGTTCATTAATTATGAATGTAAATACTAATGTAATTTGTTAATAAAAGGGGAAACTGAGAGTGAGGTATATGAGAATTCTCTGCAATATCTCATAACCTTTCTGTAAAAACAATAATTTATAAATGTGTTTTCACTAAAAAAAAGCTAAGTTTTTTTTTCTCAGCTTGTGCAATATTATTATACATTTGTTTAATGCACTATCTGACTGTGATGATATATCTACTATATGGTCTCCCATTTTATATATGGTATTTATAGAGCAATTCATGGCTATACAGTGAGATGTTTGGTTAGGATAATGTCTAAGATTAACCAGTAATTCTGATTAAGCCTCTACCATGTGCAACAAAGTACATTCTAAATGCTTTGGTAAATACCCAGGTAAATCAGGAATGAATCTTTCTTTTTTGTTTTGGAGATGGAGTCTCACTCTGTCACCCAGGCTTGATTGCAATCATGCGACCTCGGCTCACTGCAACCTCCACCTCTGGGGTTCAACCGATTCTCCTGCCTCAGCCTCCCGAGTAGCTGGGATTACAGGTACACACCACCATGCCTGGTTAATTTTTGTATTTTTAGTAGAGACGGGGTTTCACAATGTTGGCCAAGCTGGTCTTGAACTCCCGACCTCAGGTAATCCACCCGCCTCAGCCTCCCCAAAGTGCTGGGATTACAGGCGTGAGCCACCGTGCTTGGCCATAAATCTTACTTTAATCTAGAAGAGAACATAAGATACACACAAGCATCTATAATATAATACGAGAAGTAATAAGACTGTAGAGGATGTTGTTGTGTGTCATCCAGATCTTGCCTTTAGGGCAGAGGCATTTATTTCTCCAGCTGGCTGGCTTGTCATATGGGTAACTTTTTAGAGCCCAGTGAGCTTGGATTTGACAAGACATGTCCTCCAAAAAAAAATAGAACAAATTATTGCGTCTCACACTTCCCAGCACTAAGAAAGCAGATTTTGAGGCATCTTGGAGTTCTGGAGGAGCCGCATGACACACTTGAGAATACTGCTCTAAGTATTTTATAGACAGCAGTGGAAGGCTGACAGCTTTGAGTGGACCAGAGCAGGAAAAGGCTCTACAGTTTGTGATGAGCAAGGGTCCCTGGAAACCTGTCGTATAATCTGGCAGTTTCAATCTGGCAGTTTCAATTATTCTGGAGATAAGAAAGATGCCTTGTGAAGAGAGAAAAATATAGGCTCCTAGCATTCTATAGGAAGACCATATACAGTAGAAAACTAGGCACCATTTGAAAAGCAGCTTTTGTTATGCTACTGGTACATGTAGAGACCAAAAAGCCACGTACACCAAGTGACCGTGAAATCAGAGCCACCCAGTACGAGGTGTGTATTATTACACTAATCGTGTCATGAGAGTGAACAGACCCAGTAGCAATTCATCGTGGGATGAAAGTGGAACTCCCAAGATCAGGCAGAAGTGGGGCTGGAAGAGTCATAAGTAAGCCATAGGGAGAGATATGCCAAACTCCTATATCACCAATGAGCTCACACATGCAGACCTCAACAATTAAACATAAAAACAATCCAGGGCAGAACCGTTTCTCTTCAACATATCTTAAGACTTACATGTGTAGGTATATCTGCATATCCTGCATGTTAATTATACCATTTTATATATTTTTGTGCTTAAGCTAACAACTATTTTGCTATTAAATATATAGATTTCCTCTACCCCTCATATAGTGTGCTGTGAATATTTTAAAAAACAGTGTCTATTTTCTTTTTCATAAAGTTTCCACTAAAATTTCTCTTAGAAATTATTTTGGAGACATTGTTGCACTTGGCTGAAGTTAACAGTCATTGCAATGAAGCTTCAGATATTTCTAGGAACCGCCCCCCAACACCTTCATTTTCCTGTCCCCACGTTAGTGACAGAGAATGTCCAATGTAGGTGAAGCACACATTATACTAAGCAGAAACAAAATACGTTTTAGAGTGAAAGAGAAACCTTGTAAAGAGAAATCTTGTAAAATATACATTGAAAAAAAAAAGAATAAGTTTGTACTGCTTAGGACAAAAAAGCTGCATTAGTTTTTTTTTTTTCATTTAGCGTTTTAATTGACAAATGACAGGTTGTATATTTTTACAGTGTTCACATGATGTTTTGATATATGCCTCAGTTATTTTAACAAGGAAAATTAGTATAAGTGCTCTTCATTAGGTAGTAAAGAACTGGAAAGGTAAAAATTTCAAAAGTATTCCAGAGATAGCAACTGTTGAAAGAAGCCATCGCCCTTAGGGCTGGGTTGGGGGAGGCAAAAAGAAGCACTTAAAATTATTAAACCTTAGAAATTTGAGGAAAGAGTCCCAGGGAACTGGAAGTCAGACCTTTGAGAAAGGGATATCGTTAGGCTGGTGGTGCATGTGTCTCCAAGAGGAAACAATGAAGAGTGTCTGTGAATGCTGGAAAGACCCACAAACGTTGCACTGGAACAAACAGTGACTGTCAAGGTGAACAAATGTTCCTAGAGTGATGCTAATTGGAACAGGATGCAAAAACTGAAACAGAAAATAGGAATGAGCATGTTTAGTTGCTCCTCCTCCAGCCGTCCCTCTCCGTTCTCTTTCTCTAGTGACCCCTACTGGCCGATTTCAACAGGGACCCCCCCCCCACCAAGGCTGAAATAAGATTCAGCAAGTAAATAAGGTTCAGCAAGTAAATCAGTTTCAGTAAGTACATAAAACTCAGGTTCAGTATCCCAAAGCCGAGCATAGAAGAGAGGATTTGCACAGGTAACTTTTACATACATTCACAAATAAGCAGCAAACAAAGAAAAGAGCTCCTATATACAGATACCTTGAAGGGTGGAAGATGTAAACTAAAAGAAAAAATATGATGGCACTGGAAACAAAGCTGCTATCAATACTTCTTTTATGCCTTTTTTTCATTTAGTAATTTTTGTGGTCTCATATTTTACAGGTAAATATTTGCTCCATTTCGAAATTACTGAAATAGCTAGTCACGTGCCCCAACGTCATTTACATAATGATATATTCTCTCCCTACTATTTTAAATGTTGTCTTTACTACATACTAAATATCTGCTATTTATTCTGGTCAACCTATTTCCTTTTATTTTTAACTGGTTTATACCTGTACTATTGTAACTCATTTTAATTATCATAGCTTTGTAGTATAATATATTGCCTACTCATACCTTATTATTACTTTTATTTTTAAAAAGTTTATCTTGCATGTTTATGTTTCTAAATAAATGTTAATAGTATTTTCTCAAACTCTAGAAGGAAATATGTTTACTGGTGGCTCATTTGTGATTATGCCAAATTCACAGAATAATTCACTCATTGTTATCTTTATCATCGTGAATCATCGATCTCAGAGGTCTCTCTTTTGCCTTGCTCAAGTATTACTTTATAAGTTTAATATATTCAATAAGTGTTTAAAATTCTTGGTTGTTGTGATACTTTTCTTCCATTATATTATCTAGCCAATTACTTTTTGCAGAATGAATAGCTTATCTTTTAATATTAAATCTTGTCCCTCTGATTTTGTGGGATTATGTTATTCATATTTTCAGTTGACCACCATTGGTTCTAGGAAAAAAATATATAGACAAATAATAATAATTTGATTCTTCAAACTTCCACTTATTTATTTATTTATTTAAAATTGTGGTAAAATACACATAACAGAAAACTTACCAGCTTAACCAATTTTAAGTAGTGCTAAGCATATTCACATTGCTGTTCAGCCAACCTCCAGAACCCTTTTCATCTTGCAAAACTAAAACTACTCATTAAACAATAAATTTCCATGACCCCTACCCTCTAGTCTCTGCTAATACCTGGCCTTTCAAACTTTCCTATGATAATTGCATTTTGTTTGTTTGATGTATTGAGTAGTACTTCAATAATGACATAAAATAATAGTTGTTACATTAATAATTCTTTTTCTTTTTACCACCATTAATGGGAATGTGTCAAGTTATTACCAAAATTAACTTGACAGAAAAGAAATTTGTTAAAAGAATATTGATTAGCTCACAAAATTACTGAGAAGTCTGGTGGTGAACATACTGAGAAAACAGGCAGGAATCAGAGAGGTCAGGCAAATTGGTGCCACAGAGTCAATTCAGGGAAGGACATTATCACCACCACAGCCAAACCTGGGTATTGTAGCTCATGTCATTCCAACTCTTGGCCCGGGCTCTGGTCGTTGGTCACCGCATTCCATCACTGCATTCCATGCACTACATGGCCATGTTAGTCTCTGTGAACTGGGAATTGTTGCCCTGTCACTGTTGGCTAGGCAGGGCTTCTGCGTAACCCAACTCTCTATTTTAAATCTGGGTCAGATTTGTTTAATTGGCCATGTTTAACTGCAAAGAGTAGTGTGTAAATTTGTGTGTGTGTGTTCAGAAACGAGTACCTCTTTTGTTTTGCTTAGTTTTCTTATTTGATTTTGTTTTGTATTTGGCTTCCACAGTGAAAGTCAATCTTTGGCATCCAGGGAGATACATGAAATGGGGAGTTCCTTCTTGAATTTAGGAGGGGGTTCAGATGCTAAGAAGCAATAAAAACAATGTTTCAATTCATAGAAATTCTAGTCTTTTACTCTTAGGCTTGGATCAGTTCTAGGTAACCACTCTAAATTTGGCCCAAATTTTCTTATACTTGATAATCACAGTCTAATGTAAGAAATTTGGGAGTTTTCCTAGACGCTAAATCAGAATGGGTTTTCTTTTTTTCCTCTATGCTTCAGGTTTTTTTAAATGAGTTTTAGAGAAAGATAAAATTAAATATACTTTTGTTCCACTAATATTTATTGCAATCATCCTGATTATTATTACAGAAATTTAAAGAGTAATTTTAAAAGTCTTTTGTGTAATAGTGTAAGTAAAAGTCTTTTGATAGAATAAAAAGTGTTTTTGTTTAAGAGCATTTGTATTAACCAGGGTTCTCCAGAGAAACAGGACCAACAGGGTGCGTGCCTTTGTGTTTCTCTCATATATGAAAGAGCGAGAGGGAGGAAGGAAGGCAGGGAGAGAGGGAGGGAGAGAGAGAGAGAGAGAGAGAGAGAGAATGATTGAGATTTAAAGGTATTTGCTCACATGACTATGGCAGCTGACAAGTTCAAAATCTGTCTATTGCTGTCTTGAGTCCTTAGGTAATCTAAAGACAGAATTCCTGCCTCTCCAAGAGAATTCAGTCTTTTCTTTTCTTTCAAGACCTTCAACTATGGGTTGGATGAGACCCACACTTCTGAGGGTAATTTGCTTTACTCAAAGTCCAGTTATTTAAATATTAATCATATCTAAGAAAATGCCTTCACAACAGCATCCAAACTGGCATTTGGCTGAACAACTGGGCACCACAGTTTACTCAATGTGACACATAAACATAAGCACCGTGGCATGTAATGACATGTCTTGCCATAAAAACTGATAAAATCCCCAATAAAAAATACTAGACCGTAAAGATAAGGCAATATCTTAGAGAGTTTTGTTGTCACAAGTGGTCAAGGGGATTGGAAAGGCACTGCAAAAAATGCAAAATATCTTATCATATTCCATAATATACCGATTTAGATGAGAAAGTTAATATACCTAATAGGGTTGAAAACTTCCCTTATTTTTTGACTTAATGTCCACGTTATAGTCTACTTAGTAAGTCCCATGAGAGAATTAAAAAATGCTTATTTTTTTAAATACCAACAATCTCTGACAACAATGGACAGCATGGAGTAGAGACTGAAATATTGTGTTTATCCATTTAAGTAAGCATATAAACAATATGTGCTGTTAGATGACGAAAATCACTTAGTATCAGGAATCAGAATGCAAAGTGACAAAATGTTTATCTTCTAGAAAATAAATTTTACAAGTACATCACATAACTGAACAGTGGGACTGTCAGAACACCATTTGTATGAGGACTGAAAAGAATTATAGAAAATGACAAGTGACTAAACACCATAAAGATAACCGATAACAGCACTGTTCTAAGACCTGCCTCCAAACCCCTGGAAAATAGAAACCTAGTTTCTATTGCGGTCCTAGTTTCTCAGGAATGAGCCATTGCAGAGATGATGGGAGTTCCTGGGAGCGGGATTGTACTTGTAATCATTGATGCTGACCTAGTATATGTACTATGGACTCCCTGCCCACTTTTACATGCTTTTTTTTCTCATCCCTACATCGTTAATTCTAATCTTCATTTGACCATTCCTCCATCCTAAATATCACTAATAAAAACAATGGGAAAAAAAACTGAAGTTATCACTTATTTCACCTGCAGATATCATCCAAATTCTTTTTGAGCAACTATTTCCTGTATTCATATTTTGTCTACTCACTTTATTCCTCAAAATTTTTCAAACTAATATATCTACTGTTTTATCTCAGGTTCTCAGCCTCAACTATTCAGTAGCATTCAATCTATTAAACTCTCTTTAATTTATCCCTGCTTCTATAATCATCCCTTTGGTGGAAACATTTGTTTTCCAAAATTCACTTACAAAGCTCAGCATAGATATGTCCTCTCATTGGCTTACTCATTTGGCATTTTCTTTCATTTCCTTTGGTTAAATTTGCACCTCCAGTGGAGAACATATACAGGTACTGCGATGGTATTTAACTATATGCACCAACTTGGCTAAGTTGTGGTGCCTAATTGTCTAGTGAAACACTAATCCAGATGTTGCTGTGAAAGCATTTGGTGGATGTGAATGACGTTTATAATCAGTTAAATAAAGATTTCCCTCAATAATACGGATGGACCTCATCTAATCAGTTGAAGACCTAAAAGGCAAAAAGTGAGGTTTCCTGGAGGAGAAGGGTTTCTGGGTTTCTGTCTTAAGACTGTAGCATATAAAATCCTGCCTGGGTTTCCAGCCTGCAGGCCTACCTTATGGATTTTGAACATGCCACCCCTCCCTCAATTGCATGAGCTCATTCCTTAAGATAAATATCTCTCTATATATAGCAAAAGTGACCATTTATCTGGAAAGCCCTGACTGATACAACTGCTAATCTATCAGACAGCTGTTGTTTCCATTGCATTATAACAAATAACTAAAATATCCCGTATTTCTCATCTGTATGCAGACCAGCTTGACTGTGGATGATCTAATCAGGCTTTGGCTGGGCTGTTCTGCTTCAGGTTGTGGAAATGGATACCTCTTTTTTTCTCTGTAGGTCTAGGGGTCAGCTGGGTCTCTCACACTTCATATACTGAACTGGTAGCCAGGATGGCAGAGATTTAACACAACAAGCATAAGACACAAGGCCTCATAAAATCTAGGCTGAAAACTGACACACTATTACAATGACTCACATGCCATTGGCCAAAACAACTCACAGTGCTATCTCAAGTCATGAGAAAAATAAGCAAGTTCCGCCTACAATAAGCTTGTGTTTTGGATGCTGAGGAGAGAGGAGTGAGGAGTGAGGACCAATTGCCCAATCTATGGCAGAGAAATAAGAACACTGTCTTGAGGGGCCAGTTGGCCTGGATTTGATTGCCAGTTTTATGTAGTAGTAACATTGATGAAAAAAATGGGGATGACATCTACCTAATTTGATTCTTGTTAAGATTCATGAGATAACAAATGTAATTTATTTGCTACATAGTAGCTCAATTAAAAACTCAATGCTTATGAATATGGAAATTTTAGAATACAATAATGTACTGATAGCCAGATGCATATAATAATTTAATAAATAATAACTTCAAAGAAATCTGTTTAGCCAAATACTTAAAATGTATTACCTTAGTCACTTTTAATATTATACATATAAAGCCAGGTACAGTGGCTCACGTCTGTAATCCCAGCAACTTGGGAGGCTGAGGCTGGGGGATCATGAGGTTAGGAGTTCGAGACCAGCCTGGCCAACATGGTGAAACCCCATCTCTACTACAAACACAAAAATCAGCTGGGCCTGGTGGCGGGCACCTATAATTCCAGCTGCTTGGGATGCTGAGGCAGGAGAATCATTTGAACCCAAGAGGCAGAGGTTGCAGTGAGCGGAGATCACGCCATTGTACTCCAGCCTGCGTAACAGGGCGAGACTCCGTCTCAAACAAACAAAAATTATACATATAAAATATGTTTTCATGATTTTGGTTATTAAAAAGTATAATCAGTACCACAATATTACACAATTTTATAAGCCCATTTTTTAAAAATCCAAGTCAATAAACTTTTGGTTTTAAGTAGTATGAGTTGGCAAAATCTACATTCACAACACTATCACTTGGAGATTTGTGTCACTCATTCTGAAGACCCTTAGAAATATAAATTAACCACCCAGGACAAGAGGTTGACTGTTAATTTTTCTAATTTAATGTTCAGGTTTGTTTCTGGACAGAGGTACGATCAAATTAGGATGTGACAAAGACCCTTTCCTTGACCAAAGTTTTGTTGATCTCCTCTAAGCCCTTTGCTCCACTAGGCCTGTTTGGCCTCTAGAGTCTCGTTTTAGTGAGAATCCTGCTAAGTCAGCTTAGAGAGAATTTCCCATCCTTGATATCTGATCACCCTGATTTGCCTTCAGCAAGAATCCTGTTATGTCAGTTTAACAAGAATTACTGCCACCGTTGATGCCTCCTCTTAGTAATTTTATATCCATCACTTTCCCCCAGCCTGAACATTGGCTATAAATCCTAACTTGTCTTTGCTGTATTTGGAATTGGGCTCAGTTCTATACTGAGGTCTCTTTTCCCATATTGCTATGGTACTTGAATAAAATCTGTTTCAATTGCCTTAACTACTATCCACCTGTAGCTTTCTTTAAATAGATGGGTACTCAATGCAGCAAATCCTATCATCATAGAAAAAGAAAAAACTGGGGATGTAAATCTAGCAGGCCTTATATTTGTAGCCCCAGAAAGGACTCAAGAAGCATAAACCAGGATTAATAATGCAATGTTAAGAGATTCTGTAAACCATAAAGCTACCCCAAGTTTGCAGCTGCCCTTAGTGGTTTAATCTCTATTTCCAAGATGGGATTGTCATTAAATTACAACCGTTGAGACAACATGAGTTCTTTTGTACTTCTTTGGGGGTGGTAAAGAGAGAGGAAACTGAAGACATAGTTTGTCACTCCATAGCCAGTCATTATGGGAGAAAAGCAGAGAGACAGGAATAGGTTTAAGCAGATAAAAAGAGAACGAAGAGTAGGCTATCCCCCTGGTGCCCATGGAAAGGAAAATCTCCCTCCAGTAAGGGACCTGACATGGATTTTACAGCAAGCTAAGGGATATAAGCAAATATCTTTCCTGAAAAGATGATACTATTGCATATGTATTGCTATCCACACTTTTGCAAGTTTTAGCCAGTGAACCAATAAAATTGTAGCCAGTGAACCAATTAAATGCATACAATTTTTCTCTGATCCTTCTAGCCTTATAGGGTAGGAATCATTTCCACCAGTGAATAGATGAAATTACGGAGCCTCCACAAAGTTCGGTGGTTTGCTGCATCCACCATGCTAGAAAAGTTGCTAAGCAACACTGAGTAATTTCAGGGCTTCTCTCATGACTCCTTGCAGCCTCCCCCCACAGGAAAAATACATAAAGCTAAAATATATCCTAATTAGGCTGGAGCAGTTGTTTTTCTCCTGGGCTATCTCCCCATGCTCCTGAACAAGGGCAGGAGGAGACAATTTAGGTGGGCTTATAAACTCTATCCAGCATCAGCCAGCGGGGCGCCACTAAGACATGGAGTTTCTAAATGAGAGAAAAAATGTTTTAAAATAAGTAGCCTAACTCAGCAATAAAAAGAGCTGAGCTATTGATTCATATAACATCTTAGACAGATCTCAAGCAACTACACTGACTGAAAAGTTAGCTTTAAAAAGTTACATAGGGTGTAATTCCATTTCTGTAACAGTTTTGAAATAACAAAATGATAGAAATGGAAGACAGATTAGTGGTTGTTAGAAGTTAGAAGGTTGGGGTGGTAGGGATGTGAATGTGACTACATAAAAGTCGGTACAGGATAAAAGGGTCCCATATCTTTATTGTGGGAATAATCACACGGATCTACAAATGTGATAAAAGCACATAAGGCTAAACACACACACACACACACACACACACACACACAAATGCATGCAAACCCAGTGATATCTGAATAAGATCTATGACTGTCAGTTTCTTGATTGTAATATTGTACTCAACATAGGATATGACCATTGTTTGAAACAGAGTCACTGGTCTAGAGATCTCTCTGTATGATTTCTTACAACTGCATGTGAATCCACAATTACATAAAAATAAAAGATTAAAAAAAAAATCACGGCCGGGCAGTGGCTCACGCCTGTAATCCCAGCACTTTGGGAGGCCAAGGCGGGCAGATTACGAGGTCAGGAGATCAAGACCATCTTGGCTAACATGGTGAAACCCCATCTCTACTAAAAATACAAAAAATTAGCCAGGCGTGGTGGTGGATGCCTGAAGTCCCAGCTACTCGGGAGGCTGAGGCAGGAGAATGGCGCGAACCCGGGAGGCAGAGTTTGCAGTGAGCTGAGATTGCACTGCTGCACTTCAGCCTGGGCAACAGAGTGAGAGTCTGTCTTAAAAAAAAAAAAATCACTGGCCCAGAACAAAGCTAGTGTCAATATGCTTGACAGCATTCTGTCCTTGGGCCTTTCCTTAGTAAACATTTATAACTAAAGTGAATGAATATTTGGAAGACAAACTCATGTAGTTTGGCATACAATACTAACAGAGTTAGCACTTAAGATTCACCATTATCACAGAGTAGACAAAAATTGCCTGAACACATTAAGGTAGCTTCTATTTATTGAGGTCATGTTGGGCCAGGCAAATGTTCTTTGTATGTGGGTGTCATCTCAACTGCTCATTTCCAAAATCTTGCAAAGGAGTTGCTATCATCAATCTCTATATATGCCAGGAAACTGATTTCTTAGGCAGTATTTTCCCCCAAAGTCCAAACACCAAGGAGTATATTAACCCTCATTCCACATATAGGCTTCTGTTATTGCACCAGTTATTTCTATTTAACTACTTTGTACTTAGTTAAAAAAACAACTAGTTCTGCAAAGAAGAATAAAAAGGAGCTGACAGAAATAGATTCACAAACATGCACGCATGCATGAATGCACACACACACACACACACACATACATTACTTAATTGGAATTTTTTGCTTATCAGAAATTTGGGTGCAAGCTAAAGATACAAAAACGATACTAGATTTTACTAAAAGTAGCAAATCCATATCATAATGGGTATTTGTGTACAACATTCTGTATTAATGAAGACATTGATATTCCATATTCATTGAATCTCATTTGAAGATTAACTTTAGGTATTACATATTTTAAGATGATATTTACAAGTAGGAATATAAAAAGAAGAATATGCTCAGGATGATCTTCTTGAAGGTAGTCTCTTTCCATTTCTGAAATCCCAGGCTCTGTAGCACGGGGCCTGAGACACACATGAGGTTTCATAAAGATTTGTTGTAGAAGAAACAATGCTTAGTGTAGACCAGGATTCAGTAAACTTTTTGTATTAGTTTGTTCTTGTGCTGCTAATAAGGACATACCTGAGACTGGGTAATTTGTAGAGGAAAAAGGTTTAATTGACTCACAGTTCCACATGGTTGAGGAGGCCTCACAATCATGGCAGAAGGTGAAGGAGGAGCAAAGTCACATCTTACGTGGATGGAGGCAAGCAAAAAGAGAGCTTGTGCAGAGAAACTCCCGTTTTTAAACCCATCCATTTTCCTGTGACTCATTCACCATCATGAGAACAGTGCAGGAAAGACCCGCCCCCATGATTCAATTACCTTCCACCGGGTCCCTCCCACGACACATAGGAACTACGGGAGCTACAATTCAAGATGAGACTTGGGTGGAGACACAGCCAAACCATACCACTTTTTTTTTTTTTTACTTTTTTTTTTGAATGTAAAGGGACAGAGAGCAAATACTTTAGGTTTTGTGGGCCACAGTGTGTGTGTTGCAACTACCCAACTCTTCCACGTAACAGGAAACCAATCAGATGCAATGTGTAAACCAAAGGGCATGCTGTGTTTCTATACAACGTTATTTATAAAATGAGGCAGCTAGTCATATGTGGCCCCCAGGCAGTACCATGCCCATCCCTTGTATAAAACAAAAATAACTAATTAAAGACATGATTTCTTTATTCCTTACTGGCACCTTTCTGAAAGGTAATGTGGCCGTTTGTTGAGAAGTCAGAGGACAACATATCTAAATTAAAAGAAGTTACAGAAGAGCAGGTATTTTTATCCTTTAGACAAGAAATATTATCTTACAGACATGAATGATATTTGCAGCAATTAGATCATCACTAATGGTTCTAGTTGCCTCAAGACAGACCTTTACTTATTGTTTGGTATATTCAAGTAATGGTAGATAGGATGTCAATCTACAGGTGTAATACTGTGCATATGGCTAAATATGAATCCAGATTCGGATATGTGGGTCCTGTTTTGAGCTTGAGAGTCTAACAAGCTCCCAGGTGATTCCCATACTGCTAGTCTGGGGCCAAGCTTTGAATACCAAGAATGTAGCCCTATGAAACAGATTCTTACTTTCTGAGATTTTAAAATAAATTTCTAAACTTGAGAATCTATTTGCAAATTATAGCTATAAAGTGCTTGGCATTAGGGTCCTCCCCAAATCTTGTCTTTTTTTTCTTTCATTTTAGGAAATTACTTATATGATCGTTTACCTGTAACTTTTATCTGATTTAAAATAAGCTTGATTTCTCTAGTGCCAAAATACATCCTTATTCAGTATTTTACTATAGTGAAATAAAGTGCATTTAGACGGAGTAAATATTTTATGTATTAATATTTTAAAAGAAACACAAGATTCTTCACTTGTATCACATATATTTTATAATTACTTTCATAATAACACAGATAACAAAAAAAAGTGTTGAGAGCTGAGTATAAGCTGGTCCCTCTCCCACATATCTTACATTTATCTCACTCTTGCATTTTGCAGATCTAGGAATAGTGGCACAGAAAAGTTTACAAGTTCCTTAAAGTAGGAGAGCCAAGATTTGTTTCAGAACCTAACACTGCTGTAAACACTTTTCACACTAAATCATATGGCTAATATTAACAATAAATAACCCAGCAACAGCAGATGAATGAGGATCCTGTATGTAGCCTAAAATCTGTGAGTTTAAATATAATAACCTGGCTTATCTCCATTATGTTAACTGAATAAAAATATAAGACAACCGCGCTTTCTGACTGCAAGGGGAAATCTCAAATAAATTTTGTGCAAGTCCTCTGGTTATGACGAAAAGAGAGAGGGGAAAAGGAAGGAGAGAGGAAAGCTGGAAAGGGCAAAAATCCTCAGCTCCAGGTTGGAGAGCAAACAAATGGTGAACAGAGTCAGTCCACGCGACTCTGCAGATCCTGCGTCTTGCTTGGAGAAGCCATTAGAACCCAGCCCCCGGCAGGGAACCACGCCCAGCCTCCAAGGCCACCGTAAAACAGCAGCGCCTTTTTCCACAAGAAGAATAGGCCAGTGTCTGTGCCACAAGCACTTTACCACATGCTCCTTTTGGTTGAGAAAGCAAGGTTGAGGGGAAAAAAAAGAAAAAAGCCAGAGTCATAGATTTTTCCTTACTTTTTTTCTAAGGCAAACAGAACACTTCCCCCACTCTGAATAAGCCTGAATAAACGACATGTGCGAAATGACATCTTTCTTTACCTGGAAAAAAGAATAAACCGACTTTTTAAAAATATGTGTATGGACCTCAACGTTATCTCAGTAGATAACAATGATACCTGAATAACATTGAAAATGTTTTTCATGAGAAATCATCTATCAGATGTTAAAAGAAACCATGATAAATAGAGGGATTGCCTGACTGGAGCATATATATATATAAAATATATATATATTATATATATAATATATAGAAAATATATATATGCATATACACATATACATATATTTGCATATATGCATACACATATACAATACAACTCATGATAATTTACTTGACTCTGTGCCTATAAATTTTCCTTACACAGCTGGGTGATGTCAGTTTATTACAGGATTAAATGTTTATTCTTAGTAGTTGACGTATTCCTCACTGCGGACTATAGACAAAGTCAAAAATATTCCCTAAGACAGGGGAGGAAAGTCTTCTTGAGGCCAGAGCAGGACATCAAGGGCCCATGCATCCAATACTCAGATGCAACATAACTACCTTTGGAAAATGGCAAAACCAAAACCCTTTCAATCAAGGCAGATTCAGGAAATTTCTGTGGTTGTGATGAGTAGATGAAAATTTAATTTGCTCAAAATCCTGGGTACCATTGTTCAAAATACAATGAACGTTTATGTATTATGGAACGCCATTTATTTTTTCCTTCAGTGATTCAACAGGGTTTCAAAACCATCGATGTATCCTTAGAAGGCTGGATTATCATTGCACACACTATAGAACAATCTAGATTGGGGGAACATCTGGATACATTGATGTTTATCTCTGTTTTAGGGTTATTTCAAGTACAACTTTTTTGTGAGACACATATGTAATATATATATTTATACATATATTATATATTAATATATATTATATATATTATATATTATATTATATATAATATATATAATACATATAATATAAATATATATTATATATATAAATATATACATAGTCTGCCCTCCATATCTGTGGGTTCTGCATCCTTAGATTCAACCAAGTGTGGATCAAAACTATAAAAAAAATTCCACAAATTTTCAAAAAACAAGAAAACCACACAGTGAAGTGACGTGTAGGCCCTGTATTAGATATTATAAGAAATATAGAATGTATTATATATATAAAGACAGGGTTTTCTTCTGTTTCCCAGGCTGAAGAGCAGTGGCCCCATCACAGCTCACTGCAGCCTCAACCTCCTGGGCTCAAGGGATCCTCATGTTTCAGCCTCCAGAGTAGCTGGGACCTCAGGTGTGTGCTACCACGCCAGGCTAATTTTTTAAATTTTTTGTAAAGACAGAGTATTGTCATGTTGTCCAGGTTAGTTATAAAAGGAACTTGAACATCTGCAGATGTTCGTATCTACAGCAGGTCCTGGAACCAATCCCCCATGGACATCAAGGAATGACTCTATGTACATATGTGTGTATACATATCTGAGTGTGTATGTGTGTGTGTGTACATATATACATAAACAGACACACATATTCAGGCACACACACGTATACATGAGCACACACATGAAAATACATAGTCATTTATATTTAACAATCTAAACCTTACCAAGTTAAAACGTGGTAGATTTTCAAAGACATTATGTATGAAATATTCTCCTGTTAGCGAATTTACAAACATCTTTCTATACTCTCCACTACGGTCTTATCATTTCATCCCAACATGACTAGAAGCATTTCCCACAAATCAAGTGAGATAGCTGAGCAAACAGCAGATTGTATTGCTAGCAGCCTCTTGCAGAAGTGTCTTTCTTTTTTTTTTTTTTTTTCAGTTGGCCTCATACTGTCTTTATTAGGTATTATGATTGTTTGAAGAGACAGAATCTCTGGGAGGTAATTAGGATTAAAAAAGATAATAGTGAGTTCTCTAAAGGAAATCAACACCCTTGTAAAAATATACATGTATCTATCTCTTTCAGACAACATAAATGTCATTTAATTATTGTTCCATGATGGTAAATCATTTAGTAAACAGATAATCATAGCTGAGTATTCTAGGTTTGAAGAAGCATCTTTCTGGCCCAGCTTTTTAAGCAGTGTTCATTAAAGCCACTTCCCAAGGTAGCCACTTCGAAGCATTTATTACTCTACTGTCCCTTGAAACATTTATTCCTCTACTCTCCCTTGTGATGTGTGCTACAGGATAGCAGCTCCCACAACTGCATTCTGAGGACTTAGAAGATATATACCCAGACGTGCTTAGAGTGATTTTAACCACTGGTTTTATCATCAGGGGAATTTTCTTGGATGTACTTGGTTTTATAGGACATCAAGAAGCTCCTCCTTGATCCTGCACTATTTTGTTGAACCAAATAAGACTGATTCTTTTTCCCTAAAAATGGCCAATAAATATAAATTCATCTAATATACCTATATATTTTAAACCTTTTATAGCTTACCTGAAATCCCATCAATTAAAGCTTGATTTGGTAACTCTTACTCCTTTTGAAACTACAAATACAAGCTTGCCTGTAACCTTTCTCATTCGGGGTGAAACCATTTAATCAGAATCCCTTTCCCCCACAGCCTCTATTTCTACTTTAATGAGGCAGCAGTTTTCTCTCATGCTTTGGATTTCTTCAGAATGGAACATTTGAATAATGAAAACTCCTCCATGAGATAGAATTATAAGGAATATGAGTAGCTAAAAGGGCAGATTTAGTATTGAAAGTTCCAGGTGGAAGACAGGGTGAAGGGGATGCGACTTAGAGGTCATGGCTTCCAGGAGACACAGTAGAATTGCTTCCCACCCTTGCCAGGGAGGCTGCAGACCTTAGGAGATGAGAGTGTAGATTCCAGAACTACACTGCCTGGGAGGAAACATCAATTCTGCCATTTACTGATTAGCTTCTAAACTCCTCTGTGTCTCAGTTCTGTCCTCTGTAACTGGGGTCACTGTGAGAGATTCAGGGAGTTATATATGTAAAGCAATTAGAACAGAACCTGGCATGGACGATGTGCTATACAAATGTTTGCTGTCAGCATTTCCCTGATCTTCATGCCATGGTTTCAACAGGGCGCTTATTACCCAGGCCACCATAAAATCTCCAGTCTTAGTATGTCATATACAGGTCCTTTCAAGAGTATAAGTAAATGCCAGGAAACTGGAGATAAGCCCTCAGTGAAGAAACTGGCCTTATATTGCGAGAGAAGTTGGGTACTGCTATGGCGAAGTTGCCAGGATGCCTCGACAAACACAACAATTTGAAAATCCCCAGCTAAGACTCTCTTTGTCTGGGAAACATGGAGCTTTCCTAGAAACACACTCCCAGTTATGATTTCTGAGTTGAGAAATCATACAGCTGGGAATTATTTTCCTGTACTTTTTTAATGGAAATGTGTTTTGTATCTATTGAGAAGACTATGTTTTTCTATAGTAGCATATTACCACCAAGGGGCATCTGTTATGCCTCCAAACATACTTTATTGTATAGAAATACAAAATTCACCATTTAATTATTATGTACTTAAAAACCAGAAGGCGATTAGCCAGGCGTGGTGGCAGGCACCTGTAATCCCAGCTACTCGGGAGGCTGAGACAGGAGAATGGCGTGAATCCAGGACGGGGAGCTTGCAGTGAGCCGAGATCACGCCACTGCACTCCAGCCTGGGCGACAGAGCAAGACTCCGTCTCAAAAATAATAATAATAAAATAAAATAAAATAAAAATAATAAAAAAACAGAAGGCTAAATTTTGGTGGCTCAATTCATATTCTCTTTCTTTTACCCAATGAATATAATAATATGTGACAAGCGAGGCAAAACAAACACGTAGACCAACAATGTTTCCCAGTTTGTTGAGATCTTGTTTTCTTTAAACTCTATTATGAAAGTCTAGCATCTCAAAGTCTTTGAGCATCCTGGCTACCGCTTTTTTGCTGACCCAGCTTTACAAATAGTAAAGCTCATAATATTCTCTAGTAGACAATTCAGTCCTAGAACCACATTATATTTTTAGAAATTGTTACACATTACCGCCTGTTCTTGGACAATTAAAGGTACCCATGTTATTTTCCTGTCTCTTATTAGAGCAGCCCATCATTCTGTCCTCTTACAGGTTTCAGTTCTCTCAGCATTGTAAATTTAGTGAAACATCGAAGAAAATCTAGTCCTCAAATTACCTGTCGATGTTAATCTGCCACGAGTGAAATATAAACGCCAGTGTTATTTCAAGTGGATTCTATTTGACAGACTGTTGGGAGTAACAGATCCTTTAGAACTGGCTACTATGAATTCTCTGTATACTGACAGATTAGATTGCAGGGAAGAAAAAAAAATCACATGAGTTTCATCTCATGTGTAGCAAAACAAGCCAAGTTCTAGGCCAGAGAAAAACAACACTAGCCCTTAACCTTTGCTTGATGAATATCTCTCTCTCTTTCTTTTTAAAATGAATACCTGGAATAAATTCATCTCCATGAGTTGTGCTACAGAACTTCCAAAACAAATCAACTAAGTTGATTTAAAAGAAAAAAATATGACATTATTATTTAATAGTCAATAAAAACCCACTTTCCTGCAGTCTAATGCTTTTATTTGTCAAAGCACCATTGTTTGTATTTTTATGAGTTTGGTTTCTAAGCTTTTTGAAAGTACATATTCTAGGGCTTTGTAAACAGTCACATTTTCAGAAAGCATATTCTTTTTTACTATTTTGCTATATATCCAAACACATAAAATTATTATTTATTTCTGTGGTAAGAACACCTTAATGTTTAACCAAGGGACTCTTAAAAAGTGTAACCAATGAAAAATTCTGGATTTGTTTTAATAAATTGACTTTTACGAAACCTAGTTTTCCTTGAGTCCTTGGCATGACAACATTCCTTTAGAATTACTTAGCCCAGCTGTGCAGTGGGTGAAGCAAAGGGCAGAGTTACCTAATAGGAAAAATCCATTGTACATACGCTAAGGTGTTAGCCCTCTTGAATTCTCTGCTTCACGAAATTCAAGAGAATGAAAAGAACTTGTCCAAAGGAAAAAAAACTTGACGTACGCTTAAGCTCACGCTGCTTTTCAAAGCCTAAATGGGAGGCACCGGGATCCATTAGAGAGTTCTAGATGAAATGCCAGAAGCCCTGGGTTCTAATCTTGGCTGTTTGGCTCTAGCCAAGTCATTTGACCTTACTGGACCCCAGATTCCCATCTATAAAACGAAGAGTGTAATATTTGTCTTTTCTACTCTACAAAGTTATTATGAGGATAAAATAGGAAAACAGATGTGAAGCTTCCCCCCCAAAATATATAAAACAGTACAGATATATTAATACTGATTCTCTTTGGCCCTTATACTGGTCAAACTTGTTCAAACCCCACCTTATTCTCCTTAAATAGAAGAGGTTCTTTCGCTAAGATTAGAAACTCTCCAAGTTAATGATTCATTCTTAGGTATTATACATAAGATGTAACACAAGTTTTGGAACAGTAGAAATAAAACAAAACACCAGTTATTATATCAAAATTTCAGGAGAAATTTCTCTATCTCTCTTCCTCACTAGGAAGTCTACTCATTGTTTTCAATCCTCAAACAAATATATACACTTGAATATTTTCTTGCACACATGCCTAGCCCAACACCAGCATACCCACATCTCCCCACCCCACATTCACATTCTTTTCCAAAAGCCCAAATTTGTCTTGCTCTCCTTCGCTTTAATTTGTTATCTTCCACCAATTACTCTAAGCTCCTCCATTTATCCCAAGTCTTAACCAAAATTCTTTGACATCACAGGGCTCATACATTTAAAAAGCTGTTTCTGGTTTTGATTTTTTGTTGTTGTTGACCTCAAAAAGAAAAAAGACCCACAAAATGTGCTCCCATCAATTGGTGTATATGTTATTTGGGAATCACAGTTTTAAAATTGAACAGAAAAAAGACGCTTTAAAGATTGTAAGGGTCTGATTGCCTCAACACCATAACTTAATTAAAAATATTACTGTTGAATCTTATTTGGTTAATTTGTCTGAGACACCTGGACCTGTTGTTTACATGAACTGTCAGGAAGTATTAAATCAGCCAACTAGTTGCTGCCTAAGACAGCTATGGGAAGCCTGGTTTGCATCAAAAGGTCAACAGGAAGAAACTTACGGAGAATAACATGTTATCTGAAGAAGACAGTGGTATCATTTGCTGCTCTGTGGCTATTCTCTATGCCACATAAAGTCAAGGCTTCAACATACTTTAAAGTATACATAGAATTTTTTTTCTAAACTTAGAAATTCCATAATGTTGGCTATGGATTTGTCATAGATGACTCCTATTATTTTGAGGTATGTTTCTTCAATGCCTAGATTGTTGAGAGTTTTTATCATGATGGGTAAATAGGAAGCATTCCCCTTGAGAACTGAAAGAAGAGAAGGATGCCCACTCTCACCTCTCCTATTCAACATTGTAAAAAAGTCCTAGGAAGAGCAATCAGGAAATAGAAAGAAATAAAATACATGGAAATAATAAATGAAGAAGAAGTAAAACACTGACTATATGATTCTATAGCTAGAAAAACCTAAAGATGCTGTCAGAACATTCCTAGAACTGAAAAATGACTTCAGTAAAATTTCAGAACACAAAATCAATGCAAAAAATTTGTAGTATTTCTATATACCAATATTGTTCAAGCTGAGTGAAATCCGGAACACAATCTCATTTACAATAGCCACAAACAAATGAAATATCTAAGAATACAGCTAACAAAGGAGGTAAAAGGTCTCTACACACGGAATTACAAAATACTGATGAAAGAAACCATAGATGACACAATAAATGCAAAAATATTTCATGGTCCTGGATTGGAAGAATCAATATTATTAAAATGACCATACTACCACAAACAATCTACAGATTCAACACTACTTCTGTCAAACTACCAATGTGACTTTCCAAAGAATTAGAAAATAATTCCAAAACTCATATGGAACGGTAACAACCACAAAAAGCAAATAGCCAAAGAAATCCCAGGCAAAAGAACAAAGCCAGAGCTATCGCACTACCTGACTTCACACTGAACTATAAGGCTACAGGAACCAAAACAGTATGATACTAACACAAATAAAAACAGACATATAGACCCATACAAGAGAATAGAGAACTCAGAAATAAAGCCACACACCTACAACTATTTGATCTTTGTCAAAGTCAACAAAACAAGCGATGGGAAAAATACTTCCTATTTGTCTTCTCCCGTCTATGCTACAATGAAAGAAAAAGAACTTATGCTCTTAATCTTGCCCTTCCATATCCCATCTTGTGTGTTTATTCCTCAATACTTTTCACAGTGTTTTTGAAATCACTGGCTTCAGACTTCTGTCATGAGCCCAGCTACTTGATCAGTATCTCTGATCAGGGAGCCTCAGAACATGTGTCGTTAACAAGTCCTCTAGGTGATTCTTATAATAATGACTACATTGTGAGAAACTTGAAACGTAAATTCTGCCCCAAACTCCTGACTGTCATTGCGTCTCCCAGATTACTAACCATCACATTCTTTGACAGATTTTCAGATTTCATACTTGCCTGACCGACATGGTTTTTTTTTTTTTTTTTTTTTTTGAGAAGGAGTCTCGCTCTGTCACCCAGGCTGGAGTGCAGTGGCATGATCTCAGCTCACTGCAAGCTCTGCCTCCCGGGTTCATGCCATTCTCCTGCCTCAGCCTCCCAAGTAGCTGGAACCACAGGTGCCCGCCACCATACCCGGCTAATTTTTTTGTATTTTTAGTAGAGATGGGGTTTCACAGTGTTAGCCAGGATGGTCTCGATCTCCTGACCTCGTGATCCGCCCGCCTCAGCCTCCCAAAGTTCTGGGATTACAGGCGTGAGCCACCATGCCCAGCCTGACAGACATGTTTTTATACCAGCTCCCACCTTCCCATTCTCAAACACTGGCCCTCAGCTTTCTGACTGTGCCATTTTATCTTCTTCTCAAATGCTCAAAATCCTGTTCTTTATTTTGATATTTATAACACCACACAGGTTCTCTTAGTGGTATCCTTTCTTACTAGGACTTCAATAACTATCCCATATAGATGGTTCCATAGTCCATTGTGCGTGTGTGTGTGTGTATCCAGTTGCATGTGTACTCTTAACTTCCAATGTCAATTTCCAGCCTTCTACTAGATTTCCTTATTGGGAAAACACAAGTTAGTCATTCAACAAATATCAGTGGAATACAGAACCAAGGACCAAGTACAGTGCAAAACACTGAAACTTTAAACCCAAGAAGCCCTCAAGCAAACATCTTGTTTTCCTCTGTCTCCACCAGAAGGCCATCCTTCTTTTACCTCATTTATCTTTCTCTTTTTCTTTTTTTTTTCTGAGATGAACTTTCACTCTTATTGCCCAGGGTAGAGTGCAGTAGTGCAATCTTGGCTCACTGCAACCTCTGCCTCCCAGGTTCAAGCAATTCTTCTGCCTCAGCCTCCCGAGTAGCTGGGATTACAGGTGCCTGCCACTATGCCTGGCTAATTTGTTGTATTTTTAGTAGAGACAGGGCTTCATCATGTTGGTCAGGCTAGTCTCGAACTCCTGACCTCAGGTAATCCACCTGCCTCGGCCTCCTAAAGTGCTGGGATTACAGGCTTGAACCACCACACCCGGCCTCATTTACCTTTCTCAATTCAAATTTTATTTCTCTCAACGTACCTTTCTCAGTTCACAGAACTACCATCTTTCTAGCTGTTTAGATTTTACCTATAAGAATCATTTAGTGCTGTGCTGGTAAATTTTTTAAAAACTGCACTCCTCCCACTCCCCAGAAAAGTTCTACTTTGTAGTGTTGGACATTTTAGTGTTGTGATTATTGACACTATAGCTAATTTAAGAGACAATTTGATATCACTGGACAGGAATCTGGGGAGAGATGTGCAAAATTTGCCCTTGGGAGCTCATGTAGACTGGCCTCAGCACACTCCTGGAATCGATTTTTTTTCTTAAATATTTATATAATATATTCAATCATTTACCAAACCACCTTTGGATTATGTACCCAATTACACCCTTTATATTCTCACCACCATAGCTGTCATGTAAGACTCATGGTGCAGTGCTGCCTTTTTTGGCCATCTGCCCTTGACATGTCATGACACATGCCCTCCAAGAACCGATACAACCACACCACTCCATGGTTCAAAATGTTTAATGACTTCCATTAGCAAACAAGGTCGATTTTGCCTGGGGCAGCTCTAAGTATGAAAATATTGGACAAGATAATGGCATCAAACAACAGATTGGACCCAGGAATAAAAACAAGGATGATTTTGTACTTTTGTTAAAGTAAATGAACTATTCAATATATTCTGATGCTTTCTTTTGTGATTTTAGAAATGTTTCATATTGGCAAGAAAGTGAGCTTTGTTCTTTGTGTCTTTCCAGCTTCTCATATCCATTGCTTACATGTTATTGTTATTGCTGCTAACAGAGTTTAGTTAGAACCATCACAGTATCTTCTAACTTGACTTTATTATCTTCTCTCCAAGTCATTCTCCATGCTATCATCAGAGATCCAGTCCCTCTCCGTATTGAGCAACTAGTACCTTTGTCATTGTATGAGCCATACTCCAAGATAGGTCTTTCTTGACCCATTTAATAGATGAGATGAATGAAGCTTAAAGAAGTAATCTGTGAAGGTCACAAAAGTAGTTAGTGGGAAACTATCTCAACTTTCTCTACCTCAAAAACATCTTCAGTAGGCCCGACTCGGTGGCTCACACCTGTAATCCCAGCACTTTGGGAGGCCGAGGAAGGCGGACCACGAGGTCAGCAGATCGAGACCATCCTGGCTAATACAGTGAAACCCCGTCTCTACTAAAATTACAAAAAGTTAGCCAGACGTGTTGGCGGGAGCCTGTAGTCTCAGCTACTCAGGAGGCTGAGGCAGGAGAATGGCGTGAACCTGGGAGGTGGAGCTTGCAGTGAGCCGAGATCGCGCCACTGCACTCCAGTCTGGGTGACAGAGCAAAACTCCCTCTCAAAAAAAAAAAAAAAAAAATATTCAATAGTAACTCATTCTATATACAGTATCTGAAAGGCTCCCAGTACGACCTGATTCCAAACTACATTTCAACCTGAATTTCCACTATTTCTTTTTAATACTTTATGCTCAACCCATGTAAACAGCTCCCTAGTTTGCATGCAGCTGCCAATGTGAATACACTTTTACTCATAGAAGTCATCAGATCCAATCCCTTTCAACATATAACTAGATGAACTCCTTCACTTTTACACCAACACAAGGAAAACTGCCTTCTTCAGGAAGCATCCTGATTCCTTAAGAAATAACTTCTCATTCCTTTTTCTTAAATGCCATCTATTTTTACATCTCCAGTAAAGTTTAATGTAATTTCAGTTTTGCATTAGTTTGTTCTCACACTGCTATAAAGAAATACCCGAGAATAGGTAATTTATAAAGGAAAGAGATTTAATTGACTCACAGTTCTGCATGGCTTGGGAGGCCTCAGGAAACTTACAATCACAGTGGCAGGGGAAGCGGGTACCTTCATCACAAGGTGGCAGGAGACAGAGTGAGAGTGTGAAGGAGGAGCTGTCAAACACAAAACCATTAGATCTTGTGAGAACTCATTCACTATCATGAGAACAGCATGGAGGAAATGGCCCCCATGATCCAATCACTTTGCACTGAGTCCTTTTCTTGACATGTGGGAATTATGGGGATTACAACTCATGAGATTTGGGTGGTGAGACAGTCAAACCTTCTAAACTTTATATTGTAATATTAAATATAATGTGTTTCAATGTATAGGTTGTGGGTGCCTAGAGTCCCAGGGTCCTCGTATCGAGTCATATTAGTTTGCAGTGGTGTGTGACAAATCACCAGAAACTTAAAAGCTTAAAACAATTCCCAGTATCCATGGGGCAAAAATCCAGATATAGCTTATCTGGATTCTCTATTCAGCATTTCACAGGCTGCAGTCAAGGTGTCAGACGGTGAGCAGGTCTTATTTGAGGTTCTGGGTCCTCTTTTAGGCTTACATGGTTGTTGGCAGAATTTGTTTTTTGTGATTGTAGGACTGACAGCCCTCAGCTCCTAGGTCTTCTGCCATTTCCTAACATGAAGCTTCATAATCAATGACAGTTTGCTTCTTCAAAAGTAGATGACAGTCTCCAACTTGTTCCTAATCTCTGTATCCTCTTCTAATAGGCTCAACTGACTATGTCAGATTTGTCCATACCCTTTTGATCAGGGTACTATCAACTTGATATCCGCAAAAATCTGTTCATGGTTGCCACATAAAATAACATAATAACAGAAGTTATATATGATAATTGGTATTATAATCTAATAGTTAAAACTAAATTACAGCCCTGAGCACATTCAAGATGAGAGGGTTATGTATTAGTGTGGGCCATTGAGAGTCATTTTAGGACTATATCTAAAATGCCAACCTAGCCTGATGATGCCTCACTAAGAAATGATTTTAAGTTATTGGGTAATAATTGTTAAATTTATAAAGTGACAGTATAATATATCTCCTTTGCAATAAGTTAAAACATTGTATATGTAACAAATAATAGCTTTTTGCCATTGAACATATTTTTAAAAAAGTAAAAATATTGTGAATTTTGATGGAGTCTAGTACTCAAGTACTATTTTTTAATTAATAGAAGTAATAGCAAAACCAAAATTATTTTTTAACTTTTGTTTGTAGTTCAGTGGTACAGGTGCAGTTTTGTTATATAAGTAAATTGTGTATCACAGGGGTTTGGTGTACAGATTATTCACCACCCAGGAAATAAGCACAGTAACTGATAGGTCGTTTTTCAATCTTCACACTCTTCCATCAGGTAGGCCCTAGTGTCTACTGTTCCCTTCTTCGTGTCTATGTGTATTCAATGTTTAACTCCCACTTATAAACGAGAACATGTGGTATTTGGTTTTCTGATTCTTTGTTAGTTCACTTAGGATAATGACCTCCAACTCCAACTACACTGCTGCAAATGATATGATCTCATTCATTTTTATGGCTGTGTAGTATTTCATGGTGTATATATACCATATTTCTTTTGCCCAGTTGACCATTGATGGGTATTTAGGTTGATTCCATGTGTTTGCTATTGTGAATAGTGGTATGATGAACAGATGTGTGCCTGTATCTTTATGGCAGAACATTTTATATTCCTTTGGGTAGATACCCAATGGTGGGATTGCTAGGTTCAATGGCAATTCTGTTTTGAGTTATTTGAGAAATTGCCAAACTGATTTTCACAATGGATTAAATAATTTACATTCCCACCAGCAGTGTATAAGCATTTCTTTTTCTTCTGAACCTTGCCAACATCTGTTATTTTTTGATTTTTTAATATTAGCCATTCTGACAGGTGTGAGATAGTATCTCATTGTGGTTTTGATTTGAATTTCTCTAGTGATTAGGGATGTTGAGCATTTTTTTTGTATGCTTGTTGACCACATTTATGTTTTCTTTTGAAAAGTGTGCATTCATGTCCTTTACCCACTTTTTAATGGGGTTGTTTTATTCTTGTTGATTTAAGCTCCTGATAGAATCTGGATATTAGATGTTTATCAGATGCATAGTTTGCAAATATTTTTTCCCATTCTGTAGGTAGTCTGTTTACTCTGTTGATAGTTTCTTTTGCTCTTCAAAGGCAACTATTTCTGACCGTTACGTGCTTTACTTTTTTTAATCGTAAAAGTGGCAATTTTTAATTTACAAAATAGAACAAAGAAACACAAAATAGGGTCATCTATGTCAAGCAATTAATAATTTCCTAAAGAAAGATCAACCTGGATTTCAGAAAAGCATACTAGTCAATTACAGATTGACTTGCCCAAATGATGATTAAAGGACAATGTCTGGAATATAGGTTGCAGAATGCCTCTCAAATATCTGAGATTCACACATTCCAGAATACCACGAAAACTAAACAAACAACAAAGCAATACTTAAACATCTGAGATTTCCCAGAGCTTGTATAAAATAGCATGCTAACTCACTCTGGAAAGCACGGGCTGTTTATCCTTTCAGATACAGAAGAAAAAAATGAATCTGTTAACTGCTCTGTCTCTTCTATCTCCCCCTGAATGATCTCCACATTTAAGAGGTTTTTGCTAGAAGATAAAAATGCATCCATGTGGATATCATTTAATAAAGACTCCTAATTTTGTTCCATAAAAAAGCATTTGACTTCAGAAAAGTTGTTATGTTTTCAAATTCTAAGGCTGTTAGTCACAAACACACTAAGCCAAATACATCACCACGGAAGGGATTAGGTGCCTCTACAAGTGAAATGGTTGAAATTTAAAATATTGCAAAATGTTTGAAATGAATGTTTGAAAAGAAACTATCACCAGAGTAAACATTCTCTGAGACACTCAAACCAGTTTACCTAATACTTATGAATGGCATTCCACACTGATCACTTATAAATCTCTGCATATTATGGCTTTTGAACCCAAACACCTTCAATTTTTCTTAATACTCTGTATTCTGTCCTGGCATTCCATTTTTACACACAATTAAAGCTATATGTGGCTGAAAGTGATCTGAAGTAGCTTTATTGTGGTTAGATTGCATCCAGATTAGATGAAGCACAACAAATTTACAAAAACAAATGAGAAAAACAGACTCCTTTATTTTTGAATGACCAATCAAAGACCGTAGAGACATTATAGACCCATGTAAACCAAATTCTGCAGGAGTAATTATGCATAAAAGAGCTTCCAATCTACCTCTCTGTTCTGAGAAATAAAAGGCATTGCTCAGATAAAATGCAGAAAGTCCAACAACTGTGCTATGTAAAAACCTTGAGGACATCGGGGCTCTGAGTCTTAATCAATTTATAATAATAGTCTTTCGAGTCAATCCGATCCATGGCTTTGAGTTGATTTGTATGGTTTGACTGCTTGGATCTCTATTTTCGGATCCCAAGGGCATGGTGATGCCTAACACATCAGTGTCCTCTGAAAATAACATGGGTGCTGGCAATGACCAGACCTCAAACGTTAAAAAAAGGCGATTAACAATTTCCCATATACTTGCAAGCATTTATGACATGTTCTTTCATCATTCCTTGTGAATGAAATATGAAAATATAGAAAATCCTACCATTTATTTAACCCCAAATTACTCCAGCCAGATTCCTTTTACGAAGATTACAGTGCAGATCAAAATATAAAAAGCTTGAGGGCAGTGAGGATGCTATATAATTCTACCTGTAGATCTTTCCTTTCCTAAGTAGTAGTAATCATTTGTGCTGTACTTCATATACAGACCTCATGAAGTCAATCTCCCTGCCTCTTTGCACATTGCTTTGCTTTGACTAGATGTGGACTTGCGAGTAGGTCTTGCCGATGAAGTTTGAGGGTAGGGGGAGACTCCAAGCTCCCTTTTATTCTAACATGTCAATCAGCAAAATCGGCAGCAAGAAGAGACTGACATGAGTAGAACCATGCTTCTCTCAATATGTGATTGACATTAGCTTACGTAGGAAATAATAGATAATATTGTAAGCCACTCAAGATTTTGAGGTTGCTTATTGAAGCACAATGGAAATCAAACTGGCTGACACAATTTTCGTAGCAGAAACTTAAAAATTATTGTTAATAATTCTGATAATAGTAATGGCTTAGAGAAATATGGATATAAAAGATACATCTTATACATCCATGATTCATAGTTAAGGAGCCTAGCTTTTCCTCAAGTATAAATATCAATGCAAGCGTCTTACTAGTAAGATTTGTGTTTGTATGACTGAACACAAATTGACACTGAATCCATTAAACAACTTCTATTTTTTCTTTCTAATTCCACTTATTCCTTCATACATTTAAGCATATTGATTAATCAATAAGCATGTTGATTTGTAGCACAGATTTTAATGACATACAACCTTCAGTTGATTTAGCACATTAAACTATATCACATATTAACCAATTGAAGCTCCATATATGTAGATTGTTTTATTATTTATATAATTGTTATACATATTTTTGGAGTACACATGATATTTTCATACTTGTATATAAAGTGTAATGATCAAATCAGGTAACTGGAATATCGGTTATCTCAAACGCTTATTTTTTTTCTTTGAGTCGAAAACATTCCAATTCTTCCCTTCTAGTGATTTTAAAATATACAATAAATTATTGTTAACTACAGCTTCCCTGTTATACTATTGAATATTAAAACTTATTCCTTCTGTCTATATATCTGAACACATGAACCAACTTCTTTTCAATCTACCCCTTCCCTACCCTTCCTAGCCTTTGGTTACCATCATTCTGCTCTCTGTCTCTATGAGATTCAGTTTTTTAGCTTCCACATATAAGTGAAAACGTGATATTTGTCGTTCTGGGCCTGGTATATTTCACTTAACATAATGACCTCCAGTTCCACCAGTGTTGCTGCAAATAATAGAATTTCATTCTTTTTAATGGCAGAATTGTATCGCACTGTGTATATAAACATCACATTTTCTTTATCCATTCATTGGTTGATGTACTCTAAGGTTGATTTCATATCTTGGCTCTTGTGAATAGTGCTACAATACACATGGGATATAGATATCTTTTCGATATACTGAAGTCGTTTATTTTGTTGATGTGCCTAGCAGTGGGATTGCTGGATCATATCATAATTCTATTTTTAGTTTTTTGAGGAAATTTTATACTGTTTTTATATTGGCTATATTTATTTAAAATTCCACCAACAGTTTAGGAGTGTTTCCCTTTCTCTGCATCCACACTAGCATCTATTATTTTTTGTATTTTTAACAAACTATATTAACTGGGGTGAGATGATACCTTATTGTTGTTGTGATTTGCACTTCGCTAATGATTAGTGATGTTGAGCATATTTTCATATACCTGTTGGCAATTTATATGTCTTCTTTCAAGAAATTTCTATTGGGCCTTTTGCCATTTTTAATAGGGTTGTTATATTATTATCATTATTATTTTGCTATTGTTTTAGTTATTTTTATATTCTGATTGTTAATTTCTTGTTGGATGGATAGTCTGCAAATATTTTCTCCCATTCTGTAGGATGTCTCTTTTTTCTGTTATCAACAACAGAGTGAAGCATTTATTCAATGGTTTCTTCTAGTAGTTTCGTAGTTTCAGGTATTATATTTAAGTCTTTTATTTTGATTTGATTTTCATATATCATCAGAAATAGGGTCCTAGTATTACTCTTCTGCATATGAAGACCTAATTTTTTTCCACCACCATTAATGAAGGGACTTTCCTTTCCCCAATGTACATCTGTGGCATTGTCAAAAATGAGTTGGTTGTAACTGTGTGGACTTATATTTGGGTTTACTATTTTATTTCTTTGGTCTACATGTCTGTTTATATGACAGTACCATGTTGTTTTGTTTACTATAGTTTTGTAGTGTATTTTTAAATCAGATAATATGATGCCTTCAGCTGTGTTCTTTTTGCTCAGTATTTCTTTGGCTATTTGGAGTCTTTTGTCTTTCTATATGAATTTTAGAATTGAATCTGTAGGTTGCTTTGGGTAGTATTTACAAAATTAATTCTTCTAATATATGAATATGGAATATCTTTCAATTTTGTGTGTCCTCCTCTATTTTCTTTCATCAGTTTTATATAGTTTTTATTGGAGAGATCTTTAATTTCTTTGGTTAAATTTATTTCTAGGCATTTTTTGTAGCCATTATAAATGAGATTGCTTTCTTAATTCATTTTTCAGTTTGTTCACTATTGGTGTATAGAAATGCTTTTGATTTTTATAGAAACACCTAACAACCTCTTCCTCCCAACTTTACATATGCTTGTCATGCTTTATGAGCAAATACAATGCTGTACCATAGAAAAAGCCCATCCATCTAACTTATCAACTTGGTTAATCTACCAGAGTAGATATGATACTGTTTTGAAAGGATGTGATGAACTTTAGCTTTCTACATATTTCAGTGATTACTTCAATTGTTATACAAAATATACATTGCTTTTTGAAATAAAACTCATTTTTAAAAGTTGTTATTTTTCAAAAACTAAACTAAGTTTTTTAACATATTGAAATTAAATTAAATTTAATTTAAATTAATGTCAATTTCCATCATATGTGAACCACATTATATAGTAAAGTAAAAGGTCAACTAATGTAGGAGTAACATTTCAATGATGAATACAGTTCTTAGACTTAATAGTGAAAGCATATCTAATCTAGTATTCTAGGAATGCATTACAAGGGATCAGACAAAGGGAAAAGAAGGCAGCATAATATTTTTAAAACTATCATTAAATAGACATTTAAAATTTTGAACACATAAAAAAATTCCTCCCAAATTAACAATAGCAGCTTTAAAATATTAGAGGGAGGGAGAGGGTCTTGCCTTATGAATTGGGAAAGCAGAGGAAGAAGCAGTATAAGATTGATGCTTCTGTGTTGAGGTAAGCATTACAGAATATTCAAACATTGAAGAAACTTAGAACAGAAACTTGAATTCAGCCCTGTCATTTTTCACCAGTCTCCCCAGGAAAGCACTGACCTGCCTAGGGAGTGAGGAGAAAAGTCTCCTGAGAACCATTCTTTCACATGCATAACCCCTAAAATAAATTGAACACACTTTGGGAGGCCGAGGAGGGTGGATCATGAGGCCAGGAGTTCGAGGCCAGTCTGGCCAACATAGTGAAACCTTGTCTCTACTAAAAAAAAAAAAAAAAAATTAGCTGGGTGTGGTGGTGTGTGCCTGTAATCACAACTATTCTGGAGGCTGAGGCAGGAGAATCATGTGAACCTAGGAGGCAGAGGTTGCAATGAGCTGAGATTGTGCCATTGCACTCCAGCCTGGGAGACAGTGTGAGACTCCGTCTCAAAAAAATAAAAAAATAAAAAAAAATTAAACAACATTTACTTTGAAGTCAGCCATATTTGCAATCCCTAATTTCAGTGAATTGCCTCAAAATATTGTCCATTTGTTTTAAACTTATTTCAAAATGTAAAATATATGTCATTCTGTCATTAAATTTTGAGTTTACACATAAACTTGAATGAACAAAGTGTAATTGGTTGCTAGATCCATATTCTTCAGATATGAGATCATGAAAAAGAATTAAAGATCCTAAGATTGTTTAAAAAGAAGACTCAGAATAAAATAAGTTAAACACCAATGACCAACATGAAATCTTTAATACTTTTGACCGAAGTAAATTTTAGAGTCATTTATTATTTGAACCAAAAACTTCATTTGAAAAATGACAAAGGAGGCTGGGCGTGGTGGCTCATGCCTGTAATCCCAGCACTTTGGAAGGCTGAGGTGGGTGGATCACGAGATCAGCGGATCACGAGGTCAGGAGTCTGAGACCAGCCTGGCCAACGTAGTGAAACCCTGTCTCTACTAAAAATACAAAAAATTAACCAGGCATGGTGGTGAGTGCCTGTAATCCCAGCTACTCGGGAGGCTGAGGCAGGAGAATCGCTTGAACCTGGGAGGCGGAGGTTGCAATGAGCCGAGATTGCACCACTGTACTCCAGCCCAGGCAACAGTGCGAGACTCTGTCTCAAGAAAAAAAAAAAAAAAAAAGAAAAATATCAGAGGAAATACATTGGGGAAAAGTAATGACCAATATCTGCCATCTTAGCATAGCCCAGAACAAAATCAGATCTCTAATTTATTTTTCTCAACAGTATCTGCCTTCAGTTTAAGAATAATAGAAGTTTTTCTGAATGTATCTTTTAATGTCAGTCTTTTCTATTCGTTTAACTTCACAATGATATAAAGTTTCATGGTATCTTTTACTTTCCTCTATTCCCTTCACCCAAAACACGCTATTTAAAAAACAAAACAAAAAAAACCATTTTTTATGTCTTTTCTAATAAGAGGTTATATATAATGTCAACACCTGCATTTTTATGTTAGAGGTTAAATCAGAACTTAGGGTTAACTTGGAGCATTTCCTGTCACCTTAGTGGTGGGGTGCCTCTCTTGAAAACAGAATAAGACAACTTCTGATTCCAGCTCTGCATACTGAGGAGCAACTGATGATTTATTTCTGTGTCCCAGGTCCCAGAGGAAGGCTGGGGAACAGTCGAGTTGTTGTTCCTGACATCAGTGGTTTTGGCAATTATAGCATAAGAGAGAAACAGTCACAAGTTGAAAACATAAGCCAGTTTACTTTTTCAAATATTGCCACAAGAAAATAACTCACCTATTAATAAAAAAAATGGACCTATAGTTAAAATTATATTTATAGCTTGATCTTGAGATTGTCTTTTTTCCTAAAAGAATGTTTTCCATATAATTTACTATAGTGTTTCTTTGAAAAAATATTAAAAATAATTAATTTATATATTTTTCCAAGGAAGTTGAAGAGCTCCTGCTCAAAAATGGAAATTGGTGGCTACTTTGTATTAACGAATGTGTAGTTATAGTGTTTAAAATATGATTCCAAAGACTGCATGGGAGAAATTAAATTAAAATTTGATATTAAAAATGGGTACATAGAAGTATTTCAAATTTATTTTCTGGTTGACTTCAAAATAATACTTTAAAGTTAAAACTAAAATATGGCTTTTACTTCATTATATAAGCTTATTTTTGGCTTAAAAACTGGTAAATTCTATTGAATTATAAAATTCGTGTCTTGTTCTGTTAAGTTAGCCTTGGCCTCAGAGCAATAGTTTGCATAAGCAGTTGGAAGTCTTCACCTTTTTTTTTTTTTCTAAATCTGAGGTCACTCTTCCGCCCAACTAACTAAATTTAATGTTGAAACCTGTATTTAACTGTTAGTAACTAAATACACAACAGAGTTTTCAGTCATCTAACACTTAATATTAACTTCTCAAACAGTTGGCCTTAACATCATAATTTGAAGCCCCCAAAAACGGATTTTTACTTAATATCTTTCAATCAATATCCAGGAATATCATTGTTTGAGAGAACCTGGATTTTGACAGTTCCTCAATGCTATGTTTCATATTCAGTGGAAAAATATGATATTAATTGACAGAAATATATAAAATCCAAATAGATCTGACATGCAAATTATAATTTAATGTCTTAATTGATACTTTGAAATAATTTTATTTACCTCAAATACTATACTCATAAATATCTCTTCTAGAATCAAAGAAAACATAAGAGTATTTTCTGGCTTATTCTAGCCCTGTAATAAATCGATTAGATAATCCTCTATTCAACACTGGACCTATGGAGGGCCAATGGAACCCCTCCAAGTAAGATTGAAATATTCCAAATAAACTAATCCTACATGGATGCAGTCTCTGCACTCACAATTTGTAAACATTGAATTGATATTAGACATTAGAACGCAGTAAGTACGTGTTACAAGCTGCCTCTCCAAAATCAATGCCTTCACTATAGAACTTGCCTGAAGCAATGACTAAAACCAAGATTATTTCTGAACCATCAGAGATAGTAGAAAATTCTGGGATGATTTCTACATTTTGTGTTTTTGGAAGGATGAGTTATTGTGTCTCATTATAGATAATGAGACTCATTGTTTGGACTGCAAGTTATGGAACCCATCAACATACAAATTCTATGGTGAAAGGAACCGTTACTTTAAGTGACTTATGTGCCACTTACTGAGTCAAATTAAATGATTAATCAACTGCTAAAAGAAACAAATTGCACAAACTATTTATAACCTGAAACTTGGGGTTTGACTCACTGATATGTAAGACTTATCTGCCCAAACACTAAATTTCTTGCTGTTAATGCATTTCCTTGTCTATCCACATCACTTCTTCGTCTGATTGAGTGAGTCTTTGGTTTTCAGATACTCTATTATTAACTTACGCATCATCATTTCTACTCTCATAAAAAGCCTGTTTTCATTGATAGTCACTGAATAAACACATACTGAAGACCTGCCATATTTCAAAGGAAATTCACAAGGGACAAAATTGACAAGCAAGGAATGCACAGGGCCCTAAGGTGACTTGGAGGCTTTCAGATTAATGCCGTGGTAAGAGATGACATCATATTTTGAGAAATGGCAAGCTTCCACTAAGGGTTAGGATTTTCTCTTTGTACTCCTCCTTTCCTACCTGTACTTTACAATCGGAATAATGACCAAGAATAACATTGAATGAAACTTGGCTTCATAAAAAATAACAATTGAAAAGAAGCATTTAGAGAACATTTATTAAAACTAAGTAGGTGAGCACAAACTGAATAGTTCTACTTAAAAATTAATAGACAGATATGCTTCTGTATCTTGGTAACAGATGTCTTCAGTTAAATTGACGTGACATGAATTGTACTTTCAGTTACTTCAATGATGGAGTATCCATCTTTTAAAGATTACTCTGCATTGGCACCTTCAAACTAACTTGGCATTGTTCCTCTAAATGTCCTTGGCTCAAAAATGTTTTACAATAAACTTCTAAGCCAGTGCAGGCAGAATCTTGGCTTTTATGGGACCTGCCTCTGCCCACTTCAGGATACGCGTTATAATAAGCAGACATGCTGTTTTTTCATTATTAATAATTTAGCATATTCTTTCATATCTACCTAACATCAACTTTTAATTCAAATTTTATTTTGCAAACACAAGTTTATGTAAGCACTTTTTAATACCTGAGAATTTGCCTTGTCTTTAAAAGCAGAAGCACAGAGAAAAGAAGAAACAAGATGAAGGACTAGGTCAAAATGACTACAATTAAAGGCATTGAAATTACATTGCCAAGCTTTTTTGTTTGGTAATTATCTGCCTCGTAATTTTGGGAAAATAATCTCCCTCTTCCAATATTATGTATTATTAAATAGTAATTTTATATAGTGTATTTCTTGAGATGTTTCCTTAGTCATAATAGAAGTGAAAAAGTTCAAATGCTTAATAGCATTTCATTTTTACATTTTTTATTATCATACTTTTTGTTTTTTCTCTATATCTGCGTAATTTCATTTATTTTTATACAAACAAGAAAATCATCCTGCTTTATGGAACTTCTGAGTATTTAATTCATCTTTATACCAACTTATTTGATATATGAGCAAGTAAAATGCAAATATAGAAATATGTTCCACAATTAGACATCATTTACATTATATTTGAATGGTCAGATTTTTTTTGTCTCACTAAGCATGAACAAATGATGCTGGGTTTTTATAGAGAAGGTGTCTGGGCATTGCAAATGTGCAGAGTGCTGACAGTTCAAAGGCCTGTGCCATTGGGAAAAGCTAAAGCTGCCCAAAGTCAATTATTTACTCCTCAGCAAAGACTGTAAAGAAGCACAATGAATATGATAGTGGTCTGCAGGCCTAATTTTGAACTAAAATAACCTAGGAAGTTTTAACAGTCTCTGATGCCAAGTCTTATTGCTAAACTCTGATAATTGCTCTTAAATTCATTAAAAAATATGACACTTGAAATAAACTTGGAGGTATATTAAATACATTTACTGTTAGGAAGAATGATGTGGAATTGGCAATATTTTATTATGTGTTGAAATTAAAAGGCAATTTCTATTTAATGACTTTTTATGCAATTTCATTTCTCAACAGGGGCCTAGAAAATGAGGGTAATCTTACAACATTTATAAACATGTTATTTACGGTTAATTCTTAAAATATTTTTTATTATACTTTAAGTTCTGGGATACATGTGCAGAGCATGCAGGTTTGTTACATAGGCATACACATGACATATCGGTTTGCTGCACCCATCAACCCATCATCTACATTAGGTATTTCTCCAAATGCTATCTCACCCCTAGGCCTCCACACCCTGATAGGCACCCGTGTGTGATGTTTCCCTCACTGGCCTTGTGTTCTCTTTGTTCAACTCCCACTCATGAGTGAGAACATGCGGTGTTTGGTTTTCTGTTCTTGTGTTAGTTTGCTGAGAACGATGATTTCCAGCTTTATCTGTGTCCCTGCAAAGGACATGAACTCACCCTTTTTATGGCTGCATAGTATTCCATGGTGTATATGTGCCACATTTTCTTTATTCAGGGTTAATTTTATTTCTCCATTGAGTTAATCAGGCATGTCTTTCCTGAAATTAGGACTTGTCTATGATTCTGTGAGTGTACAATAAATAAATTTTAAAATAGTTTTAAAAATCACTACATTAGGATAAAAAAGAGATAAATTAATAAAGATGAAAATTTAAGTCATTGAGTCCTCCTGTAGTATCTATTATGGTATTCAAACACATATAACTTGAATCGTACTGAAAATTCAAATGCATATAAAAAATTATTTAAGAGTTGGAAATAAGACAAAAATTGGGTGAAATAGTTTTTTCCAATTGTTTAGTGGGATTGTTTAGTTTTCTAATAATAATACAGTTATGTTTAAAAACGATTTATTATTTGCTCAGAAGCCACTATGAAATTACATATTAACTTTAAGATTTCTTCCTAAAAGAGGTTATATTCTTGAAGATTATGTGTCATTGTCATTTCACATCTTCCATAGAAGTCTTACGCTAACATTCTTTTCTAAAATTGTCTAGAAATATCTAGTTTCTCAAATATTTTTTACCAGTCTTTACCAACTTAACTGGTCTGTTATTAATCAGTTGAATACATTTTTGGCACATGTCTATTCTGTTTCTATGAGAATCGTTTCTTTAACTTTTTGAAATTTTACTTTGGCAATGTATGTAGGCATTGTTTTCAAACTACGTTAAAATGAAAAGGAACAATTTTCTCACATCTTAACATGCAATATACACAAGCATTCAAAAGATTCTAATCTAATTGTTTATTATTATATTGATAAAAGCATTTTTGATACACGTGCATCACTGTTTTATTTTTCATGTATATCAATATAATTTAAAATATCCTTTTATCTTTTTTATGAAAAGTTAGATTTAGTATTCACAAGGATGAGAAAGGAGTCTTGCAGTCTTACTGGGTAACTAATACTCACTTATAGATACCTAAGTAAAGCATTTCCATAATCGGGTCATAAACAATCATTTAGTCCACACACCCATGGCTCTGCTTCAGTGGCCCAAGTCCATCTGAGAGTCATAAGCAAGTAGTTCATGACATGCTTCATTTTGGGATGAAGAGGAAACATTTTTCTAGTTTGGGCTTTACTATATTGAAATCAACACATTGAAATAAGCCTTTTAAAATATCTCAAGTGTCCTGTTTGTTAAAATCCATCGAGCTTTTTTATAAACTATTTTTCTCAAACTATTTTTTGTTCTGTTTTGTGTGTGTGTGTGTGTGTGTGTATTTTTTATATTTTATTTTATTTTATTATTTTTTCAGACGGAGTCTCACTCTGCCGCCCAGGCTGGAGTGCAGTGGCACAATCTTGGTTCACTGCAAGTCCCAGCCTCCCGAGTAGCTGGGACTACAGGCGCCCGACACCACGCCTGGCTAATTTTGTATTTTTAGTAGAGATGGAGTTTCACCGTGTTAGCCAGTATGGTCTCAATTTCATGACCTCGTGATCCACCTGCCTCGGCCTCCCAAAGTGTCAAACTATTTGTTTTATGAGATACTACCAGTCTTCCTACCTTAAAACTCTATTATCTGATCTCTCTTACATTTTTCTATTGTGATTGTCCATCTATCTGTTTGTGCAGCAGTATCTCTATTTGTGTTTCTTTGTTTTCTTTTGGTTCTATATCTTTATGTTATTATTATGACCATCCTTATCATCTTTGTCATAACTACCATTAATAAACCAATAATTGTGCTAGACCCCTTATATATATATTAAAATTGATCTTCAACATATCACTGCAAGATATATGTATATGCAGGTGTGAGTCTGAGTGTATATAAAATAAACCTTTCTAGATGAGATACCATGCTCAAGGAGATTAAATACATTGCTCATGATCACACTGCTAAACATCTACTAGAATATATCTCACAGTGGCTAGAAAAAATGGGCCTACCAGGCCATGATCCTCAAATTTTAGCTGTGCATGTAAAGAATCTGGGGATCTTTTTAAAATGCAGATTCTGATGAAATGAGTTCAGGTGGTTGCCTCAGATACTGCATTTCTAACAAGCTCCTCCATAAAACCATTGCTGCTAATCCACAGCCCGTACATGAAGTAGCACAATACAGAGGAGCAATAGATCAGGAAAACTGCCCTTTGATTCAAACCTGAAGAAGTACTCAGGAGTACACTGTTGTTACTAATTATTCAGTCTTGGTTGGTACATTGTCAAAGATCAAAAAACATTTTTAAAGATAAAAAAATTTCTTGGAAGGTGTGTAATGAAGGGTTAATTCTGCAGACATGGCTTTCCAAAACCTCGCACATTCCAAAGGTCTTCAGGACTGGCCCTCGACAAGCTCCTGGGAGATGATAACCTATGAGCCCTTAGTATATGCTGCCTGATGAGAGTCTTTGTGTACCTGAAAACGTAGGTCATACCAAATAGCTGATGCTAACAACGTGATTTCTTGCGAGCACCTATTTCTGTATGCCTATGACTTTGTGTTATGTCATATTAATATGACCTCTCTTAGGGCATAGGGAGGTTGGGAACTAAGTAACTAAGTCCAGTCACAGGACACTCTATGCATATGTGGTGGAATCCTAATAAAAACCCTGGACTCAAGACTGAGTGAGCTTCCCTCGTTGGCAACAAGTTCACACGTGTTGTCTCACACCATTGTAAAGAAAATTAGTCAGTGTGAAGTCCCCACTATGAAAGGACACCTGGAAGCTCACATCTGGTTTGTCTTGGACTCAACTTTATGTGCTTTTATGCTTCTGATTATTTTAATCTGGTTTCCTTCACTGTTGGAAACTATAACCACACACAAAAAAATTCAGCTTTCTTGAGTTATGTGAATCATTAAACCAAAGGGGGACTTGGGGACCCCCAATAAAAAGTACATATATTCTTAAAAAGAAAAAGAAAACTGGCTGTAGCAGATATTGTTGATGACTTGTCTTCTATGTCCTGGACTGAATGTGTTCACCTGAAATTCACCTGTTTCCAGCTAACTGAGGGATCCCCACATCATGCCTGTCTTTCTGATTCTGGGCCTGCCTGCGAGCTTCTTGAGGCTAACCAGTGCTTCTCAACCACACATAGGAACAAAGAAGGAGTTAGGGGTGGAGAGTTAATGATTCTGAGGCAATCCTTAAGCAATAAGAGATGGGGATTCCAGCATCCCCATCTCTTTGTAAAGTTATTTTGAGACCATCTCCATACCTCCGTCATTACTGAGCACATAGCAGTAACTACTCATTCACATTGGCTTCATGTTCTGTTTCATTTTCTCCACTTCTGTGCTTTCTCACTCAATTTCTGATTAAAGTATCTGTCCCCAAATATTTGTTTCATAGTCTATTTTTGAGGGAATCCAGAGCCAAGACAATAACAATGGGAGCTTTGCAATGAGGGAGGGTGGGTATAATCATTAGAAGGGCACCTACCTCACTGGGAACATGAAGGCCAGGAGAGCTTGCTGTTTCAATGAGAGAAACATGTTGAATCTCAGTTGAATACATACATATATATATATATATGTATGTATATATGTTCAATAAGTCGTGCCCTTTACTTATATCAAAGGAAAGTGCTCTTTACCTCTCTTTGTTGTTGTGTTTTTATCACTATTGCCTACACAAGCAGAATATCATACCCAGGATTTAAAGACCTGTCTGCAGGATTTTCAAGCTCATGTTTTTATCGTAAGTCACTCTGCTTCCGTGTGTTCTAATCTAATCCTCATTCCTCTGCTTTTACACCAGAGAATTCACCACTGACTTATTTTTGACTGACCTCCTTATAGAGCTGTCAAGTACACAATTTCTGCTGTGACCTTTCTCTTAGAGTTCAGTCATATAGCCTCTCACTAGATATCACCTCCTCTTATCTTTCCTAATAATGAATTGTCAGTTAAAACTCAACATTTTTAAGATCGAGCTTACCATCTACACACACATACACACACACACACACACATCATTATTGGTGTATTCTCATAGCCTTGAAACACTAACGTCACGTTGATATCTGCCTTTTCTTTCTCTGCTACCTCATCCCTCCCCCTTAGATTATTCTAAAAGATTCAATTAGATCAAGTTGGCTAATTATATTCTTAAGATCCTCTCTACCCTTACCAATTTTTTGTTTAACAAATTTTAAAAATTTCTGGCAGGAAACTGTTGAAATCTCCATGGATGATTGTGACTTTACTATTTTACCTTTCAGTTTTAATAGGTTTTATATTATGTATTTTGAAGTAATGCTATTGTGCGCATATGTATTTATTATTTATAGGTCTTCTTGATGTATTTTCCCCTTTGTCATTATGAAGTGTCATTCTTCATCCCCAGTGATATTTCCTGTTCTGATGTCTACTTTGCTGATCACAGTTTTAGCGGGTTTTGGTTTGTTTGTTTTTCTTTTTGGTTCAAGTAAGTTTCTTATAAAGAGCATATAGTTGAGTCTGGGTTTTTAATCCTGTCTTATGATCTCTGCCTTTTAATAAGAATATTTTGTCAATTTATATTTAATGCAATTATCAATACGATTGGGTGTATAACTACGCTCTTGCTATATATTTTCTAAATGTCTCATCATTTTTGTTCATTTTCCCCCTTTTTCTGCCTTCTTTTGAATTGAGAATTTAGTTTTTAAGATCCACTTTTATCTCCACTATTAACTTTTAACCATTCCTTTTTGTTTTAATTTTAACGATTGATATAGGGCTCATAAAAAAGACAGTTCTTGTTTTCCTTAGTTTTGATATGCAAAGACTTTAGTTATCACGCTTTAGTTACATAGCACAAGCCCCAAAACAAAACAGTTTAGGTACAGCAGTGTATTAATTGGGACTAACGGCTTGAAGTACAATTTTTTTCTGTTAACTCTTTAGTCCATAAAACTATTAGGTAAATATCAGATTTGCATCAAGATCCATGATTAGTCATGTCACTTTTCTCAATATCTATCAATAATCAATTACTATGTATCTGTTTTGTATTCATACAGAGACAGGAAAGCATACAGTAGTGTTGCTTCTTTGTCTTTCAGTGATAAAGGCATGACATTATAGAAAAATTGATAAATGACAGAAAATCAGCCAACAAAAATGAAAGTGCAGCAAATAAATGAAAAGTATCAACACTGAAAGTGAAATTCAAATTGGATCTTGATGGATTTATGGAAGAAATAGTTAATTGAGAGAATGCTGACACAACTACCATCCAAGAGATTTCATATGTGCAGTCAGGGGAACTTACGGAAGACATATTTACAACTTAAATGAAGAAGTTGATTGCAGGGAAAAGATGAAAGTTTTCCCAGAAGATGTGATGCTGAGAAAAAAAATTACATTGAAGAAACTCTCCAAGATGTTTAAAGACAATGAATTCACAAACAATAAAATGTTGGACAAATAATCAAATTTATAAAGAAGTATGGCAATTCACCAAAGCATAAAAAATATTGAGAGTCACATGATGAGAAGTTGTGCAAATACTGTACAAACTACTCTGAATACATTTCAAAGAAATATATAAAACCTGTATTTTAATTATCAATGTTTTAAATTACAGTGTACTATATAAATACTAGTTTTAGGGTTGTTTTTTGTTTTTTACTTTTCTATACATATGTAACCAACAGTAAGACATTTTTAATATTTTGAAAAATGTGTTTATTTATTCTTTTATTTAGAGAGAAGACCTCACTCTGTTGTCCAGGCTGGAGTGCAGTGGTATCAAAAAGGCTCATTGTAGCCTAGACCACCAGGCTGAGGTGATCCTCCCACCTCAGCTTCCTGGATAGCTGGGACTATAGGTACGTGTCACCGCTCCTGGCTAACTTTTTGTAGTTTTTGTAGAGACAGGGTTCCGTCATGTTGCACAAACTGGTCTCAAACTCCTGGGCTCAAGTGATCTGCCCACCTTGGCCTCCCAAAGTGCTGGAGTTACCGGTGTGAGCCACTGCACCTGACTGACAAGTGTTTTTAATGATTGCAGGAACAAGTTTGTGTTTTCCCATTAATTATTAAGATAACTTTGCCCAGTTTCAACTTGCACAGTGGTTACTAAGGCCCTGCACTGATGTGCATAAAGAATACCATCTGTACATTTTTTTAACTTAAAACACTCAACCTTCAAATAATATTTATAATACCTGCTATATAGTTGTAAAATATTGCAATTCTGAAGCCAGCATTACCATGATACTAAAACCTGGCAACCTATAATCCTGAAATGTAAGACCTCAAAATATAAGAATCCTAGAAGTAATCCTAGGAAACAACATTCTGAAAATCAGCCTTGGGAAAGAATTTATCACTAAGTCCTCAAAAGCAATTTTAACAAAACAAAAATTGACAAGTGGGACCTAATTAAACTAAAGAGCTTCTGCACAGTAAAAGAAACTATCAACAGAGTAAGCAAACACCCCACAGCATGGGCGAAAATATTCACAAACAATGTGTTCAATAAAAGTTTCATATCTGGAATCTATAAGGAACTTAAACAATTAAACAAGCAAAAAACAAATATTTTAAAAATAAGCAAAAGGCATGAACAGATACTTATCAAAAGAAGACATACAAGTGGCTAACAAACAAGAAAAAATGCTCATAATCACTAATCTCAGAGAAATGTAAATCAAAACCAAGATGAGATATCATCTCACACTAGCCAGAATGGCTATTATTTAAAAACTCCAAAAATGTTTAATAATATCTTTTATGGAAAAGTTCCTGCCAAGGCTATAGGAAAAGGGGAATGTTTATACACTGTTGGTGGGAATGTAAATTAGTTCAGCCACTGGGGAAAGTAGTTTGGAGATTTCTCAAAGAGCTTAAAACAGAACTACCATTTGACTTAATAATCCCATTTCTGACTATATATCCAAAAGAAAATAAACTATTCTACCAAAAAGACACATGCACTTGTATGTTCATTGTAGCACTGTTCCCAATAGCAAGATATGGAATCAACCTAAGTGCCCATCAGCAGTGGATTGAATAAAGAGAATATGGTATATATACACTACAGAATACCACACAGCCATAATAAAGAACAAAACCATCTATTTGCAGCAACAGAATGCAACTTGAGGCCATTATCTTAAGTGAATTAATGCAGAAACAGAAAATCAAATACCACATGTTCTCACGTGTAAATGGGAGTTAAACACGGGGTACTCATGGACATAAAAATGGCAACAACAGAAACTGGACACTGCTAGAGGGAGAAGAAGGGAGGGAGGGAGACCGGGGTTGAAAAACTATCTGTTGGGTACTATGCTTAGTACCTGGGAGATGGGATCAACCATACCACCAACCTCAGCATCACGCAATATATCCATGTGACAAACCCGTACATGTATTCCATAAATGTAAAATAAATGTTCAAATAAAAAAAATTATAACTGTCTATCCATTTTTTCTCTACAGTTCTTTGCCCTACTGTCATAGGTTTTTCCTCCTTTCTTTATATATATTTTGAATACCACAGAAATAATTATTATTTTGGTTTTAAATAATCCATTACCTTTAACATTACTTAAAACATGAAAAAATGTCTTTTGTATGTATTATTTCTTTTTCCTTTTATTTTTTTTTTGAGATGGAGTCTTGCTCTGTTGCCCAGGCTGGAGTGCAGTGGTGCAATCTCAGCTCACTGCAACCTCCACCTCCTGGGTTCGAGCGATTCTCCTGCCTCAGCCCCCTGAGTAGCTGGGATTACAGGCACGTGCCACCACACCCAGCTAATTTTTGTATTTTTAGTAGAGACAGGGTTTTACCATGTTGGTCAGGCTGGTCTCGAACTCCTGACCTTGTGATCTGCCCGCCTCAGCCTCCCAAAGTGCTGAAATTGCAGGCGTGAGCCACCATGCGTGGCCCTATGTATTATTTCTAACATGAGTCATCTCTTTTTAAAAATGTAAATTATCCTGGTACCATTTATTAAATAGGGAATCCTTTCCCCCATGTCCAACAATGATAGACTGGATTAAGAAAATGTGGCACATATACACCATGGAATACTATGCAGCCATAAAAAAGGATGAGTTCATGTCCTTTGCAGGGACATGGATGAAACTTGGAACCATCATTCTCAGCAAACTATCACAAGGACAAAAAAACAAACACCGCATGTTCTCACTCATAGGTGGGAATTGAACAATGAGAACACATGGACACAGGAAGGGGAACATCACACACTGGGGCCTGTTGTGGGGTTGGGGGAGTGGGGAGGGATAGCATTAAGAGATATACCTAATGTTAAATGACGAGTTAATGGGTGCAGCACACCAACATGGCACATGTATACATATGTAACAAACCTGCACATTGTGCACATGTACCCTAGAACTTAAAGTATAATAATAAAAAAAATGTAAATTACCATCCTGTTACTTTCTTTTTGTCTACCATTTCTTTCAGTCCCAGTATGCTGTTGATAAAATCTATCAGCTACTTATTGTCAAAATAGCTTTATTTGCTTTCATTTTTGTAAATTTCTTGATTTTTTTAGAATTTTCACTTGAATGAATTTCCAGGTTGACTTGTTTCTTTTGCTTTAAGTAATAGAATGTTGTGCTACTGTCTTCTGACATACATGCTTATCATAAAAAGTAGTTATTACATTGGTTCCATTGTTAGTAATACATCTCTTTTTCTCCAACTGTTTTTAAGTTTTCTTTTTAAAAATAGCTTTCTTCAACTTAATTCTTTTATTCATTTTGCTTTGAGTCCACTGCATTTCTTTTACCTGTTGGTTTATAGTTTTACCAAGTTTTAAAAATATCTCAACCACTGCCTTTACAAATAGTTTTTGCCCTCCCCCCATTTCCTGGGATTTCAATTATGTGTGTTGTTAAGCTGCTTAATATTTTCAATTCCATAATTTCTGTCTTTTCTTGGTCTGTTTCTATTAATTTTTTATCTTGTTTTGGATCAGTTTTTTTGTTTATATGCATTTCTGTCATTTTTTTAATGTCTAAGGGAAATTCTGAATTGTACGTTGTTAGGATCTGGATTTTGTTTTATTTCTTTAAAGAGAGATGAACTTTGTTTTCAAATGCAGTTAAGTTATCTGAGATCAGTGGTGATATTGTTTGCTTTTAAATGTGATTATAATGGCTTCAGAGCCTTGACTCTAGAGCTGATTCACCCCCCCTACTAAGGTGTGATTATTCTGAGAACTCTATCTGATATTATAAGTTTCTCACTCTGGCTGGAGCACATACAGGTTCTTCTAAGGCCCATATGACCTCCAGGAATTTCTCTGGCCCATTGCTAATGAAGACTCATTTTTCTCTCTCATGGAGTTTTGCTTTATGCAGGCACAGTTCAGTTCTCACTCAAGGACTCCAGAGGACCTCTATGTAAATCTCCACAGTTCTCTCTGTGCAGCCCTCTTCTCTCTGTTAGTCTGCCTTGATGATTCTAGGCCTCCATAAACTTTGATATCTTGCCCTTAAATTCAGCAAATCATGATATTCTCCCTCGGATTGTCTCATACCGTGCTGGATGCTGGAAATCACTTTCAGTGAGCACGCTGGCACAGTAAAGGGTATATATTGTTTTCTTTCTCTCAGAAATCACAGTTTTGTGCTGCCTATTTTTTTTCATGCAATAAAAACAGTTTATATACTTGTTCTGGATTTCTAAATGTTTAAAAAAGTTGCATAATTCTGGTAGTCATTAATTCTTCATCAGCAACAGTTGAATTCTCAGAGACTTCTTTAACTGCCTAGATGACAATTATCCTATTTCTTTATTCTTCAAATCTAGTAAGTGAATCAGAGTCAGTCTTAGTGATGATCAGTATCTCTGTATTTTTGTCTAAAAAATAGAATGCTATTTTAATCTATAGATTCAAGTGTCATTTTATCTCTTTGAAGTTTTCAACAAGTAATGTTTCCAGTATTAATGTTCTTTCTTATTGTTCAAAACATCAAGTAGGCAGAGGTTGAGTCTCCATTGTCATGCATCTATATTTACCAACATATTAAGGATTTTTATTATGCCTTTGTCTTTTCATATAATTTACTTTTGTGTGGTTTCTTCTAGATATTCTCCATTTTTCTGGATGCAATTGCTGATGTATAGTGCCTATGTATTTCTTTCTTACATACTTCCTTAGTTGTTCACTTCAATTTCTAAGTTGAGATTAAGTTAACTTCAATTTGTTCTCTGATTACTTTGGTAATTCTACTTGTGATGTAGTTTCAGCAACTGCATCTTGCTTATGCTTTTTGTTCTTTTTCATATTTGGAAAACAGAACACAGGCATATATATTTTACTGATTTTTTTCTCTCTGCATTCCTCATAGAACAGATCCAGATATTAGCTAAGGGATCCTCTGGGGCAGGAGTGGTGTGGCATTGCAGTTTGTATCTTTTTTTAAATCCGTGTTTTTATAATGGAATACCATCACACTAATTTTCTTACTCCCTAAGTACTGGATAATTGTTTCTCCCCCTATCAGCATTCACTTTTCTAAAGGTAATGTGGCTCAGATTTAGATTCCTAGGTTTCTAAATCTACATTTCTAATCTCTATATTATCACATGCTAGTTAATGCTTTTCTCTTTTGCTCCTCTCCACTTCTGTGAGCTTCATTCTGTTGGGAGCTCAGAGTATATGAAATGAATAGAATATATCAGCCTGAATTCTCTTACAACTTCAAATTCTTTCCTTTTATGGTTAGACAACACTGAGTTAATTTATAATGACTTTCCTACTTTTATTAATATCATAGTCACGTTATTCCATAAAATCTTACAATTTTAAGAAAAATAGTTTTTGAGTTACATCTCCCAGAGTAGAGGCAATGATACCTGGAAAAAACGACCATCCTGAACATGTAGTGATTATACGTGTGAAAGCACTCACTCTGATCACTCTTTGTTTTAGTTGAAATATAGCCGTATTTGGCAGGTTTGCTTCTCAGTTTATGGTTTCAGGCTATAGTTGTTTCTCTGAAGATGCTTATCTTCTTATTTTTTCCTGTTTTCTTTTTGTTCTCAATGAAATGAATTTTAATAGAAGAATGAAATGGAAAATATTCAAATTCAGTGTCTTATAGTGTCTATAGTTTTGGGCACTCATTTTAAAACTGAATAATACTTTTCAATGCATATGACACATTCTCTACCCTCCTTTCTTCCATTCTTCTGAATGTGTAACAAACAAGTATAGATGCTCTGAATGGTAATAAATTAAAAAATCATTTCATGATGGTCCTATTCCTGTAATTCTATTTTCCAATTGACCTCCACTTCCTATCCTAACTGCATAAAAGTGAAATAAATCAGTGACTATATAATTTTAAAAATAAGTGGTCCGAATGATTTTGCTGGGATAAGTAATAAAAAATGTTGAAATCTTTGAGGTTTTCAATTTGCTTAAAAAGAAAAAATTTTCAGGCTTTGGCAAAGCAAACATGCATTTTGCTAAGTAATATTCCCCCCTTAAGTTTGAGATTTATTTTGGCTTCATACATTTCTTTCTTATATGAATACTATTAAAGTAAAAGTTATTTCAGAGTTACCAGGTTGAAGACTTTTATAGATGTATGTGCATGCATATTTATTTTTTCCTAAAAATATAGTTGTTTTAGTCTGGGCTGCCAGAGCAAAGTACCATAGACTAGGCACTTTGTAAACTGGATGGGTTTATAAACAACAGAAATTTATTTCTCACAGATCTTGAGTTCAGAAATATGAGATTAGAGTGCCAGCATGGATGCAGTCTTGTGAGGACCCTCTTCTGACTTGCAGACTGCCGTCTTTTCTTTATATCCTCACACAATAGAATAAGAGCAAGAGAGTTCTCTGGGGTCTTTTTTATAAGGGTGCTAATCTCATTCACATGGGCTCCAGTCTCATGACGCAATTAGCTCCCAAAGACCCCACCTCCTAGTACCACACATTATGGGTTAGGATTTTGGCATATGAATTTGGGTGGGGGGAGAACAACCACCATTTAGTCCATTGCAGTAGTGAAGGTGGAGGAGACATAAAATGAAGTAAGTAAATCTTCCGTAAATCTTTCATAAATTATAGTATAAGAAAATATCATGAATGGTTCAAATTTGTGATTTTTATCACTAGAAAAGAGATTATGGGACTGTGATATGGTCTGGCTGTGTTCGCACCCAAATCTCACCTTGATTTGTAATAATCCCAATATGTCAAGGGCGGGGCCAGGTGGAGATAATTGAATCATGGGGGCAGTCTCCCCCATACTGTTTTCATGGTAATGAATAAGTCTCTGTTGGTTTCATAAATGGGAGTTCCCCTGCACAAGCTCTTTTGCCTGCTGCCATATAAGACATAACTTTGCTCCTCCTTTGCTTTCTGCCATGATTGTGAGACCTCCCCAGCCATGTGAAACTGTGAGTCCATTAAATCACTTGTTCTTTATAAATTACCCAGTCAAATATGTCTTTATTTGCATGAAAACAGACTAATATAGACTGATTCATCCGGCTCAGAAATATTTGAATAGGACATCTAAAAAGGGCCTTGCAAGGTATGTATTATGTGTTTTGATGAAGTTGGATGGAGTTTTCATGAAAGTTACACATAAATGCACAGACCAGCCAAGGTGAATAAAGAAAGAAATAAAAATTAGCAGAGATGGACAGAATAGAAACCAAACACGACTCACTTATTTACTTCTCTTTAAAGTGCCAAAGCACATACTTAATTTTTTTTTTTTTTTTTGAACTGGAGTCTCGCTCTGTCACCCAGGCTGCAGTGCAGTGGCGCAGTCTAGGCTCACTGCAACCTCCACCTCCCTGGTTCAAGCAATTCTCCTGCCTCAGCCTCCCAGGTAGCTGGGATTCAAGCAATTCTCCTGCCTCAGCCTCCCAAGTAGCTGGCACCAGCCACCACACCTGGTTAATTTTTTTTGTATTTTTAGTAAAGACGGGGTTTTACCATATTGGCCATGCTGGTCTTGAACTCCTGACCTTGTGATCTGCCTGCCTTGGCCTCCCAAAGTGTTGGGATTACAGGCATGAGCCACCATGCCCAGCCACATAATTAATTTTTATCAGAGATTTCACAGATTTTAAACTCCTCAAGTTACATTTCTCAAGTAGTAAAATCACTTATTTCTGAGTGCATTTAAGATGGACCTTGAGTTTATTTAAAATGCAGATTGCCAGGTCCTGTTCTATGCCTGTTAAATCAGAATCTCTGGACTTGGAACTGAGAAGTTTGAACTTTAAGCAAAATCCTGGTGAATTCTACCGACTAAGGTTTTAAAGCCATTCATCTGACATGTGGAGTACAATCTCTTTACTTATCTTTAGTGAATATCCTGCATAATATTCACAAAGATTGTAAGTAAATAGTTAAATGTATCAATGTTAAGACTTGAACAATTTAAGAAATGTTCCCAAATGCAGCTGGTTTTCTTACAAAATGGGAGGTATAGTTGAGTGTATGTATTGGAAGATGAAGACTAAAACTCTCTTTAAGGATAATACCAAAGGTAATTTTCTTAACCCATACTTTTTAAAATATTACATTGGCTTTGGTCTTCTTGTTGAACGGTTAATAATTTGACCGATAAATCTATAAATTCTTGTTAAGAACTTAACTATAATCTTAGCTACAGAAAGATGATACAAAAGGAAGGGAACTACATAGGGCATGAAATTTGACCTAAGAGTTATGAAGAGTTTGAGAAAACAAGAGAAAGTATGAAAGATTATCATAGAGCAGAAGGTAATTGCATGGTATTAATTTTAAATGCTGCCACTATACACAGGCTAAGGAAGAACAAAGAAGGTTTTTGTTGTAAAGTCAGGTTTCAGGAAGTGATGTGGCTAAGATCTGGACCTGAAAGCTAGGTAATATCACTTACAGAAAATACCATTACAGAAAATATCGAAAAAGTCACTACCCACAATTTAGAAGAAAAAACCTAAAGTTATCTTTGTCCCATAATAATCAAGCAGTTGTCATTTAGCTCCTTTCAAGGTAACAAGGGATTTCATAGAATATTATACTTCAATAGCACTTCATCAAACTTTCATTTGCAGTAAATCTAATTATCTCGTTTCTTTTTTTTTTTTTTTTTTTTTTTTTTGAGACGGAGTCTTGCTCTTTCACCCAGGCCGGGATGCAGTGGCGCGATCTCCGCTCACTGCAAGCTCCGCCTCCCAGGTTCACGCCATTCTCCTGCCTCAGCCCCGAGTAGCTGGGATTGCAGGATTATCTCATTTCTTACAAAAGTTACCCATGGTGCTGAGAAAACTAAAAACTGGCCTTTAGATGATGCTTGGTATTGTTCCCATTTATTTTTAAAACTTGATATTTCTTCAGAGAATAAACTTTGAATGTTATATTATGACAACATGTCGGGTATCGTCAATTTGAATTTTGTTAGATTCATATTTTTAGAATCCCAAGATAAATTGCTCAGTTTTTATGTTTAGTTCAAATTTGAGAGCCTTAATGTAAACTTGCACAATTTTGTTTCACTGTATGTTTTGGTATTCTTTGGGAGGTGAGGAGAGTTCATTTGCAGTACAATTTTAGCATATTTTGTAATATAGTCAGTCAAAAAAAGCTTCACATGTATATATTTCTTCTTTATTTTAGACTGTAGGTTATGTATTTTAAAACCAATGGTTAGATGTCCCGTTATACAGATTTACTTCTTCCTATTTGGTGATTTTTTTGATCCATTAAAAAGAGAAAATTGTACAAACCTAATGACTATTGACAAGTATTCAGAGAGATAAAAAAGATCCATAATTAGCACAATGGAAGGACTTCCAAATCCACACTCTTTTGACGTTTTCTCACCTAAAAAGTATTTATTGCAGTTTTACTGGTTGATTGGTTGTCATTTTGCTTTCAGTTGTGTTTCTATACAGAAATTGCGTGGAACTGAACAGGAATTGCATTACAATTGAAATTGTTTCTAATATTATTCACTAATGGGCAAATCCATTACTTTAGGTCCATTTCATATACAAGTAAATGCAGTTACTCCGAGGGCAATTCAGGTAAATAACTACCGCAGCAGGGACCCAAGGATAGCAGTAGAAAGTGGTGCTGCTCTAAGTTTCTCGTCTAGTGGATACCAAAAGAAAACATTCTTATCACTGTGTACATGCTAGGCGTAATTGTTTTGGTATGTGTTCAGTACAGGCTTTGGCAAAAGTCTTTCTATGTAAATCCAAACAGTAACTGTTGAATTACTCATTTAAACTTACATGTTTCACAGCACAAGTTGTTAGTGAAAGGTTTCAACTTCTTATTTTAGACATTAGACAGATACCTCAAATGTTTGGGAATTCTTCGTTTACATCTCAGCAATGAAAATATTTGGCTTTTTTCTTTTTTTTAGCTAGCCAAGAGTCCCTGTGCAGTGCAGCAATCTTTTGGGGTCTTATCTTCACAGCACTGAAGAATTTCTATGTGGACACTAAAGTAATATTAAAACCACTCACTCTCACCGGTAATTTACAGAATACAGTTTTAATAAATGGCAATATCGACAACAATAGCAATGATGAAACATCTGAGGTGAGAGAGAATGTTAATTTTAGCAGAGAGTGTCTTGTCATCTGGACAAGCCTTACCAGTTCCTAGCCTCTAGTTCGTATACATTTATGCAATCATTTTGAATATCTACTCCCTGTATGCTGGTAAAAAAACGAGTGTCAGGACATTACATGTGAAGGGATGATTCAACATTTAAGTTTTTAAGAGTATATTTTTTCAGATCTTGTTCCCCAAAGTTAAACATTGTGGTAGATTGAGACTTTCATTATTAAATATTCTTACAGAAAACAGGAAATCATAAGGTCTCATTTATAATCATTAAGAGAAACCTGAAGGACAATTACTCATTGGGTGGCAGCCAACTCAATTACATTATTGTATAGGACTTTGGTATCATAAAAGAATCCTCCGAACTGTATTAAAAAATTGTGAGAAGGAGTTTACACAGGTCAGCCTATAAAACTACTGCATAATTTCTATCTGTAAATTAAAATAGAAAAGAAATAAGATTGAATTAAATATGATAATAGTAAATTCCATGTCTAAGTGTGCTAAACTAGCTGGCCTTTCCTATTCTTGAATAAAATTATTCTGGTTGCCATAATGCATCCTGAAGCTTACCTAGATGAGGAGAAATTCAAAGTATTCCAACGTTTGCCCTCATGAATAGATCAAGCCTTGGGGCAAACCAGTGATCTCTTGGCAACAGGACCAGAAGGTACGTAATCTCTTGTTTTAATTATATTTCATCTGCTGAAAAATTGCTTATCTCTCTGAGATTTATCTTAGAGATGACTGAAAGTAATTTTGTGACCTTCACATTGTCCGTATTTAAGTTAGATAATTGAAAATTTGGTGAGGATCCCAAAACCTCAAGTATGTATGGAGATTATGATTTCCAACTCTGAAGAAAAACTGTGGGGTTCAAATCTTGGTCCTGTTCACCTCTGATGACTAGCTCTGTGGTTACAAAACCCTCCTGCCTCCCTTTATCCATCTGAAAAAAAAAATTGGTATGACTACATAGTTTGGCAAGTGGGGGCTAACTGAGCTAATAGACAACTTACACCATAAGTTGACACAAAGCACATGCACAATAAGCATAATTAATATTACATTATTTTATTTTGTATGAGGTGGCAACAAATAGTTATCACATGCTTAATTTTAAATAAGCATTAATAGTGGTAGAAATTAAGGAAATATATTTATTAGAGAAAACTCTGAGAAATATGAATGCTTTATCTAGTTATATTTGTTTCTTATGTATCACATCCTCAATTTTAAATAAGAAGCATTAATAATAGTAGAAATTAAGAAAATACATTTATTAGAGAAGTCTATTAGAAATATCAAGGCTTCGTCTAATTATATATTTGTTTGTTAACTGAACTTGAGACATATGAATGTTCACCTACTTTAAGATATTTTATCACCTATTTGAAGAGGGACTGGCCACTATAAGAACAACTGGCACGTAGCAAAAACTAGTCATTGGGTACATTCTAAAGAGTAACATACATTTTGAAAGTGAGCTGTTGTTGGCTGGGCGCAGTGGCTCACACCTGTAATCCCAGCACTTTGGGAGGCCGAGGCGAGCGGATCACAAGGTCAGGAGATCGAGACCATCCTGGCTAACACGATAAAACCCTGTCTCTACTAAAAAAATACAAAAAATTAGCCGGGCATGGTGGCGGACGCCTGTAGTCCCAGCTACTCAGGATGCTGAGGCAGGAGAATGGCGTGAACCTGGGAGGTGGAGCTTGCAGTGAGCCGAGATTGTGCCAGTGCACTCCAGCTTGGGGGACAGAGTGAGACTCTGTCTCAAAAAAAAAAAAAAAAAAAAAAAAAAAAAAAAAAAAAAAAAAAAAAAAAAAAAAAAAAAAAAAAAGGGCTCAATTATTATTACTGATTACCATTATTATTGTTAATAATAATTACTACAGCAATCTTTTCTAGACAAGGGAAAGTGAAGCAACTAATTAACCCTCAAGGAAAACAAGTTTTTTTTTCACTGCTAAAGACTATTAACTCTGACATGAGTTTTAGAATACTTTTGCTTTCTCTCTCTTTGCCTATATTTTCATTATTTTTTATTCTAATGTTTTCGATTTACTCAAGGATTTTGGTGCTAGCTGGTGGTTCTGGTAGGCTGATCAAAGTTCATACCACAGGCAGTTAATTTTACCCAGATGGCTCCTGGTTTCTTTCTTTTTTAAATAAATCATATCCACGGCCGAGGTTGATATGAGGACTTCTGTCCATTGGCAAGTAGCATTGTAGCCACAATCTCTTATTAAAGCTTGAAACAAAATTGTGATTACTAGTGCTTATAGCCAAATTTTGTTCATGCCTGCCCACTGAATTTATTTGGATACCAGGAAATTATGGACTGTGTGATTCGAATTAGGATAAGAGATTAAACCCTGGGAGCCATTCTTTAGCAAAGACTGTGCTGTTAAAAAAAAATGGAAAATATCCTTTTAACCAAGTCAGTGAAATTAGCTTAGTCATGAGGATTGCAAGTGAGCTTTCTGAACTTGCGATGTAAACACAGTGCCAAAAAATGTCATCAGGAGACTGGGGAGAGATGCTGATTCTTATTTTGTGAGAGATTTGTAATGCTAACTTAATCTTCTGACTGAACCCCTTAATTTCCCATTTTTAACTATTCTAGATGCTTGTCTCAGGAAATGGAAGAAGTCTACTCAATAATGTTACCAGAGACATGCCATTTCATTTCTATCTTCTCAATACAACTACTTAGTTCCTTTTCTCTTTCATTTTTGCATAATTTCCGTAGCAACATGTACATGGTGACTACATTACATCAATCAGCACCTCCACTCCTGGTCCCAGATTTTTCTTTGCTAATCCTCACTGTTGACTTTTGTTGTTGTGGTTTCATTATCATTTCACAAGGTAACTACTGTCACCTTGAAACTGTTTCTAATATTGAAATGAATTGCATGGTCAAAGCCCTTTAATACACAAAATATGTAAAATCTCCTCTTATGCATATTATACATGAAAGAAGGATAAGTTAGTTTTGTCTCCTCTGTAGAAATAGCCAGAGCATCAGGACAGCTGCATCCTCTTTCACAGAAGTAGGAGAGCAGATGCTGAGGCAGGGCACAATAGTTCTTCAGCCTGTGTTGCCTTCACTTGCATCCTAGGGCACTTGTTGAACTCCGTCTTAGGTAAATAGTAATATTTTCTGAAGGCACTGAGGGAATTTTTACCATGAGGGTAAATACCAATTGGCTATTATCTCCTCTTAGTAGGAGTGTAGCACAAAGAACTTCTGATTGATTACTTTTCAGGGGCAGGGATAATTTGTTTGCTTGTTTATGTATTTATTTATGATTTTAGTCAGATTGCATTCTAAGACTTTGGCAAGATTTCAATGAACATTTTCCTATTTTTTCTTTTTCTTTTTTTTTTTTTTTTTTTGAGACAGAGTCTCGCTCTGTCGCCCATGCTGGAGTTCAGTGGCGTGATATCGGCTCACTGCAAGCTCCACCTCCCGGGTTCACGCCGTTTTCCTGCCTCAGCCTCCCCAGTAGCTGGGACTACAGGCGCCCACCACCATGCCCAGCTAATTTTTTGTACTTTTTTTTTAAGTAGAGACGGGGTTTCACCTTGTTGGCCAGGATGGTCTTGATCTCCTGACCTTGTGATCTGCCCATCTCGGCCTCCCAAATATTTTCCTATTTAAGCCTTGCCACCGAAAATTTTCTGTCTTTAAGTCTCACATAACAACTGCAGCCTATAACATCTTGCTGACTAGCTTGACAGAGGATGGCCAATTTTTGTGTTTAGGCTCAGATGTGCAGTGCTAGGTTCTCAAATTGTGTCCCAGCCTGGGACAGTGTGGCTTTAATAACATCCTCATTATCCATCCCTTATAGAAAAAACCTTGTATCTGTATGCAAAGCCGTGGGCTCTTAAGATTTTGAGTGCATCATACATGCTACAGGCAGCAGATATATGAAGGATGTGCTTTCAGGCCAATCCCTGCCTAGTGTAGGCCCAGGTGGTATAATGCCTCATAACAGACCCCATTCCTTGGGCAAAGACATTGTGAATGGTGGGATTAGTATCCTCCTGTGATATGTAACATCCTCCTGTGACCTACTCACTATTATTTGGATGGTTCCCCTCAAGTTTGGGCTAGAGTGTCAGTGAGTGGATTAACTCAGGACAATTACAGTTCTTTCTATGTACCTTCCTTTCATCATGAGGGATATGAAGAAAACATTAAATCATGTTGGATGCTGTTTGTCTGTTGGTTGGTTGGTTGGTTGGTTGGTTGGGTTTAACAATAAGAGCACGTATCTAGTCTTCCAGTTTTGTAAGGCTGCCATAATAATTTACATCCAAGCTGGTGGCTTGAAACAACAGATATTTATTCTCTCACAGTTATAGAAACCAAAAGTCTGGAATCAAAGTGTCAGAGGACCATGTTCCTTCCAAAAGCCCTGGGGAAAAATTTTAATTCTTCCTTGCCTCTTCCAGCTTTTGGTGGCTCCAGGCGTTGCTTGGCTGATGGTAGCATAACTCCAGTCTCTACTTTTGTCTTCATATGTCATTATTCCCTATGTTTCTTTGTATTCTCCTTTTCTGTCTCTTATAAGGACAGTCACTGGTGGATTTCATGCTTATCTCAATCCAGCATGACCTCAAATTGAGATGCTAACCTTAATTACATCTACAAAGATTCTTATGCCAAATAAAGTTACATTCTGAGATTCCATTTGAACATATCTTTGGGGAGCCACTGTTGAACCTACTATGCCTAACAACTCAAGCCTGTCCCAAGGGCAGATTTAAAAAGAAAGAGAAATTCATTTTGCTTTCTGATTTTGAGATTGTTCCTCTTACCCCTACTCCATTTTCAACACCTGAACTTTATCAACAAAGCTCAAAGACAAAATGTGGCCAAGGTTGGCAATAAATACATTTTTGCCAATAATCTGATGGGAAACATATGTTACTTCTTGTAAATCAAAATAAATTGGATCTGCTGGCAATCTGGTTAACCTGCCATTTAGATTATGACAATGGTGTTCTTATTTTATACATTTTCACATGCTCCAAATCTCCTTCTGTATCCCTTTCTAAAATTTTGCTGAGAGTCCATCTTTTCTGACCAAAGGTGATTTGATTCTCCACTAAAGTAGTTATTAAAAATATCTTCTGGTAGATAAAGTGGTTCATGTATACCACTGGAATTGTACACAGCCATAAAAAAGAACAAAATTAGGTTACTTGCAGCAAAATGGATGCATACGGAGGCCATTATTCTAAGCAAGATAACATGGAAACAGAACCAAATACTGCATGTTCTCACTTATAAGCAGGAGCTAACTATTGGGTATTCATGGTCATAATGGTGGAAAGGACAGTCACTGGGGACTACCAGAGGATGGAAAGAGGGAGACAGGCAAGGGCCAAAAAACTATTTTTTGGGTCCTATGCTCACTACCTCGGTGAAAGATTGATTCATACTCCAAACCTCAACATCACTCAATATACCTTCGCAACTAACCTGCACGTATACCCCCAATTCTAAAATAAAAGTTGAAAAAAAAAGCTTAGAAAAGAATTGAAGGAAATATAAAAATAAGTTACCATGACTACCTCTTGATGGTGAGTATGGGTAATTTTTGTTGGTTTATATTGACACCCTATTTAGCAAAATTCCTGAAATGATCACATTAATGGGAAAATACAGTTTTCAGTTCCTAGAAAGTTTGCTTGGTTTATGTTTAAAAACAAATGATTCAACTGCTCTTTTCACAGACTTGATGGTGATTTGGGAGAAAATCCAGAAATTGTTGACATATCATGAGTTCATAATTAGGCCCATTATTTCTGATAAACCATTTCAATAGCATTAAAATGCTAAGCTGAACTAAGATGTTCATGAAATATATTCAAATAAACAAACCCAACTTAAATACGATTGTATAAAAATACTTGCATTGATAATATAAATGAAAAATTTGTGAATGTTTATTTATAGCTTCTGTAATTTGGGGAAATTAAAGTCACTTGGGAACAATGTTTACTTCACTAGCAACCAAAGGAGTACAATTGAAAAATAATGACTTGAAAACAAAATAAAAGTAAGGTGTGGAGCCAAGATGGCCGAATAAGAACAGCTCTTGTCTACAGCTCCCAGCCTGAGCAACACAGAAGACGGGTGATTTCTGCATTTCCATTTGAGGTACCGGGTTCATCTCACCAGGGAGTGCCAAACGTGGGTGCAGGACACTCGGTGGAGCGCACTGTGCGTGAGCCGAAGAAGGGCGAGGCATTGCCTCACTCAGGAAGCACAAGGGGTCAGGGAGTTCCCTTTCCTAGTCAAAGAAAGGGGTAACAGATGGCACCTGGAAAATCTGGTCACTCCCACCCTAATACTGCGCTTTTCCAATGGGCCTGGAAAACGGCACACCAGGAGACTGTGTCCCGCACCGGGCTCAGAGGGTCCTATGCCCACAGAGTCTCGCTGATTGCTGGCACAACAGTCTGAGATCAAACTGCAGGGTGGCAGCCAGGCTGCGGGAGGGGCGCCCGCCATTGCCCAGGCTTGCTTAGGTAAACAAAGCAGCCAGGAAGCTCGAACTGGGTGGAGCCCACCACAGCTCAAGGAGGCCTGCCTGCCTCTGTAGGCTCCACCTCTGGGGGCAGGGCACAGACAAACAAAAATTCAGCAGGAACCTCTGCAGACTCAAATGTCCCTGTCTGACTGACAGTTTGAAGAGAGTAGTTGTCCTCCTAGCACGCAGCTGGAGATCTGAGAACGGACAGACTGCCTCCTAAAGTGGGTCCCTGACCCCTGAGCAGCCTAACTGGGAGGCACCCCCCAGTAGGGACAGACTGACACCTCACTCGGCCGGGTACTCCTCTGAGACAAAACTTCCAGAGGAACTAGCAGACAGCTGAATTTGTGGTCTCACGAAAATCCACTGTTCTGCAGCCACCGCTGCTGACACCCAGCCAAACAGGGTCTGGAGTGGACCTCTAGCAAACCCCAACAGACCTGCAGCTGAGGGTCCTGTCTGGTAGAAGGAAAACTAACAAACAGAAAAGACATCCACACCAAAAACCCATCTGTACATCACCATCATCAAAGACCAAAAGTAGACAAAACCACAAAGATGGGGAAAAAACAGAGCAGAAAAACTGGAAACTCTAAAAAGCAGAGCACCTCTCATCCTCCAAAGGAACGCAGTTCCTCACCAGCAACGGAACAAAGCTGGACGGAGAATGACTTTGACGAGTTCAGAGAAGGCTTCAGATGATCAAACTACTCCGAGCTATGGGAGGAAATTCAAAACAATAGCAAAGAACTTAAAAACTTTGAAAAAAATTAGACAAATGGATAACTAGAATAACCAATGGAGAGAAGGGCTTAAAGGAGCTGATGGAGCTGAAAGCCAAGTTTCGAGAACTACGTGAAGATTGCAGAAGTTTCGGCAGCCGATGCGATCAACTGGAAGAAAGGGTATCAGTGATGGAAGATGAAATGAATGAAATGAAGTGAGAAGGGAAGTTTAGAGAAAAAAGAATAAATGGAATGAACAAAGCCTCCAAGAAATTTGGGACTATGTGGAAAGACCAAACCCACATCTGATTGGTGTATCTGAAAATGATGGGGAGAATGGAAACAAGTTGGAAAACACTCTGCAAGATATTATCCAGGAGAACTTCCCCAATCTAGCAAGGCAGGCCAACATTCAGATTCAGGAAATACAGAGAATGCCACAAAGATACTCCTTGAGAAGAGCAACTCCAAGACACATAATTGTCAGATTCACCAAAGTTGAAATGAAGGAAAAAATGTTAAGGATGGCCAGAGAGAAAGGTCCAGTTACCCAAAAAGGGAAGCCCATCAGACTAACAGCTGATCTCTCGGCAGAAACTCTACAAGCCAGAAGAGAGTGGGGGCTGATATTCAACATTCTTAAAGAAAAGAATTTTCAACCCAGAATTTCATATCCAGCCAAACTAAGCTTCATAAGGGAAGGAGGAATAAAATACTTTATAGACAAGCAAATGCTGAGTGATTTTGTCACCACCAGGCCTGCCCTAAAAGAGCTCCTGAAGGAAGCACTAAACATGGAAAGGAACAACCGGTACCAGCCACTGCAAAAACATGCCAAATTGTAAAGACCATTGAGGCTAGGAAGTAACTGCATCAACTAACGAGCAAAATAACCAACTAACATCGTAATGACAGGATCATATTCACACATAACAACATTAACTTTAAATGTAAATGGGCTAAATGCTCCAATTAAAAGACACAGACTGGCAAACTGGATAAGGAGTCAAGACCCATCAGTGTGCTGTATTCAGGAAACCCATCTCGTGTGCAGAGACACACACAGACTCAAAATAAAGGGATGGAGAAAGATCTATCAAGCAAATGGAAAACAAAAAAAGGCAGGGGTTGCAATCCTAGTCTCTGATAAAATAGACTTTAAACCAACAAAGATCAAAAGAGACAAGGCCATTATGTAATGGTAAAGGGATCAATTCAACAAGGAGAGCTAACTATCCTAAATATATATGCACCAAACACAGGAGCACCAAGATTCATAAAGAAAGTCCTGAGTGACCTACAAAGGGACTTAAACTCCCACACAATAATAATGGGAGATTTTAACACCCCACTGTCAACATTAGACAGATCAATGAGACAGAAAGTTAACAAGGATATTCAGGAATTGAACTCAGCTCTGCACAAAGTGGACCTAATAGACATCTACAGAACTCTCCACCCCAAATCAACAGAATATACATTTTTGTCAGCACCACAACATACCTATTCCAAAATTGACCACATAGTTGGAAGCAAAGCTCTCCTCAGCAAATGTAAAAGAACAGAAATTATAACAAACTGTCTCTCAGACCACAGTGCAATCAAACTAGAACTCAGGATTAAAAAACTCACTCAAAACCGCTCAACTACATGGAAACTGAACAATCTGCTCCTGAATGACTATTGGGTACATAATGAAATGAAGGCAGAAATAAAGATGTCCTTTGAAACCAAAGAGAACAAAGACACAACATACCAGAATCTCTGGGACACATTCAAAGCAGTGTGTATAGGGAAATTTATAGCACTAAATGCCCAAAAGAGAAAGCAGGAAAGATCCAAAATTGACATCCTAACATCACAATTAAAAGAACTAGAAAAGCAAGAGCAAACACATTCAAAAGCTAGCAGAAGGCTAGAAATAACTAAAATCAGAGCAGAACAGAGGGAAAGAGAGACACAAAAAACCCTTCAAAAAATTAATGAATCCAGGAGCCGGTTTTTTGAAAAGATCAACAAAATTGATAGACTGCTAGCAAGACTAATAAAGAAGAAAAGAGAGAAGAATCAAATAGATGCAATAAAAAATGAAAAAGGGGATATCACCACCGATCCCACAGAAATACAATCTACCATCAGAGAATACTACAAACACCTCTATGCAAATAAACTAGAAAATCTAGAAGAAATGGATAAATTCCTTGACAAATACATCCTCCCAAGACTAAACCAGGAAGAAGTTGAATCTCTGAATAGACCAATAACAGGCTCTGAAATTGTGGCAATAATCAATAGCCTACCAACCAAAAAGAGTCCAGGACCTGATGGATTCACAGCCGAATTCTACCAGAGGTACAAGGAGGAAATGGTACCATTCCTTCTGAAACTTTTCCAATCGATAGAAAAAGAGGGAATCCTCCCTATCACATTTTATGAGGCCAGCATCGTCCTGATATCAAAGCCTGGCAGAGACATAACCAAAAAAGAGAATTTCAGACCAATATCCTTGATGAACATTGATGCAAAAATCCTCAATAAAATACTGGAAAACTGAATCCAGCAGGACATCAAAAAGCTTATACACCATGATTAAGTGGGCTTCATCCCTGGGATGCAAGGCTGGTTCAACATATGCAAATCAATAAATGTAATCCAGCATATAAACAGAACCAAAGACAAAAACCACATGATTATCTCAATAGATGCAGAAAAGGCCTTTGACAAAATTCAACAAGGCTTCATGCTAAAAACTCTCAATAAATTAGGTATTGATGGGACGTGTCTCAAAATAATAAGAGCTATCTATGACAAACCCACAGCCAGTATCATACTGAATGGGCAAAAACTGGAAGCATTCCCTTTGAAAACTGGCACAAGACAGGGATGCCCTCTTTCACCACTCCTATTCAACATAGTGCTGGAAGTTCTGGCCAGGGCAATCAGGCAGGAGAAGGAAATAAACGGTATTCAATGAGGAAAAGAGGAAGTCAAATTGTCCCTGTTTGCAGATGACATGATTGTATATCTAGAAAACCCCATCCTCTCAGCCCAAAATCTCCTTAAGCTGATTAGCAACTTCAGCAAAGTCTCAGGATACAAAATCAATGTACAAAAATCACAAGCATTCTTGTACACCAATCACAGACAAACAGAGAGCCAAATCATGAGTGAACTCCCATTCACAATTGCTTCAAAGAGAATAAAATACCTAGGAATCCAACTTACAAGGGATGTGAAGGACCTCTTCAAGGAGAACTACAAACCACTGCTCAGTGAAATAAAAGAGGATACAAACAAATGGAAGAACATTCCATGCTCATGGGTTGGAAGAATCAATATCGTGAAAATGGCTATACTGCCCAAGGTAATTTATAGATTCAATGCCATCCCCATCAAGCTACCAATGACTTTCTTCACAGAATTGGAAAAAACTACTTTAAAGTTCATATGGAACCTAAAAAGAGCCCGCATAGCCAAGTCAATCCTAAGCCAAAAGAACAAAGCTGGAGGCATCACGCTACCTGACTTCAAACTATACTACAAAGCTACAGTAACCAAAACAGCATGGTACTGGTACCACAACAGAGACATAGATCAATGGAACAGAACAGAGCCCTCAGAAATAATGCCTCATATCTACCACTATCTGATCTTTGACAAACTTGACAAAAACAAGAAATGGGGAAAGGATTCCCTATTTAATAAATGGTGCTGGGAAAACTGGCTAGCCATATGTAGAAAGCTGAAACTGGATCCCTTCCTTACACCTTATACAAAAATTAATTCAAGATGGATTAAAGACTTACATGTTAGACCTAAAACCATTAAAACCCTACAAGAAAACCTAGGCAATACCAGTCAGAACATAGGCGTGGGCAAGGACTTCATGTCTAAAACACCAAAAGCAATGGCAACAAAAGCCAAAATTAACAAATGGGATCTAATTAAACTAAAGAGCTTCTGCACAGCAAAAGAAACTACCATCAGAGTGAACAGGCAACCTACAGAATGGGAGAAAATTTTCGCAACCTACTCATCTGACAAAGGGCTAATATCCAGAATCTATAATGAACTCAAACAAATTTACAAGAAAAAAACAAACAACCACATCAAAAAGTGGGCAAAGGACATGAACAGACACTTCTCAAAAGAAGACATTTATGCAGCCAAAAAACACATGCACAAATGCTCATCATCACTGGCCATCAGAGAAATGCAAATCAAAACCACAATGAGATACCATCTCACACCAGTTAGAATGGCCATCATTAGAAAGTCAGGAAACAACAGGTGCTGGAGAGGATGTGGAGAAATAGGAACACTTTTACACTGTTGGTGGGACTGTAAACTAGTTCAACCATTGTGGAAGTCAGTGTGGCGATTCCTCAGGGATCTAGAACTAGAAATACCATTTGGCCCAGCCATCCCATTACTGGGTATATACCCAAAGGACTATAAATCATGCTGCTATAAAGACACATGCACACGTATATTTATTGAGGCACTATTCACAATAGCAAAGAGTTGGAACCAACCCAAAAGTCCAACAACGATAGACTGGATTAAGAAAATTTGGCAAATATACACCATGGAATACTATGCATCCATAAAAAACTATGAGTTCATGTCCTTTGTAGGGACATGGATGAAACTGGAAAACATCATTCTCAGTAAACTATTGCAAGGACAGAAAACCAAACACTGCATGTTCTCACTCATAGGTGGGAATTGAACAATGAGAACACATGGACACAGGAAGGGGAACATCACACTCCGGGGACTGTTGTGGGGTGGGGGGAGGGGGGAGGGACAGCATTAGGAGATATACCTAATGCTAAATGACGAGTTAATGGGTGCAGCACACCAACACGGCACATGGATACATTTGTAACAAACCTGCACATTGTGCACATGTACCCTAAAACGTAAAGTGTAATAAAAAAAATGATAATTTTAAAAAGAAAAAAAATAAAATAAAAGTAAAAAAGGACTTCATTTCTTTTCACACAGTCTGAAAGAGTGAGTGCACAAGCTTTTCTCTGCCCAACTCTTCTTTCTTTTAGAAAAGATTCTGATTATTTTTGCACATTTTTAATTGTTTATATGGAGGAGATAATTTGCATATGCCCTCACATCATCAGTTGTATTGCTGTCACTCTTCTTTTTCATATTACGGTCAAATGTAATATCACTAGAAATAAAAATATTTTCATGAGCACTTGCTAATAAGATAAAAATAAGATTTCTATTACATATATAATTTAAATCCAATTTAAGATCAAGATTCAGCCTTAAACTTGACCTTTTCAGAAATGCTTTTCAATATTCAGAAGGTAGTGTTTCCTTCCTAAATAACACAATGTAGCTGTAAACAATTGGATCTGTTTCCTTTCCTTACCCATTTCATTCACCAAATGTCTTTTCCCTCAACTCCCTTATATTTTAGAATTATCTGACTCCTGTGGTCATCTTCTTTCCGAGGGTTAGTAATCATGAACTAACTTCTAAGCATATAAATTTTTAGAAATTCATTTACATGATGTATAGTAGGCACACCATCTTTCATGGAACTGAAACAAGATTCCTTTTTATCTCAAACCTGCAGGTTGTTGGTAAGCATGTAAGTGATACCGCTCACTTTGGCTACGTCACACCATTGAAAATTCATATCTTTTCAAGTGCTATTATTTCTGACATTTCATACTGTAAACCTAGAAAGGCAGTACTCAGATGTCCACTTTGTGGATTTTGTATTTTTCTATGTGATAGGCCCATTTAATAATATATTTTTCCCTTTCAGGCACTTCGAATAATTTAAAGCAAATTATTTTCATGGAAAACTGGTCGACGTTTGAGTCCTCGAGTGCTTACACTAGGAGGGAAGTAATCTTCTCAGATGAGTGTCTGTTTCACTATATTTCCGCAAGAAACATCGAATTTCATATTTCACTATTTTTAAACTAGAGAAACCTAGGAAATTGTCATTTTCCAAGAACAATATGATGCTGAATTTCCCCCTCTCCCTTCGCCAAACAATGTGATAGAATTTTCAGTCATTCTCACAAGAATTAATAATTAATTATTCTATTACTGTTTCAAAATAAAAATTCTCTGCCACTATCTCCACAAAATTTGTCACTTTGCCACCACCAGCACTATGATGACTGAGAATAATCAGAGCACAATTTGATTCCTATAATGTTAATAGAAGCCGACTAAATGGACATCATTTATTTGATAAGTGTTAGAGTGTAAGCTCCACGTAGATAGTTTTTTTATCTGTTTTTTTTCAGTGTCAGATACCAAGATTTGAGCACAGTTTCTGATGTATACTCAATGCTAAATAACATGTTGAATGAAGGGGTGAATGACTCCTGTGCTCAAATTCTGTTTGATTAATTCAAACATAATCTGCCTCTTGTGCACAGGACCAAATTATCCTGACTCTGTATTTTTAATTATGATAATAGCAATATGAAATATATCTGTATAATTTTATAAAATTTACAGAATCATTTACACACCACATTTTCTCATCTAAGACTCTAAACAGAGCAAGGCTTTATTATCATAATTTTATTGATAATCACATTTAGACTAGGAGAAATTGAGTGTGATTTATCCAAGAGTCACAGAGTGAGAAAATATCAAGAGGAGGATTCAAACTCAGGGCTTATGACTTCTGAGTCTCTATGTATTATCCATACATTCTATATAGTATTTTTCAAAGTTTGCAAAGCAATGCCCCTTACTTACCTTATGTGATCCTTTTATTTCTCCCCTTCCCCAACTTTGGAGATAAGCAGGGTTTTGTTTATCTAATGCTACACAAAATGTCACCCCAAAACTTGGAAACCAAAATAATTATTTATGGTAATGTGTATTGACTGAGCCCAACTGGTTATTTCTCACTTGAGATATCTCCTGGAATGTCGGTCAGATGGTAGCAGAATCTAGAGTCATCTGAAAGTTCAACTAGACTGGACAACCAAGAAAGTATCTTCATTCACATGTCTGACACTTCAGGTGGGATTGCTAAAAGACCAGACACTATAGCTGTTTTTCTTTTTGTGGACTCCCCATATGGCTAGCTTGGGCTTCCTCAAACTTAGAGTCCTCAGAGTGCTTGAACTTCATGTTCAAAAAGTTGGCTTCCTACAGACTACACATTCCAAGAGAAAAAGAAACATGCCACATTCTATTGTTTACATAGGGCAAGCCCTCATTTATATTGGTTAAAAACTATACAAAAAAGTGAATACTGGACAGCATGTTTCACTCAGGGCCATTTTTCAAAAGATAGCAGCACTCTACAATGGTGAACATACATATTGTAGAACTGAGTGGCCAATTTCTTTACCTATAGCCTGGGTTTGACTCACTTATTGGATTACCTTGGAAATCCAAGGTAAATCTTACTTAATTTCTCTTAGTTTCCATTCCTTATTAAAGTACAGCAATTGCTACCTCGTAAGGTTTTGTCACTTTTGAATTAATCAAAATAAATGAACTTTGCAAATTCTAAAGTGTTATCTATTTTTTTTTTTATTAATGGTGTCATGGGACATTGGCTGCTTCTCTTTGAAAATCAAACCTTTCTTCGCTGGTACCTTCTTAATCCTCAGAGACTAGAAATTTGAAGTCAAAATATATTATATGAACTGATCTTTCACCTCCACCACCATTTTATTCCACTGTTATACATACTCATAGAAAGACTTCTTACAGTTAAATTCATTTTCCAAAGCAGCCATTCTGACTAACCACTCCCTAATATTCTCTGTACTAAATATGTCTCACGCCTGGTAAAAAAATGGACCCTATAATTTTCCTGGACAACATTTCCTTATAAATTCAAATTCACCTAAAATTATCTCCTCCGTAATTATTCCTTAAGCTTCTTTGAGATCAGTAGCTTCAAAGTAGGTGAAGTCTCAGTAACTCGAGCAGAAGATGTTACCTATTAAGCATCCAGCACTATCACAGGAATTGGTTTTCATTCGATTGTTTAATTATCATCACTGTTCTCTCTCAATTAGGCAAAAAATAAGGATACAAGAGAATAGAAAGTAGGGCAGTATCAGGTACTGTATTGGAGAAAGGCAGAAAAATTGAGGAGCAATGAAGTGCATGTACAGAGAGTTACGCTGTGAAGATAGTACTTCAATAGTTTCCAACACGGTGCAAAAAGAACTTTTATGTTCTGAAGCAATCTTAATGTTAAATGTAACCTTTATCTCTCACTCATTGCACTAAAAGAAATACCTGAATTATAATTCTTCATTTGAAACATCATAATCGGAATGATTCAGTATAGGGGAAAACATAAGGGGGAACGCAGAAATGGTCATTTTCAGGAAAATGCTCTCTGGTAAAAGGATAGGATGCGGTGTGGTCTTTGGTAGAAATACTGACAGACCAGCCACTGTCAAAGGAAGGAAAGCAAAGAATGCAATTTTAGATGCAGGTATGCTGATGGATTTGACGGTGGGAGCATCAGGAAATTCTCTTTTGGCTGCTTTCATCTTCCCCGTAAAATGAAAAACAAGAATATTAGCTGAGAGAGGAAGGGCAGAAAAATTTGGAGGTTTAAGAAGAGAGGTCAAAGTGCACTTCAGAAAGGTACATGTCCCAGGTAGGACCCAAAAACTCTTTTAAGGGATTAGTATGAATGGTGGAAAATAAAGAATTTTGCTTTTCTCAGATCTGGAATTGCAAGCTCTATTGGCCTGGAGCTGCTAACAGCCATCTTTCCAAATGCGTAGAAAAGTCAGACTGAAAACAAAGTCAACACGGAAAATAATAGATCAAATATGGAATGGGAGAGGCAAAATTCTTACATTACCATTGCAGGGCATGAGAACAGCCAGGCTTGTACAGAGAGCACCCCCTGAGGTTTTCTACTATGTGAGTGAATAAACTTCTTTGTTGATTAAGCTTGTTTGAATGCATGTGTTTTTGTCAATTATAATCAAAAGAGTACTCAATACATCAGATAGTTAAGGAGTAGTGTTTTAAGTTTCAAATAATAAATTCTTAAAATGACCATAAAAATAGTGTAACAAATTCATAGATTATCAAGATGGCTTTTAGAATTAGAAAACTGAGTTTGAATTTTGACTGCTCCACATAATGAGATGTGTGAATTTTGGGCTTACTTAATCTCTCTGAGCTTCATATCATCTATAAATTGAGTATAATGATAACATCTCCCATGTAAGTCCTGGGCAATATATCAATGTTTTATACATATTATCTTCCCAATATTCCAATTCTCCAGTATAGCAGGTATCATTATCTTGCATTTACAAATGAGAAGAGTGAGACTTAGCAAGGTTAATAATCAGCCCAACATTCCACAACTAGTAAGGTGGTATTGAACCCATGTTTCTATTACCTGAAACCTGGAGTGACCATAAAATCTCAATTCACCTGGGACTATTGTAGTCTGTGCCTATTGCACCTGCATTCCATCCGATTAGCACACTCTTCCACTTACAAAAAAAAAAAATTGCAGATTTGACAATAGATTAGATGGTCACTGTTGAAGGTTGGGTTTTACAAGAAGCTGACTCTGAAGTCACAGATCAGCTTGTGGGAAGTTAACTGGGGAATGCTTTCTGGATCTACACCTTAGGAGGCAAAACAAAAAAAATCAAGATTGGCCAGGGGAAGAACAAAAGCCTCAGCAAACCCCACAGGGACCTTGGAAGGTGGAATGACACTTTGGAGTTGTTCCATTTGGAACAAGAGTTTCTGAGCCATGATATCACTGTATCATCCCACTCACCATATGAGATCTGGCCCTAAGAAAGGGAGTGCTCTTCAACAAGATAGCACTCTTCAGCTCAGGACAATTTCTGGAGAAAGCTGACAGCTGAGAGTTTTATGCTGGCAGCACTCCCAGTAGCTGGAGAAAGAAGTTCTTCAGAAGGACTGGGCCATGTATATCTCTACCACAGCTGTAAACTTTCATTTTTCATGATTGATTTACTGCCTCTGGACAATAATTTCTTTACAAAGTTGCTCTGAGTATTTTTTTTTTTTTTGAGATGGAGTCTCACTCTGTTGCCCAGGCTGGAGTGCAGTGGCACGATCTTGGCTCACTGCAAGCTCTCCGCCTCCCAGGTTCACGCCATTCTCCTGCCTCAGCCTCCCAAGTAGCTGGGACTACAGGTGTCTGCCACCACGCCCTGCTAATTTTTTGTATTTTTAGTAGAGATGGAGTTTCACCGTGTTAGCCAGGATGGTCTCGATCTCCTGACCTCATGATCTGCCCGCCTCAGCCTCCCAAAGTGTTAGGATTACAGGCGTGAGCCACCACGCCTGGCCGCTCTGAGTATTAATAAAAGCATGCCTATACTATGTTTAACAGTACCTGGTATATATTAATATACACTTACATATTTATACACACACCACACCTACTCCTATACATATAGATTCAATAAATGGCAGCAATTATTTTGTTAAATGTTATACTGTATTATGTGTGATATATATGATATTATAATAACATAAATATTATTATAAAGTTACCACTTCAAAACGAGGAGTCTGAAATCATTGAAAAATAAGATTTATAAAATTTTGTTTGGAGTTTGTCTAACTTGAAAGATCGCCAAGAGCAGCCCAGCACAATGTTCTGATACATAAACTGTTAAAAATCCTGAAGCTTCCTGAGAGCCACATAGGCAGAAAGAATCTAGGTATAGGTCAGTTAAAGGAATCCCATATGAGAAGTGGTGGTGGAGGAAGTGTGGGTTGGTGGGAGAGATGTATGGCTATTAACGTGCTATTGAAATCCACCAATTCTCATACTCAAAAGCCTTTGGGAAGAAGAGAGGGAAATGTTTTTCCTCTGTTTGCAATCTTCTTTAAGTACTAAGCCCATAATTGGGGTGGTTGTGGAAAAGGTAGATCTAGAACTCCATCAAACAACTTCCCTCTGGCCATTTCTGCATCCCCACTGTATTATTTGTAAATTCTACTCCTAAAATTGTGTGAAGGTTAACCAGGGCTTTAAACTAAAGATAGTAGTAGTAAAAGAGTGATTCCCTATTGAATTAATCTGACGTGATTACAGAAAAGACAACTCATTCCTCCAGGACTTGGAGCCTTTGAAGTGTGCACATGCATAGAAAATGTGGTGGTTAATTTTTCTAAGGTCAAATTGGCTGGGCTCAGGAATGCCCAAATAGCGGGTAAAGCATTATTTCTGGATGCGTCTGTGAAGGTGTCATTTTGATAGACTGAGTAAAGATTGCCCTCACCAATGTGGGTGGAGCTCATCCAATGCATTGAGGACCCAAACAGAACAAAAAGGCAAAGGAAGGGAGAACTGGCTGTCTCTGCTTGAGCTGAGACATCATCTTTTTCTTTCTTTGGACATCAGTTATTTGGCTCTCTGGACTTTGGACTCAAAATAGAATTCCTGCCATTGATTCCCCTGGTTCTCAGACCTTGAGGTTTGGACTGGCACTACACTATTTGCCTTCCTGGGCCTCTGGCTTGCAAACAGCAGCTGATGAAATTTCTCAGCCTCCAAAATCACATGACCCAATCCCTCATAATAATTCTCTTTCTCTATATTTTTATATAGTTATTGATTCTGTTTCTCTGGAGAACTCTGTCTAAAATCATTAGATATTTGGAAATAGCAAGCAAAAATTTTGGAAACTCTTCCTAGTCAAAATATAAAGTAGACAATTAATTACCCTCATGAAGTAGTAGCATCCTGGGCAATATATTTTGCTAACGCAGGAAAATACAATTGTTAGTTGACTCACTCTTGCTCTATCTAACTACATAATATATATGATTTTTTTTGTCTCAGTTTTCTTATGCTGATCAAGACGATCAGAAGACTCTGGTTTTTAGACTATTGGTAACTACTACAAGGTTGAAATATTTAATTTGAGTTAATTCATATGCCATTATGAGAAAGTTTGAGAGAAACTTAATGCTCAATTAACAAATAATTTAAATATTATTTCCATTTTATTACTTGATTCCCCAAGTCTTTCAGTAGCTGCCTTGGATAATAGGTATGCTTTGGAATGTACATGTGAGTTTTCAAAAGCAAAACAAAATGAATTATGACATTCTTTTTTGAAGTAGAATTTCTGAGTAATTCAGTGTAAGTAAAATCAATATAAACATCCATATTATCCCTGATTGATGGGAAAAGGATAATATACTATCAAAACTACCTTGAAAGTAATCATAAAGTGGATTTTCCACTCAGGATACCTTTCCACAGTTTTATTCCCTAGGAGAGAATGTTATGTGCTATTAAACCTCATGAACCCTTGACCTTGGTTCATATAAAGACAGTGAGAACTGGTCCCAGTTATTAAAGAAATTTGGCATAGACACATTCTTGCTTTTACAGTAAGAAATAATAAGGTTTTCTTTCACTCTGGGGAGAGGCTATTAAAGCTAAATATTACAATGTTTTTTAAGGGAGAGAGTTCGTTTTGACAATCCAAGAGAAGTGTGTTTTGCATAAATACATAATGTAGAGGAGATTTGTGATTTTATAAAGATGACAAAAAGTAAAAACAAAGTAAGTCTGTTAAGAACATATGGAAGAATAAGAAACATTCCTGTTAGACCAGCTTGTAAAAACAATTTAAATTATTAGATGGACATTACATTTCATTTTATAAACAGCAAATATTAGATAGGTAATTGTCCTGTTACAAGTTATTCGAGAACGTTTTATATATTTAAATAATTCACTACCAATGATGGCATGAACAGAAATACAGATTACATTTACTGTCAATCTCTATTTGAGGAAGTTTAATTTTGTGATTGTGTCCGGAATTGGTGGGTTCTTGGTCTCGCTGACTTCAAGAATGATGCCGTGGACCTTCGCAGTGAGTGTTACAGTTCTTAAAGATGGTGTGTCCGGGGTCTGTTCCTTCATATTTTCAGATGTGTCCAGCGTTTCTTCTTTCTGGTGGGTTCATGGTCTCGCTGACTTCAGGAGTGAAGCTGCAGACCTTCATAGTGAGTGCTACAGCTCTTAAAGGCGGCACATCTGGAGTTGTTCATTCCTTTCAGTGGGTTCCTGGTCTCGCTGGCCTCAGGACTGAAACTGCAGACCTTCCAGGTGAGTGTTACACTTCATAAAGGTGGTCCGGAGTTGTTCGTTCCTCCCATCCAGAGTTGTTCGACCCTCCCCGTGGGTTCATGGCCTTGTTGGCTTCAGGAGTGAAGCTGCAGACCTTCACTGTGAGTGTTACAGCTCATAAAGGCAGCACAGACCCAAACAGTGAGCAACAGCAAGATTTATTGCAAAGAGCGAAAGAACAAAGCCACCACACCAGGGAAGGGCACCTGAGAGGGTTGCCCCTGCTGCCTCAGGTGACCTGCTTTTATTCCCTTATCTGGCCCCACCCACATCCTGCTGATTGGTCCATTTTACAGAGAGCTGATTGGTCCGTTTTGACAGCGTGCTGTTTGGTGTGTTTACAAACCTTTAGCTAGACAGAGAGTGCTGATTGGTGTGCTTATAATCCTTTAGCTAGATGGAAAAGTTCCCCAAGTCCCTACCCGGCCCAGAAGCCCAGCGGGCTTCACCTCTCACTGGCACTGGCTGTGGGACTTTGCGGCACCTAGCCCGGGCACTCCGGCAGCCTGGAGGAAGCTCCTCCCAGACAATCAAAAGGAAAAGAGGGGAAGCGAGAAAGAGACGGAGACCCGCCATCATGGCCAAAGACCCCGGGAAGAGGGAAGGGCGGTCCACACACGGGACCCAGCCTCCGATCAAGCCCAGCAGGGGCCGAGATCGCGCCCACCCGGACCCCACACCGGCCGACCAGCGCTGCGCGCAGCCCCGGCTCCTGCCAGAGCCTCTCTCTTCACACTTCCTCGAGAGCAGAGGGAGCCAGCTCAGGCCTCTGCCAGCCCCAGAGAAGGGCCGTCATAGCGCAGCAGCAGGCTGAAGGGCTCCTGGAGCGCGGCCAGAGCGGACGCAGAGGCCGAGGAGGTGCCGAGAGCGAGCGAGGGCTGCTAGCACGTTGCCACCTCTCATGATGTTGTAAAATAAGAAAGAGTAAATGTTATTTAAGAATTCCTTCCTGGCCAGGCACGGTGGCTCACGCCTGTAATCCCAGCACTTTCGGAGGCTGAGGCGGGCGGATCATGAGATCAGGAGATCCAGACAGGAGGTAGAGACCATCCTGGCTAACACGGTAAAACCCCATCTCTACTAAAACTCCAAAAAATTAGCCTGGCATGGTGGCAGGCGCCTGTAATCCCAGCTACTCCAGAGGCAGACGCAGGAGAATGGCGTGAACCCGGGAGGCTGAGCTTGCAGTGAGCCGAGATGGCACCACTGCACTCCAGACTAGGCGACAGAGTGAGACTCCGTCTCAAAAAGAAAGGAAAAGAATTCCTTCCTTGTTTCCTGCTGTAGTTATTTGTCAAAAGATACAAAAAATCTGTAAGGGTTAAGCAAAGCTATATTTATTTTGCTGCAACACTACTATGCACAGTGACATGGTCAAGTTGCTTTTTATAATGATTTATAGTGATATTAATTTGCATCAGTCGTTTTCATGACCCCAAAGCCAACTCAATAATACCAGAAAATATTTGTTTGCTTGCCTACATTTTGTAATAATCCAATGTCCTGAAATAAAAATGAATATTTTCTTCCTGGAAATAAAGTGAGATAATTTTCTTCTTCCGATAGAGTCATGAAACAAGATCAGAATGACATTATACTAAACTATTTCACAAATATTGGTCAACAGTGGAGGCTTTTTTGTTCATTTTTGTAAATTTGATTTGGCTCTATTTTCCTAAGTTGCATTTTATGCTTCTTTCACCTGCCTTGCCAAATGAAAAGAAAAATCATTTATTTATTAAAACATACACTAATAGAAGAAAATAATTTCACTCTTCACAAACTTTGGCATTATGAAGTCACTGGTTACTGGAGATTTAATTTCTGTAACATATCTGAAGTGCTTATTTTTTTCTTTCCATGAAGGAAACCTTTTGGAATTAAGATATGGTACATTGAACTAAACGGGGATTGCATTTGCTGTTTCTGTGATAACATTTTACATCTGAAATTCCAATAAATATTTCTCTTCTTGCTTTGAGGTGGTTTACTTATTCATTCAGGTGGTTGGCTTTCATAAGAAGTAAAGGCATGCCAGCATTTATGGTTTCCCAGAGTTCGTTTTTTGCCTCAAGCTTGTATTTATTCTTATTACACTCACTAGCTTAGATACCAGGTGAATACCTGGGAGAAAGAAAAACTTAATTTAAAAAGTAATAAAAATAAAAGAACAAAAAAACACAAAACTATTCAACATGCCAGCAATCTTGTTCTCTTAAGAAACCTACTTGTTTTTTTCAATGCGTATAAGTTTTAGCATTTTATAGCAATTAGATGAGTCTCTACATCATTAGAACTTCTGTCCTTGGAATTAGGACAAAACTATTTTTTTGCAATAAATATTTGGCTCTGGAAATCTATTTTGACCTGTACTATAATGCATAGCAGCAAAATTAAAATATTGTGTGTTATCATCAAAAGTTTCAGCCTTATTTTTTCACATTTGAATATAGATACTAAAATGATGAAGGCCCATTTCTTTTAGTCTTTTTATTCTTAGAAAAGGCTGAATAAATGTTATAAAACAAGAAAAAGACTGTAAAAGAATAATTGCTAATTATAAAAAAATTTAAAAATATATCATCAAGCCACAATAGCGGTTCTCTATTTCTTTTTTTAACTTAAAATGGACATGAACAAACTTTCATAATACCTTTGTGGAATCTAGTTAGAGCTTTACTCCATTACAGAACAGAAACTTTTCACTGTGAAGAGATCAAAAGCACTGCTTTCCTTTGTGGCAAATGAATATTTGCTTATCTAATGCTAAATAAAATTTGCTGGCAAAAGATATGCTAGTAAAAAAACAACAAAAGACTTTTTTCTGACAGTATGATTTACATAGCTACGTTTTCATTACTTTTCTTTTTCTACATAACTAGTGTCTTTTCAGTTGCAAATGTTTGACATTCTGACAAGTAGTGTGGCAGAGTCTTAGATTACAGGTTGCATTTAGCCAAAAGAAAGACTTCGAATGGAATTTTTTTCTATTGACACACTTTCTAACAACATACTTATTTTCTAAAAAGGTTTTTATAATTTAGTGTTGATAATATCAAATATCTAAGCAATTTTGCTTAAAAAGCATAGAACATCGAAGATTAATTAAATAGCACACATTGACTACTTGTTTAAAAATATTCAGAAAAGTTTTGACACATGCTAAAGTGCTAAAGTATGGTTTTGGCCTTCCATAAAAATAATATATCGTGCATAAATGGAAGCAGAATTAAGAAAGCGATGGGAAAACATCTAGAAAATTGCTAGTGTGGTAAACATATTAAAATAATTTGGCATGGGAAATGTTTTTTCTCTTTTAAATTTAATTATGGTAAGAAAGAGGAGCATTTTAAAGAAGATGTTAATTTCCATCAACAATATGCAAGAGAAAATAATGTAGAGTATGTATATTAGAGAAACAGATAACTGCATATATGTATGGTTAAAACTTACTGCCTTCTGGCTTTGTCATTTATAAGAATTATTACCTACACAAGGAGTACTGTGCTGAACGCTTTGCATTTCCTTAGTTTTATCACATAAAAGCAAACATATCTCCATTTTCTGGATTTTCTTTCTTTTTTTTTTTTTTTTTTTTTTTGGTGTTCACCTGGTATTTACCTCTAAATTTCTAAATAACTGTGCAAAGGTGGGTTAATCCAATAGATGAGATTGCTCACAGCTTCCACATTCCCAAGAAATATCTATTTTCTGGACTAGTCCCTGGCTGGCTCATGGAAGCTTAAGCACTGGGTTTCTCAGAGTCATGAAAATAAGGTCGCTCCACTTTTTACTCTTTGGTTCTTGGACTCATACAGTCTATCTTAATGGTTAAATGACCGCCGGGTCAACACACATTCTGCATCTCAAAGGACAACACTACAATCCCAGACATATAATTTCCAAGTTTATGCTTAGCTTCACTTATAATTTTCTCAGGCCTCAACTTTTTGGGTGATATGGGGATTAGTATGCAATCGTCTTGTGTCCATTAACACCTCTTTCACCATAAAACAGGTTTCTTTGCCTGTGAGTATATAATACAGGGTCCCATGTCAATATATCTGTGAATAATACTATCCTTAAGTAGTGGTATGGTCCTAGCCATTGTTAGCAAGAAAAGCAAATTTTCCATGAGCCTTACTCAAAACCAACTGCTCCCCTTTTTGGAATGATCCTAAATGCTCAACTTGCAACCAAGTGGCTGGTTGGCCTCCCCATAGAAGAGTGTCCTGTTGAGGTCATGGTTTCTGATGACAACAGGATGGATATTCTGCAGCCACAATGGAAAGCTGGATGAGAGGGGGCCTATGCTGTTGGCTTGCCAGCAGCCATCTTGGCTACCTCCACCATGAGCGCCTCCACTATGAGCGGCTAAGGAGAGATACTAGCTGGCATTTGCTGGATAAAAGACATCCCATCCACTTTGTTGTTTACTGTCTGTCTTCAGTGGGTGTTCTCTGATGGGCATTGATGTAAGATAACAATACAACTTCTTTCTATCTGATTCCATGTGTTCATCTACACTACGTTTACCCAAATCGAGGTCAGTGTTACGGCTCTGAACACAATACCCTAAAGTTTGGTACCTGGTGGGCTGAGTACTTTGAACTAAAGGAGATTGGAAGGACTTCAGAAGCAAGGTCTTTCTGACTTCTTATCCTCTTGTTTCCTTCTTCTCGTTCTTTGCTGAAGTCAGTCATAGAACTCAGAATTCCTCTTCTCCAAGGTGGATCATAGAAAGTAAAATTCTTCTTCCCCAAGGCACGTCATGGAAACAAAAATTCTTCTCCAAAGCAAGCCATAAAACCTAGAAGGCTCATTCTAACTTTTTTCCCTCTCCCTTGAAGACACTTATTCTAGAAAGGTCCTGCCCATACCTAGGAGGAAGAAACCCTACACAAAGAGGCTAATAAATATTTGAATAGAAAGGCATTATTGTGTTTCCCCCTTAAGTCTATTACCAATGGATTACACACTTTTGTCCAGTCAACTTTCTATGTGGATACCCATTCTTCATGAGCCTAAGCATCAAAATAGACAGTTCCCCCTGGGTCACTGGGTCTTCATTTCTGAAGGCTTCTGTGTCATGTAAAAAATTGATTAAATAAATTGTTATCCTTTTCCCTTGTTAATCTCTGTCTTTTGATACAGGAGTGTCAGCCATGACCTATGATATGTGAAGGAAGATACCACACCTTTCTACCCCTTCACCACTGTCTATTCCACTCTTAATCTGCACTCAACTACTGTGACTCTCCGCTTGGTCTCTTATCCCAGAGTACTGTGACTCTACCTCCAAGCCTCGCTTCCTGCTCTTGTGCCATTTTTTACGTCTTTCTTTAATCTTATGGATTAAATTATATCCATTTGAACGTCTGGGATGAAATCTGTTTTCTGATGCATCCCTTACAAATATAAGGACATTTAAACAAATATTTAAGGGAGGATATCTCAGAGGAGACTGTTTTGGACAGAAGTAACAACAAGATTTAATAATGAAATCATACCTTGCCTGGATCTTTGAATAACAGTACAACCAGTGTGAATGAATGGACCAACCAAGAGGTTAGGCAGTAGGAGATGAGGCCAGAGAAGAAAGAGGGTGTGGTAGCCCCCTAATCCCGACGCACTTCCACTGGATCTAAAATACAGCACGGAATTATGCTGACCACATCAGCGTAACTAATATTGATCTAAGTTGTCACATGACTAGTAACATTTATGTTCTAGCACCTAAATCAGGAGTCTGCAAAGGATAGCCCACTGCCAAAATCTGGCCCACTCTCCAGTTTTTGTAACTAAAATGTTATCAGAACTCAGCCCAGTCCATTCATTTACAAACTGTCTATGGTGGCAGAGACAATATGGCTCACAAAGTCTAAAATGTTTACTCTCTGGCTCTTTATAGAAAAACTTTGCTGACTCCTTGTCTAAATTATAGCAAGTATGAAATCCTCTATCATCAGCAATGGCATAGAAGGCAGCATAGGAATTTTTAAATTTGCCCTTTAATTATATCGTAAGTCTTATGTTTGAGGTCCTATTTTTGCAAAATGCTGAGCACCCCTGTCCTATAATGAGGAGTGCCCACTTTCCTTTCTCAATTGGTCTGTCTTATAACATTTACGAAGAGACTCACAGTCTCTCTGTGGCCTTGTATTCTTGGCCAATATTCTTTTTTTTCTTCCTGGAGTACTCTCTACTCTGTCTTAGAGTTTCTGACCATTTATCTGAAGGAGTGGTGTCAGCCTCTGCAATGCTTTCTGTTCTACAGGGTGTAGGGTCTTTTTTTTTTAAATTAATTTTTTTTTTTTTTTTGAGACAGGGTTTCACTTCCTTGCCCATGCTGGAACACAGTGGCATGAAAATGGCTCACTGCAGCCTTGACCTCCTATTCCCAAACTAATCATCCCAACACAGCCTCCCAAGTAGCTGGGACTACAGGTACACACCATCATGCCTGGCTAACTTTTGAACTGTTTTGTAGAGGTTTCCCCATGTTGCCTAGGCTGGTCATGAACTTCCAGCCTCAAGCCATCCAACCCACCTCAGCCTTCCAAAGCACTGAGAGTACAGGCATGAGCCACAGTGCCCAGCTGAGTGTAGGGTCTTGATCCTCTGGTCTGTCCCACCTTGTCTTCTTTTGCCACAAGTAATTAGACAAAGTTCTAAGGTACAACAGGGATGCTGAGTCTAGTTTGTTTAAAGATATTATTCAGTTCCTATAAAAAGATACATGAGGCCGGGTGCAGTAGCTCACACTTGTAATCCCAGCACTTTGGGAGGCCGAGGCGGGCAGATCACGAGGTCAGGAGATCGAGACCACGGTGAAACCCCGTCTCTACTAAAAAATACAAAAAATTAGCCGGGCGTGGTGGCGGGCGCCTGTAGTCCCAGCTACTCGGAGAGGCTGAGGCAGGAGAATGGCGTGAACCCGGGAGGCGGAGCTTGCAGTGAGCCGAGATTGCGCCACTGCACTCCAGCCTGGGCGACAGAGCAAGACTCCGTCTCAAAAAAAAAAAAAAAAAAAAAAGATCTATGAGTGTGTAGCTTGGTTTTTAGAACAGCCTTGACAAGTTAATCCAGTAGAGAAACCTGCATGCAAACGTGATTTCCGATTATAGCCTTGGCTACTTATGCAGTTTTTGGTGTTACTGAATTTTTTTAAACAACTTTCCAATTTCACAGGCTTACCCAAGGGTATGATCAATGAAAACCACAGCTTCTTTGTTAGTTGTAAAGGACTCGGAAGTCAGTGACGGCTGTTATTGACTCACTCATAAACAGCACATTAAGGAAAAGGAAGTTGAACAGTCGTCTACAGTTGTAAAAGGAGCACAAATAGTCTCTGTTTAATTTTTTTTTCTTTCATATGTGGCCCGTCTAACAATTCTATCATGATCATCATCAATCATTATCATCCTCCTCAACAAAGCTCTAATTTTATTTAGTTTCAGAAAAATTTAAGCTGATGGCAGTTCAATATCTTTGAACCTGTGATTGAGATCATATTGTTCTTTAATTGTGAAGCCTCCTTTAGATTAATATTAATAAAATATTTATATAAATTTTGATGATTTTATAAATGTAGTCTTGACAGAATGATATGATCTCAATCACAGAATAGTATTTGTGAGAAACCAATGCTACCTCATTCGGTAACTTCACCTTACGTAGTTACTGGCTGTTTAGTTTTTCTTCTTCATGATAAAACAAAACATAGTAATCAGATTTACAAACCTAGTAATCAGATTACGAGATTATTCAACTCAAATTTATACAATATAATTGTAATACAAGAGCTGTTTGTACAAACATTTTCACTAGCATCACCAGAATTGAGAAATATGTATAGTAATGTATATTTTTTTATTAGATAGTTTAATTCCAGCCAAGTATCAAGCCGTTTCCATAATTTGACATACTAGCTAAGGGAAAATAATGAGGCCACTCAGAAGTTTCTTCCTCTAGTTGTCTCAGTAAGTTGGATGTGATAAGCATGAAAAAACATGAATTGCTAAACCAAATTAAAAAAAAATGTCCGAAACTATATAACACTCCTAAGAGGGCTGCAGATTTGTTAGTAGGTTGTTTTTCAGTCTGAAAAAAATGATTAAATATTTCTGCTGGAATGGAACATTTCAGTCATAACAAAATATAAACTCTAAGGAAGCTAATACTGATATTGTTTGTTAAAATCCTTTTGTATTCTTTGCATTTCATGGAGGGAGAAAGTTAAGTTACAAGGGAATGGTGAACCACAACAAATGAAAAGTCGTTTTGTGAGTAGCATACCTTTGCACTGCTGCATTTTGAAAGGTTTGCAAAATAAAAAAAAAGAAAAAGAACGTCAATTATTTTTCTCTAAAATTGTGCCTAATTATGTTATATGATATTAAATTAATTAATATTTAAAGAGAATACATAGTATGCAAAATACTTCACACTTCACACGTATCATTTTTAATTGAATTATTAAAAAAATAAGCACAATTGCCACTGTTTCACCAATGATTAAATTAAGATGACCATAATCTATGGAAGTTGCCCAAAGAAAAACAGTGATGGAGTCCGATATAAATGAGTCAGACTCCAAATCCCAATCCCTTTTTCATAAAGTGTTTAGTAAGTATTTTTATCTAAAATGTAAGAGTGTGGCTATAAAAATGCCAACTATATAGTAATTTGATTCTTGTTTCTATTTATTTGAAACCTAATTAGTGTATTTCCACAATATATAACATAATGCTAAAAGAGAAATTTGGTATTTTCAGTTTCCTTTAAATTTTCTGACCTGATTTTATTTTATAAACAATTTGCATTTACCAGAATGTTATAAAGTCGGTAATTATGTTTTGGTTCAGTGTTTTTTACCTGCCATCTACATTACATAAAAAACATTTCTGTAAAAGGAAGCAGATTTTAATGAGCAAGCTACACAGAAATTTTCATCTCACACTTAACAATGGATATTATTGTTCTTATAATTTGCACTTCTCAGTCATAAGACATCCCTCTGTGGTTGTCATAATTGGTCTAATGAATTTCTTAAAATAAATGAAAGTCTAATTTGATCCGGTGCCCATGAACAATCCACTCATTCAAATCTAAATCACTGACCTGATTTGAAGACGAATCATGCCAAAATGAAGTCATGCTTTCCTACTAAGTGTGTTGCCTCAGTGCAAGCTTTTGAATGGCTTGTTCTTAAGGTTTGAAGTGGGGATTTCCAGTGACAAAGAAACACAATTTGATCTCATAACCCTAGACACCCAGACTTATTTTAAGTGATAGAGAGTTAAGATTGAAAGGAAATCTGACTCATCATCCAGTTCAGTATTTTTCACTTAGTGGGAAATGTACTGGTCACCCTGGGTTTGAACAGTTTAGCGACATAGCAGGATCTTCTACAGATGCACACATAAGCGTTTGAACAAATTCTCTAGGTAGGCAAAGATCATTGCAGCCGTATGTCTAATGATCTTTATCACAGTTATCTATCTAATGTTCCAGGGTAAATGTTCTATTATTAACATTCCTGAGGAAATACATTCATGGATACTTATGTTTAGCTATATTATTTAACTAGTATTTCAAATCTATATCAAGACTGGTCTTAACATTTCTAAAATAGGTAACAATATCAACATCATAAAAAATGCTGCCACATTTTTTTCGAGGAAGAAATACTCTCTATACGTAGTGTTAAATCTTTCTGCATTAGAACTAAAGACCGTGAAAAGAAGAACAGTTTTTATTGTGTTAAGACACTGATTGCTGGTTAGAAAAGAGTGTGTGTGTGTGCGTGTGTGTGTGTGTGTGTGTGTGTGTGTCAGAGAGACAGAGAGAGAAAAGCAGGGGAAGCTTGTAATGCATAATCAAATAGTAAGGTTATGAGAGATTTATCCCAGATTATCTATAATTTCCATTGGTCCCTGAATGGTAGAGGAAAGGTGAAAGTATCTTTAATTCCAGATTTCATCTTTGGCCACCAACAAAGGGGCAGCAGTTATCCTATTGGTTTTAAATACCAATGAACTAGTGTAAAAGAGGAGGATTCATAAATTATTTCACTCAGAACAAAGCTTTCAAATGTCTAAAACTAGCCAGAATCTTGTCAACAATTTCCAAAATCAGATTCTGAAATTTGATGTTGTTTGCAAAACTCCTTCACCAAGATTCCCAAGAAAGGAAAATGATAGGAGTGAAGTTTGGGAGAGAGGACATAATAAAAACATAAAATTAAAGAATTTGTTCTTGATCATTGTGGAAATAGGAGAATACTATATTTTATATTTATTAATTAAACTTGTCTCTAATGACAGAAAGAAATGTAAAGAAATACTGTGAACACCCCAAAATTAGACAGCCTAGGTGAAATGGACTGTACACCTCAAAATTAGAAAACCTAGATGAAATGGACAAATTTTTAGCCACGTATAAATTACCTAATGTGATTCAAGAAGAAGAAATTCTTAACAGACCTATAACAAGTACAGAGAATAGACTGGTAATCAAAACTCCTCCTCAACAACAACAAAAGCCCAGTATCCGATGTTTCATTGGTGAATTCTGTCAAACATGTAAAAAAGAATAAACACCAATTCATCTTAAATTCTTACAAAAAATAGAAGGAGCATTTCTCAAGTCATTACATGAGACAAGCATTATCCTTATACCAAAGTCAGATGGAGAAATCCAAAGAACAGAAAGTTACAGACCAATATTTCCTATGAATACAGATAGAAAAAGGTAATTAATAAAGCATTCCAATGTACAATACTATCTCAAAGAATAAAATACCTAGGAACAAATTTGAACAAGGAAGTGAAAGACTTGTACACTGACAACTACAAAACATTACTAAAAGAAGTTAAAGAAGACCTACATAAATGAAAATACTGGGAGACTTAGTATTGTTATGTTTCCAATTCTACCCAAAGTGATCTACAAGTTCAATGCAATTCTTATCAAAATTCCAACAGCCCCTTTGCAGAAATGAAAAAGCCAGTCCTCAAACTCATATGGAGTTGCAAAGGGATCGGAATACTCCAAACAATGCTGAAAAAGAAAATAACAAAATGAAAGGACTCACACTTCCCAATTACTGCAAAGCTGGATGATCAAATCAGTATGGCCATGGCAAATGGATAAACATACAAGCCAATGGAATTAAATAGAGAGTCCAGAAATAAACCTATACATCTATGGAACACTGATTTTTAATAAGAGCACCAAGTATATTCTATGGGGAAAAGATAGTCTTATCAACAATGGTGTGGGACAACTGTATTTCTACATTTAAAAGAATAAAGTTGGATCTGTGTTTTATGCCATACATATAACAAATTAATTCAAAATGATTCATTGACCCAATATAAGAGCTAAACTTATAGCATGCTTAGAAGAAAACATGAGTAAATCTACATGATTTTTAAATTTGGCATTTACTTTTTTTGTATAAAACCAAAATAATGAGCAACAAAAGAAAAGTTAGACAAATTGAAATTCATCAAAATTTAAATATATTGTTCATCGAAGGACATTATAAAGAAAGTGAAATAACGTATAGAACTGGATAAAATATTTGCAAATTATATATCTAATAGGAGTTTAATAAGCAGAATCTACAAGGAATACCTACAACTCAACAACAGAAGTACACACAACCCTCCGGGCACAGTGGCTCAAGCCTGGAATCCCAACACTTTGAGAGACCGAGGCGGGTGGATCACTTGAGGTCAGGAGATTGAGACCAGCCTGGCAAACGTGGTGAAACTCCGTCTCTACTGAAAGTACAAAAAGTTGTCTGGCAAAGTGGTGGGTGTCCGTAATCCCAGCTACCTGGGAGGCTGAGGCAGGAGAATCGCTTGAGCCTGGAAGGCGGAGGTTACAGTGAGCCAAGATCGCACCATTGAACTCCAGCCTGAGCGACAAGAGTGAAACTCTGTCTGAATAGGTGTTTCTCAAATAAGTTATACAAATGACCAATAAGCACACAAAAAAGATGTCCAACATTTTTAGCCATTAGGGAAATTCAAATAAAAGCCACAATGAGTTGTTACTTCATATCTACCAGGATAATTATATAATTTTTTTAAAAAGAAAAATAATAAATCTTGGTGAGAATGTGGAGATATTGTAACCCTCAGACATTGATGATGGGAACGTAAAATGGTGCAGATGCTGTAGAAAAGTATGGCAGTTCTCCAAGATGTTAATAATAGAACTCCCATATGACCCAGCAACTTCTCTCTTAGGTATATGTCCAAAAGAATGGAAAGCAAGGTCTCACACAGGTACTCATATATCAATATTTATTATTCATAATTGCCAAATGGTGAAAGCAACCCAAGTATCTATCCACAGATGAATGGATAAACAAAATATTCTATATAACTGCAATAAAATATTATTCAGCAATAAAAAGAAATGAAGTTCTGATGCATGCTAAAACATGGATTAACCTTGAAAACATTATGCTGAGTGAAATAAGCCAGACGCAAAAGTATTAATATTGTATGATTCCACCTATATAAAATATGTATTATAGGGACATACAGTAGAGGAGAGGCTACCATAGGCTGGGGGAGAAGGCAAATGAAGGGAAACGTTGAAAAACAAAAGAACAAATTGAAAGAACCCACACTACCCAATTACTAAAAAGCCAGGTAATCAAATCAGTATGATCCTGGCGCATTGATAAACATACAGGCCAATGGAATAAAACTGAGAGTTCAGAAATAAACCTATACATCTATGGAAAATCGATTTTTAAAAGAGCACTCATACTTGCTTAATGAGTTTCTATCTGAGTTGAGAATTTCTCCCCGGGATGATAAAAAGTTTTGCAAATAATGATGATGGTTGCATAGCATTGCAAATATAATCAACACCACTAAATGATATATGCAAAATAATTAGGATACCAAATTTTATTTTATGTGTATTCTACCCCAAGGAAAAAAAAAACATAAAAAGGAAATAAAACAATGTATGAAATATTGATTTTAGTTGATCAATATGCTATTCTAAGTAGTTTTGATTTTATCCCATTGAATTTATCCTGGTTATTTTTAATTATATCATCATAACTACATTTAATAAAAATATTACAAAAATTAAAAATTTAGAGATTGGCAGAATGGATAAAAGTATAGTTAACTATATGCTCTCTAAAAGAGATACTTTATATTCAAAGACACAATACGTTGAAATTAAAATGAAGGAAGGGGATATACCATGAGTAGCCAAAATAGAGCTAGATATACTAACACAGACACATATGTTTTAAGACAAAATTTGTTACTGAAGTCAAAGACATTATAAAATGACAAGTGATTCAATTCATCAGGAAGTTATAACAATTATAAATGTATATATGCCTAGCTACAGAAATCGGAAACAAAATAAACAATCTAACAATGGACCTTAAGGAACTAGAAAAGCAAGAACAAAAACCCAAAGTGAGTAAATGAAAACAAATGATAAAAATCTTAGCAGAAATGAAGAAAAATTAGACTAAAAATAATACAGAAGATCAATGAAAAAAAAGTTGTTTTTTGAAAAGACAAATTCAACAAACCTCTAGCCAGAATAAGAAAGAGAGAAGATCCAAATAAATAAAATCAGAAACCAAAAAATGAGTCATAAAAACTGAGACCACAGAAATACAAATAATCATTAGAGACTATTACAAACATCTACAAATCAACAAATTGCAAAACTTAGAAGAAATGAATAAATTCCTGAACCCATGCAACCTACAAGTTTGAACCATGAAGAAATAGAAAACCTCAACAAACCAATAGTGAGGAATATTGAGTACCTTTATTATGATTGAAGTCATAATAAAAAGTTTCCCATCAAAGGAAGACCTTATAGCTTTGTTGCTGAATTCTACCAAATATTTAAAAAAGAGATTATACCAATTATTCTCAAACTCTTTTAAAAAATTGAAGTGGAATGAGTACTTCCCAACTCCTTCTACCAGGCCAGCATTATTTTGATATGCAAACCAGATGAGGACACACAAAAAGAGAATACTACAGACCAGTATCACTGATAAACATAGACACAAAAATCTTCAACGAAATACTAGCAAACCAAATTCAACAACACATTAAAAAGATCTTACATCATAATCAACTGGGATTCATTCCAGGGATGCAAGGATGGTTCAACATACATAAATCAATAATTACATTAGTAAGCAAGAGCAAAAAACATGATCATTTAAATAAATGCTAAAAAAAATCCATTCAATGAAATTCCACCTCTTTAGGATAAAATCCTTCCACAAACTGGGTATAGAATGAGCATACTTAAGAATAATAAGAGCCATATATGGCAAACGACAGCTAGCGTCTTACTCAATGGAGAAAAAAAGCCTTTCCTTTAGGATCGGGAGCAAGACTAGGATGCCTACTTTCACCACTTTTATTCAACATAGTACTGAAAGTCTTAGCAAGAGCAATTAAGCAAAATAATTATAGAGTATTGCAAATTGGAAAGGAATAAGTTGAATTATCCTTGTTTGCAGATGACATAATGTTTTACTTGAAAAAAAGCCTGAAGATGCCATGAAAAAACTCTTAGAACAGATAAATGAATGCAGTAAAGTTGCAAGATGGCAAATAAACATACAAAAATCAGTAGCATTTATATATGCCAACAGTGAACGATCTGAAAAAGAAATTTAAAAATTACCATTTACAATAGCTACAGAGAATATGAAACACCTAGATCAATTTAACCAAAGAAGTAAAAGATGTATACAAGAAAAACTGTAAAACATTGATGAAAGCACTTGAAGAGGACAGAAAAAAGGAAAACTATTTCATACTCATTAATCAGAAAAATTAATTTCATTCATATGACAATATTACCCAAAACAATTTATAAATCCATTTTGCCCCCTATCAAAATACTCATAATGTTTCTCACATAAATAGAAAACAAATCCTGAAATTGATACAGAACCACAAAAAGCCCAGTAGCCAAAGCAATCCTGAGCAAAATGAACAAAGCTTGGAGACATCACACTATATGACTTCAAAATTTACTACAACGCTATAGTAACCAAATCAACACGGTCCTGGCATAAAAACAGAAACATTGGCTGGGTGCAGTGGCTCATGCCTGTAATCCCAGCACTTTGGGAGGCTGAGGTGGGTGGATCACGAGGTCAGTAGTTTGAGACCAGCCTGGCCAACATGGTGAAACCCTGTCTCTACTAAAGATTAAAAAAATTAGTGTGGTGGTGCACACCTGTAATCCCAGCTACTAGGGAGGCTGAGGCAGGAGAATCTCTTGAACCTGGGAGGTGGAGGTTGCAGTGAGTTCAGATCACACCATTGCACTCCAACCTGGGCAACAGGGCGAGACTCTGTCTCAAAAACAAACAAACAAACAAAACCAGAAACATAGACTAATGAAACATCATAGAGAACCCAGATGTAAATCATGCATTTACAACATTTACACAAATGAGCCAACTCATTTTTTGACAAGGATGCTAGAAATACACAATGGGAAAAGGACAGTCTCTATAATAAATGGTGCTAGGAAACCAGATAACAATATGCAGAAGAATGAAACTAACCCCTTATTTCTTACCATATACAAAAATCAAATCAAAATGACTTAAAGACTTAAATCTAAGATGTAAAACTATAACACTAGAAGTATACTTTTGGGAAGCACTCCAGGACATTAGTCTGGGCAAAGATTATTTTTAAGACCTCAAAATCACAGGCAAAAGCCAAAGCAGATAAATGGGATTACATTAAGCTAAAAAGCTTCTGTCTAGCAAACAAGACCATCAACAAACTGAAGATACAGGCCATGGAGTTGAAGAATGTATCTGCAAACTGTCAATCTGACAAGGAATTAGTAACCAGAATATATGAGATGCTTAAACAGTCCAATAGAAAAAAAATCTGATTAAGAACTGGGCAAAAGACTAAACAGGAATTAGGAAACATGCAAATGGCAAATAGGTGTATGAAAAAGGTTTAACATGATGGATCATCAGAAAAATGCAGATCAAAACAATGAGATATTCTCTAACCCTAGTAAAATGGCTTTTTTCAAAAAGAAAAAATAAGAGATACTGCTGAGGATGTAGATAAAGAAGGATGCTCATTTACTCTTGGTGGGACTATAAATTAGTACAGCCACTTACAGTTCTTACCAAACTTCTACCTTTTTTGTTTGTTTTTTGAATGAACACTTTGTGGATTTCTCAAAGCATTTGGCTAATTTTTCAAGTTCTAAATATGTTGATCCTGATTATTTTTGCCAGTTTTTAAAATTGCCTTTATGGAGGAAGTAATTTGCAGATGCCCTCACTCCATCATTTTCGTTGATACCATTCCTTTATCTTTTGTATTAGAGTAGAATTTAATATCACCTGAAATGAAAATATTTTCATCAGCACTTGATAATAAGTGCCAATTATAAGATAAAATAAGATGTCTTTTACATTATTTAAATCCAAGTTAGGGTCAAGAACCAGCAATTTCACTGCTGACTATGTATCTAAAAGAAAGGAAATCAATACATCAGGGAAGTATCTGTGCTCTCATGTTTATTGCAGTACTATTTGCAATAGTCAAGATACGGAATCAATCTTATTGCCCATAAAAAGATGAAAGAATGAAGACAATGTGGTATATATACTCAATAAAATATTATTCAATCTTAAAAAAGAATAAAATCCTGCCATTTGCAGCAACATGGACAGAAATGGTGGTCATTACGTTAAGTGAAATCAGCCAGACACAGACAGACAAATGTCATATGTTCGCACTCATAAATGGGAGCTAAAAAGGTGGATCTCCTGAAGATAGAGGGTAGATTGGTGGTTTACCAGAGGCCAGGAAAGATAGAGGGTGAGGAGTAACAAAGAGAAGTTGATTAGTGGGTACAAATACTTGGTTTGGTAGAAGAAATAAGATCTACTCTTTGAGAGATAAGGAGAGTGACTATTGTTTACTCTAAATGTACTTCTATTGTGTACCAAAAAAACAAATAAAAAATAAAAAATAAGTTAAAAAACATAAAGCAAAAATACACAGAAATGATAGAGAAATAAACAATTCGACAGCAATAGTTGGAAGTTTCAGTACCTCACTACCAATTGTAGATGGAACAACTAAGCAGAAGATTACAAGGATCAATCTTAAAAACAAATTAAAACTAAAAGACACCCATGGAACAACCACACCTGGAACATTCTTAGACTATCCATTGGCTTACGAAACAAGGCACAATAAATGTAAATGACTGAGATCATACAATGTATGTTCTTTGGCCCAAATGGGATGAAATTTGAAATCAATTACAGAAGAAAATTTGGAAAAACCCCAAATATGGGAAAATTAATGAACTCCCTAAATAACAAAGGAATCGAATAAGCTAAAGAAAAATGAGAAAATACTGTGAGATTAAAAAAATAGAAACAAAGCATACCAAAACTTAGACGATAAAGATAAAATAGTACTTAGAGGAAAAAGTATAGCTGCCAATTTCCATATTTTTAAAAATCCAAATCAATAATATGACTATCTTAAGAAACTAGAAAAAGAAGGGCAAATTCTAGTCAAAAAAGCAGAAGGAAGGAGATAATAAAAATTAGAAAGGAAATAAATAAAATAAAGATTAGAAAAGTTATAGAGAAAACCAGTGAAATAAAAGATGCGTAATTCTTTAAGAAAGTCAACAAATAATGACAAAACTTTAGATAGATGAAACAGGAAAACAAAGAACATCAAATTACTAAAATCAGAATGAAGAGGAATAGCAGCACTAACAAATTTTCAGGTAACTAAAAATAGTATACGTCCACAAATTATATAACCTAGATGAAATTAACTCCTCAAAGACATAATCTAATTTAAATGACTCAAGAAGAAATACAAAATCTAAATAAACCAATAACAATTAAAGAAATTGTATTTGTAATAAAATCATTTTCACAAAGGGTAGTCCAAGCAGATGGCTTCATTGGTGAGGTCTACCAAATGTTTATGAAACGGTAATATCAATCCTTCACAAACTATTCAAAATTAAGTTAAAAGGTAGAGCAAGCACTTCCCAACTTATTCTGTGAGGCCCAAATTACCTTAATACCAAAACCAAACAAAGCCATCATAGGAAAATAAACTACGCACTAAAATACCTTATGAGTATAAATGCAAGATTTCTAAACAAAATTATTAGCAAACTACATCCAGCAATATGTAGAAAAGAACTGATTATTTTCCATGACCAAGGATTTGTCCCAGGAATACAAGCTTGTTTTAACATTCAAAAATAAGTCAGGGTAAAATACCGTCTCGATACAATAAAGGACAAAAAAATACATGATAGATATAGAAAAAGCATTTGACAAAATCACATGCTATTTAAAAAAAAAAACAACAACAACAAAAACAAAACAAACAAACAAAAAAAAACAAGACCCAGGAAGCTAGTTATAGAAGGAAACTAGCTCAACCAAATAAAGGTTATTTACAAAAGCCCCAAGCCAACATTATACTTAATAGTGAAGACTGAATGATTTACCCGTAAGTTCAGGACAGATGGATATTCTCACAGTGACTGCGCAACATTGTACTAAAGGATCTGGCCTGGACGATTTGGCAAGAAAAAGAAATAAAAGTCATCCAGATTAGAAAAGAAGAAATACAACTATCTCTATTAGCAGATGACATAATCTTGGACATGGAAAATTCTAATGAATCTGCATAAAAACCTCTTAAATCTAAGAAATGAATTCAGTAAGACTGCCAGATATGAGATGACTACCCCAAAAGCAGCTGTATTTCTATACACTTTCAATGAAAAATTCAAAAATTAAGAAAACAACTCCATTTAAAATAACATCTAAAATTTAAAAAGCACTTAGGAATAAATTTAACAAAAGAATCAAAGTTATGTACACTGAAAACTAAAAATTGCTGTTGAAAGAAACTAAATAAAAGGTAAGCCACCTGATGTTTACATATAAGAAAATTAATATTAAAATGGCAAAATTTTCAAAATAATCTACAGATTCAGTACATTCTCTATCAAAATCCAAGTTTCTTTTTTCAAAATTTACAAGGTGATATTTAAATTCATAAGGAATGTAAGGGACCAAGAATGGCCAAAATCATCTTGAAAAAGATTGTAGTTGGAAGACCCTGACTTCCTGATTAAAAATTTACTGTAAAACTACATTAATCAAGGCATTGTAGGATTGGCACAAAGATAAATATATATATATATATAGATAAATATATATATATAGATAAATATAAATATATATATAGATAAATACATATATAAATATATAGATAGATAGATAGATAGATAGATAGATAGATAGATAGATAGTTGCCCAGACAATGCACTGGAGAAAAAAGTCTTTTCAACAGGAGACCGTTCTAAAATTTGGGGATAATGTGGTCCTTCTTAGAGGCACTTGATACCTCAACCATATCCCATGATGGTGAACAAAGTTTCCCTGGCCTTGTGAAGGGTGGGCAGAAACAAGCCGTGAAGCAGGCCTAGAATGGTATCCAAGAATCCTTCGGTATAAGCAGTCTTCCTTTCTTTGTCACGTATATCCAGGTTAGAGATATTTTTCTTGTGTTTCTGTAAACTATGAGAACACGTATCACGCTATCTAGATTCCTACCTATATACTCTATTTATATTGATGTATTTCTGAATTTACCACCCTCCTATGGGAATGTAATCTCTCGAAGGAAGGGACCAAGGGCATCTTGCTCAACATTTTGTACTATTCACTTAATATGCTTAGCATGTCACACTTGATAGCAAAGTATTTGCTTATAGACTAATCAATGAATTTTAAAAATCCATACATCAACTCATATTCCCCCAGAAATGAATTATTGATCAGCCATTATAAGAAAGAAAAGAGAAAGAAAGAAAGAAAGAAAGAAAGAAAGAAAGAAAGAAGGAAAGAAAGAAAGAAAAGGAAAGAGAAAGAAAGAAGAAAAAGAAAGAATGAAAGAAAGAAGAGAGAAAGAAGGAAAAGAAAGAAAGAAAAAAGAAAGAAAGAAAGAAAAAAAAGAAAGAAAGAAAGAAAGAAAGAAAGAAAGAAAAAAGAAAGAAAGAAAGAAAAAGAAAGAAAGAAGGGGAGGGAGGGAAGGAAAGAAGAAAGAGTGAGTCAGACAAGGAGATGTGAGTTAGCTCTGTAAATATCCATAATCCATTTTTAACTATAACTAAGAAATCAAGTTGCCCAAGGCCTTGGGAGTCCACTCCTTGTACCAGTATGCCTTGGATGTCAGACACGAAATCAAAAGAGATTATTTTGGAGCTTTAATTTTAATGACTGACTTGCTGGGATTCGAACTTGCTTGGGGCCTGTATCTTCTTTCTTTTGGTCAATTTCTCCCTTTTTGAACAGGAATACTTATCCAATTCCTATACCTCCCTTGTATCTTGGATGTAAATAACCTGTTTTTTATTTTACAGGATCATAGATGGAAGGGACTTGCCTTGTCTCAGACAGGACTTGGGGCTTTTGAGTCAATGCTGGAATCAGTTAAGAATTTACAAATCTGCACATTGTGCACATGTACCCTAAAACTTAAAATATAATAATAATAAAATAAAAAAAAGAAAAAAAGATTTTCATTATCATTCTGAAAAAAAAAAAAGAATTTAGAGGACTGTTGGGAAGGCATGATACCATTTTGAAATGTCAAAAGGGCATGAGATTTGTGAAGGGCCAGAGCAGAATGATATACTTTTCAGAATGATATCCCCCAAATATCATGTTGAATTGTAATCCCCAATGCTGGGGTGAGGTCTTGTGGGAGGTGTTTGGATCACGGAGGCAGATCTCTCATGACTTGGTACTTTCTTCATGATAGTGAGTTCTCATGGGATCTAGTCCTTTAAAAGTGTGTGGCACCTCCTCTGCTCACTCTCTTTCTTGCTCCTGCTTTTACCATGTGACGTGCCAGCTCTCCCTTTACCTTCTGCCATGATTGGAAGCTTCCTGAGGCTTTCCCAGAAGCAGATGCCAGTACGCTGCCCTTACAACCTGCAGAACTGTGAGTCAATACAACCTCCTTTCTTATAAACTACCCATTCTCAGATGTTTCTTTACAGCATGCAAGAATGGCCTAATACACAGTTTAATGAGGATGCTGTATTTTGCAAATATATTTGTCTCCCCTCAAATCACCTGATGTGTTTTGATCAGATAGCTCTTCTAATTAATATTAGAGGATATAATTTATAGAAATTAATGTATTTTTGTAATTTTTGTTCTGTAAAACTATTAATAATATGTAGTTTGCTATAATTATAAAATATAAGCTAAGTTTTTGAAAATTTATTCACAATTTTGACAGTGAAATAAACACAAGTATGTTGGTAGCAACGTTATTAAAATTTAATCTATTTTTTAAAAATGGTAATATGTGCATCTAGAAGAAAAGTAAAAGAGCATAAGAGAATACAAAGTAAAAATCAAAATTCTTTTGCCTTTCTCCTCCAGCCGACCAAGGAATCAACCGAGATAGAAACAACTCTGTGTTTGTAGGTTTGAATATGTGTTATATGCACTTACAAATTCTTCCAGAGAAACTCTATACATGTAACAGAAGCTTTTTACACAAATGTTGCTTCCCCTCACCTCCCCACACCCCAATCAGTTGAATGCTATGTATTAGAAAACCTTATGTTTTTATATAACACTATAGTATAATGTTATTTAATTATTATTTGAAATTATACATAAATTATAATTTTTATTGAATAGATATTATAGAGCTAATTAACACAAATTACTTTTAATTTTCTTATTTAGTGTTGTCATTTATAGCAAAATTCTGGTAATACTATTTTAATAGTCTTCTGAAAATGTACTTCCCAAACAGGTATTAACGTAATGTCTTGCTATTGCGTTGAAAATGTCTCTAAATAACTTGCACTGTTATTGTCTCTAAATAATTGCAGTTATTGTCTCTAAATAACTTGAAATTCTGTATATTGTGCTTTCCTTATTTTGAAATGCTTAAAAATAAATTGGTCTTTATTTACTTGTATAAATATATTAGATTTTTCTAAATACTATTTTTATTTTTTACATACTTTCACTGAAATATGTAAACACTCTCAAAGAAGTGTCTGGGAATTTTTATTTGCTGATTTATTTATTATTTTTATGTTCTCCTATTTTCTTCTCTTCTTGATTTTGAAAACCTATAATCCCTTAATTAAACTCATTTATTTCCTTTAATTATACCTTCCTGTCTCATCAAAACATATTCCTTAATTTTGCCTAAAAAAGTTACGCACAAAATGAGTTTCCTTGAAAATCAAAAAGCCCCAAACAGTAAAACAAATACAAATAAGCATACTGTTCACCATTTATAGTTCTGATGGAAGGGAAAAGGTCAGAGGAAATGGAAAACACGAAACTAGCACATTTCCAAGCTAAAATGTGTATAAGGATTGTGTCAGGTCTCCCAGTCCATTTATAAGTGGAAAGTATGTTTTAGTTCCACACAATACTGAGTAGAAGCTTCAAAGTACAGATGCGCTCAGGAACAAATGCGTGCTTGTTACTTTTAAATCACTTGTATATATTGTAATGTTCTTTGTCCTCTTGGAATCTCCAGCTCAGATTAATATTTTATTACAGCAGTTACTGTTTGTAAAATGGACAGCCTGACTTAATCTCAATTTGTTAACAGTGATTTAAATGAAATATCTTTGAATAATTAATATTAAGTATTCACGGTATGTAAAAGACTAGTTAGCTAGGTTAACTTTGCTTAATAAAAATGAAGTGATTGAAGTCAATGTACATGATGAGCTCTATTTCTTGAATGCCTTTATACTTGTATTTGTTGATTTGTTGGAAAGAAACCTGAACATTTATTAAGGTTTCACTATATGGCTAAAGAATTGTATACTTTTCACCTACAGTGCACTCTTTTTTTTGTTATTAAAGAAGAAAGCTCAATTTAACTAAAAATGGAGATTTGCCTGTTAGACGATTGTTTTTAAGAATAATTGTGTTTTGTTTCTACATGCAGAAGCTAATTTTAAGTACTTATTGAATTAAAAAGAAAAAAGTTTGCAAAATTATAAAAATTTTGGCCAGTATTTTTACTGCTTAAATAGTATAAATCATTTTTAAAAGTCTTTAATTTGCCTATTAGGCATAATCAATGGATGTTACATAGCATCTTTCTGCCTCTATTAAGAAAGTTTTTAGCCGGGTGCCGTGGCTCACGCCTGTAATCCCAGCACTTTGGGAGGCCGAGGTGGGCGGATCATGAGGTCAGGAGATTGAGACCATCCTGGCTAACACAGTGAAAACCCATCTCTACTAAAAATACAAAAAAAAATAGCCAGGCGTGGTGGTGGGCGCCTGTAGTCCCAGCTACTCGGGAGGCTGAGGCAGGAGAATGGAGTGAACCCGGGAGGCGGAGCTTGCAGTGAGCCAAGATCACGCCACTGCACTCCAGCCTGGGCGACAGAGGGAGACTCCATCTCAAAAAAAAAAAAAAAAGAAAGTTTTTTGACACAAACAAAGCACTTAATAAAATATTTGAAATTAAGATATTTCAATTAAAATCAAATAATAAAATGCGAATCTGCCAAAGAAAATATTTCGTTTGTTTATATTTTGTTAAGACACACTGTCAACTTTTCAAATGCGTAGTATAGTATCGTTAACTATAGGCACAATGTTATGCAATAGATCTCTAGGTCTTATTTATCTCGCATAATTGAAACTTGGTACACATTAAGTAGTAACCTCTCATTTCCTTTCTCCACAGTCCTTGATAACCACTATTCTACTCTGTTTTTGAGTTTGACGATTTTAGATATTTCGTATAAACGGAGTCATGCAGCATATGTCCTTCTGTGACTGGCTTATTTCACTTAGCATAATGTCCTTCAGGTTAATCCATTTTGTCACCTATAACAGGATTTCTTTCTGAAGTCTTTATAATATTCCATTGCACATGCAGACACATTTTCTTTATCCATTTATCTATTGATGGAGATTTAGGTTGTTTTTATTTATCAATGCATTTTTTAAAAATAATAGCCATCTTAACAGGTTTGAGGTGAAAACATTGTGGTTTTGATTTTCATTGCCCTGCTGATTAGTGATGATGATTATCATATTTTTCATATACCTGTTGGCTATTTGTATGGGTTTTTTTTGGCTAAATGTCTATTCAAGTCCTTTGCCTATGGCGTAATCTGCTTTTTTTTAATTATTGCATTGTAGTTCATATATTTTACATATTAACATCTAACAGATACATGGTTTGGAAAAACATACATTTTCCCCGAGTTCATATGTTGCCTTGTCACTCTGTTGATTGTTTCCTTTGCTGTGCACAAGCTTTTTAGTTTAATGTAGTTCTGCTTGTCTATGTTCGTTTGGGTTGCCTGTGCTATTGCTATCACATTCAAGAAATCATTGCCAACACCAATATCATAAAGCATTTTTTCTATATTTTTTCTAGGAGTTTTACAGTTTCAGGTCTTACATTACAAAATTTAATCCAGGTGGAGTTGATGTTTTTTGTATAGTGTAAGATAAGGATCCAATTTCATTGTTTGCATGAGGTTATTCAGTTTTTCCATCACCATGTGTTGAAGAGATTATCCCTTTCCCATTTTGTATTTTTGTCCCACTTGTCAAAATTCAAGTATATGTGACAGTACATAACAATATATGTATGGATTTATTTCTATACTCTCTATTCTATTTCATTGGTGTATCTGTCTGCTTTATGCCACTATTATGCTGTTTTAATTATTGTAGCTTTGTAATATATTTTGAAACCTGGTAGTGTTATGCCTTCAGCTTTGTTCTTCTTTCACAAGATTGCTTTGGTTACTCAGGGTCTTTTGTGGTTCCATATGAATTTTATAATTGTTTTCAATTTTTATAAAAACTTGCCATTGGGATTTTCATAGGGATGTTATTGAATCTATACCCTGTTTTGGATATTATGGACATTTTAACATGAAGTTTTATTCAATGTTTACTCTCATCTCAGTGAATGAGAACTGGAAAAGAAAACTTAAAACAGAGCAGCATTTATTCTACTGGTTTTGATGATTTCTGTTTTTCTGATTCATTTGGAAGTGGGTGAGTGGGTGACTGAGGAATCTCAGTGGAATTTTTAAGCCTACCAAAAAAAACAGCTTTACTGGGTCAAAAATTACTCAGGGTAAGTCAGAGATATGACTCTAAACTTATTTAAAGATCCCACTGTAATTTCCAGCCACCCACTACCAAATCAGCCAGTGAAGCAGAGATCATCAAAACCATTTGAGTAAGTGCCATTCTGCATTCTTTTCTCAATTTTCTTTTCTAGTTTTCATTCATTGAAGTGAAGAATAAGCATTGAATATAACTTCGTGTGATTTTATGGTTCTTAAGTGGTGTCCAATTTCAGAAAAGAAAAAATAAGTCTCTTTCCTGATGTACTTCATGCTGCTTTGATGACCACTGCCTTGGTTTATGCATTTTTCTTCATATGAATTTCAGCAGTGACCTTTTTATGGGTATGTTATTATTATTATTATTATTATTATTATTATCATTTGAGACGGAGTTTTGCTCTTGTTTCCCAGGCTGGAGTGCAATGGCGTGATCTCGACTCACTGCAACCTCCACCTCCCAGGTTTAAGTGATTCTCCTGCCTCAGCCTCCCCAGCAGTTGGGATTACAGGTGCCCACCACCATGCCCAGCTAAAGTTTTGTAGTTTTAGTAGAGACTGGGTTTCACTATGTTGGCCAGCCTGGTCTCAAACTCCTAACCTCAGGTGATCCACCCATCTCATCCTCCCAAAGTGCTGGGATTACAGGCGTAGGCCACCACGCCTGGCTTATGGGTCCATTATTAACAGTTGCTTTATATTTCTATTTTTCAGTCAAATAAGGACTTACTATTTGACAAGCATTGTTTATATATGTAAATATATGTATAAATTAAAATTCTAAGCAATGTTCACACACATGCATACACACACAAACACACGCATACACACACAAACACATGCATACACACACACATACACACTGAGAACGTACTATCCACCAGGAATGGTCCTAATTGACATACCAAAGATACATAAAAATTAAGTTGATTTTCACAACAATCAAATGGGTGGGTATCATTATTATCCTATTATGTGGATGAGTAAAGAAACTGGACTCAGAGAGATAATTTGCTCAAGTTTGCACAGCTATTGAAAGAGATTTGCCTGATTTCAAACCCAGTTAGGCTTATTCTTCATCTTAGGCACTACATAGGTAAGTTTTGTGTACAAATATTGGCATTGTTTTAAATTGCAAATAATTAGCGAATTGATCTGAAATTAGCCAAACGGTTTGAAAATTAATACAGGATAAGTATCCTTAATTTGAAATGCTAAGGAACAGGAATGTTTTGGATTTTAGGGTTTTTTGGATTTTGAAATATTTGCATTATTCTATTTGAGCATCCCAAATCTGAAAATTCAAAATCTGAAATACTTTAACCATTTTACTCAGCATTTTGTTTGAGCATCACTTCAATACTCAAATGTTTTAAACTGAGCATTCAGAATTACAAATTTTCAAATCTAGGGTGTTCAACCTGTATCTCAGTATGATATATTCAAATTTTACGATATTTGCTGGCTACAAATACATTATGTTCAATCCAAAACATTGTGTTGAAAAATATTTAATATTCTAGAGAGTATTAAAAATGTTATAACAATCAGTAAAAAAATTACACTATATATGAATGCTGAATGAGTCTAAAATACCAATGATAAAACAAAATATTTAAATTGGTTAACTCCCATTAAAACTGTGGTTGTGGCTGGGCACAGTGGCTCATGCCTGTAATCCTAGCACTTTGGGAGACCAAGTTGGGTAGATCACCTGAGGTCAGGAGTTTATGACCATCCTGGCCAACTTGGCAAAACCCTGTCTCTACTAAAAATATAAAAATTAGCCAGGCATGGTAGCGTGCACCTGTAGTCCCACCTACTCAGGAGGCTGAGGCAGGAGGATCACTTGATCCTGGGAGATGGAGATTTCAGTGAGCCAAGACCACACCACTGCATTCCAGCCTGGGCAATAAGGTGAGACTCTATCTAAAAAAAAAAAAAAAAAAAAAAAAAAAAAAACTGTGGGTGATTTATTTTTTCACTTTCCTTTTGGATAGGACACACTAAAAATACTGAGGTTGGTAACGAAAAGAGAAACTTTTTTACAGCGTTTTTTCTTGGGAAGACAGCTCAGAGTAGGGAACTCTGAGCAACACATATATAAAACCATAGACTTGATAAAATTTTCATCATGCTTTTCACCATTTCACCTGTCATCCACCTAACATTGTTCTAGAAGGAATATATAATGAATGATTGAACTTTCCTTTGCATATTTGTACCCACCATTGTTTCTAAGAAATAAAGCCACATTGCAGCAACTAGCTAATTAAAGAGAATGAATGAATGACAAGGATTTCTAGAAAAGCATGTTTCCAGATCTCTGCATATAAGCGAAGTGCCTGCCTAGGTTTCTTTGTGATTCTCTTGGTATAAATGAATTCAGAAGGTGGGAAGTCTTTTATTATCTAGTTATATCATAAAGATGATAGAATACTTTATAAGATTTAAATGTCTAAATGCACAGAATATGCTTTTAAATTAATTATCCTCACATGACAGTTGGGGGAATATCCAGTAAAATTATCGGAAACCAAAATTCTTACACAGCAGTTCGAGAAATGAAATAGAAAAGTGTTGTGAAAGAGAGTAGCAAATGGAACATGTGCCAAGTGGGCAAATGAGTGTCTAAGTCAACATATTTTACGCCAGAATTTTCTCCTCACCACATTTCTTCTCATTCTGGTCATTGGCAGTCTGTGACAACAATACTTCCTGAAAATGTGTTGCAGCTGTAGAGTAATTCCATAGCAGATTTATTTTCCTTTGGCACTTTTTGTAATCGGCATTGAGGAAACATACAAGAATTTTTCCTTATCTTTTTTATGTTGGCAAGTTTTATATTGTTTAAACGATTTTTTTAGTTGTGTAAAATATCATTTGGTAGAATATTAGAAGAAGTTTGGGCTTTCAAGTTTGTTGATTTGAGTCAGAGGAATATTGACCAGTTTTAGCACAAGATAGAATTTAATTATCTTGGCTACTTAGGAAAAAATACACACAGATACATACACACAGACAAGCAAATATCTTCAATAGTATAATATCTAATGTATATGTTTTCCTTAGAGCCTTAACTGAAACATACATGCTAAATTTTATACAGATATTTTATCTCAATATACACAAGTTACATATGTGGATATAATATGAAGTTGAAAATCCTGAAGATAACCATATGTGATGAGTTTATTGTTAAGATCAGAAAATACTAATGTTCTGAACGCCACGAAAACTTGGCAAATATAATTACAAAAAACGCAAAAATGTTCAAAAGTGTATTTATTAAACTTCTTAGTATTACTGTTGTTTTTATTCTTTTTATTGATATATATCATAGTTGTATATATTTTAGGGGTACATGGGATAGTTTGATACATGTATGTAATGTGAAATGATCAAATCAGGGTTACTGGGTAATCTATTTTTTCCTTGTATTGGGAACACTATGGTTCTTTTCTAGCTATTTTGAAATATACAATAAAATATTAACAATAAATTAGAACTTATTATTTCTGTCCAACTGTATTATTTACCATTAACTAATTCTTTTTCATCCTCCCTACCCCTCTCATACTTTGATAATCACCATCCTACTCTCTACCTCAAGGAAATCCACTTTCTTCGCTCCCCCATATGAGTGAGAACATGGAATGTTTGTCTTTCTGTGCCTGGGTTATTTCACTTAACATAATGACCTCCAGTTCTGTTTATGTTGCTGCAGATGACAAGATTTCATTTTTTTATGGCTAAATAGTGGCCAGCAAGAATACAAAAACAGTGCTCACTATTACTATTCATCAGGGAAATGCAAATCAAAACCACAATGAGATATCAACTCATCCCAGTTATAATGGCTGTTATTAAAAAGAAACAAAATATGTTAGCTACAATGCAAAGAAAGGGGAATGCTCATACACTGTCATGTGAACGTAAAGTAGTACAGCCATATGGAAGACAGTATAGAAATTCCTCAAAAACAAAACAAAACAAAACAAAAAAAGCCTGTAATCCCAGCACTTTGGGAGGTGAAGGCCGGCAGATCACTTGAGGTTAGGAGTTTGACCAGCCTGGTCAACATGGGGAAACACTATCTCTACTAAAAATACAAAAATTAGCTTGGCGTGGTAGTGCATGCCTGTAATCCCAGCTACTTGGAAAGCTGAGGCAGGAGAATTGCTTGAACCCAGGAGGTGGTGGTTGCAGTGAGCCGAAATCATGCCAATGCACTCCAGCCTGAGCGACAGAGCAAGACTCTGTCTCAAAAAAAAAAGAAGAAGCACAACGTAATCCATCAATCCCATTACTGGCTATATATCCAAAGAGGGGAAATCAGTATATTAAAGACATATCTGCACTCCCATGTTCATTGCAGCAATATGCACAATAGTGAAGCTATGGAATCAACCTAGGTGTCCATCAACAGATAAATGGATAAAGAATATCTATATGTATATGAGTACATATATGAAAAAATATATATGCATACTAAACTTTGAAGGAAATTAGCATAGTTTTAGGCTTATAAAAAAACTGTGAGGGTGACAGAGTTTTCATGTGCACCACACCGAGTTTTTATTTTTGTAAACATTATACATTAGTATGGTAACTTTTTTTACAATTAATAAACAAATACAAGTATATTATTTTAACAGTAGTCTACCCTTTATTCAGGTTTCCTTAGCTTTAGATTTCTGTCCCAGGATCCCATCAAGAATATAATTACATTTTTCCATCATGTCTCCTTAGGCTACTGTGGGCCGTGACAATTTCTTAGAGGTTTTCTGTTTTTGATGACTGATATGGTTTGACTGTGTCCCCACCCAAATCGCAACTTGAATTGTATCAGTAGTGTGGAGTGTTGCTGAAAAGATACCCAAAATATGTAAGCGACTTTGGAACTGCATAACAGGCAGAGGTCGGAACAGTTTGGAGGGCTCAGAAGAAGACATGAAAATGTGGGAAAGTTTGGAAAGGCATGATTAGTTCTGAAATGTGAGGACACGAGATTTCGAGGGGTCGAGGTGGAATGATATGGTTTGGCTGTGTCCCCATCCAATCACTTGTTGAATGGCTTTGATAAAATGCTGACAGTGATATGAACAATAAGGTCCAGGGTGAGGTGGTCTAAGATGGAGATGAAGAACTTATAGGGAACTGGAGCAAAGGTGATTCTTGTTATGTTTTAGCAAAGAGACTAGTAGCACTTTGTCCGTGCCCTAGAAATCTGTGGAACACTGAACTTGAGATCATTTAAGATACCTGGCAGAAGAAATTTCTAAGCAGCAAAGCATTCAAAAGGTGACTTGGGTGCTGTTAAAAGCATTTTGTTTGGAAAGCGAAATAGCATAAAAGTTCAGAAAGTTTGCAGCCTGACGATGCAGTAGAAAAGAAAAACCTATTTTTTTGTGGAGAAATTCAAGCCAGCTGCAGAAATTTGCATAAATAGCAAGGAGGCTAATGTTAACCCCCAAGACCGTGGGGAAGATGTCTCCAGGCCAGGGAAGATGTCTCCAGGCCATGTTGGAGACCTGCAGGGCAGCCCCTCCCATCATAAGCCCAGAGGCCGAGGAGGAAAAAGTGGTTTTGTGGGCCAGGCCCAGGGTCCGCATGCTGTGTGCAGCCTAGGGACTTGGTACCTTGTGTCCCAGTTGCTTCAGAAGCCCTAAGCCTTTGCAGTTTGCACATGGTGTTGAGCCTGTAGGTGCACAGAAGTCAAGGATTGAGGTTTGGGAACCTCCATCTAGATTTCAAAAGATGTATGGAAATGCCTAGATGCCCAGGCAAGTCTGCTGCAGGGGTGGGGCCCTCAGGGAGACCCTCTGCTAGGGCACTGTGGAAGGGAGATGTGGGGTTGGAGCCCCCACACAGAGTCCCTACTTGGGCACTACCTAGTGCAGCTGTGAGAAGAGGGCCACCATCCCCCAGAATGGTAGATCCACTGACGGCTTGCACCATGCACCTGGAAAAGCCACAGACACTCAGTGCCAGCCCGTGAAAGCAGCTGGAACGGAGGCTGTACCCTGCAAAGCCACAAACGTGGAACTTCACGAGACCATGAGAACCCACCTCTTGCATCAGCATAGCCTGGATGTGAGAACTAAAGTCAAAGGAGATCATTTTGAAGCTTTAAAATGTGACTTCCTCACTGGATTTTGGACTTGCATGGGGCCTGTAACCCCTTTGTTTTGGCCAATTTCTCCTATTTAAAACAGCTGTATTTATCCAATACCTGTACCCCCATTGTATCTAGGAAGTAACTAGTTTGATTTTGATTTTACAGGCTCATGGGTGGAAGGGACTTGCCTTGTCTCAGATGAGACTTTGGACTGTGCACTTTTGAGTTAATGCTGGAATGAGTTAAGACTTTGAAGGACTGTTGGGAAGGCACGATTGGTTCTGAAATGTGAGGACACGAGATTTTGAGGGGTCGGGGTGGAATGATATGGTTTGGCTGTGTCCCCATCCAAATCACAACTTGAACTGTATCTCTCAGAATTCCCACATGTTGTGGCGGGGGGCACTCAGGGATAGGTAATTGAATCATGGGGGAACAGTCCTTTCCATGCTATTCTCATGATAGTGAATAAGTCTCACACTATCCAATGGTTTTATCAGGGGTTTCCCTTTTGCTTGCTCCTCATTTTCTCTTGCTGCTGCCATGTAAGAAGTGCCTTTTGCCTCCCGCCATGATTCTGAGGCCTCCCCAGCCATGTGGAGTTGTAAGTTCAATTAAACCTCTTTTTCTTCCCAGTCTTAGGGATGTCTTTATCAGCAGTGAGTAAACAGACTGATGCAATGACCTGAGAGTTTTGAGGGGGTACTCATCATGTACTTTGCAGAATGCTCAATCAGGCTTTTTCTAATGCTTTTCTAATCATAAGACATAGGTTATCGGTTTTGAAAAGGAAGATCACAAGGTAAAGTGCAATTCTCATCGCATTACATTAAAAGTAGATACTATAAGCATAATCTATCACTGATTTTACTGTCTATGTTTAAACTGTACAACATGTCTTGATATACTTATACATAGTGAAATAATTAGCATAATCAAGCAAATTAATGCATCTATCACTTTACATTGTTTTTGTGTGTGAGGTAAGAGCACCTAAAATGTATTACTGTTGATGTTAATCTTGATCACATAGCTGATGGAGTTTGTCATTTTCCTTGACCACAAACTTACTTTTTTCCCCCTTTCTACACTGTAGTCTTTGGGAGAAAGTCACTGCACAGCCTACAGTTAAAGAATGAGGGCTTATTCTCTACCCCCTTGAGGGCAGAGTGTAATGTAGATACTCATCTATGTTACTTTTACTCTTTATGTAAATTACTTTGAATTTTCCTGCATCCGAGGTTTGTCTCTTCTCCCCTATTTGTTTATTCATTTATTTATATTGCAACATATTTGTATGGACTCACAAATATATTTTTTAAGCTGGGGTTTATATTCAGTATTTAACACTATTTTGTTTTTCAAGGTGTTCTAGCTTTGGCCATTGGGAGCTATTTTAGTTAGCTCCTGTGTCTTTTGTGTGTCTTTGACACACTTCTATCATTGTGAGTATTTTTGTTTGTTTGTTTTGGTTTTTTGCACTTGCTTGCCTTCTGCCCCTACAAGGTATTCCAAGCACATCTCCTATATTTCTTGACTCACTCCTAGAACCAGCCATTTCTCCAAAGATTCATGGTTTCTTTTATCAGAGAATAATATTAGGAACCAAGATCTAAGTGCTAAGTAGGCTTATTGCTACTTCAGTGTTGATGCTTCCAGACTATCTCAACTGACAGAGAAAAAAAAATATGTGCCAGCATATTAACCCATGTATATACACATATTTATAAATAGATCTATATTTCTATATCCAGAAATATCTATATTAAGCAAAATGTAAGTTCATACTGGTGTATTGAAGTCTACTGTAATAACACATGTATAATTCTAGCCGTATCTCCTTCGTCACTGCAATCTCTCATTCCAAACGTAAGAAAACTGCCTGTCAGCCACTGTCAGCCAATCATTTATATACTTGTTCAAATCCATTATGTTTGTATAGTGGTATGAGGATTGTTAATCTATACCCCTGTGTGAACAGCTTTTTCAACTAGAATATAGTGCTTATGTACAGTTTCTTTTGCCTTTACTATTACAGACTCATCTCCATATATTTTCAAAGTTACTTATGTCACCACTGTTATCGTCCACTCCCTTCAGATAAGATATTTCATACATTTGCAATACAGTTAGATATTTTTTATCTCAGCCTGAATTCCATCTTGGAGTCTCCTGACCTCTAAATGACTTTTTTAAAAATCTGTGTAAGGTTAGGTTTACTTTTTGTTTTGTGAAGTTCTGTGGATCGCAACAGACTCATAGTGTATGTACTCAATATTTCAGCATCACATAGAATAATCTTAGCTCCCTAAAAAAACCTCTGTGTTCCATCTCTTCACTACCATCACCCATCCCACAAACCCCCACTGAATGCCTGGCAACCACTGGTATGTTAAGCATATCTATAGTTTAGCCTTTTTTTTTCTAATAGCATATGAATATAATCATATGGTAAGTAGCATTTTCCAGCTGGAGAGTTTTCCTTAGCAATATGCATTTAAGATTCACCCATATCTTTGCATGGCTTGACACCTCATCCTTTATTATTATTTAATAGTATTTCATTGAATGGATTTCTTGTATTATGCTTATCTATTTACTTATTGAAGGACATTGTGGTTGCTTACAGTTTTTGGTGATTCTGAATAAAAATACTATAAACATAGCTTTGTTAAGAAATTGTCAAACTGTCTTTCAGGGTGGCTGTATCATTTGCAGTTGCACCAGCAAGAATTGAGAGTAATGGTTGCTCAGCCTCCTATCCTGTGATTGACGCTATCAGGTTTATTTGGGAGACAGGAGGGAGCTCTTAGCCGCAGTCCAACAGTTGTGTAGTGGTATATCATCATTGTTTTCATTTGAAGCAAATTTTCAAGCAAATGATGTATCATTTGCTTAGGTGCTATCTGTTACATTTAGTAACAGTTTATATATTTTGCTCATTTTTAATTGGGTATTTTGGTTTAATATTGTTGACTTTTAGTGTTCCTAGCATGCTTTGGATACTACTCATTTATCAGATATATTTTGCAAATGCTTTCCCCACGTGCATGGTTTCACTTTTTATTCTATCAACAGTCACTTTCACAAAATATTTCATTTTTAATGAAATAGAAGATCAATATTTTATTTCATTAATCATCCTTTTGTTGTTTTATCTAAAAATTTGTCATCAAATTCAAGGGCATGTAGATTTTGCCCACGTTTTCTTCTAGAGCTTTTATAGTTTGTTTTGATAAGTTGTGTCATTATTGTCATTCAGTTGGAAGAATTTTTTAATTTCCATCCTGATTTTGTTTTTGACCTGATGCTCATTCAGGGGCAGGTTATTTAATTTTCATTTATTTGCATGGTTTTGAAGGTTCCTTTTGGAGTTGATTTCCAGTTTTATTGCACTGTGGTCTGACACAGTGCTTAATATAATTTCACTTTTCTTAAATGTAATGAGGCCTATTTTATGGCCTATAATATAGTCAATATGGGAGAAAGTTCCACACGCTGTTTAATAGAATGTGTATTCTGTGGTTGTTGGATGAAATGTTCTGTGTATATCTGTTAAGTCCGTTTCTTCCAAGGTATAGTTTAAACCCATTGTTTCTTTGTTGACTTTCCGTCTTGATGACCTATCTAGTGCTGTCAGTGGAGTATTGACATCCCCTACTATTGTTGTGTTGCTGTCTATCTCATCTCATTTCTTAGGTCTATTAGTAATTTATTAGTAATTGTTTTATTAATTTCGGAGCTCCAGTGTTAGGTGCATATGTTTAGGATTGTGATATTTTCCTGTTGGACAAGGCCTTTTAGCATTCTTATTTCTTTTTTTTCTTTGAGATGGAGTCTCGCTCTGTCACCCAGGCTGGTGTGCAGTGGCGTGATCTCAGCTCACTGCAAGCTCCGCCTCCCAGGTTCATGCCATTCTCCTGCCTCAACCTCCCCAGTAGCTGGGACTACAGGCGCCCACCACCATGCTCCCCTTCCCTTAAGGGTTTGAGCATCTATGGTGGCCAAACAGACAAGCCACATCCCTGTCACATGTCCTGCAAGGGAGGTCGGGGAACTCTCCCATTTCACTATCAAAAGAATTTACTGTTTGTTTCAGTCAATACTTAACTATAGGGCACTAAACTCCCTTATTTATTTTTGACAGCTTACAATTGTCAATTATTTCTCTGATCCTTTAAAATGTAGTCTTCCCTTAAGGGAAGGGGAGCATGCAGACGGGCGCAGGTGCAGGAGCCAGAATGAGTGCCCCTGGTCTCCAGCCCCACAGCAGCATCCAAGAGTGGGTGCCTGCAGCTCCGAAATCACAACGGGGTGAGTGTTATAGTGCACTCTCTTAGATTTACCATCTATGGATGGCTTAAGTGTTAACCAGCTCAATGCCCTCTTGGTATCCAGGTCTTTGTCTGACATCCAGGAAGAATCAGGTCACACAAGGACTTGAAGGATGAATGCAGGAATGCAGGGGTTTTATTAAGTGGTGGAGGTGGCTCTCAGCAGGATGAATGGGGAACTGAAAAAAGGATGGAGTGGGAAGATGATATTCCCCTGGAGTTGACGATCCAGCAGCTGATCTCCTCTCTGACTGCCCCAAGCCAATTCCTATTGGCGTTCAGGTGCTCCTTCTCTTCTCTCTGCCCCATTTTCCTGCCATCCTTCTGCTCTTCTGTTAGTCCTCTCGTCTGCTTGTATGTTTCTGGAGCCTGGGGTCTGGGATTTATATGGGTACAGAATAGGGGGGTGTGGCAGGCCAAAAGACAACTTTTGGGTGCCAGAACAGGAATGTTTGTTCCCATTCGGGGCCACAGGTTTCCAGGCTTGAGGGCAGGGTCCTTGCCAGGGAACCGCCCTCTTCTACCCAGTATTTCCCTGTCTCCTGTCCATATCAGTAGCACTGAAATTTCTAAGGCTGGTATTTTAAAGGGGTTGAGGTAACCCTAGGGACATGGTCCAGGATTACCATGGCTAGAGTGTGATCAATTTCGGTGTGCTGGGTTGAACAGAGACTGTTGCAGTTCTCACCCAGTTCCCATTATACTAAAGTTTACTGTACTTATCTACCAACTTGTTGACTTTCTTGTACAACTTAACACTTGGAGTGTTAAGATTGCAGAAGCATCTGGAACCCCAAATAGTCTTTGAGGAATTTTCTTTCTACTGATACAGTCTGTAATATCTGGTGTACCCACCTACTATAGGTTGTGTTTCACAGGGATCATGTGGGTTTTTAGGGGCATATAGTTGAAAGTGGACTCAAGTACAGAAAGTCACTATTTGCAGCCTCGAACCATTGTTTCCTTCTTAGATGTAAGATTTTTCCTTATGTGTTTATTTACAGACGCCTTCCTCATTTTTTTCCTTAAGAAATTTCTAACTTTTTTTTACCTTCCATGCTTTCTATTGAATGCATTCCTTTATTTATTTATTTTTTATTTTAGTTTAGTTTTTTGAGAGTCTCACTCTGTTGCCCAGGCTGGAGTGCAGTGGTGCAATTTTGAATTTTGGCTCACTGCAAGCTCCACCTCCCGGTTCACGCCATTCTCCTGTCTCAGCCTCCTGAGTAGCTGGGACTACAGGCGCCCACCACTACGCTTAATTTTTTGTATTTTTAGTAGAGATGGGGTTTCACCATCTTGGCCAGGATGGTTTCAATCTCCTGACCTCGTGATCCGCCCGCCTGAGCCTCCCAAAGTGCTGGGATTACAGGTGTGAGCCACCGTGTCCAGCCACATTCCTTTATTTCTATCAGACAGATCACCGTATGTTAGAAAGCACCTTAATTTTGGATAAGATTTTTACCTTTCATGGGCTAAAAGCCTCCATTAAAGAGTTAATAGATAAATATATCAACATCTTGGTATTAGTTTATTTGAACCTGAGCTCATACTCAATCAGTGTTTTCAGCAATATTTAATTCTGCTTTTGTAGGTTTCACATTCTACTTGCAAAATAATGGATGATTATTACCTTATTATTATGATGATGTTTGTGAGTGAATTTTCAGGCATTTTTATTGGAATTTGTGATCACATTGAGAGCCATAAAACATTTTACATTTTTCAGATAGAAGTAATAGTACGGGGCCGGGTGCAGTGGCTCATGCTTGTAATCCCAGCACTTTGGGAGGCCAAGATGGGCAGATCACCTGAGGTCAGAAGTTCGAGACCAGCCTCCCCAACATGGTGAAGCCCTGTCTCTACTAAAAATACAAAAATTAACCAGGCATGGTGGTGCACACTTGCAGTCCCAGCTACTAGGGAGGCTGAAGCTAGATGATATCTTGAACCCGGGAGGCAGAGGATACAGTGAACTGAGATTGTGCCACTGCACTCCAGCCTAGGAGACAGATGGAGACCCTGTCTCGAAAAAAAAAAGTGAAGTGATAGGGGGACCCACTTCTGAAAGAGATCCTATTGCATCCTTATCCCTCTTTTAGTTCTCTCATATATGCAATGGGGAGTCTCTGTTAAATTTTTTGATTTATGAAATGATACACAATGTCAGGAATGACACTAATTAAAATCTGTATATTTACTCATTTGAATCTTGACAATCATTCTTATTTAAATGAACCTCATTCGAATAGTTAATATTTAACATGTTTTCTTCAGGAATTTTTATTAGCAATGAGAATATTAATTGAGGATGGCTGGGCTTATATTCTGTAAGAATTGTACCCTTTTATTGAATATTTAAACTAAGTTTAAGTATATATAAAAGATCAGATATTGCAACATGTTTCTGGTATTAATTTCCAAAAAATTTTTTTATACGTGAAATTATGAAATGGTACTTCCTATAGTCTAGTACTAAAAATTAAAAAAAGTCTTTTATCGTTCTTACTGCATAAAAATGCTTTAGTGCGTATTGTTAAGAAGAATAAACCAATCCACTTTAGTTTTCTTATCCCTGTGACTTATTTATGCACTTGATATTTCTCAGTGTAGCCCTACAACAACGTCTTTAAATTATGTAATTATCTATAAACTCAACAGAAGAAACCTAAAAGTTGACTCTCAGCATTTTCTTGGCCTTTCTCATTTTGTGGTTGATTGTGGCCTACATAATTTCCCTGAAATGAGTCAGCTTCCTTCCAAACAGTTTAGGATTCCAAGCCCTCTATATAGGCTGCTGCTCAATACTTGTTCTTTGCTCATTTCTACTGCCAATATATTTTGTTATAAAAATGAACCACATTTTTTGGCCAATAATAATATATTTGCTATAAAGGTTATATTGCAAATTTCACTAGGTTCCCTAAAGAACCTTATCATCACCATTGCTATTTCTCTAAATAAATATATGCATGAAAATTGTGTAGAGGGAGAAAGTTTTAAAACATTAATTATGTATATAGAAAGTTCCAATTGATATCTAGCAAAAACATGAATAATTTTTCAGTTTCATTCACCTAGTGTGCAAACTAGGATCAATCATAATGAAAAAAAACCCTCCCCCAAAACAGCTACAGCTTCATTTTCCTCGTCTTCTCTGTAATGAAGGCTCCAAGTTGACACAGATGGTAATAATAAAGAGACCAGTTCTGAGAGCTGCCAACTGCGTCATCCTGACCCCTTTCAACACACCTCATCTGAAACGATAACTATAATTCCTGTCCTACATTACACTCTGCTGTAGTGCCACACATCTTTTAAAAGTATTAAGGAAACCATTCAGAGAGCATTATTGGAAAATAAGAGAGGGCAACTATTCTGGTCAACCAAGTAATGAGTTTTAATACTTCCCAGCAGTTACCTAAAATCCCAGCTGATTTCAAAGAATTTAAGAGGTAAAAGGGAAAAGGCTCAATGGCAGAGTGGGGATGGGCTGGGGAGAAATCCTTTAGAGCTAATATGTTATCTGGCAGTGTTATCTTCCTCCACTTGTATCTGCAGTATTTCAACATATATAAATCTATTATAGTGTTGGAGAAAGGGCCCACTGTCTGAGCTTTTATTCTTTTAGGAGAAACATCCATGTAAAGCTCTTTGTAGATTAAGCAATTCAATTTTATACATACAGAATGCCTAATTGGCCAAAAAAATTCTATTCTACCTAAAGCTATACCATAATTAAAAAATAGTAAATAGCAATAGCACTTTAAAATAAATTTGATCAATGAATATTCCTTGTCCATTTGTATAAAATACTTAAATAAAAACTTTTGTAAAATGTTATATTTATCTGCTTTAAAATATTTTACTATTAACTAAAAGTTTTACCCTAGGACTGATTCATATTTACACAACTTCAATGTTGAAGTAAAACCCTACAGCCTATCATGTGAATTTATACAAATCATGTATGTAGTATGTAGGGTTTTTTTTCTTTTTCAAATTAAGAATATCAGAAAATACAAAACAAAATTTTATTTATTATTCATTATTTCAGATCTACAGTAAACAGAATCCTGCTCAGATAATTTGAGAAATTTTTCAAGTAAGAGTATGAATGAATGAATGTTGAGACATCTAGAGATTAGCAGCTGTGGGAAGTCATTGCCAGCTCTAAGCTGAACAGCAAAGGAGGTAATAGCACTACAGGATCTGAAGAGTAATAGAGCCTTAAGGTAGTGGTCTTCCACATTGGAACTGCAGTCATTGAAGGTATTGACCACTGACAGATAATGCTGCCAAATATGATACGGAGTGGGGAACAAATACCCCAACCTTCCCTCTTGCGTTGTGATTGGCATGCTATTGCTCCCCATTGCCTGAACCCAGCAATCTGAAGCCAAATGGAAAGAAAGTCAGTAACACAATCCAAGGGAGTCAGCCTCTCAGAACAGAAAAAAGAACATGAAAAGACAGAGACTTGATTGAGGTCAGAAGGCAAAATAAGAAACCCAACACATCCATATTCCCAACACAAAGACTTGACCACAAAGAATTAATAGCTGGTAAATTTTGCCTACAGCTATTTAACAAAAAATAAATACCACTCTATTTGGAGATGCATGGTAAATTTCTGCATATACCAGGCATATGGATTTTCAAAGATTTTAAAAAATGCATAAAATCACAAATAGGAAGAAACAATCATTCCAAATATTTACCCATGAAAGTAAGCATCACCGTGATGGTTAATACTGAGTGTCAACTTGACTGGATTGAAGGATACAAAGTGTTATTCCTGGGTGTGTCTGTGAGGGGGTTACCAAAGGAGATTAACACTTGAGTCAATGGACTAGGAGAGACAGACCCACCCTCAATCTGGGTGGGCACCGTCTAACCAGCTGCTAGCACAGCTAGGATAAAAGCAGGCACAGAACGTGAAAGGACTAGTCTGGCTAAGTCATCTGGGCTCCATCTTTCTCCTGTGCTGGATGCTTCCTGCCCTTGAACATCAGACTCCAAGTTATTCAGCTTTTGGACTCATGAACATACATCAGCGATTTGCCAGGGGTTCTCAGGCCTTCAGCCACAGACTGAAGGCTGCACTGTCAGCTTCTCTACTTTTGAGGTTTTGGGACTTTGACTTGCTTCCTGGCTCCTCAACTTGCAGATGGCCTATTATGGGACCTCACCTTGTGATTGTGTGGGTCAATTTCCCTTAAAATCTCCCCTTCATATATTCATCTATCCTATTAGTTCTGTTTCTTTAGAGAACCCTGACTAATGTAATCATTAACTATGAGTGAACCTCATTTCAGATATTTTTCTACGGATATACACATATGGAAAAACAAAGATAAACTTTTTGTTAATAAAAATGAGACTGTAGTATATAAAGCTAATATAGTAAAATCAATGAATTTCTTTTACAAGAATAAAATATCTGAAATAAAACAAAATAAAAGAGTTCAAATAAATGTTTCCTTACCACAGTGCTGTTTTATATTTTAAAATAACCTAAAGTTTAGAAAATATTTTACTCAGATTAAAAGACATGCATCGGTAATGTAATCATAGTTTTCCATTTAAAAAACCTATTAACTTTCTGCTACAAACAAGGAAGATATTAGAATGTAGCATATTTCCATCCGTCTTCTGCTTATATCCCAACGTTTGTAAAATATATTATTCTATTTACATTATTCAGGTTTACTTTTCATATTGTTACATTCTGCAAAAATGTTTAGTTCTATTTTCAAGGGGAATAGATTTTTATTAGTGTAGGTGTTATAAGACTGTCTTTACTTGAATTCTTTGAGTCTTATATTCCATAAATTATTAGGGTCTTTCATGTTTTCAAATGTCTCCATGCCTTGTTGATACTTGAACTCTGACTTAGCTGGCTATACAATGATTGGGTCACATTTCTTTACCTTCTGAACTTTTAGAAGTTGCTTCATTGTCTTTAGCCACAACATACTGATGGCTGTGGAGAAAATATGGGACTCCTCTGATTTGTCTTCTCTGTTTGTATTTTCTTTCTCTGCTCTAGATGCCTGATGAATGATACCTTTACCTTGAAATTTAATAGCCTGAAAATGTTGTCTTGATGTTAGGTAACGTGAATTAAAATTTTATGGTACAGCATCTGCAGTTTAAGTTTTTTACATTCTTTCTTTTTACATCTCAATTTTAAGAGGTGTTGCAAAGAAATCACTGTAAATACAGAAGTAGCCCTCACGTTCCACCAAAGTCAATTAGAGTGTTTCATGGATGTGCATGAACCTGTAAATGTCCAGTTAAAAAACTGAACCCAGGCTGGGCGCGGTGGCTCACACCTGTAATCTCAGCACTTTGGGAGGCCGAGGCAGGTGGATCACGAGGTCAGGAGATCAAGACCATCCTGGCTAACACGGTAAAACCCCGTCTCTACTAAAAATACAAAAAATTAGCCAGGCGTGATGGCGGGCGCCTGCAGTCCCAGCTACTCGGGAGGCTGAGGCAGGAGAATGGCGTGAACCCAGGAGGCAGAGCTTGCCGAGATTGCACCACTGCACTCCAGCCTGGGCGACGGAGTGAGACTCTGTCAAAAAAAAAAAAAAAAAAAAAAAAAAAAAAAAAAAAAAAACCTGACCCCAACAAAGGGTCTTACAGAAAACAAGGAACAAACAAAAAAAATGTTACAACCAAACAACAGACTTTTGAGTCATGTTTCAGGCCAAGAGGTGATAAGTTACTGTAGTTGCTTGAGCTGGGTGGTGAACTATTACCTGGCAACAAAACTGAAATAGAAGGTGGCTTAGTAAAATACAGATTCAGAATGAGTGCCTTAAGGATAAGGCATATAAGACCAAACTGATTTTCTTTTCCACAAGGTTTTCAGGTAAGGCCATTGTAGAAGATACCTTGTTTGGGAACTTCAGTAAGTTGCTTCACTTGTCTCATATTTTCATTTTCAGGATGGAGACTTGAGACTGAATTGTAGTGCAATTAGGTAAATTTTTACCCATTTTAAATATAATATTAAAATATTAATTATAAATTACCTTATTTGAATCTGGAATAATATTTATTGCAGGGCATATATCTAAGCTGTAAATGTCCTGTTAGAAGAGAACATATTCATCTTGCTAAGGTATATGCTATATGACTGGCACTGTGCTCAACTCAGAGTCATTGAATGAACAGTATTTATTTAATATATGAATGAGAGCACTTCAAGTATATAGAAAGATATCTCAAAAGATTCAGCCTTACATTGCTCATAACTTCATTTCAATGACTTAGATGAAAACCTCCTGAACATTTTTATCAATTTTATGGATACCCCAAATCATAAGGGAATGTATATATCAATTAGATGATGAAATTGGGATGCAACTATGTCGTGGCAGGCTAAAGAAATAGAATGACTTTGACAAGAGGAAATTACATAGAGGCATCTGAGTCTCCTAAACCAATTTCAAAGGTATGAGAGGGGGGTTATATAAATAATAGTTGATAGATGAAAAAACTCAGAAGTTATAGTTGACAGCAATTTTAATATAATATGAAAAATGTGGTTAGACTTTTAGGAAAAAAATCTAATAAAATCTAATAGAAATCGGTGGTCCACTCATTTCTCCACCTATGATGTTAAAAATATCTCTTCTGGGTACGACATCCCAAAAGAGGTGTAGGCCTTTGAAATCATGGTCAGAAGGAAGATATCAGAGGGGTTAAAGGAAATTTGATGCCAGGTGTAAAATGTATTTCAAAGAACTGAACGTGTTACACTAAGTAAAATTCTATTGGGTGAAGGCCAAATATCTCCAAACATATGAAGAGGTGTCATGTAAAAAGATATTACATGTGATCTCTGTAGCCCCAGGGGTTCCTGCTGATCTAGGACATATGTACTGAAGTTATGAACAGAAATTTAAAAATCAGAGAAACCTAAACATGAGAAGCATCACGTGGACAGCTCTGATGTGTAAATCCTCATCACTGGAAGTGTTCGAAAGAGGCAGAATAACCCCTTTAAAAGGCTTTTAATAAGGTTATCAAAAATTGTATAAATAATAAAATTATTTTGAAGTCCTTTCTAAACTAAAATTATATAACTATTAATACATCATTTCTTCCATTTTTTAAGAATGTGAAAAATAATTTAACCTAGGCTACCTATATGTAAATCACATTTCCACTAGTCTTTAGTTGTACAATATTGAACAAAGTATGTAAATTGTTAGTGTTTATGTTTCTTCACCTGTAAAATGACAATAAATGGGTTATTGAGACTATCACATGAATTAATATCTGGAAGGTACAGTGAATGTCAGAGTAAAAATGCACATGCAACAAAAATAGTTTTTAATATTTTGTGGAAAACATTGAAAAATTTGACTCAGCACTACTGTTCAATCCCTGCAGAAAACTAGATTGCCAGTGGAAGAGTCTTGAGAGGGACAAAATGCCAAAGGACAAAGATGAGCAAACTTGGTCACCTGACAATAACCACAGCACCTCCATTTGAGCTATGCCGGTTATATAGTGTCTCATAGTCACTGGTCTATAGTAAGTATAACAAAATTGTGAACAAGTGAATATATACATTAATCAATTAATATCAGGCTTCTCTATAACATTTAATTTTTATGAAATGTGTCTGGTCCTGAAATATGTTGTAAAAATATCCCGCTAATCTTAGTTCAATAGTTTGTTCATCAGAAATATCATTAAGATATCCATTGGTAATAATTAATAATAAGACTTAATGCAGACTTAGTGCAGAACCAGGGCCATGAACCCTTATGATGAATGAAGAAAGGTATCACATCTTTCCACCCCTACATCCCATTGATGACAGTTGACAAAGTAAAGACTAAAACTGAATATATGGTGGTCCTCTAGCTAGTGTCCCTGGGGTCAGGTCCATGGAGTATCTGGATCCTTCTTGATTTCACCCCTGATTTTACACTTCTCACCATTTTGCATTCTTTGAAATTCTTGTCTTTTAGTGTTTATGTCAAAGATCTCTCTTTGTCTCTCTCTCTCTCTCTCTATGTCAAAGATCTTTCTCTCTCTCTCTCTCACACACACACATACACACAAACACCCACACCACTCTTACTTTTCATTCTTACATTTAACTTTTCTTTTCATCAAAATATGTACATAGTTTTGAGTTAGATTTAGATTTTTTCCATAAAACAGGATTATCCCAATTCAATCCCATCTTTTTTTTCCCCACTTTCAACCATGTTAACTAATTATTTTGATATTTACCTTCAGAAGTCAAACAACATAACTTAGCACCATATGTTTCCTCCCATTTTGGAAAGTGAAGATTTATCTCTCAACTCTCTATTCAGTTCTTATTTTGGGATTTTTTGTAAGCATGATTCTAGCATTATTTTAATGTAAGTTTAAACAAGGTGGAATCTTTTCGTGTTTGTTCACTGATGTATCTAAAGCATTCCCAGCAGTAAAGATAGGTACAAGAAAGATATTTAATAAATAATTTTTGAACTGATGAATGATTCCTGACTTTTTTTGTCTGTTACTTCTCCCTTTTATTTGACTATCTTGTTCATTTAGCCTATGTCTTCCTCTTTCTTGTTTCATTCCCTTCGTTGGCCAAACACAACGCCCAAAAACTTTAAAAGAAAGAGTGCATAGATGGTTTTTAATTTTGTTTTTGGGTTTTAAAACATTCAATGTATCAAAATGCTTTTATTCTATATTTAAACTTGAATAATTCTTTAGGTATAGGATTCTAGGTTGGAAATCATATTCCCTTAGAATTTTGAAGTTATTGATCTATTGTTTTTTAATATCTTCACTGGACTCTTACTTTTGGTGAGAGCTTGGCAGGGTTTGGAACTATAGATTGAAAGTAAATTTCCCCTATGATAGAAGTATTTGCTTTATTGTATTCTAGTTTTAGCATTTAGGTAAAAATGCCAATGGCAGTCATCATTAACCTTGTACGTGTTTGTTCTTTTTCTCTGGAAGCTATGGGCTCTTCTATTTTCTCCAGTGTTCTGAGGCCTTAAAACCCTTTGTCTTAGTCTGCATTTATTTTTAACCATTGTACTGGTTAAAATGGACCCTTTTAATCTGAACAGTTTTATGTGCCCAATTCTCAGAAAGTTTTTTCGATTGACTGGATGATTTTCTGTCTTCATTTTTCTCTGTCAAATTATTTGGATATTGAATCTACTACATTGACTCCTTCCAACATTACAATTCTTTACCTTTGATTTTTAAATCCTTCCAGTTTGTACTGTATGTTGTATGAGGTTTTCTCAAGTTTACCTCCCAATCTTTTTATTAATTGTTTCATTTCTACCTGTCCAATTCTCAGGAAGTTTCTTCAATTGACTGAATGATTTCCTCTCTTCATTTTTCTCTATCAAATTACTTGGATATTGAATCTACTGGATTGATTGATTCTAACATTATAATTCTTTACCTTTGATTTTTAAATCCAGTTTATACAGTATGTTTTTTATCTTCTAATCTTTTTATTGATTGTTTCCTTTCTATTATAGATGCCATTTCTGAGACCTTTTCTATTCTCTGGTGTTTGTATCATCCTCTTCTTGTTTTACGGATGCATTATCTTCTCTTATCTCTCTGAGGTAATTAAATGGCTACAATGCAAAACTTTGGGGAAGGTTTGCATGAGTCTTTCAGGTAGATTAGTTGCTTTCTCTGATGGATATCCAAAGATATGTCATTATATCTATCTGTTTTATGTATGTTCTATTATAATTTTCCCATTATTTAATGTTATCTATAAATTCCCAAGCTGTAAATCTTAGAACTCACATTATATTTATATGTGTTCCTCACCATACTCTAAAATGCTCAAGTCATAAGCTTTCTTAATCTTTTTTGAATAAAGAATGGAAAAATTCACACAAAATACATACTTGCTTTTACCTTGTTTATAATTCTATCTTTAGCAGTCAGCGAAGTGCACGTTGTGCTTTATATTCTTAGGATACAACTTACCAACAAATTGATGGAATTTGAAAGAGAATTTTTTTCTTATAAAACATTTCAGTGGCCCTAAATTTTCAAGCATGTGCTTTGTACTTGGGAAGCAATTCACCTATTTACTTGGCAACAGTATTTCTTTCATATCTACTTGGTGCTATGGAGAAGTAAATTAAAACAAAGCTTAAAAAATCTTGTGAATTTAATTATCCAATTACTTAGTTCATTATGAATATGTGCAAATCCAAATTGAATAAATAAACAATTCCATGAGGACTGAGGCTCTGCTATTTTACTTGTAATTACACTTATAGCTCTCATGGCATCTATTTATTGTCAGACACTGTTTTTCTATGCAGATACAGTCTAGAGTAGATAATTATTAGATGCAGCCAAAATTTAAAAATAAATTAAATGAAAGAAACCTTCTTGTTTTAAGCTGAAGATTGCACAAATTACTTCTTCTCTAAATACTGTCTGATACCCACCATTCTACATAATTTTTACATAGTTGCTCATTGTCTATAAAAAATAATGTTTGCCCTTGTGAGACATTGATGCATCAATAGTGCTTCATTATAATGACCGCTTCAAGCCACAGTATTTTTCCGCATTTTTTTAGGTCTATGTTCTCTTAAAACTAGTCTACCTAGGCTGGGCGCGGTGGCTCACGCCTGTAATCCCAGCACTTTGGGAAGCCAAGGCGGGCGGATCACGAGGTCAGGAGATCGAGACCATCCTGGCTAACACGGTGAAATCCCATCTTTACTAAAAATACAAAAAATTAGCCGGGCATGGTGGTGGGCGCCTGTAGTCCCAGCTACTCGGGAGGCTGAGGCAGGAGAATGGCGTGAACCCAGGAGGCGGAGTTTGCAGTGAGCTGAGATCGTGCAGTGCACTCCAGCCTGGGCGAAAGAGCGAGACTCCGTCTCAAAAAAAAACAAAACAAAACAAAAAACAACAAAAACAACAACAACAACAAAACTAGTCTACCTCTTCCCTTAGAAACTTTGCATCATTTAACAGCTTGTGTTAGAGAGAATGGCCTCCCAAAAATGCCTATGACTTAGTCACCAGAATCTATTCATCTGTTACCTTACATGGAAAGCAGGACTTTGTGGGTGGTATCAAATTCTCGAGATGGAACAATTATTCTGGATTATCTAGATAGACACAATCTAATGACATAATCTCTTTAGAGCAGGAAATCTTTCCTAGCTGGGCCAGAGAGCAAGACGAGACAGGAAAAAGAAAAGAGTTTCAAAGAGTGAGAGGGACAAGCTTTGATGTTGCTAGCTTTGCAGATGGAAGAATAGGGTGAAAGGTGAGGAATATAGGGGGTTCCAGGAGCTGGAAATGGCCCTCACTTGAGAGACAGACAAAAGATGGGAGCCTCCACCCTACAACACTAAGGATATGTACTCAGCCAACAGCCTAAATGAGGAAACAAGCTTTTTCTAGAGCCTCCTGAGAAGAACACAGCCTGCTTGAAACCTTTGCTGGATTTTGGATAATACATTTGTGTTGTTCAAGTCATTAACTTGACTATAATTTGTTATTGCACAATAGAAACCTAATAAACAATCCGGGCACGGTAGCTCACGCCTGTAATCCCAGCACTTTGGGAGGCTGAAACAGGCAGATCGCCTGAGGTCAGGAGTTTGAGACCAGCCTGGCCAACATGGTGAAATGCTGTCTCTGCTAAAAATACAAAAATTAGCTGGGCATGGTGGCGGGTGCCTGTAATCCCAGCTACTCAGGAGGCTGAGGCTGGAGATTGGCGTGAACCTGGGAGGTGGAGGTTGCAGTGAGCCGAAGTCACGCCATTGTACTACAGCCTGAGTGACAAGAGCAAAACTCCATCTCAAAAAAAAGAAAGAGGAAGAAAGAAAGAGAGAGAGAGAGAGAGAAAGAAAGAAAGAAAGAAGAAAGAAAGCAAGCTAACAAACACCATAACAATGTTTCTTTTTTTTTTTTTTTTTTTTTTTGAGGCGGAGTCTTGCTCTGTCGCTCAGGCTGGAGTGCAGTGGCGCAATCTCGGCTCACTGCAAGCTCCGCCTCCCGGGTTCACGCCATTCTCCTGCCTCAGCCTCTCCGAGTAGCTGGGACTACAGGCGCCCGCCACCACGCCCGGCTAATTTTTTGTATTTTTAGTAGAGATGGGGTTTCACCGGTTTCACCGTGGTCTCGATCTTTTGACCTCGTGATCCGCCCGCCTCGGCCTCCCAAAGTGCTGGGATTACAAGCGTGAGCCACCGCGCCCGGCCAACAATTCATTTAGAACTTGCTAAGCACCCTAATGTAGTTATCAATGAGAAATCGTACACTGCATTGTAAGAAGATGTGTGAATGTTTTAAGAATATATATTTTTACAGGTCTCTAGTGTTTGACTTTATTCGGGTCTATTGGTTCAAGGGTTCTAGTATTAAAGTCACAAGTGATTAAGCCCCACACTACACAATTATGTATCCATTATTTAGCACAGAGATTTGGAACAGAGGAGGCAAGTCAGTAGAAAATTGCATAAATTTGAGTACTTTTTATGATTTCCTTAAAAAACAGAAAAGAAATGAAAATAAAATATGCATTAAGTAAAAAGAGGTATAAATGTAATGTTATTATATATTTCATTTCTTCAATAACATATGAAAGATTTTTTTAAAGTCACATTTAAGCTAAGACAATTTTCTTTAAAATAGCTCTGTTAAATTTTGGACAAAGTGTCTTTGGCTTTCTCTCATTCTTCATTTTCTCTTTTCATCTATCCTAAATACAGAAGTCACAAAATAGATAGCATAAAATATTTATTGAGCTCTTCAAATATCCATTCAAACATTCTCTGATAAAGGCACTTTTCAAAGCACCACCAAACAGAGAGACTCAAAGGACCAGCAAGCAATTTAAATATCTCATGTAATACTTAATTTTAAGTATCTCTGTGCATATCTATTGGTCTCATTATTTTCGGAAAGTCTGACCCCAGAGCTCTGATACCCAAACTCATTTGAGTCTTTGTGAATGTATGAGTTTTTCCTTCCTCATTAGAGTAGAATGTACAGATTTTTCTTTCCTCATTATGGTTCAGCTCACTTATACCTATTAAATAACTGGTGAGAATGTTTTGACTTCATCTTTACCCTTAAATTTAACATTTAAATATAAATATCAGTTGCACTTTAAAAATTCTCATATCCACTAAGCATTCAGTTTAGAAAGTGTTGTGTACATCATGAGAAACAGAACTGTATGATGTGAGATTTGTGCTTTATTTAGCATGGGGGACAAACGTATTTATATTACAGTGTACATGTTTGCTTTTGACAATTTTTGTTTTGTCCAAGTTTTCACAATAAGGCCCAAAATATTTACTTTTATGTTCTCTTCAATCCTCTATCTTAAATCTACTTTGCATCCAAGTATCTGGGATGAAAAGAAAATTAGTCAAAAGTTTTAGGACTCCAAATGAGTAGATTTTTATTACTGCCCCGAAAACAAAATTAAAAAGGAAATGTCATGAAAACAATGGGTTCTAGAAAAAAAAAAGCTGATATTTCTAATACAGTAAGAAAATAGATGTAATTGTCAACTCTGAAGGAGGTCATTTTACTAGCACATCCTATGGAGTGGCTGAGCTGTTAGCAGCAGCAGGCTATCCTAATGACAAACATACAACCAAAAGCCCCAGACAAGCAAAATGTTGTACACAGGGCAATGTGTGTGTGTGTGTGTGTGTGTGTGTGTGTGTGTGTGTGTGTATGCTTGCATATATGTTTCAACTGAAATCCACTTGTGTTTGAGCCTTTGATAATATTCGGACTGGACTTTGTGTTATTAAAATCTTGATTTCAAAGTGTGCTTTCAGAAACAGGGAACCCTGAAATGTTCCCTGGCTAGAAGCTCTTTTGATGGATTCATGATTGCTGAGCTAGCCTTTCAACAGGCCACAATAACTTTACTTCCAGGAAATAGCATCAGGTCAACAAATTACTTGTTTGTGGTCTGTTTGTTTTCTCAGGTCTGGATTTTCTTTGATCTTGGGTAAGCTCAAACTAATTTAGAATAAAATGAAAACAGTTCTCTGCTTCCCCACCTTTAATCAGTAATGCCCCTGACTGTTTTAATTAGAAGCAAAAGAACAGTTCTCTGTCAACTCAAGGCAAAGGACACGCAGTCCTGCCGTGGCAGAGGGAGTTGGATCCCAGGGTGGAAAGCAAGGTAATATGAAATAATGTTTGGCCCTATTTTCTCAGGGAAAAAGAGTAAGGTTTTGCTTCACTCTAGTTTAAGTTACAGCACACCCTTTCCTCTTTATTTTTTGTTACTTCTCTTCTACCGTCCGGTAATTCTTCCAACCCTGCCTCTGTTCCCAATTGGTACTGTAAGGCACTGGCATTTTCCACAGGAGAATCTTGATTATAATCCTTCAATCAACTTGCTAAGTTAAGCATATGCTTTCATCAAAAACTATATAAAACCTGTGTGGCAAAGACTGATAACTTTTGTTCTTTGGTTGGAATCAAAGTGTATACAACTTTAAACCATCTTTTATGAAACCAGCACTTTTATTTCTCCTTGTCATTTCTCTTCGGTAGGAATGCTATAAATTAGACACAGCAGCTCTTGTTTTTATTAAACAGCACATTACTGAGACAATTTATTTAAAATGCAAGATTTCATAATTTTTAATATCATTTCTCATTTTGGTTAGTGTTGCTTCTTCACTTCCATATGAATTATACATAAGTGAGAAAACAAGCCTTTTTTCATGTACAATAATCCTATTTTCCTGAACAGAACCCTGGCTGAACAGCATTAAAATTCAGGTTCCAAAATGAGCCAGCGGTAGAGAAGAAATAGAGTGGAAATTTAACACATCCACTTATTATACACTGCAAAATGCAACAGGGACTGATGCCTCATGATGTTTCTCCTCAGCTGTGATCACTCTCTCTACAATGTTGAACAAGTGGCTCTTGCTCTAGGGACTATCTGGACAATTACCTGCAGCTTGGAGTCATTACGGAGGTGATCGTCAAGGAACTGGCTCACTTGGGTTACACTTACTGCTCTGTTCCTAACTTCCTGTGTAAACAACTCTGGAGCTTAAATTTTTCTTATCTATGTTATAAAAATATGTAAATAATTTCTAAAATTTAGAAAAGTTATATAATTTAAATTCTAAATGTAACTGACAGATGGCGGAATTTCTCCCTTTTTTGGCAACACTTTTTTTAAAGTTTAGAATAGAGATTTTGGTCATCTCAATCACTGTGTCTCTCTGCTCCTGGCATCAGCATGTTTAAGTCATCCGAACACTGTACACACCATGAAATTCTACAAGAAGATATTATGTAAATGAGCCAAATTTACAACTTTGGATAGAGAAAATGATTTTAAAAATATAGTTAATAATCCATAAATGATGAAGAGGTATGTTTTCTGCTAGCTTATAGTTATGGTGGTGGAGTGAGGGGCAGTTGTGCTTCTCCTCTTTATATTTGCTCTGGACAGTAATGTACTTATTCTCTAATGAAGCACCTTTTAATAACTGTTTAGTTTCTAAGCTCTTGTGATTTTGATAGTCCCAGCATTTTCTTATTTTTCAGCAGTACTGGCTGTGAATTAGAATCTTTTCTATAAAGTTGCTATAAAATTGCCACCAACAACCAAAACTCAGCCAGCTGACACACTACCAAAAGTGGTGTGATTATTACAAAGTGCCCCCACATATTTTTGTGTGACCCTATGTGAACAACAACAACAAAATTTGGGATGCTCTCCTTTCAATTTTAAGTGGAGGAATTAGTTCAACTAAGCAAATGGTCAAGGATAATAAGATTCCTGAGAGAGTAGAGAAAAATAGGGACAATTGTATTTATCTTTTGTAAAATCAAGTTTATAAGAATATGTCTCAGGGCCACAGTTAATAAAATATCTATTTTGTTTTCCTGAGAACCACAATGAAGGTATTAGTGTAAAAGGTCATCCATAGATGCCCTACGGAGTTAACAGCACAACTGAGCTCCTGCTGCTTCTGTTACAAGAGTGCTTCAAACACACCATTCAACTGATCGAATCTATTGGACCTTGTTAGAGTCCCTCACCCCATTCTTGTAACAGTTCCCAGAAAAGAAGAGGAATGCGGTTTTCTGAGACTTATGTCTCTCCTGGAGCCCCCTTGATGGCAGGGTGAGGTGGGAAAGTATGGAGGAAGCCTCTCAAGAAGTGAGACACACGCACTTTCTAGATTTATTATTATTATTATTATTATTATTTTTATTATTTTTTTTGACAGAGTCTCGCTCTGTTGCCCAGGCTGGACTGCAGCTGGTTGATCTTTTGGCTCACTGCAACCTCCACCTCTTGGGTTCAAGCAATTCTCCCGCCTCAGCCTCCCGAGTAGTTGGGAATACAGGCACCTGCCATCATGCCTAGCTAATTTTTGTATTTTTTTTGGAGACAGGTTTTCACCATGTTGGCCAGGCTGGTTTTGAACTTCTGACCTCAGGTGATCTGCCCGTCTCAGCCTCCCAAAGTGCTGGGGTTTTAGGCATGAGCCACCACACCAAACCGACACATACACTTTCTAGATTGTTATTTATTTATTTGTTTGTTTTTGAGACAGTCTTGCTCTGTCACCCAGGCTGGAGGGCAGTGGTGCAATCTTGGCTCACTGCAACCTCTGCTGCCCGGGTTCAAGTAATTCTCCCACCTCAGCTACTTTCTAGATCTTGTAGGACAGGAATTTGCCACATGGTGAGAAGGAAAAAGGACAGATTATGAGCAGGAACTGAGTAATTTTTACCTATGACCCTGGGACTCATTTAAACTCTAATCAAACAGAGAAAACTACAGTAACCAAAATTATTCTTAAGACAGATTATGCATGTATATATCATTAATTTTATTGCCTAATTCAGCAGAGGAATTACTAATAGATATTTTGCTAATTCTACAGGAAGATAGTGTGGAAACATAAGCTAACCACTGCCTCATTTCTGATATTTCTTACCTAGTATGGTGATTAGCTTCAGTGTTTTTAAATCATTCTCTAAAAACACATCCCTGCCTGATTTTTTTTCCATGTGTTCTGTTGATTACTGAGAAAGAAATGTCAAAGTCTTCAACTGTAATAGTGGATCTATGTGTTTGTTTTATTTATTTATTTTTAAATTTTTTATTTCCACAGGCTTTGGGGAACAGGTGGTATTTTGGTTACATGACTAAGGTCTTTCGTGGTGATTTGTGAGATTTTGGTGCACCCATCATCCTAGCAGTATACACTGAACACAACTGGTAGTCTTTTATCCCTCACTCCCCTCCCACCCTTTCCCCTAGTCCCCAGAGTCCCTCGTACCATTCTTATGCCTTTGCATCCTCACAGCTTAGCTCCCACTTATGAGTGAGAATATATGATGTTTGGTTTTTCCATTCCTGAGTTACTTCTCTTAGAATAATAATCTCCAGCTCCATCCAACTTGCTGCAAATGCCATTCATTCATTCGTTTTTATGACTGAATTTGTTTTAATTTTCCTTTCAGTTTATTCAGTTTTGGCTTTATGTATTTTGTTTGTTTGTTTTTGTTATTGTAGTAAAATACACGTAATATAAAATTATCATTTTAACTATTTTAAGTGTAACATTCAATAGTATTAAATACATCCAGAATGTCATGCATCCATCACCACCATAACACTTTTTGTCTTGTAAAACTGAACTGCCCATTCCTCCTTCTCTCCAGTTCCTGGCACCAACCATTCTATTTCTTATCTCTATGACTCTTGACTACTCTAATTACCTCATATAAGTAGAATCACATGGTATTTGCCTTTTTACGACTGGCTTATTTCACTTAGCATAATGTCCTTAAGGTTCATGCATGTTATAGCATTTATCATAATTTTCTTTCCTTTTTAAGGCTAAATAATATTCTATTGTATGTATATACCACACTTTGCTTATCCATTTATCTGTTGATGGAAACAGGTTGCTTCCACATTTTGCTATCATGGGTAATGCTGAAATTAATTTGGTAAATATCTCTTCAAGACCCTGATTTTAGTTATTTTGGATATATGCCCAAACACGTAAATGCTGTATTATATGGTAACTGTATTTTTAATTTTTTGAGGCACCACCATGCTTTCTTCCATTTGTACAATTTTATATTCCTATCAATACCACACAAGGGTTCTAATTTCTCCACATGCTTGCTAACATTTGTTATTTTCTGTTTTTTGTTTTTTATTAGTAGTCATCCTAATGGGTATTCAGTGCTATCTTCTTGTTTTGATTTGAAGTTCTCTGATGATTAATGAACACAGAATAGAACAGAGAGCTCATAAGCAAATCCTCACGTGTATGGTCCAATGTTTTTTGACAAGGGTGCCATGATTATTAAATGAGAAAAGAACAATCTTTTCAATAAATGATACTGAAAACTGTATATCCACATGCAAAATAAAGAAATTGGACCTTTACCTAACTCCATATACAAAAATTAACCCAAAATGGGTTAAAGACCTAAATATAAGACTTAAAATTATAAAACTCTTAGAAGGGAACACAGGACAAAAGCCTCCCAACATTAGATTTGGCAGTAACTTATGGGACATAACCAAAGGCACAGGCAACACAACAAAAAATACAAAGAAAAACTGGGCATCATAATTTTTTTTTCTTTTTTTTTTTTTGTGACAGAGTCTTGTCGACCAGGCTGGAGTACAGTGGCATGATCTCTGCTCACTGCAACCTCCACCTCCCAGGTTCAAGAGATTCTCCTGCCTCAGCCTCCTGACCTCCTGAGTAGCTGTGATTACAGGCGCACACCACCATGCCTGGCTAATTTTTGTATTTTTAGTAGAGATAGGGTTTCACCATGTTGGCCAGGATAAGTCTTGATCTCTTGACCTCGTGATCCGCCTGCCTCAGCCTCCCAAAGTGCTGGGATTACAGGTGTGAAACAATGCTCCTAGTCTTTTTTTTTGTTTTTTTTTTTTTTTTTTTTGAGACAGAGTCTTGCTCTGTTGCCCAGGCTGGAGTGCAGTGGTGCAATCTCGGCTCACTGCAACCTCCGCCTCCTGGATTCCAGTGATTCTCATCCCCCAGCCTCCCAAGTAGCTGGGATTACAGGCATGTGACACCATGCCCGGCTAATTTTCATATTTTTAGTAGAGACAGGGGGTCTCACCATGTTAGTCAGGCTGGTCTCGAACACCTGACCTCAAGTAATACACCCACCTTGGCCTCTTAAAGTGCTGGGATTACAAGCATGAGCCACTGCACCCAGCCACCGTAAAAATTTTTAAAAAATTATTTATCAAAATCACAAACAAGTAAAAGGCAATCCACGGAATAGGAGAAAATATTTGCAAATGAAATATCTGATAAGAGATCAATAACCAAAATACACACAGACCTCCTAAAACTCAACAACAACAAAAACAAGTCTATTTAAAAATGGGCAAAAGAATAAATATACACTTCTCCAAAGAATATACAACTGGCTTTAGTATTGGCTTCAAAATAGTATTTCGAAGCTCTACTATTGGATACATATACAATTAGGATTTTTATCTCTTCTTGGCAAATTGACCCTTTGATTTTTATGTAATATCTCTCATTGTTCCTTTTAAATTTCTCTGCTCTGAAATATGCTTTGATATCCATTTAGTCACTTCAGCTTTCTCTTCATTAGTGTTCCATGGTATCCCTTTCTCTATCCTTTTAACTTATTTATATCATTACATAAAGTAACATTTTATAGAAAGGATACATTTGATTTTTTTATTTATTTGGTCCATTCTGACAATCTCTGTATTTTACTTGGTTTGTGTAGCCATTTACATTCAATGTAAATATTGGTATTTGGAATTATGCCTACCACTCTATCAAATATGTTTACTTTTTCTTCCCTTTGCTTTTATTTTTCTGTTTCCCCTTCCCTGCCTTCTTTTGTGATTTGAACATTTTCAGTTTAACCAAGTTTGGGTTTTGCTGTTGCTACTTCTTTTATTTACTGCAGGCTTCATATTTTTTACAGGACTGTTGCCTTGTGCTCAAAGGGGTGGCTGAAGTGCCAGAGATTTTTGGTTTTCTGTTCTTTGTTTTTTTGTTTTTTTCTTAGTGTTTGTGATCTACCTTCAACTTTCATAATCTCTGCAAACTGCACTACAGCAGGGGTCTCACCCTATGCTACTGTCCTCCCATACTGGTAGACTGCTCTTACCTTTTGCTGGATTCTGGGCTAGTGGTGGTGGCTGGCAATGATTCACTCTTGTCCACGTTCTGCCTCAGCTTAGACAGACTTTGTGTGCCAGGCCTCCTGGGGAGAAAGGAACTTTCTCAGCATTCTTACTCCTTCACCTCATGTCAGCCAGCTGTGTCCTTGATCTGTGGTTGGTTATTACAAGGTAGTTTCTGATCCTACCCCATGATAGCAGACCTCGAATTGGTGATAGATAATAGATTCTGGGCCCAGGATAGTTTTTACAGGAATTTTTCTTCTGCTTTTTCCACAGTGAAAATGGGTCTTTAGCAATGTCCTTAAAGTGTGGGTTGTTGTCCCTCCCCCAGGTGCTGTAGGTTTTTGATTCATAGGAGAAAATACTCTAAATATAATTGTAAGAATCTGTGTCTCCCAGGCCCCAGTAGCTACAGGTGATTTTCTACAGTACTTGCATCAGCAGGAAAAGCTCTTTTTGGTCTGTTCTGTGCCAGACTATCTCATAAATTACTGCAGGAGGCACTTTTAAAAGAGCTTGCAAGACAGTATCTGGGCCCTCAATTACTTCAGCCATACCCGAAAGCTAGATCACCCTTGGCATTTAATAATTTTATAAAATTTCAGGTGATTTTTAAATTTTCTTTCATGGAAGCTGTTGAGTAGCCCCTTATTTCCCTAATTCTTTGACTCAGATGAGACTATTCTTCTGTTTTATCTCTTATTATAGGAGTATGTTCCTCTTTGGAATTTAAGTAATTTGGTTGGACTGCAACCTCAGGTATCTAATGTGCTCAAAAAAGTTATAATTTTATGGGTTTTTTTTTTTTGCCTTTATCTCATTGTTAGAATGGGAACAATGTTCTTTCCAGCTTTCTACATCTTACCCAGAAACAGAAATCTCTTTCCTTTGGTATGGCTCCACCTATTTGATATCAAGATAATTTAACAGCATGTAGCCACAGTGCACTAGGAAAATTAATTGGCTTTTACCAGCTTTCTGCTGATAATGCCTTAACTTGAAGAAGTTAAATAATTTTGGAAAAGTCAGATATTGGGAACAATCAAATTTCAAATATCCACATCCAATGTAATCAGATAAGTAGTAAATAGTTAACATCAACAATTAAAGTCAGAAAATAGACCCACACTCTCATACATTTGTCTATCAAGATAAAAGCTTCAGGGGAATAGACAGCTTTTATCATAACAAACCATAAAGGTAAATCCCTCCCCCCTCACACATATTCTTTTTTTTTTTTTTTTGTATTGTGAGATTTTATTAGAAATGTTTTTCTGCCAGGCCCCATGGCTCACGCCTGTAATCCCAGCACTTTGGGAGGCCAAGGCAGGCAGATCACGAGGTCAGGAGATCAAGATCATCCTGGCTAACACAGTGAAATCCCATCTCTTCTAAAAATGTGAAAAATTAGCCAGGTGTGGTGGCGGGCGCCTGTAGCCCCAGCTACTTGGGAGGCTGAGGCAGGAGAATGGCGTGAACCCGGGAGGCGGAGCTTGCAGTGAGCCAAGATCGCGCCAGTGCACTCCAGCCTGGGCAACAGAGCAAGACTCCATCTCAAAAAAACAAAAACAAAAACAAAACAAAAAAAAAAACGTTTTTCTTCGTGTACCATTGAATTTCTTCAAGTTTTACAGTACTCTCTGAAATTTTACAATGAGCTTCTATGCAGGGGTCTTTCCTGCAGACCCTGACCCAACGATGGATGAACAACATACACTGACACAGATATTCTGCTTGTCAGTCTAGCTAAGGATCTGCGCCTCTCACAGACACCAAGGAAGGTGCTGTAAAGAGTTGTCAGCCACAGCCTTGACTAGCTGGCCTGGCTGGCATTTATTCAGCACACATTAAATGACAAAGGCTTTGAGTCAACACACCTGTGGGTAATTAACCTGGTCACACCCACTCTGGAGAGGGTCATCTTGCCTGCCAATGATTAAAGGTTAGTCTTAGGACCACATGGGTAAACAAACTATTTAGATAAACTATTCTACATTCTTTTGTACCCGCACCCTAAGCTCTCTGGCTCCTGAAAGCAGAATCTGGCTGCCTTCAGCCAAACTACCTGAAGCTATGCAAAACTCCCTGGCTTTCCAAGAAGGTTTGCTTTTTTCTATTCCTATCATTTCTTCTGCCATCCTGACTGAACCCCCACACTTCTATTACAACTACTTTTAAGGTACTGTATAACAAACTAGAATCCAAACAACTATAATCTTAAACTAATGTACAAAGAGAGGGGACATTTACAATTTTTTTCATGGATAGCCAATCAATAAATCATTTCAACTCGTGTCAATAGAGGCTTAGTTCAATTTTCCACACCTCATAGATACTCAAAACATAACATCATCAAGTTGCAAATATTCATATAGAGGGTTGTTTATGCTCACTGAACTATGTTTAGGTAAGAAAAAATGTCTTGAGAAATTTTATAAACCATTTAAGCAATGTGTACAGCAATAAAATGACATTATCCACTAATGTTTAGTTTAACATAAAATTAGATTAACTAGAACATCCTATTCCCAAAGAAATTCAGTCAGTAATGGTTTTATAATAACAAGAATTAGAAATATTTACAAAAATTTCTTTTGAGAAGGCCACTGAATTTTCATCTGTGTAACTTAAGTTATTCCTCCAAGATCCCTATGAAGAAGGAAAATGTTTTATCTTCACCACATGACAAAGTACATGAGCAGTTAAGTATCTTACCGCAGGATATTTTGGTAGAAAACAATATAATTCTATTTGTTCAGACATTTACATTTGAATTAATTTACAAATGCATGTAATAAACCATCTAAGTCATTTTTATAACTCTTTAAAAATCCCAAGAGTATGCAATGCATTTATACTGCTGGAGATTAGCTAATAGTTAAAGATAAGAAACAATCAATAAAAGAATTGTTGTACAGGAAATACTATTGTATAATTGTGCACACTTATCAGGGATTAACTCTTTCCTTAATCTTTAATAAACTTCATCTTAGAAAATACCTAGCCCTCATCTTTCGTCTTTCAATTGCATCCTTAACTTTATTTTCGGATATCAGTGCCTTATGAACAAACACTTGATTGTCCATGAAAACTGTCCTGCTCTTTTAAAATCCAGTTTAAATTATTTTCTGAGTACCAAACTGATATCTTTGCCTGTTTTTATTTTGTTTTGTTTTTAAATGGAACAGAACACAGTATCTTTTGGACAGCTACAATGCTTATTCAAAAGTAGTGTTGAGATGAGAAGTAATCCTTTTTAATGTTTTACCAAAGAACTGCATTAATGTTATACAGTGCTAATAACTGCTTTAATCCTTTAGATTTCTTTTAGCCAAAAACAGAGTGATGAGTTCCTCTATACTTAGTCTATAACTTTGTTTAATATTCTTTCAATAAACTTTTAAGACATAATCTTAATTTTGAGTGTGTTGGTTGTTTTCTAACTCAAGTACATTGAATAAGTTACAAACAAATACCAGCCCTTTAGCTAAATAATAGACATCTTTCTGGAAAGTGACATTGTTTCCTTCCTCTAAAGATAAAGCAAAATAATGCATTGAATGTTACACCAAATACCTTGCTAAAGAGTTTTACAGAAATGTTTCCTGATGTCATAGGGAGGGCTTCAGCTTCTATAATAAAGAAGAATTTGGTTAAAATTCTAAGTTTACTTAGTCAAATGTGTGACCTGGATCCGTGAGTCTCTTTCCTCATCTATAGGGTAGGGATTATAATGTATCATTTTAAAGGTAGTTGTCAAGAGCCAATGTTTTAAATATTTAAATAGCCCTATAGAGAACGTGGAGCTTCATGAAAGAGAAAATATTTCTTTCTTTGTTTTGTATGCCTATAGCCTACTCAGACATTGAGTTTATGTATATTTTGTACTTACTATTGAATCACACACTGGCTCATTGCGATATCATTATATCTGAAAGAAGAGACACTAGGGGATAGTGGTAGAGAGAAAAAAAGGAAATTTTTTTTTTTTTTTTTTTTGAGATGGAGTCTCGCTCTGTCACCCAGGCTGGCTGGAGTACACTGGCACGATCTCGGCTCACTGCAAGCTCTGCCTCCCAGGTTCATGCCATTCTCCTGCCTCAGCCTCCCGAGTAGCTGGGACTACAGGCACCCACCACCACACCCGGCTAATTTTTTGTATTTTTAGTAGAAACGGGATTTCACCATGTTAGCCAGGATGGTCTTGATCTCCTGACCTCGTGATCCGCCCGCCTTGGCCTCCCAAAGTGCTAGGATTACAGGCATGAGTCACTGTGCCCGGCCAAAAGAAATTTTTAATGTTCAACAAAATAAAAAAAAAATACTCTGTTTCCAAGCCCTGTTTTCTAATAGATCACACCTACACTTTTAGAAATAGATTTCTAGCCTGCCAACCATTGCAATAGATGAAGAAGTTTCTACAAAATATTTAGACAATTATTTTAATCTTTGCTAAAACATTTCTAGTAATAGGTGTAGAACCTCCAATTTTATTTATAGATTTAAATAATTTAGTCAATGTCTAAATCTCTATAATCGCCCAGTTTAAGTCTTATGGACCTTCACAAACAAATTCTAATTCTCCTTTGTTGTGACAATCTTTTAAGGACCATGTTCATGATCTATAGTGAATATGTTGTTCTTCTCTGCCCACATTCCTTTCTTGAGCTGTTTTTCCTTCCTTCACTCCTTGTAGCCTTGGTGAGACTCTCTTGGTGGCCTGTGATTCAAGTGACCAGAAGTTAACACTCTGTCCCTTGTATAGTCATGATTCCAAGGGCTGGCACAAGAACAAAGCAAAACCATTCTTGGCCTTCATGGCTAAATAAGAAATGATCTCCCCTTTTTGTTTAAGATAATCTGAGTGGTATTCAGTTGCTTCATTAGCAATTAATGACTTGTGAATATACTTTGTCTATATCATGTTTTTTCTTTTATTTTCCCTCTGTAACAACTCTTTGTCCATCTTCAGTGTTACGCCTATTTCAGACTCTTTACCATACGTTGTTCTTTTTTTCCAAATGATGCATTTTTTTCTGCTTTTCTTAAAATTAATTTCCAAGAAATGAGCAAAAATATGCTAATGACCAATGCAGAGACTATACACCAGCACCCTCCCTTGTTCTGATTGCTGTTTTTCTAATAATGAAGCCTAAGTTGGCATAGCTTTGCTGGCACCCCATCACATAATTTGCTGGCATTGAGACTGTGAACAAGTAAACTCCTCGGGCATCCTAGTTGACCACCAGACAGAAGAATGAGGGTGAAGGTAGGGTATTAAAGCCCTAGGGTACCTTCCTATGAGGTTGCCTGCAGGCACTGGCCACTGCTCTTGTCAAAGCAGCTAATTCTCGGCATCCCCTTCTCCCTCCTGGTTCTGGCAACTTCTCTCTACTCCTGACTTTGAATTTAGGTTTGGTAACAGCTTCACTGATGCTGGCCCATATTCTTTTGAGGTTCCTCTATACTTAGTCTATATCTTTGTTTAATTTTTTTTTCAACAAACTTTAAAAAAATCTTATTTTGAGTGTGTTGTTTGTTTTCTAACTCAAGCACATTGAATAAATCAAGAACAAATACCAGAACTTTAGCTGAATAATATTGTAGACACCCCTATGCAGAGTGACATGGATCCCTTCCTCTAAAGATAAAGCAAAGTATCATTTTATTAAAATTAATAGAAATAAAATGGTACTTGTTATATAATAAAATCATATTAAAATATTATTTAACAAAATGTTTTGCTAATATTAATATAAAATAGTATTTAATAAATATTATTGAATATAGTATTTTCTATAAATAAGGCGAGATTATAATATTATAAATACAATGTAACATTTGATATGAATAAACATTCCCATGGTTGGCATTTCAGCAGTGAGGTACAGTTGCATTAATAGGTACATGTCCTTTCCTCAATATCTAATAATATAAAAGTAAGAGTAGTTGGAGATGAAAAAATAGGACATAATTTTATGAGCATAGAAATAATAAAGACTGTGTTTGCTCACAATAAATGCAATACCACCATCCCATCCTCTCAGTGATTCACATTAAACACTGAATATTTGCCTTATAATAGGAGAGAAGAAAAGATCAAAGACTATTAAACAAGGCTGAGAGTTATGGCCCAAGGATTTAGTTGCAGCATAACTTCTTGAAAACCACTTCTCTATTCAAAAGGGAAGTGCTTGAGATAGTTTTGTTAGAAGGTCATTGTCTTCTTTTAGAAGGTGTATGATTTTGAATGTGTATTCATGTGTATGCCCACATGACACAAAATCTTTTTAGATATGCCACAGAATAGTGAGAATAAAAGTGGGGAGGAAGTGCTCCATTTGTAGATCCCTTAAATAACAAGCTATAAATAATGGATTTGACATTTTGGGCAATCATTCTGAATTGTACTATTTCTAGATAACTGTTTTAATTTTACAAATATTTTTGAAGATATATTTATTTATGTGAATAAGCATTTTTTTACGGAGTTAGGAGTTACAGTCAATGGTGTACATGTTTTGAAATCTCTGAACATATATTGTCAAATTGCTCTAATAAAATTATATAAATTTAGATTTTAAACAATCATAAAAAGTGCTGGTCTCACACTATGATGACTCGCATTGTGGAATCAATCTTTAATTGCAAACTTTTTTCCTACAACAGTCAAAATTCTTGGGTGATAGGCATACAACTGGAAGGCAGGTACCCTGTTTTGTATAGAAACACCCTTTGTTTATAATGTCTGCTCTGTTTACTTAATCCAGACCTCACCATTTTACTTTGATCCCTCAACTCCCTTGAGTTGTTTCAAAACTCAAGAAGCAACATTAAGAACTAACATCAGGCTAGGTGCAGCACTTTGGGAGGCTAATGTGGGAGGATTGCTTGAGCCCAAGAGTTCAAGACCAGCCTGGCAACATAGCAAGACTCTGTCTCTACAAAAAATAAAAAACTAGCCAGGCCTGTAATTTCCGCTACTAGGAATGCTGAGGCAGGAGGATGGGTTCAGCCCAGGCATTTCAGGTTACGGCGAGGTATGATCACACCAGTAAACTCTAGCCCGGGCACCAGAGTGAGACTATCTCTTAAAGAAAAAAAAGGATTAACTTCAAAGGAACCCCCAGTATGTCAGGAAGATGAGACAGTATCTAATATAAATTATTTTTTACAAGGTAGAGGAAAGTAATTCATATTCAGAGAGAGGTTGTTGAGGTGACATTGGAGATGTTTGTACATTTTGAATGAGTCAGTTCTAGCTGGGGGCCCATTTGTCTCAGGATTACTTGTGACTGAGAAAGAAGAGAATTTTGCCTCTAGGACATTATTTCAAGTTTATTCAAAATTACATGCAAAAGTAGTCACCCACAGATGGTTACTCCGTAGCTTGCCCAATTTGAAGAGATTGTTCCAGAACTGTTCTCAGAGGTGGATAAATGCCCACTTTACAAATCCCCAGTTGTCAGTCTTCAGAGAATAGAGACAAATGGAATGCAGCTGAGAGAATCTAAACTCTTCCTCAACTCTTGGAGGAGGTCTCTTCCCAGGGCAGGATTTAAGTGCATCTGCTTTGCTGCAAGGCAAGTTCCCTACTGAACGAGAGCTCAACCCAGAAGATTTCAAAAACCATGCCTGGGGACTTTTAAGACCACATTTTACAAACACTTTAAAATGTGGTTCTGATGCTGTTAACGTTTAACCATGCTTTTTTTTTTTTTTTTGAAAAAGCTCTCTGTTTAGAACCCTGCAACTCTCTCAGACCAACTACGGGTCATCATTTCCATAACTACCCCAACCTACAGTGAATTTCTTTCTGGTGCTTATTATCTGTATTGCCATTCATTGCCTCTTATTGCTTTGTTGTTGACGTTGTTGTTGTTTTTGTAAGCAAGCCTTGACCTCTAGGAAGATTATAAGCATCGTGGGGTTAGGGGATAGATATTTTATCTCAGTCTATTTGTTTTAAACAAAGTAAGTTCTAACATTGTGTATTGAGTACTGTACTTGTTAACAATTCTCAGCATGTGAAACATATGATTTGTGCAGCTTGGAAGAGTAATTTATATGATTATATAGAATGTTTGTGATTTGGTCAGGGAGTATTACTTCCTCTCATTAATTGCTGTGTGCAGAAGACTTAAAGTGGAAATAGTTTTCACTTGAGAAAAAGAAAAAGGAAAACCATGTTGATTCTTACTGCCAGTCACCACAGACTGTAAGCCTTAGTGCTTCCAGGCAAAACGAACAAGTCAAAAGTAAAAGTTAGACCTTTAAAACTTTGTTGAAACTTTTAAAGAAAGAATATTTATTGGAGAGAACCAATTAAGTGAGTGTTAGGGGGGAAATTGCTCAAGTTTATGACAATAGAACTGTCTTTGGAGTATTTATCATCACTTTTATAAACTGTCTTTAAGTATAGACTGACCATATACTTTGCTCAGGATGGTCCTGGTTTGTGCTCGATGTCTTAAGAAATTATCAATAGCTCCTCCCCAGCCCTTCCACACACAACATGTCACAAAGGGGATAGTAAATTTTATGACTGCTGCACAGATTGAATGTCTTAGTCAAGATCTCTGCTTTCAAAGAATGAAAAACCACTCAAATCAATCAATACAAAGTGCTTTTTCAGATTAGATAATTGTATGCTTTGCTAGTTTTGAACCACTTATCAGATATTGGACTGTTCTAATACATCGCCAGCATTATCAAATAATAAAGGTAAAAAATAGGTATTTCTGGTCAGATTGTGGACTAATTTACTATGTGCAAACTTTCAAAATAGATTTTAGTACTTCTGATATTTGCGCTTTGTTCATGCAAAGTAAATTAGAATCTGGTGTATTTAAAAGAATGCACCAGAACATTTTAAAATAATGTTTATTTTCTTCAATTAAAAACAATTCTTTAGAGAGAACATTTAGATCTGATTCTAGCTATTCAAACTGAGGAGAAATAAATGACTGACTAGGTATTTGCAGGGTGATTTGAAGTCCCAAGGGATAATGAACTTGTGTATATTTCATAAGAGTGTTATTAACAAGCAAGTGGCTTTTTGGGTCGAGAGCTTGGTTCCTAAAAGTAATGTCAAACCCATCACATACTCTCAGAAGCATGTGCATTTAGGTTCAATCTCATTCTGCAAGCTTATGTCAATCAATTTCTAGTTCCCAGTTTCCAAGGATGTTAGAAGAGAAATTAGTTCTTTACCTGAAAATTCTATTTGAAGTGGGAATTAGTCTTTGAAATAAACAAAACCATCACAAACACCAGCAGGCTCCGGAAGAATTCATTCCTTTAAAGAGCAATATGTTCCCTCTGCTTCACTGAAGAAAAAGAGTTTGATGCGTTATTCCTCAATTATGTTTTGAAATGTTTATCATAAAGTCTTAAAATAATAGAAGTGCACCTACAAAAAGAAGCATATATTTTGGGACTTGGTTGTGGTTGTGGCATATGCCAGTAAATGAGCAGAAGTAATTACAACTGCGTTTGCTGTTATTGCCATTATTGTTTGTTGGTGATACTTTTATGGCTCTGGCAGCCTGGAGACAGAATGTCTTGGATAGATAAAAGATGAAGGGGAAGAATGGGAAGTGAGGAAATGAAAAGGGAAGAACAGTGCGTGGTATGAATTATGAGAAATCAAAATATAATGCCATGTGACAAAATGTCAATCACTTCTATTTACCTTCACTATTATAGTTATTAAATTAATCTTTAGAACTATAGCCCTGGAAGTTTATTTGAGATGATCCCTGGAATTTATCACTACTATTAGTAATACTCAATTCAGTTCTTAGATTCCCTTCATTGGCATTAACCTGTCTATTGGATGAAACTTCATTATCATTCTTTACTTATGCATTCTAGGTACCCAATACTTTAACTGAAAAGCAAAATTTTAAAAATAGTCTTGAAAATTATTTTTAAATTTAGGAAGAACCTGCTATAAACAAAAAAGGTGAGGTTGGAGGAGAGAAACTCATGAGAAACCAAATAGCCAAAGTAATGAGTAACCCTTTTTTGAGAACTTATTAAACTAATCAATGGTAAGAAAATATCTCTAAAATAATTGGGGAAACTAGGCTAGTCACTATTTTTTTAAATTTTTATTTTGATCTTAGTAACAGCATGAAAATTACGTAAATTCCTGTTTTCTTAGTGATAAATACCAAATTATGTATTAACAAAATTGAATGATGTCTGGAATGTGTTTTAAAGCATTCTAAAAAAAAGTAGTATTATGAAACAAGATTTCAAAATATTGATTATTGTTGAAGATGAATTATGGGATTTCCATAAACTAAAAAAACCAATATTGTATTTCGTGTAAGTTAATAAGCTGAATCTAAAATGTACATGAGTGATCAAAACCCTGGAATTAGACAAGGCACTCCTGAAGGAGAAAGAGATGAGAGGACCTATCTTACCATATTTCAGGACTTATTAGAAAACAATATTAATTCATTCATATAACAATTAATTATTGAATATCTGTTATTTGCTAGGCATACTTATTGATGTTTAAGATACAACAGTGACAGTACAGTATTGGTGCCGAGATAGACAATTAGATAAGGTGAATAGAATATAGAAGCCAATGATGGATCCCTGCATATATTTATACTTAATATATGACTTGCCTGGGAAGAAAGACTTAACAAATGCTGGAGGAACAATTAATCATTCACAATAAAATAAATAAAATTTGATCTCTACATAACTTGCCTACACACACACACACGCACACACACACAATCCTCAGAACACACAGATTAGATTCCTGGCAGATTATAGATGTAAAAGATAAAAACTAACTTCTTACAAGAAAACATAAGCAATGTATTTGATCTGAATGTAAAGAAAAAGGTCTTAAACAAGGTGCAATAAGTGCTAAGCATAAAGAAAGTTTATAAATTTGAGTAGATTAAAAGTAAACACTTCTGTGTGTCAAAGCATCCTGAAGAAAAAGTAAACACACACACAGTATGAAGAAAGAATAAGTTTTCAAAATCTGTAACTAACTCCTACAAATCAATAACAAATAAGCTACGCAACCCCCAAAATGAGCAAGAAAAAAAGGAGAAATCAGCAGCATGTTAAGAGGAAGCATAAAATGTGAAAAATTGTAGGATAAGTTGATCAACGTCTTATGCTGCTGGTGAGGATATAATATGGCATAACCATTTTGAAGATGCACTTTTGCATTATCTTGTAAATTTGAAAATATACATCTTCTATGACCTAGCAAGTACCCTATTAAATAAATGTCCTGGCAAAACTTCTGCTCACAGTGTAACATGAGTATTGATTCTTCTATTCTTCTAGCTGCATCATTGGGTCACTCAGTAGTGTTTCACTGGTGACTGGTTTCATCTGAAATTTTTTATAAAGTTTATTTTAGGTTCAGGGGTACATGTGCAGGTTTGTTATATAGGTAAACTTGTGTCACTGGGTTTTTTTGTACAGATTATTTCATCATGTAAACTTAGTACTCAATTGTTACTTTTTCTGATCCTCTCCCTCTTTCCACCCTCCACCCTCAAGTAGGCTCTAGTGTCTGTTGTTCCCTTCTTGTTTTCATCATTTAGCTCCCATCATTTAGCTGTATTTGGTTTTCTGTTCCTGTGTTAGTTTTCTAAGGATAATGGCCTCAGCTCCATCCATGTTCCTACAAAAGACATGATCTCATTATTTTTTTATGGATGCACAGTATTCTTTGGTGCATATGTGCTTATGTGTACCACATTTTCTTTATTCAGTCTGCCATTGATGGGCACTTATATGGATTCCATGTCTTTGCTGTAGTGAATAGTGCTGCAATGAACATGCATGCCCATGTGTCTTAATGGTAGAATTATTTACATTTCTTGGTATTTACCCAGTAATGGGATTGCTGAGTTCTGGTTTTAGGTCTTTGAGGAATCATCATATTGCTTTCTGCAATGATTGAACTAATTTACACTCCCACCAACAGTATATAAGTGTTCCCTTTTCTCTGCAACCTCTCCAGCATCTACTATTTTTTTACTTTCTGATAATAGCCATTCTGACTGGTATGAGATAACATCTCATTGTGGTTTTTATTTGCATTTTTCTGATGACAAATGAGTTGAGCTTTTTTTTTTCATATGCTTGTTGGCTTCATGTATATCTTCTTTGGAAAAGTGTATGTTCACATCATTTGCCCACTTTTGAATGGGACTGTTTGTTTTTTCCTTATAAATTTATTTACATTCCTTAAACGAATTTAAAAAATTAAAAAGCTGGATATTAGACCATTGTCAGATGCATAGTTTGCAAACATTTTATCCCATTCTGTAAGTTGTCTGTTTACTCCGTTGATAACTTCTTTTGCTGTGCAGAGCTCTTTAATTTAATTAGATTCTATTTGTCAAGTTTTGTTACTGTTGCAGTTGCTTTTGGCGTCTTCGTTGAAATTTTAGCCAATTCCTATGTCCAGAATGGTATTTCCTAGGTTGTCTTCCAAGGTTTTTATAGTTTTGAGATCTACATTTAAGTGTTCAATCCATCTTGAGTTGATTTTTGTATATTGTACAAGTAAGGGGTCCAGTCCTAATCTTCTACATATGGTTAGCCAGTTACCCTAGTGTTGCAGAAAGTCAGGGACCCTGAACGGAGGGACCAGCTGGAGCCGTGGCAGAGGAATATGAATTGTGAAAATTTTGTGGACATTTATCAGTTCCCAAATAATACTTTATAATTTCGTATGCCTGTCTTTACTTTAATCTCTTAATCCTGTTATCTTTGTAAGCTGAGGATGTATGTCATCTCAGAACCACTGTGATAATTGTGTTAACTGTACAAATTGATTGTAAAACATATGTGTTTGAACAATGTGAAATTAGTGCACCTTGAAAAAGAACAGAATAACAGCAATTTTTAGGGAACAAGGGAAGACAACCATAAGGTCTGACTGCCTGTGGAGCTGGGCAAAAAGAGCCATAATTTTCTTTTTGCAGAGAGCCTATAAACAGATGTGCAAGTAGGAGAGACATTGCTAAATTCTTTTCCTAGCAAGGAATATTAATATTAATACCCTAGGAAAGGAATGCATTCCTGGGGTGAGGTCTATAAACAGCCACTCTGAGAGTGTCTGTATTATGCGGTTGAGATAAAGACTGAGATACGCCCTGGTCCCCGGCAGTACCCTCAGGCTTATTAGGGTGGGGGAAAAAACTCTGCCCTGGTAAATTTGTGGTCAGAACGGTTCTCTGTTCTCGAACCCTGTTTTCTGTTGTTTAAGATGTTTATCAAGACAATATGTGCATAGCTGAGCATAGACTTTTATCAGTAGTTCTGCTTTGCCTTTGTCCTGTTCCCTCAGAAGCATGTGATCTTTGTTCTGCTTTTTGCCCTTTGAAGAATGTGATCTTTGTACCTACTCCCTGTTTTATGCCCCCTCCCCTTTTGAAACCCTTAATAAAAAACTTGCTAGTTTGAGCCTCAGGTGGGCATCATGGTCCTACTGATATGTGATGTCACCCCCGGCGGCCCAGCTGTAAAATCCTTCTCTTTGTACTCTTTCTCTTTATTTCTCAGCTGGCTGACACTTATGGAAAATAGAAAAAACCTACATTGAAATATTGGGGTTGGGTTCCCCCAATACCCTAGTACTATTTATTAAATAGGGAGTTCATTCCCCATTGCTCATTTTTGTCAACTTTCTTGAAAATCAGATAGATAGTTATAGGCGTATGGCTTCTTTCTGGGCTCTCTAGTCTGTTCCATTGATCAATGGGTCTGTTTTTGTACCATGAGGTCCATGTTGTACCAACAGGATCAAGCTCTTTTACTTACTACGGCCCTGTAGTATAGTTTGAAGATGGGGAACGTGATGCCTCCTGCTTTGTTTATTTTGTTTAGGATTGCTTTGGATAATCAAGTTCTTTTCTGGTTCCATATAAATTTTAAAATAGTTTTTTTCTAGTTCTGTAAAAAATATCATTGGTAGTTGGATAGGAATAGTACTGATTTTGTAAATTGCTTTGGACAGTATGACCATTTTAACCATATTAATTTCTTCCTATCCATGAGCATGAAATGTTTTTCCATTTGTTTGTTTCATCTCTGATTTTTTAAGCAATGTCTGGTAATTCTCATTGTACTGATCTTTCAACTCCCTGGTTAGCTGTTCCTAAGTATTTTATTATTTTTGTGAGTATTGTGAATTGAATTGCATTTTTTACTTTGCTCTCAGCTTGGCTGTTTTTGGTGTATAGGAATGCTAGTAATTTTTTTTTTTTTTTTGAGACAAGATCTTGCTCTGTTACCCAGTCTGGAGTACAGTGACAAGATCACGGCTCACTACAGCCTCTGCCTCCCAAGTTCAAGCAATCCTCCCACCTCAGCCTCCCCAGTAGGTGGTAACACAGGGGCATGCCACCACACCCACCTAATTTTTTATTTTTTGTAGAGACAAGGTATCACCGTGTTTTTCAGGGTGGTCTTGGGCTCCTGGGCTCAAGCAATCCACCTACCTCAGCCTCCCAAAGTGCTGGGATTACAGGCATGAGACATTACACCTGGCTGGAATGCTAGTGATTTTTGTCATTGATGTATCCTGAAGCTTTGCTGAAGTTGTTTATCAGCTGAAGGAGCTTTTGGGCTGTGACTATGGGGTTTTCTAGATATAGAATCATATCATCTGCAAACATGGATTGTTTGACTTCCTTTCTTCCTATTTGGATGTCGTTTATTTCTTTCTCTTGCCTGATTACTCTGGCCAGGACTTCCAATACTTTGTTGAATAGGAGTGATGGAGAGGGTATTTTTGTCTTGTGCCGGTTTTCAAGAGAAATGTTTCAAGCTTTTGCCCATCCAGTAAGATGTCGGCTATGGATCTGTCATAGATGGATCTTACTATTTTAAGGTCTTTTCCTTCAATAGCTAGTTTATTGAGTTTTTAACATGAATGAATGTTGAGTTTTATCAAAAGCTTTCTCTGCATCTATTGAGATAATCATGTAGTTTTTGTATTTAGTTCTGTTAATGTGATGAATCACATTTATTTTTATTTTTATTTACTTATATGTTTTGAGACAGAGTCTTGCTCTGTCACCAGGCTGGAGTACAGTGGCGCAATCTCAGCTCACTGCAACCTCCACCTCCCAGGTTCAAGCAATCCCCCTGCCTCAGCCTCCCAAGTAGCTTGGACTTCAGGCACCCACCAACACACCCTGCTAACTTTTTGTATTTTAGTAGAGATGGGGCTTCACCATGCTGGACAAGATGGTCTCTATCTCCTGACCTTGTGATCTGCCCACCTCAGCCTCCCAAAGTGTTGGGATTATAGGCGTGAGCCACCGCACTCTGCCAAATCACATTTATTAATTTGCATATTTGAACCAACTTTGCATCTCAGAGATAAAGCTGACTTGATCATGATGGATTAGCTTTTTGTGGTGCTGCTGGATGTGGTTCGCTAGTGTTTTTTTGTCGAAGATTTTTTCATCAATGTCCATCAAAGATATTGGCCTGAAGTTTTCTTTTACTGTTGTGTTTCTGTCAGACTTTAATATCAGGATGATGCTGGCCTCAAAGAATAAGTTGGGGAGGAGTCTTTCCTTCTCATTTTTTTCAAATAGTTTCAGTAGAAACGTTACCAGCTCTTCTTTGTACAGCTGGTAGAATTTGGCTATGAATCTGTCTGGTCCTGGGCTTTTATTTGGTTGGTAAGCTATTTATTACTGATTCAGTTTTAGAGATCATTATAGGTGTGTTCAGGAATTTAGTTTCTTTGTGGTTCATTCTTGGGAGGGTGTATGTGTCCTTTATCAGGACTTTTCATTAAGACTTCATGCACATGGTCTCTTAATGGGGCAGTTGAAGGCTGGCCTCTGATGAATGGGCTTCTGTCTCTCTAAATGTAGTCTCGCAGCCTTTCCATAAAGTCCCCTTAGCAGAGAAGTCAGACTACCCTTTGAGTGTATAGACTGCATTGCAGCTTAGGTCTTCTATATACCAAAGCAGAAACTGCAAATCCTCTTTGAAGCTAGATCTGAAACTGGCATAACATCATTTTCTCTGCATTCAACTGATTAAAGGCATCACAGGCCAGTCTAGTTCATGAAGAGGAAATAGTTCAAATCTTTTACTGGAAGATTGTGAAGGAATTTACAGATTTTTTTTTTGAGACGGAGTCTCGCTCTATCACCCAGGCTGGAGTGCAGTGGTGCAATCTCAGCTCATTGCAAGCTCCGCCTCCCGGGTTCATGCCATTCTCCTGCCTCAGCCTCCCAAGTAGCTGGGACTACAGGCACCCGTCACCACGCCCAGCTAATTGTTTGCACTTTTAGTAGAGACAGGGTTTCACCGTGTTAGTCAGGATGGTCTCAATCTCCTGACCTCGTGATCCACCCGCCTCGGTCTCCCAAAGTGCTGGGATTGCAGGCGTGAGCCACCGCGCCCAGCCGGAATTTACAGATATTTTTAAGCCACAGAATGTTCATAGCAGTCTTGTTCATAACAATAACATGAGAACAACTTAAATGTCCATCTGTGAAAAAAATCTCATAGTTCACAAAATGAAACACTATATAACAGTGAAAATTCACTGAAGGCATTATATGCCGTCAAACAGATGAATCTTAGGAACAATTTTGTTGTTGTTTTTAATGTAAAAAGTTTTTTTCAATAATACAATACGTTCTTATTAACTTAGTCACCATGTTGTACAATAGATCTCTTGAATGAATTCCTCATATGTAACTGAAATTTTGTATCCTTTGACTAATATCACCCCAACCCCTTTTCCACAAGCCCCTGATAGCCATCATTCTAGTCTCTACTCTTATGAGTTCAACTTTTTAAAATTTGACATGTAAATAAGACTATGCAGTATTTGTCTTTCTGTCTTTGGCTTATTTCACTTAGCCTGATGTAGTCCGGGTTCATCTATATTGTTGCAAATGAAAGATTTCCCTTGCCTTTTATGGGAAAATAGTATTCCCTTGTGTATATACACCAAAATTTCTTTATCCATTCATCTGTTGGTGGACACTTACTTAGATTGGTCTCTTATCTTGGCTGTTGTGAATAATGCTGCAATGAACAATGACGTGAAGATATCTTTCTGATATGTTGATTTCACTTCCTTTAGATATACACTTAGTAAGTAAATAGCTGCAACATATAGTAATTCTATTTTTAATTTTTTGAGGATCCTTTATATTGTTTTTCATAGTGGGTGCACTAATTTACATTCCTACCAATAATGTGCAAAGATTACCTTTTCTCCACAGCCGCACCTATTGTTATCATTCATCTCGATAATAGCCATTTTAGCAGGTGCAATTTCTCATCAAGAATTGTTTCCTAATATCTCAGACTTAGGAATTTGCGTTTCTCTGATGATTAGTGATGTTGCACACTTACTTACATACCTGTTTACCATTGGTATATCTCCTCTTGAGTGATGTCTGTCCAGATATTTTACCCATTTATTTTATTTATGTATTTATTTTCAGATGGAGTTTCACTCTTGTTACCCAGGCTGGAGTGCAATAGCGTGATTTTGGCTCAGTGCAACCTCCTCCTTCCAGGTTCAAGCAATTCTCCTTCCTCAGCCTCCCAAGTAGCTGGGATTGTAGGCATGTGCCACCATGCCCAGCTAATTTTATATTTTTAGTAGAGACGGGGTTTCGTCATGTTGGCCAGGATGGTTTTGAACCCCTGACCTCAGGTGATCCACCCACCTCGGCCTCCCAAAATGCTAGGATTACAGGGGTGAGCCCCTGTGCCCAGCCTTTTGCCCATTTTTAATTGTTTGTTTACTATTGAGTTGTTTGAGTCCCTTATGTATTTTGGATAGTGGCTCCTTATGAGATAGGTGGTTTGCAAATATTTTCTGCCATTCCATAGGTTTTCTCTTCACTCTGCTGATTGTTTCTTTGGCTGTGCAAAAGCTTTCTATTTGATGTGATCCTATTTGTCTATTTTTGCTTTCGTTGCCTAGGAATGTTATAAGTCCTTCAATTAATCTTCAAGTTTTAGACCTTTTAAAAAAAAACAAAACATTCTTTTTGAGCCGTTAAGATATGCTTTGCAGAAGACTGGTACCAGCTGCTTGGAAATTTCCTCCTATATTCCTTCAGTCTTCAGTCATTTCTGCTCAGCTTCATTTATGCTCATGGTCTCATCATCCACCTCTAGAATGTTTTTAAAATCCTTCATACATTGATGATATTTCTTATTTCTCTTCTGATCTGCATTTTATTTCACAGGGCTCTGTGATGATTGTGTGTGTATAGCTAATTGTCCTGTGCAATAGGTTTTATGTATGCATTTTCTGAATTACAACCATGAGAATACTGGAGCCAAGATAATGGGATCCAAAATTGGCAAATCTCAATTCACATTGTTCTGGATTCCTTAAAAGGAAAGGACTTAATAAATGTTAGTAGTCTGTACAAAATATTTATGCACAATTTGCTAGTTTTGAATTATAGAGAATGGCAGTCAAAAAAGGGGAACATAATCTGTTTGTTATTTTGGTTTCTTCAAATACATGTTAAAAATTTTAAATGAACATTCTAATGATAAAATATTTTAATTTTAGAAGAGTGTTTTCTTGGGAATTTTAGGCCCTATAATGTCTCTTGGAATTCAAAAGCTTTTGCATAACAATGTTTTGATGAGTTTAAGTGCAAATGTAAATTTAAAAATAAAGATTAAATTTTCTTTGACACACGTGAAAATTTTGAGAAAAAACATGTTTAGCACATATGCTCTGGAGTCAGCAAAACAGGAACTATGAGCAAATTGTCCCAAAGTGGTTCACAAAACACAAAATCCACAAGAAAAGAGTATCCAATTCCCCCCTGCAAAAAAGTGGCCAAACATGTGTATTATTAAATTAACAGAGGTAGATCCATATATTTTATTTGTTTCCTTGGGAATATAGAGTGTCTTAAAAGTTGAATCTCAATAAATCAGTTTTATGCAGTGTTCTGATATGTTATACTCATTTTGCTTCTAAAACCTTCTAGAATCCTGTATAAGACTAGTTAACCAATTAGGAACAATGTTAGCAAATATTTACACACACACACACACACACACACACACGGCCAGAGTTTTGCTTAAACATCTTTCTATTGCAGTCAGAACTATTCCTAGGTAGAGAAATTAATGTGTATATTTTCAATAACAAGTTTATATTATTGAAATGACTGTCACACATGCTGACCCAGATGCTGTTGGGACAATATCAGTTCTACAGCTGTACAGAATTTAGAAAGGAATGAAATATTTGATATCAAATATGAACTTGGTTGTACTTGTTGTTGCAATAGACGAACTTAATTTAAAGCCAAAAGTGTATTTCAATTCCCTTATTTCCTAACACAAAGTAAAAGAGGCAGATGGATACTGTCATATCAGAACAAGTTTGACCAAAATGGTCTTAACTGGAAGGTTAATGATAATAAATTAAATTAAATGTAAACAACCAAATGAAACTGAATGTTCTGCCAGAAGCAGCAAAAATATATCTCAGAGTAATAAACCATAACATCTTCAGGGAAGTTCCCAGGGAAATAGTCTTAATTCTCTCAGCAGGTACTACCTATATTATAATAAAGGGTTTTTTCTAGCATGAAGTTTATAATTTGTAACTGCTAATGAATCAGATTATATTTGCCAGGTTCATCCTGTAAATTGCTGTTGTTGTTGCTGTTGCTGTTCTTGTTATTTTATGAACATAGCATTGGAGAGAGAAGTTAGAAAATGGGTGCTTATGACCAAAACACATTTTAAGGTCAGTTCACTTCAAGACAGCAAAATAGATTCAAGATCTTCTTTAAAATGAGGAATTGTTTTAGTCTGCTTTGCTGTTGCTATAACAGAATACCTGAGACTGGGTAGTTTAAAAAGAAGAGAAATTTATTTCTTAGAGTTCTAAAAAAAAAAAGTCGACGGTCCAGGGGTTCATATCTGGTGAGGGCCTTCTTGGGCATCATCCCATGGAAGAAGGCAGAAGGGAAACAAAGGATGTAAGAGCGAAAATGCAAAAGAGGGCCAGCTTGCTTTTATAACAAGCCCACTCTTGCAATAATTAACCCATTCCTGTGAGACGAACATTAATCCATTGATGAGGTCTCTGCCCTCATGACCTAATCACTTCCTACCAGACCCTACTTTCCAACTCTGTTGCATTAGGGGTTAAGTTTCTAACAGATGAATTATGAGAGAGACATTCAAACCATAGCAGGAATCTCTTTTTTCTAATTATTGCTAATTTTCAAAAGTGAGGGCTATCTACCTTCTCTACAAACAGGAATTATAGACTTTAGACTGAATATGGTGTCACAATGTGGTGATGATCAAATGCTGTTCATATTAAAATCACTTGAGAGAAATGTTAAATATACAGATTCCTGAGCATCAGTCCAGGTTCAGCCAGATACTAAATCAGAATCTGCCATGTTGGGGCTCAGGAATCATTAATTTGTAGAGCCATGTTTGGAAGCTACTGCCTTCAAAGACATAGGAAGGAGGGACTTATCTCTTACTTTTCCTCAGGATCTTTTCTGAATTTGCAGATATTTGGGGTAGGACAAACATCACATATCTTCAAGGGAGAATTGTAGTATAAACATCAGGAACAGGTGCTCTGTTCTCTCCTGCCTAAATTTAGTTGATGCTACTTGTAATCCAGATGCTTATGTGCCTTTAGGAACCATTTGCAGAGAACAAAGAGAAAGAACTAATATATAGAGAATACATTATGCATCAGATACTTATTACTTTATATAAGTAAAACCTCCATCACACATACTAGAATGCATCATTAGTATTATTCACATTGTAAAAATGAGGATTTCAACAGATAGAAGAATGAGACATTCAAACTAGGCCATGAGGCATGCAAATGGCACAGCTGGGATTCAAACTTAGCTCCAACTCTTCCAAAAATAGCAGGAGAGTCAGAATCTGTTTCATTGCTTTTACCTTTCAATATCTACAATATGAATATACTGGTCAAATATAATGAAACTTCATTTATTAGATACAGGTGGGGGAGGGACAGGCATATCTTTTCTAATACATTGGGAAATCTGAAATATGTGATCACCAGAATAAGGGATCTGCATGATAAAACAGTCTCCATCTGATGTAGTTTAATTTTAGGAAATGTATGATCAATGTGTCAATGTTCTGATTCTCTCTTATTATGAATTTATCATAGTATTAATAGTTGAATCATTAAAATCCTAAGCCTTGATTTAGCATCTTGTATTTATTGTTAGTTTATAGCTTATTTCAAGAAAGCAAAGTGCTTCATTTTTCGAAGAAAATCTACAAAAGTTATTTTTTAAAATTGAAGATTGCAAAATTGTTAAATATATAAATATAGTTGTTGCCTTTATTTGCTTCTTCCATAAATATGATTTTTATAAGATGTTTCATAAAAATATTCTGGAATTTGAAGCAAAGCACTATCTGTAAAGTTACAAGCAAGTGGAAGGCAAGATGTTTCAATAGTTTTGTACTCAGCCATTTATGACCAACTCCAACGGTCATTGCAATCTTGGCATTTCACAGAAGAGGAAAATGTTTCTGTCCATACTGGCCCTTTACTTTTTCTAGTCATTTATTCAACAACATCTGTTTGCTGCTGTTAATTAAACATTGAACAAGTAGCTATTGGCTTACTTGGAAAAAGCCTGGAGGTCAACTTTACACATTGGACTTCTATAAATTCTGTGAAAAGAAAAATCAGATCTCATTTATTTTAAGTTCCATTTCATCAATCACAGGGTCTGGCATGAAATTAAGGCTCTTCCAACACTCAGTAAATAAATGAGCAAGTGTGCTGGCAGGTCCTTCTGTGAATGGTATTTTTTTTCTATTCATTCTATATATTCCACTCTTCACAATTCCCAAACAAGAGACGTTACTTCCCCCTTTTGAATGAGTCAATACAATGAGATATCACTTTATAAAATAACCTTGAAGACAAATTTAAATGTTCTTTCTTTTAAAATGTAGATATTTATCGGCCGGGCGCGGTGGCTCACGCCTGTAATCCCAGCACTTTGGGAGGCCGAAGTGGGCGGATCACGAGGTCAGGAGATCGAGACCATCCTGGCTAACAGGATGAAACCCTGTCTCTACTAAAAATACAGAAAATTAGCCGGGGGTAGTGGCGGGCGCCTGTAGTCCCAGCTACTCCAGAGGCTGAGGCAGGAGAATTGCCCGTGAACCCCAGATAGGGAGGTTGCAGTGAGCCGAGATGGCGCCACTGCACTCCAGCCTAGGTGACAGAGCAAGACTCCATCTCAAAAAAATTAATTAATTAATTAATTAAAAAATAAAATGTAGATATCACAGGGGAAAAAAGGACAGTATGAAAAGTCCTAGGCCCTTCAGATGAAAATGAGGATAAGATAATAAGAAATACCTGAACAACTTGCTTTTTCAATGGGGACATAATCACATCATAAGATGCCGATGTGTTTTCAGTTGTTGTTTTGGTTTTTGACATGTGCAAAGAATACACATGCACCAAATAAAATAAACATAAGTGCACTTTCTACAGACAGAACACCTGGCTTTGTGGAAAGTTAGAAGGCCACACAATGCCTCAGAAAATGCATAAAATAAACTAAAACTAAGCACTAAATTCAATACTAAAACCCCTTCATCTGGGACTCAATTAAGTTACCATTTCGGTTAGCATGCAACTATAATAACATATGCCTAAACTTCCCAAAAACCCACAGTCTTGAAAGAAAGTAGTCCCATGACATGCAGGTATCTGAGTTAGCAGTTCTGCTTCAATGAAGAGAAAGCAAAAAGGAAAAGGGAGCTATCATTTATTGAGCACTTAAATATTCCAGGTGCTATGAAAGGTACTTTATTTAGGTCATCTCCCTCCCTTTAAATGTGAAGGAACAAATGGCAAGGTAAGAACAAATAATATTATAGATTTCAATAAACAATATTTTATTCATAATTATTACCTGTCTCTGGCATTCCCTATCCACCAGTCTAGAAAAATATGTGACAAAAATGAAACAAAAGAATAAGATACATTTTTTTCTAACTTGATGATAGAAGGTTGATCATTGGAACTATAAATGCATGAAAAGTCTTCTATCTAATTTAAAAGGTAGATTTCTTTTTTTTTTTGACAGAGTCTCACTCTGTCGCCCAGGCTGGAGTGCAGTGGCGCGATCTCGGCTCACTGCAAGCTCTGCCACCCGGGTTCACGTCATTCTCCTGCCTCAGCCTCCCAAGTAGCTGGGACTATAGGCGCCCGCCACCACACCAGGTTAATTTTTTTGTATTTTTAGTAGAGACAGGGTTTCACCGTGTTAGCCAGGATGGCCTCCATCTCCTGACCTCGTGATCTGCCCGCCTCGGCCTCCCAAAGTGCTGGGATTACAGGCGTGAGCCATCGTGCCCGGCTAAAAGGTAGATTTCTTTTGATAGTCTAACTGCCATCTCTTAAACTCATGTTGAAATAAATTAGGAAGAACATATTAATTCTCATTTGTGTTGTCCCCTGTTTTTGTATAAAAAATAATATTGTCTCATGTTCTCTCAATTTCATACTTGAAAATCAGAGGGCACAGATATGAGGATACATACGGATGCTAGTCCAACTATGCTGAATGCCCATATCAAACTTGTATACCTTATATAATTTTACCCTATTAAAACATGACCATTGATCTTGGACAAGCTACTTAACAGCTCCAAGTTGAAATTTTCTCATCTGTGATATGGGCCTTTCTGTAATATGTACTGTATAGAGTTCTTGAAGATAAATTATATAGTACATGTTAATTATTTAGCGCATGGTAAATACTAATGAATATAGGCTATTTATCCTAGTTTGTACAATACCTACCCAAATGGTGAGATCTGGGAAAGAAATTTAATGGTGGTCACAGCTTACCAAAGGGATTTTCTATCCTACCAAGCTGACAAGCTCCTATCCTATACTTGCTGAGAGATGTCTGATTACTGACGGTGCACAGTTTAGGCCTAAGGAATAACTCTCAGTATATACACAAACACATCCATATGCAGCTGCATTAGAAAATATATCATTAAAATATCAGTACTTTGGATTGTTTTTCCAACTAAAATATACTATTAAGTATATTTGTTAACATATTTGAGTACAACATATAATAAAAATAACATGAATAATGACATAAACCTATTAAAAGATAATTTAATTATTTAGGCTACTGATTTGTATACCCCCATCAATTTATAGGAACTAAATATATACGAGAAGATATTATCCTTTGGGGCATGTCTAGATTTCAAAATGAGTCTAAAGATCTCTTTTAATGTTTTTCCTGAGGAAATAAAGCATTTTATTTTAATAAAATACTTATAAAACTGGCTGGATTATTATACATCAGGAAAGACAAATTAGTCTTATCTTGAATATCAGTGGTGATTAATTAGTAATGGAAATCTGCTCACCAGAGTGCCATACCATAAGGCAAGTGTCTGAAACAAACCCAGATAAGGTGGGAGGTCTGAGAGCTGTATATTTGCTATACTGGCTTTTGTTTTAATTTTAAATATGTAGTGTCAGTCCACAGAAGCTCTAGATGAAATAAAAACGAAGTTTCTCATTTTAAATAAATACGTAAGAAAATTTAAAAAGTCAAACTAAAGGGGAAACTTTGACATAAAATTTTATGAAAATATCTTATATATTTCTTTTTTGAGGACTGTATCATTTTGGTGTATGCTTTTTTTTTTTTTTTTAAGATCCAGGGTACATGTGCAGGATGTGCAGTTTTGTTACATAGGTAAACGTCTGCCATGGTGTTTTGCTGCACCTATCAACCTATCACCTAAGTATTAAGCCCAACATGCATTAGTTATTTTTCCTGGTGCTCTCTCTTCCCCCACCGCCACCTGCCTCTAGGTCCCATTGTGTGTTGTTCCCCTCCCTGTGTCCATGCATTCACATTGTTCAGCTCCACTTATAATTGAGAACATGTGGTATTTGATTTTCTGTTCCTGTGTTAGTTTGCTGAGGATAATGGCTTCCAGCTCCATCCATATCCTTGTAAAGGAGATGAGCTCATTCCTTTTTAGGGCTGCATAGTATTCCATGGTGTATATGTACCACATTTTCTTTATCCAGTCTGTCATTGATGGGCATTTCATTTAAGTCCATGTCTTTGCTATTGTGAATAGTGCTGCAATGAACATATGCGTGCATTTATCTTTATAATAGAAATGATTTATATTCCTTTGGGTATATACACAGTAATGGGATTGCTGGGTCAAATGGTAATTCTGGTTCTAGGTCTTTAAGGAATCACCTTACTGTCTTCCATGATGGTTGAACTAATTTACTTTCCCACCAACCGTATAAATTTTTTTGTATCTCTCTGCAGCCCCACCAGCATCTGTTGTTTCTTGACTTTTTAATAGTCGTCATTCTGACTGGTGTGAGATGGTATCTCACTGTGGTTCTGATTTGTACTTCTCTAATGATCAGTGATGTTGAGGGTTTTTTTTTGCATGTTTCTTGGCCACTTAAATGTCTTCTTTTCAGAAGTGGTTGTTTATGTCCTTTGCCCACTTTTTTTTTTTTTTTTTTTGAGACAGAGTCTCACTCTGTTGCCCAGGCTGGAGTGTAGTGGCGCCACCTCGGCTCACTGCAGCCTCCGACTCCTGGGTTCAAGCAATTCCCTGCCTCAGCCTCCCGAGTAGCTGGGGTTAGAGGCACCTGCCACCTTGCCCAGCTAATTTTTGTATTTTCAGAGAGACGGGGTTTCACCATCTTGGCCAGGCTAGTCTCAAACTCCTGACCTTGTGATCCATCTGCCTCGGCCTCCCAAAGTGCGGGGATTACAGGCATGAGCCACCAAACCCAGCCTCCTTTGCCCACTTTTTAATGCTATTTTTTTCTTGTAAATTTGTTTAAGTTCCTTGTAGACTTTGGATATTAGACCTTTGTCAGATGAATAGATTTCAAAAATGTTCTCCCATTCTGTAGGCTGTCTGTTCACTCTGATGATAGTTTCTTTTGCTGTGCAGAAGCTCTTCAGTTTAATTAGATACCGTTTGTCAATTTTTGCTTTTGTTGCAATTGCTTTTGATTTTCTCGTCATGAAATCTGCCCATGCATATGTCCTGAATGCCATTGCCCAGGTTTTCTTCTAGGGTTTTTGTAGTTTTGGGTTTTACATTTAAGTATTTAACCCATCTTGAATTCATTTTTGTATGTGGTGTAACAAGGGGTCCAGTTTCAATTTTCTGCATATGGCTAGCCAGTTCTCCCAGCACCATCCATTAAATAGGGAATCTTCTTGCTTTTGTCAGGTTTTTTTAAGATCACATGGTTGTAAATATCTGGTTTTATTTCTGAGTTCTTTATTCTGTTCCATTGGTCTATGTGTCTGTTTTTGCACTATGCTGTTCTGGTTACTGTAGCCTTGTAGTATAGTTTGAAGTCAGGTGGAGTGATGCCTCCAGCTTTGTTCTTTTTCCTTAGGATTGTCTTGGCTCTACACGCTCTTTTTTGGTTCCATATGAATTTTAAAATAATTTTTATCTAATTCTGTGAAGAACATCAACAGTAGTTTAATAGAAATAACATTGAATCTGTCAGTTACTTTGGGCAGAATGACCATTTTTATGATATTGATTCTGCCTATCCATGAGCATGGAATGTTTTTCCATTTGTTTGTGTTCTCTCTGATTTCCTTGAGCATCACTGTTCAAGGAGAACTTGGTGTTTACTTTTGAAGTAGTCATAAATTGGTTGGATTTTGCATTGGTGATTTCCACATTTCTGAAGACAAATGAGCAAGTTGGATTAGAGTAGATGAGTTGATGACAGTTGGTGACACTGTTGCTTTGCACTCCTATATACTTGAATGAGCCATCTGATGTTTCAAATACTAAATGTAACCATTTATTAAATGAACTTTGCTAGACTTATGTAACCTAAGGTTTGGATGGAACCTTATAAAGATCTTGTCACCCACATTTTTTCTTCACAGATTACTACAAAGAGGGGAGGGGGAGAGAGAGTGAGTGAGAAAGAGAGAGTGAGAGAGAGAGAGAGAGAGATCATAAAATCTCATGTTATTACATACATACTTTTTCCCAGCAAGTTATTATGGCTATCACTACAAGAAAGATTGCAGATTCATGTTACATTAGTATCCTTCTTTCTGCTTAAAATAGAAATAGCACATGATTTGTTTATTTAAAGCAAGTTATGTGTCCTATTTGACTGTGTCTCCACCCAAAACTCATCTTGAATTGCAGCTCCCATAAATCCCACATGCCATGGGAGGGAACAAGTGAAAGGTAATTTAATCAGGTGGGCAGGTTTTTCCCATGCTGTTCTCGTGGTAGTGAATAAGTCTCACGAGATCTGATGGTTTTATAAAGGGCAGTTCCCCTGCACATGTTCTCTTGCCTGCCACCATGTAAGATATGCCTTTGCTCCTCCTTCACCTTCCACCATGACTGGGAGGCCTCCTCAGCCATATGGAACCATGAGTCCATTAAATCTCTTTTCTTTATAGATTGCCCAGTCTCAGGTATTACTTCATAGTAGTATGAAAATGGACTAATACAATAATGAATGACAAAAGCACATATTTTATAAGCTTCTTTGCAATAAGATTAATGAGAAGTCTTTTGCTGGTAAGATAAAAAGTTTTATTACATCAAAACCTCATTTGTAAACTGGTTTTTAATTTAAAAGTAACTTTATGCACCTCAGTATTCTTTTATAAGAAGATGTAACACATGTTCTTTACACTGGACATTGAAATATCTATAGTGTTAGTCTTGAACTATCTCCTCTCTCCCTTTTTCTCATTCATAAATTCCTGATATATACAATGATTTGTTTCATTAAGTCTATAACCAGAAGCTTATGCTTGACGTGAAACCTTTTAGGAAGTGTTTGTCTGAAGCTATCTACATAGCTTATTGCAATGATTAATTTTTGTGTCAATTTTGCTGGGCCATGGGGTGCCCAGAAATGTGGTCAAATATTATTCTGAGCATTTGTGTGGGGGAGTTTTTGAATAAGTTTAACATTTAATTTGGTAGACTTTGAGTAAAGTAGATTGCTCTCGTTAATGTAGGTGGGCCTCATTCAATCAGTTGAAGGGCTGAAGGAAACAAAATCACTAGTTTCTTCAAAGCAAGAGAGAACTCTATAGCAGACTGCCTTCAGACTGGAACCATACCCCTGGCTTTCCTGATTCTCCTCTGCCAGCTCACCTTGCAGATTTTGGACTTACTAGGCTTCATATAACATGAGCCAATTCCTAACTATAAATCTCTGTGCATGTGTGTGACCCAACCTCTTTCCCCTCCAACACACACTCTATTAGTTGTGCCTTACCGGAGAACTGTGACTATTATACTCAGTTTATATACGATGGAGAGGTAATTTTTACTGTCACTTTATAATAACTGATTAATGCTGTCAGCTGTGAATTTTAGTGAATTAAAACTCATATCAAGGGGGGTAAATACGAAAGCTTTGAGTATGAAATAGTTTTGGTACAAGTATAATGGAAATACAAACTGTCACTGTCTGAGATATTTTTAACACACCAAAAATTGTACAGAAACAATTAATAAAGATCGAAACAAAGGAGGAAATTGAGTTTGTTTTGAGGTGATTGTGTAGGGAGTCAGTGGGAAACATGCAGTTTGTGACCCTAAAATTTTCTTTGGATTACATTGGTGTGAGAACTGCTATGTCACTGATGGAGTTGGAGAAGGGTTTAGAACCAAGTATGTATTTTCAATGATAGTGAGAAATCTGAGGAAATTGTTTAAAGGAAGTTTTAAGAATTAAGTCTGGAAATTCCTTGTAAAAAAAAAAAAATGAGGACAGTCAGGAGAAAATACCAGCAAATAAAGGGGACACTGAAACCATTTGTTCAGATTAACTTTGTGCAGAATAAATGTAGAGAAAAACAAAGCTAAAAACTAATGCTTGAGGAATTACTGCAATCCAGCGGGAGGAGAAGAAAGAGAAGGTAGTAAAAGAAATAAATATTCAGAAAGTAAGAAAAGAATTAGAGATAGTCTAATGTAGCCAGGAGGATTTTTCTGAAGTAAATATAAACAAATCCATTTTCTGTCTCTTCGTCCTTTAATTACATTATTATTCATTGATCAAGGCAATATGAACCAATTCTAGTAGAAATTACATCGAAAGCGCCAATGAAATAGGATTTTCTTGGGAGTCACCCAAGAAATAGATTCTCTGAGCAGAGGTTTACACTTCTGTATGGTACTCATAAGGATTATTTGTAATAAGATTGGCAATGACAAATTGCCTACTATAGTAATAGCTTCATTTTATAGAATTATTACTTGGAAAATTAATTTTAATTGAAAACAATTTATCTGGGTTGTAGAAGTAAAAAGATTCTCCCGGCAGAGTTTATACCTGCTCTGTCTACTTAACAGTGATTATTTCCCTAACTTTCTATTGACTCAAGGCTTTCTGTGCTCTATAATTTCCTCATGCATATAAAATTATTTCCACAGATAGGAACACAGCATTTCTTTGCATTTAATCTTCATTTATAACCAAATTACCATATGACACTTATATATCTGCATCTCATTTGGGAAAAACCTGGTACTTGCAAGAAAGTTTATTGGCAATAAAAAGAATGCATTTAAATTTACACACACACACACACACACACACACACACACGCAAAAATTCAGAATAAAGTCATCTCCTGATAGCTTCTCCCATTTACAATATTTGTTCAAGGAATGAAAACTACATATTCCTTATTAAAAACATTTTTCCTCCATTATGATTTGAAATTGTCAAATAAGAGGAGTGGTCAAATCCCAAATCAAAAATTCTTTTTGAACTGCACCATTTCTCCCTGATTAAGTATTTAATCCTCACCTAAAGGTCTCTTTAAAGTTGAGGTCTTGAAAAATTCCTTCTTGGTGTATCTTCCAAATGGAAATTCACTGTTAAAGCTTTCATGCAGTAAGAACACATTTGGAATTACACATCTGATTCATTGCTACAATTTACAACTAGAACCTAGGAGTTTCCACTGAAAACTGAGATAATCACTCATGGTAATTTAAGAATCATAACTTTTCTGGATGTTTCCTACTACCATCATATTTGTAGAAAATAGGAAATACCTATTTTAAAAAGATTCCATAGAAATGTTTAATATATGTCACTAAGCACAAATAGATGCACAAATTTATATTGTCTGTCATTGAGTTTTTTTTTTTTTTTTTTTAGTTGGAGCCTGGCTCTGTCACCCAGGCTGGAGTGTAGTGGTGTAATCTCAGCTCACTGCAACCTCCACCTCCCAGGTTCAAGCGATTCTCCCGCCTAAGCCTCCTGAGTAGCTGGGATTACAGGGGCCCGCTATCGTGCCCGGCTAATTTTTGTAATTTTGTAGAGATGGGGTTTCACCATGTTGGCCAGGATTGTTTTGAACTCCTGATCTCAGGTGATTTTTTTTTATATATACTTTAAGTTCTAGGATACATGTGCAGAATGTGCAGGTTTGTTACATAGGTATAATGTGCCATGGTAGTTTGCTGCACCCAACACCCCATCATCTAGGTTTTAAGCCCTGCATGTATTAGATATTTGTCCTAATGCTTTCCCTCCTCTTGCCCCACAACCCCTGACAGGCCTCAGTGTGTGACGTTCCCCTCCCTGTGTCCATGTGTTCTCATTGTTCACCTCCCACTAATGAATGAGAACATGTGGTGTTTGGTTTTCTGTTCTTGGGTTAGTTTGCTGAGAATGATGGTTTCCAGCTTCATTCCTGCCCTGGCAAAGGACATGAACTCATTCTTTTTTATGACTTTATAGTATTCCATGGTGTATATGTGCCACATTTCTTTATCCAGTCTATCATTGATGGGCATTTTGTTTGGTTTGTCTTTGAAACGGCAATCCCTCTTCCCCCAAATCCTCACTTTTCCCACTTTCTGAATTAAGCTCACACAGCAGGTTAGCATTTAAGACATACTACTATATGGAAAAAAAAAACCCTCCATTTTACCACATATCTATAGCCTATAGATTAACTGGATAATTATTATTGATAATCTGTTTTTAAGCCCACCTCATTGAATATATGAGACTCTCAAGATTAGAAGATGGGATGGCATTCTCTAGGAAAACTGTCCTCTGGATCAAATGACACACCAATTTCAAGATCTTCCTGATTCCATCAGTTACTCCCTTTTTCCATCAACTGTCTTTGTGTGTTTCTTCCCTCAGATTGAAGATATTTACATTTCTGATTTACATCAATATGTTACAATCATTTTTTTTTTTTTTCTGAGACAGGGTCTAACTCTGTTGCCCAGGCTGGAGTGCAGTGGTAAGATCTCGGCTCACTGCTACCTCCACCTCCTAGGTTCAAGCGATTCTCCTAGCCTCAGCCTCCTAAGTAGTGGGGACTATGGCGCATGCCACCCTTCCTGGCCTGATATATATATTTTAGTAGTGACAGAGAGATGGGGTTTTGCCATTTAGGCTAGGCTGGTCTCGAACTCCTGACCTCAGGTCATCCGCCTGCCTCAGCCTCCCAAAGTGCTGGGATTACAGGTGTGAACCACCAAGGCTGCCCTCTTATAATCATTGTGATATGCATATTTCCTTCAAAATTTCTGTTAATGGAACTGAATTGCTTGTAAATCATGAATGAATGGCTTGTAAAATCATCCCACAATGAAATATTCATTGGAATTTTTTTTCTGTACTGACTCACAGCTGGGTAAGAGAAGTAGAAACAGTCAATTACATGGATATTTTATGTGCATATTATCAAATAAAATTATATTTTTTAAAAATAGCATATTTGATATCACATATACATATATTAAGCCAGGATAACTTTAAGAAAATTTTATTTCAGGTTCTTTAGATACCAGTTATCATTACTCTCTATCTCATTTATCTGAAGAAAATGCACATGAGGCATAGGAATCTCTCCTCCCTATTACAGGAGAAGCAAGCAAGAAACACATTTTGTTCTTGTGAAAGACTTAATGGGAGGAAAAAACAGAGGATGGAAAGCCCTAATCTGACCTTCAAACAAAAAAGTCCTTTGAAAATAATGAAGTAAGTAATTTCCTCCCCTCTATTGGCAATGCCGTCTCAATCTCTAAGAATTTCCTATTCACTCCTTGACCTTTCCAATGAGGTCATCACCAAAGGAAATGTCTTACTTCAAGAGTAACAACAGATTTTAAAGATCTTAAACAATTTCAGAGTATAGACCTTGTTAGATCCTGTTCTCTTGAAGGGGAAGAGTAAGCAAGAGTTTTTTGCCAAAGAAATAACTTTTCAATGAATTTCAAAGCACTGTGTGTGTTCTGAAAGTATAGAGCTCGACTTTATATAAATTCTAACATTTCAATATATTTTACATTGCCTATATCTTGAAATAATACTTTAGCTACTGAGGATTGTCATTTATTGATAAGGCTATATCTGATTTAGGAACTTAAGACTATTTAAAAAAATAGAAGACATGTTGAGCTGAAAAAAATATAAACTTTTCTCAAATAAAATATGTCCATTTGATTGACGACATGGTTTCACTTCATTCAAAGGACAATTATTTTCTATAAATCTATATATGTTTGTAATTTATATGAAAGTTTTAGAAAATAATTTATACTGATCATATATAGTAGCTACAGTGTTAACATTTCTATTATATTGTTTTACTTTTTAAAATAATTTGTATCTGATTTATGGTGTCCAAGACTTAAGATGAGAATTTAGTGAATTATATTTGTCATACAGAACAGCAAAAAAGATAAATATATAAATAAATGATGAGATATAAGATATTCTAGTCATGGCTGGGCACGGTGACTCACACCTATAATACCAGCACTTCGGGAGGCCGAGGCGGTTGGATCACCTGAGGTTGGGAGTTCGAGACCAGCCTGACCAACATGGTGAAACTCTGTCTCTACTAAAAATACAAAAATTAGCCAGGCATGGTGGTAGGGCCTGTAATCCCAGCTACTCAGGAGGCTGAGACAGGAGAATCACTTGAACCTGGGAGGTGGAGGTTGCAGTGAGTTGAGATCACGCCAATGCACCCCAGCCTGGACGACAAGGGCAAAACTCCATTTAAAAAAAAAAAAAAAGATATTCTAGTCATCAAAAATAACAGTTGTGAAAGTTTAAATTAAGAAACTGAGGAAATAATTATTTTTTTAAATTACATCAGCTTTCTTTGTGCTGATATTAAATCAGAACTGTTCTAAACATGATTCTTATATAATAGGTTACTATTTTTAAATGACAGATATTGAATGTGTTAATAAGCCTTTCTTAAGCCATCTTCAGTTCATGGCGCCTCAGAAGTAGAATCTGAACACAAGATTTGAGAGCAAGTGATGCAATAAAGAAATTCTGCCAAAAGAAACCACTCAGAAAGTGCAGGAAACACAACTGGAAAAAAGAAGTCAACCAGGGCTATGATTTCAGGTGAGGTACCAGCCTCAGCCTGACTGGATGGGGAGCTCTGGAGGGTAAATTGCACTTTATAGTTGGTCCTATGGGGAATCAGGTGTGCTGAGCTGTTGTATTCCACTAACCATTCATTAGCTATGGGCCATAAGCTGTCCACAGACAACTCAGCTCTGAAAAGACAATCTGTCCTCTAAACTTTCCATGCCAGTCTTTAGCAGCAAAGCACAGAGAGCCTAAGGAATGGTCACACAGTTCCTACGGGGGATCCACGGTTTTAACATGAGGCACCAACATTGTCTACTCTAGGAAGCATGTTGAATTTTAATTAACAATTCTAAGAATTCCTCATAATATTGTTGCCGATATCGCCAGCCACCTACCCCAGAACCATTCACCACTGCTACGACCACCACCACCACTGACACCACCACCTGTAGTTCTCTTACCCTTTGCTGATTTAGCCTGATATTATTAAAGTGTTTACCTTTACACTATGCACTTTTAGCTATTAGAAGGATTATTGGTTTTAGCCAGCCATATAAATGGCATTTTCCTTCACAGTGGTTAATTTAGAAGTTAGCAAGAAACTTAATCCTCTTGATTTTTCAAGGAAAATGTATCCACATTTTCCACCTTAATAAAAAAAAAACTGCACAGAAGAAAATATTCCTCATGACAATATCATTATGCCTGCATGCATTGACAGAAATTACTAAGGCCATGTTGCCATCGTAAGTGGCAACAAAATATACAGTCTGTAGATAGCAAAGTAAATCATGGAAAGCCACAAAGGTTTGGGTGAGAATTCTGGGCCACTCTAACCTCCCCAGAGCTGGATTTTTATTAAGCAAATAAAAAAAACTAAATAATTGTCAATTGGGTCTTCTGTGTTAGCAAATGCATTTTTATTAATATGATAATAGCTATCAAGCTATTGGCCTTTATAACGAGCCTACAATGTGCCGGCTATATTTATAAGTACTTTACATATATCAATTCATTCTGGTGAAAGAGGACACATCCTATAGCTGCTAGTAAATATCATAATTGTCACATATAATCAAGATATTTGGCTCTTATTGAAAACGTTCAAATTATGTTGTGTTGATCACTGAAGTTACTATACATTATCACTACTACTTCCCTCAGCAAAAACTATAGGGAGGATACAGCAGATTATATTATGTTTAAGTAACGTAAATAGCTATCTTAGTAAAATACGTACATAATATGTCTTTTTGATTTTCTTAATAATAGTCTTGTGCAGAAAAACTTTTTATAATTTATAAGAATACTAAACTAACTATTGAAAACATTTGTATGTCTTTTTTCATCTCCTATATTTTTCCAAGCAATATTAGCAGAATACTATCCAGAAAGTTTTCTAAGCCATATCAAACATAATCAATATGTTTGTGAAATCAAAGCACAAAAATTCAAATTTCCCTTTACTATCAGAGGCTAAATTGATCTTGGAAACATTACTTTCTTTGATAATGAAGTATTGTCATTATTAAGTGTTTATAAGGTATATGTGAATAAATCACATAGCTACTTTTAAAGGTAACTCATGCTGCTGAAAAGATATGGAGGGGCAAATAAGCCAACGTTTTAAAGTTTTAATATATTTTTAAGTGTATGAAGCAACCAATTTATTTTGATATAATCAGTGGTGAAAGTAATGCCATCAAGCATTCGTGGAGGCTTTTAATTAGAATCATGTGCTATGTAAAGCTGTTGGACAGAGTTTAAAGGATCAGAATGTTGGAGGACATAAAAAAAAAACGGCAAATGTCCAGTCGCTTTTGTAAGGGATTTTAAATTAAAGCAGCAAACCTTTTAAAGCATCACACAGTGGGCAGAATGAAAATGAAAGCTAATTAACCTGAATTATTTTTCAGTTGTACAATTTTGCAATAATCTTCCATGGAGTTCATGACCAGAGGATGACTAGACTTTGAGAAGTATTTGAAGAAGGGGTCAAGGTGGGAGCCAAGGCAACCATCTGAAATAGCTGGCCTGCCTGGGCATGTCTGAGCCAGATGTCCACTTCTGGTCCAGAGTTAGAATTATGTATAAAATCAGGTACTGGGAACAATTTATCTCTGTTAAAAAGATGTGTGTGTATGAATGGATGTATATATGTGTGCTATAAGAACAGAAAATAGTATCTTAATTGTAATCGAAGATACTTTGACAGCATGTTTCAAAAGCCTTAAAATTCATATCATTTTACACATTATTTCAATTCTTACTAATTTATATTAAAGATATCATTAGAGTGAATATGAGTATTTATTACTGTACTGTTTATTGCCATTTTATTTATAATAACAAAACGATCCAATAATTTTAATTGTTAGTAGTAGGGGAATGGTGAAACAATTCATGGAATATTCAAGAAATAAAATGTGTGCAGCCATGAAAAGTCATGCAACAGAAGAATATTTAATGACACAGGTGTAGAGTAAAACTAAAAATCATTATAAATAATCACATCTACAAAGTGTTAGTTTAAAAGTATATTTAAGGAATTTATGTCCAAATTATATATGTATTTATAGAAAGACAAGAAATACACAAAATATTTTAATTATATTATCCAAATGGAGTTACATGTACTTTTTTTGTTTACGTTATGCTATTAGACATTTACTCATTTTTATAAAATAAAATTGTTTTTTATTTTACTAAAAATACTGTTTTGAGATATCAACAGTTGGGGAAAATGTATTAGCAATGAACTCAAAGAAAAGTAGTATAAGCATAAGAAACACACTTTTACTTCAGCCTAAAACTAAGCCCTTAACGTTCCTTAACTGAGGAATGTCAACCATCTCATTACATTTCCTTAGGCTGCAAAATATGTAACTATACTTCTCTTTTCCTATTGTGCTTTTATGAAAATATTATCTTTGGTATTCTTTTATGACATATCAATTTTAAAAAATAAAGTTGTGTATCCACCAACAGATTTTCATACATTGGCACATGGTATTTATAACTCTAAAGCCAAAGTGGGCACAGACTAGGACCTGCCAAAGCAGGGAATCTGAGTCTCACAGGGCGGCTTCAACCTCTATGACCATCTAAGAATCTTTTGGAATGATCACCATCAGCAATGTATAATTGTACACATTTTACCATGCCCACACTAACACCAGAAATTATCTTTAATAATATTTTAAATTCATAAAATACTTATTAAAATAATTTTGAAGAATAAAAATATATTTTATATAATAAATATTCTATAATAGAAAGATATATCCTGCAATTATGTTGTGGAAGAAAAGTACAATAGGGAAAGAAAGCCAAAATGGTGACAACTTTGTTTTTAAGAGTGAATGAGTATATATGTGAGGGAAAAAAGAAGTGAGAGGGAGAGACAGACAGAGAGAGAGAGCGCGCACACACAGGCAGGAAGAGGAAGAGAAGGAACAGAGAAGAAAGAATTAGATCTCCCTTTTATTGGTTGATAATTTAATTAACTATCTTTCTTAGGAATATATTATATATTCAGTTAAATAAATAGAATGACAGACACTAAAAAATATTCAGTGTAACATAATATCCAATATAGTCTAATTCCAGTTTTCTAGCTGATAGTCCTGGGAATCCTAGAGAGAGAAGACTGAGGGAAAGAGAAACCCCTCCTCGTAACTGCTTTCCAGTGACTTATGAGTGAAGGTATTAAAGCCAAATAGGGTCTTTCTGTGTTTTCCATGTTCCACCTCTTTTCAAGCATTTGTGTGAGAACCAGGGACACCTTAAGGAAGAAGGGAATGGTGACATTGCCCTTCTCCTTTTTCCTCTAAAATTTCTGATTGTAGTAAATGGCTTCATTCAAAGTTAACATTGCATTAAATATATTTTAAAGTATATCAACTTGGTAATGCAAATATATATGAAAAGAAAATAATTTATTCATGTAGTTTAAGGCACAGTGATGCTAAAGTGAGTTAATATTTATTTATGAAAGAATAATTGTATATATCGAATTTATTATTAATTGATACTAAACATTTACTGATTAATAATTCGGATGGTTTTGATTTAATGAAGTGTTTCATACATGTGTATACGTGTGTGTGTGTCTGTGTATATATATATATGCATATATATACACACATACAATTTATAGTTATGTACAAACCTGTACCAATACCTATGAAGGATACTTATATCATGACTTTGCACATAAAATAATAATCAAGCTTCTATTTCAATTTAAATATACAAGATAAACATTTCACTGAATGTTACAAAATTAGCCAGGCGTGGTGGCGCATGCCTGTAATCCCAGCTCCTCGGGAGGCTGAGGCAGGAGAATCGCTTGAACCCGGGAGGCGGAAGTTGTGATGAGCCGAGATTGCGACATTGCACTCCAGCCTGGGCAACAAGAGCGAAATTCCGCCTATAATAATAATTAATTAATTAATTAATACTTCCTATACTTCTTTTTTTTTTTTCACTCTTACTGCCCAGGCTGGAGTGTAATGGCACTACCTGGGCTCACCGCAACCTCTACCTCACGGGTTCAAGCGATTCTCCCGCCTCAGTCTCCCGAGTAGCTGGGATTACAGGCATGCACCACCAAGCCCGGCTAATTTTGTAGTTTTAGTAGAGACGGGGTTTCTCCATGTTGGTCAGGCTGGTCTCAAACTCCCAGCCTCAGGCGATCCACCTGCCTTGGTCTCCCAAAATGCTGGGATTGCAGGCATGAGCCACAGCGCCCGGCCTACTCATACGTCTATATTTGTTGCAGAAAATGATAAAGTGTTCAATAGAATAATTCTATGCAGTAGAATAAATTTTTTGTGGAAGTGAAATAGAACTATGTGTTCAAAGAAAAAAAAAAGAACAGTCAAAGATTTCCAGATGCTATGAATGAACATGTTCATGAATATTTCTATATGGATGATGGCAGGGATGAAATTGCCATTATATTTTCAATTTCATCAAATATGTTGTTAAAATTGATAGATTTTATTTCAAAATATTTCTGTTTATAATGTACCAAAGATTATACACCATTTACAACTATTACAATGAAAACATTTAAATGTCAACCTAAAACATTTACAAGTGAGTTCCTAGTTTTTGAAAATTATATAAAAGGCAATTGAAAAAAAGAAAAAAACACTGTCTTGGAACACATATATCCCTGTAACCATCCACCTAGAATTTGGTGAGTCCAGTGGGAAAGGCTTTCCAGTATTCATATTTGTGGACACATGTTTTAGCTGAGGGGTAGGAATACAGTTATTTCATTTCTGAGTGTTGAATAAATATAGCATCATATCTGAGTGAAGATTATAGGACTTAGAAGATCTAGATATCATAACATCCAAAACAAGCTATAGGCAGGATTTTCACTTCTATAATTCTTGGTCTTCATTTATAAAAATTGAGACCACATTAATGCTTACCTCAGAGGAGCTGAATGTCAGCAGAGGCTAAAAAATGTAGAGTTTACTGGATCATATTAAGAATTACAAGTTTTATTTGAAAGAATATTTCCATCTAAATTATCGTTCTAAACATCTAAAGAATGTGTCAAGCATAAAGACTAGTCTATCTAGTTGAAGTACGGAGAAGGAATTGTAGAGAGTAGAGGTTAGTGAGGAGGCTAATTAATAGGTTGTCATGTCAGTACAAGTGAGAGGACAAGTCTAGCTTGCACTAGGATGCTGACATCAGAGAAGGAGACAAATAGATTCAAGAGGAATTGGCAGATAAATGTCTCAGAATATATTGATAAATGCAAATGAGGACAATTTATGGACAGCCAGAATTCTGGTCTGAACAGCTGGATAGGTGGTGGTGCCACATAACAGGAAGGATCATTGAGGGATACAGGAGAATCAGGTTTAAGGGTGAAGATCATGATTACAATATTGGTTAGGTTGAGTTGAACCAGTCTTCGGGACATGGAAGTGAATGTGTGAAGGCAATTGGGTGTATCAAGCTGGAGATCAGACAGGATGTTCTGATGCTATGGATGCTGATGAGAAAGTCACTGTTAGTAGAATGCTCTCCTGCTTTCTACTGACAGAGATAAGAACTGAAGTCATTGGCATGGAGTTGGTTGAGGGAGAGAACTTCAGGTGTAGACTCTGAGGATCATTAAGTTGAAAATACTTATTGTGCAGTGTGGATGAACACATTATCTAGAGTAACAGTGCGCTGAGAGTAATTGCAAACCCTCAGCCTCAATCCAGAGGTTGAATGAAGCTGAAAATAGTTTGTTGGAGGCTGGCCTCCATTACCAGGGAACATAGAGAGCTCACATTTATTAGTGTGCATTTTTGAAATTCTAATAGTCTTTTTTGGTTGAGCAGTTAAAACAAATCAAAACAAAACAAAAAACCTCATTATTCACTGAAAGTTGCTAATAGAAGATATGGGCTTATATCTGAATAATCTTCATATGGACTTATACCTGAATTGCACCTTTCCTATAAATATAATGACCTTTGTGTTTGTGTGTGAAAGTAATGTATAAATTTCTGGAGTTAAACTAACAAAAAAGAAGTAATTCAATCTGGGAAATCAAAAGCTGATGTATATGTGTGTGGATAAGTGTGGAGTGTCAGGAGTTAGAAGTAGGGGAGGCATATCAGCATCTGTGGAAAGGGACTTCCAGTCAAATCAATTGAAGGAAAGTTTGGAGGAAAGCTTTGGAGCTCTATTCCTGTCTTTTGATATTAACTTAAGAGGCTAATTGCCCTTCCATTCATTATGGAAATCCTAAGCAAGAGGCCAGGTTGCTCAATGATACTGAGTAAAACTAGGACAGCATAATAACATTAATGTATTAATGTAGTAAGGAGCTGATACCAACCACACCAGAATAACAAGTTTTCCTTCTATGAGTTTTCCTTTCCATCCCATTATCCTTTCAATCTCAAAGATTATGGGGTGGAAGGGGGGAAGCTAAGAAGATATTCTCCTCTCTCAGTCTGGTCCCAGGGAGGAAAAACTTTTGATATTTGTATGTATGGGGTCTTCTCTGATACAGTATCTAGAAAAGAGCAAGAAAAGCTGAGGTAGGTATAAAGATTAAATGAACAGCATTGCAGTAGCCACAGTAGTGTCACCCAGTCCCAAAAGGAATTCTAGAGCCCTTTAGAGATATCAGTAATTGAGACCAGGGAGCCAAACCTTTGAATGCTCCAATGACCAATTATTGGACACCAATCACTGGACACAGGGAAAGAGATGGGACAGTTCCCTTATATTGAGAACAATTTCTGACAAGGGATGCAGGCAACACTGCCAGTAGCTAAGAAAATAAGGGCCCCCATCCTGAAGGATGACATAAACAGCACCTCATTATAACCACTACATTTTCTTTCAGGTTACTCTTTTCTTTCAAAGAAATGTAAGGTGAGTATTGTCCACTCGACGCAAAAGAATCTACACATTCAATGCAATCCCTGTCAAAATACAAATGACATTCCTCAAAGAAATATTTTTAAAAATCGTAAAATCTGTGTGGAACTACAAAAGGGCCCAAGGAGTCAAAGAAATTTTGAGCAAAACAGACAAACAAACAAAAAGCTGGAGACATCGCACCACCTGATTTCAAAATATACTGCAAAGCTATAGTAACCAAAATAAAATGACATTGGTATAAAAACCAGACACGTAGATCAGTGGAACAGAAGAGATAATCTAGAAATAAATCCACGGATTTAGAGCCAATTGATTTTTGACAGAGACATCAAGAACATACATTGAGGAAAAGACAGTATCTTCAATGAATGGTGCCGGGATATTTGGATATCAATATGCAAAATAGCTAAACGAGGCCCTTTAAACAAAATTTAACTTAAAATTATTAAAGACTTAAATGTAAGATGTAAAACTATAAAAGTAACAGAAAACAAGTTAGGGAAAATTCATCAGGACATTGGTCTAGGAAAAGATTTCATTGATGAGACCTCAAATGCACAGGCAACAAAAGTTAAAACAGACAAAAAAGAATATATCAAACTAAAACTGCCTGCAAAAATAACAAAGGAAACAACAATGTGAAGAAACTATCTGTAGATTAGGAGAAAATATTCGCAAACTATGCATCTGACAAGGGGCTAATACCCAGAATATATAAGGAACTCAAACAACTCAACAACAAAAAACAATCCATTAAAACACAGGCATTTCTGAGTAGACATTTCTCAAAAAAAAAGACATAAAAATGATCAACAAGTGTATAAAAAAACCTGTCACAAATCGTCAGGGAAATGCAGACTAAAGCCACAATGATATCACATCTCATCCCAGTTAGAATGGCTACTATCAAAAAGACCCCCAAAAAAATTTGTGCAGAGAAAAGGGAATTCTTATCTACTGTTGATGGGAATATAAATTCATACAGCCATAGTGGAAAACAGTAGAGTTTTCTCAAAACACTATGAATAAAATTTCCATATTATCCAGCAATCTTACTATTGAATATTTATCCAAAGAAAAGAAAATCAGCATATCAAAGATATATCTGAACTGCCATGTTTATTGACGTGCTATTCACAATGACCAAGATACACAATCAACCTAAATGTCTATCAACAGATGAATGAATAAAGAAAATGTGGTATATATATATACAATGGAATACTATACAGCCATAAAAAGAATGAAATACTTTCATTTGTGGCAACAGGGATAAGCCTAAAGGACATTATGTTGAGTAAAGTAAGTCAGGCACAGAAAGATTTATACTGAATGTTCTCACTCACATGTAAGAACTGAAAGAAGTTGAACACATAGAAATTGAGACAATTGTGGTTATTAGAGAATTGGAAGTGTAGGGGTATGGGTGGGTAGGGAGAAGTTGGCTAAGTCATACAAAATTACAGCTAGATATGAGGAATAAGTTCTAGTGCTCTATAGCACTGTAGGGAGAATATAGTTAAAAGTAGTTTATTGTATATTTTTGAAAAGCTAGAAGAGAGAATTTCGAATGTTCCCCAAACTGTTATGAGTATGCTAATTATCTTTATTTATCTCGATTACCTTAATTGGATCATTACACATTGTACCCATGTATTGAAATATCACTAGATGCCATAAATATGATTTAGGTTGGTGCAAAAGTAATTGCGGTTTTGGGCTGTGAATTTTAAATCATGATAACTAGGCTCAAACACATCTTTATTAATCAAAATAGGAGTCATTATAATCAACACATTTTTGCCAACAAGAAATAACTTTGCTTATTCCTGTAGCATAAAAATATGTGCTTCGGGATTCAGCAAACTCTTGGAAAGCATTTTCTGCATCCTGCTGGTTGTGGAAGCATTTTCTGTGCAAAAAGTTGTCGAGATGCTTGAAGAAGTGGTAGTTGGTTGGAGGGAGGTAAGGTGCATATGGTGGAAAAGGCAAAGCTTTTTAGCCCAATTCGTTCAACTTTTGAAGCGTTGGTTGTGCAACATGTGGTCAGGCATTGCTGTGGAGATGAACCAGGCCCTTTATGTTGACCAGTGCCGACTGCAGGCTTTGCAGTTTTTGGTGTATCTCATTGATTTGCTGTGCATACTTCTCAGGTATAATAGTTTCGCCAGGATTCAGAAAGTTGTGGTAAATTAGACCAGCAGCAGACCACCAAACAGTGAACATGACCTTTTTTTGGTGCAAATTTGGCTATGGGAAGTGCTTTGGAACTTCTCAGTCCAACCACTGAGCGGGTCATCACCGGTTGTTGTACAACATCCACTTTTCATCGGACATCACAATCTGATCGAGAAATGGTTTGTTGTTGTTGCATAGAATAAGAGAAGACGACACTACACAAAGTCAAATTTTTGGATTTTCACTCAGCTCATGAGGCACCCACTTATCAAGCTTTTTTGCCTTTCCTATTTGCTTCAAATACCGAACCACCATAGAATGGTCGCCATTGAGTTCCTTGGCAACTTCTCATGTAGTTGTAAAAGGATCAGCTTCGACGATTGCTCTCAATTGGTCATTGTCAACTTCCTATGGCCAGCCACTGTGATCCTCATCAAGGCTCTTGTCTCCTTTGCAAAATGTCTTGAACCACCACTACACTGTATGTTCATTAGCAGTTTCTGGGCCAAATGCATTGTTGAGTTTGCAAGTTGTCTCTGCTGCTTTATGACCCACTTTGAACTTGAATAAGAAAACTACTCAAATTTGCTTTTTGTCTAACATCATTTCCACAGTCTAAAATAAACGTAAAACAAACAGCAAGTAATAAGTCATTAGCAAGAAAACATAAAGCAAAAAATGTCCATTAAAACACTGTATAACATAACCACATTTATTTAAGAATGTATTCCAATATCAAATGGCAAATTCCAACAGTGAAAAAGCCACAATTACGTTTGCACCAACATAATACAATTATTATGTGTCAACTAAAAATAAGTGAAAAAATATGAATAGAATTAACAAGAGTTATCCTTTGCAGAAACCAATTCTATTCTATGAACTGTCAAATATGATCAACATGTCCTTCACACCTACGTTCAAATCAAAGGTAGGGAACAGTTCATTGATGTGTTCTGATAAGAATAAGACTTACAGGTGGATTTCCAAACTTTGGGAAGTCATTCGTGATGAGTGTAAACAAAACTTATTATCTTTGATGAGCATTCAAACCAAGATATGCAATTCATAAAACATGACTAGCTTTTAAAATTCCCTTATTGGCTGCAACGGTTGTTTCTTTTAAATAAGCAAAAGGGGCCTGGTGAGATCTGAAACACCTGGGTGACAGTGGCATCAATCAAATGTCTCTTTCATCCATTTCTTTACCCTGATGTAAGAAATCTAGATGCTTGCAAAAGTTCCCTTTAACAAGATGAACTACATTTGTCTATAACTACAGTAATAGTTTATTCAGAAATTCATGCCCCTAACATTTGTGGGGCTCAGGACAGGAAATCAAATGTAAGTTACATACCATACGTCTAAATACTTAAAATTTATAAATCAACCTAAAAACCCATTAAATATATTCTATTCTTCTACATTGACCAATATAGCTTTATAATGTCATGTGCAAATATGTGTAAAGCTACCATTTGCAATCTAAGAACATCTGCAAAATATCAAATACCAGTGAATTTTATTATTGTTGTTCATGTCAAGCCATGTTGTCTGGATTCAGCAAGTTGTTTTCTGATTAAAAGGCAAATGTGCTTTTGCCATTTACAAAGAACTGTATTACAGCTTATGGAAATACATATTGTTTTAACATTTACCCAAACTGTGACTTTCAAGTTTTGGGAATTACTAGGAAATGCACCAGCTAGAAGTCAAAGGGATTACTGTTAGTTTTATCTCCACTATTTTTACTTCAGTATCAATGATGAAGTCATTGCAAAAGCAAGAAAAGAATAATGTCAACCAGGGCAAACACAAAATGAGCAGGTATATAATATGTTAAAACCCTCCACGGTTTACTTTGTTTCAATACCTATAATGAAAATGTTTGCTTTTTCTTAGAAGAGTCTCTACCCAGTTTAACACTAATTTCCCTGTGTACCCGTTTTTGAGTTTTATTATCACCATCAAATAAGCAGTTTAAAATAATAAGCCCAGATCTTATTTACTAAAATTTATGGGCCATTTTTCACCAGGAAAAGTGAACAATCTTCTGAACAGCCTTGCATACATCAGACAAAATATGCATAATGAGGGCAGTAGGTACATTTAAAATTATAGGGTGACACACTGACTTCCTTTAAAAGTAAACGAAGAGGGAGGAAAATATGAGTTTTTAAATATTAAATTCCATCAAAATTCCTGATATCTGATTAAGTACACTCCACTGTTCTTATAAGCAGATACCAATACAATAGCATTCAAGTAATGTTTAAAAATTTTTTTGTCTTTGGACAATCACATTGTACCTACCTCTCCTAAAGAATTTCCCACCTTAAGACCCAATATTCCGATACAAAGGGTACACAGATGTGAGGCCATAAAGAGAAAAGTTAAAAATAAAAACTACAGAATCTGGTACAGCTGGGATAATTAGTATAAAACAAGTTTTTGCCAGAAATAAAAGGAAGTTGGGTAGACAAATTTTTCTTAGGTTTTGGAAGATTCATGGAAAGAGAACATATTTACAACCCCACCACTTCTCTTCTATTCCATAGAATCTAGCAAAAAGCCTCCATCATATAACACTTCCTTTTAATAAAATTTGACTGATTCTAATAACATTTGAAAAATCAATCAGTTTTGAGGTTCTCTATATCTTTTCAAACCAATCCTGAAGCTTGAACATGCTGTTTGAAGACCCAGAGCAATCCCTTCCAAATGTCTGTATCATTTTATTTGCTGTACTTGATTGCTAGTGTCTGATAGTGCAAGATTACTATTTTACAAATACTAGTTCACGTATTTTCCTTTAGAAGCAAATCTTCTTCTGGGTTATGAATTTAATGACATGATGTTGCTTTCATAAAACCAAACTTTCTATCAAGATTTCATTCAATTTAACACACAGTAATCAGCATCTGCTCTGCGTCAGATAGTTATGTGGGGATGCAAATCTTTCCACATAAGACTCAGTTTCTAGCCTCAAGTCCCTCGTAGTCTAGCTAAGTAAGAAGACACAGGCTGTGTTTCCCCTTGATGATTAAAATGTTCCATGGGCTGGGAATTCTGTGCACTAGACGTTGTCTGCACTTGATTTCTATCATTCAACAAGATATTTTTTTTAAATTGGTGAACTGAAAATACTTCCAATTGTATATTTCCTTTCTGTTCTCATTGCAAAAGTATTCAATCAATGAGGAAATTAATCCTAATGAGGAAACTGATTGAATATAATGGCATAGCTATAAATTTATATAAAATATATTTTTTAATATTTAGGTGCTTCAAATGAAGTTACACCCAGTCGTTCTATGAATGAGAGAAAACTGGATTTGTTCTTGTGAAGCCAATTTAGACTTATGTTGGCTTAAATTTACTTTCTATTTAATCCATGTGCTACTCCTTAAATTATCAAAATATAGCAACTCAAAAGGATAAGTTTGCATTAATTTATGATGCCTTGGTAAAGAGTTTGGTCTTTGCTTTTCTTTCAAGCTGGAGCCATCGCATGAATATTTACACTTTAAAATTCACAAAAGGACATTCTCACAGGTTCACTGGAGCTTAATGGGTAGTTAATATATCTGCACCGAAGTGACAGGTAAGGAAATGTAAGTTTTATGTAATGTTTCCATTTTGGATTTTTCTTTCTTTCTTGACATCCTTCCCTTCCATTATACTGTTACCTCTCTTACTTCTAAATATTTCCTTTTATTTTCCAATACAATCTTCCTGCAACTTTTTAATGTTGATATTAAGCCTAGGCCTGATGTATGTTCTTTGCTTAATCTTTAAGAATCAGGTGAAGAATAAACAAGGATTTATAAAATGTTGAATTAGTGAACTGATTTGATATGACCTCAAGGCAGTTAAACTTTATATCTACTTAAGTAATTTAACACAGGAGCTGAAACAATTCTCTAAATCTGTACCTACCATATTGCAGAATATTTGCAACAAGTATTTTAATATCCAACATAATTTTTATAATTTTCTAAAGACCTTTTGTATAGAACACTCTTGATAATAGGTTTAATAAAATTGCCTTACGGAAAAAAATCATTATTATTTTTACTCCAGCAGTGATAGTGGAAACAGACTCCATTACATTTTACTTTCTTGAAAATGTTAAAAAAAAGAAACACATACATATCATTAATATTCCCTAAATAAGATATTTGAACCTAATTACAAGGGTCTTCAAAAATCATATAATAATTAGTTTAGAGCAATTGATTTTCTCTTCAACGAACATCTTGAAAGCATTTTCTTTGTGGGAAGAAACTTAGAAGTTTCAAAATCAACATGGTAAAATCTAAATACGCTTTTATTTCTGTAAATTAAAATTATGATTTAAGAATATTTATTCCTTGATATGTCTCTATTGTATTCTGTAATCAAAACTCCAGAACAAAAATAAAGTGTCTCTCATTCTAGTTTCCAAATAGGATAACAATTGACACTTAACATTTATTTTATTTAAAGTCCTGTTGTAGAACATTCCACTATGGAACACTGCTTACGATTGGGAAAATTCTTTCCTCTTTAATGCAGGAAGTGTTCAGCCCTGACACATGCATGGCAAAGACATGGCAAAGACAAAGGTTGCACAATTGTCTAAACTCCCCACCAATTACTTGCACCAGGACTCCCAAAAACTTTACGTGCTTTTGGCTTCTGCTATGCTCTTTAAAACAACATAGTCCTAACTAACTGCATTCCACTGCTAAAGAACAACCCTGACTCCAGATAATCAGTCACTGAGGTCCTTGCCTTATCACCACCATTTGTTCAAAACAGGGCCTCTGTGTCCTTTTAGCTCCTCTTTTTGTCAGAGGCACATTCCAGATGAACACCACTCTTGCCCTTCCTCTCATGGGTCTTTAACCTTTCTGCGTGTTTCTCTCTCTGCCTAGGATGGCTATTTCTACCAATCACATTAAAGTGACTAACAGAATGTTTAAATTTCTTCAATGTAAATGATAGCTTATGGATACCAACTATTAATGGATGTTTTGTTTTTTTGTTTCTGGGTTTTTGTTGTTGTTTTTAATTAATTAATTTTATTTTATCTTATTTCTTTTTAGCAGCACCATCTCACTTGTCACACAAGCTGGAAAGCAGTGGCATGATCATAGATTACTGCAGTCTAGACCTCCTGGCCTCAAGCTATTCTTCCACTTCAGCCTCCCAAAGTGCTAGGATTACAGGCATGAGCCACCACACCTGGCCAAATATTTAGCTTTTTAAAAGAAAGGAGTTGGTCATTATTTGTAAAGAAATCTGCCCATTCCCTTAGTAAAATCAGCCAGGTCAGTTACTGGTTCAGGGATTAAAATAAATAATTTGTAGTTGTGTTATAATAGATACTGTTTTCCAAGGTTGGCAATGGTAAACAACCCCCTTTAAGGGGAAATGATTAGAAATAGAAACTTCGAGCACCCTGCCATAGTGAAACGTGGCCCTCTGTGGTAAATTAAAGATGGCCCCAAATATTTTCCTATGTTTTATATTGAGAGGTGAAGTCTAATTCCCCTCTCCTTGAATTTGTTCTGGCCTTAATGATTTGTCCAATAGAAGACACGAGGGATAACATTCTTAGACTTCTCAGGCTAGCTCAGAAGAAGTCTCATAGCTTCCACTAGATTTATTAGAATGTTGGTTCTCAGATCATTGAGATGCCATGTAAGAAGTTAGACTATCTTAAGAAACTACAGGAAGACCCTGAGACGACCTGAAGCGAGAGAGAGACATAGCCGTCCAACAAGCCTCAGCTGTTTCGGGCCCTAAAGATTTGAGTCATCCTAGCTGAGGTTCCAAAGGTTGGGATCAGGTACGTGTTATCTTTGCTGAGCTCTGCCCAAATTGTAGATTCATAAGCAAAATCAATGATTGTTGTTATTTTAAATCCATTAAGGTTTTATTTCTCAGGGGAGAAGTGTTACTCAGCAATGGCTAACCAGAACATCTTCCATTATTATTGGTTATATGAGTTTGAAATTGTGAAAATTGTTGGAGAGTTTCCTTATCAAATCTCTCCTATGTAGTAATATAGTCGGAGCCATCACAAGGCCGAATTTTGAAGCAGGTAAAGCTTGTCTTTTATGCCATCTATTTTAAATCTCTCTCTCTCTCTATATATATGTAGATATATATATATATCTATATATATATAGAAAGAGAGATACATATCTATCTATATATATCTACACATATAGAGAATATATGTATATTCTCTCTATATATATAGAATATACATATATATGTATATTCTCTCTATATATATAGAATATACAATATACATATATATGTATATTCTCTCTCTATATATATAATATACATATATATGTATATTCTCTCTATGTATATTCTCTCTATATATAGAATATACATATATATATGTATATTCTCCACCTATGGCATTTCCTACCAACTGAGCAGTTTAACAGAGACCCACAGCTCCCCATGGACTGCTTCTCACTGCTTTTTCCAAATAAACCCTGTTAGAAAGTATAATTTTAAATGTATCTAATTTCATCCATTTTTAGTTGTGACTGGTCATTCCTACTTGGTTATTTATTTCAGGATTACTTCTTCCTTCTACAGATATGATTTTTTCTTCTCACTATCTCTACATCAGCTCTGAAATAGATAATTACTAGATCACATCCGTTTATCCTAAATTCACCCAGGCCACTCTCTACATTGCATCCAGGAGTCCTTCCTGAAATATAACTATTAACACTAATTGCTTTGTAACCCTCCCCTTCACACATCATGTATAACACATACACACACGCGTGAACACACACACACTCTTCTTTAGAAAAGAGACTGAATTCTTTAAAATATTTTACATAGTCTTTAAAATTTGTCTTTGATTTTCGCTTCAGTCTTATTATTCTCTCACCATTACCCTAAACTCACCCGGAGTTCTAATTCCAAGAAAGATTCATAGCTCCTTGATGTGTGCACTCTCATTCCCAGGTCTCTGAAAATGTTTCTTTCATGAGTTTCTCTGCTCTATGGAACTCACTGAATCTCTCTGCCTTTTCTTGTACCCTTCAACCTTCTAATTTTCCCACTGTCCCTCAGTCAAAACAACTATTGTGATAAAGACTTCCTGGACTCATCTCTCTTAATATGAATTATATAATCTTTCTATTTAATCCCATGGAAGCCATAGATATCTCTACAATATCCCTAATATTATTATTTGGTTTTCAGTATATCATAAATATCTAAGTGCCAGTAGAGTGACTTATTCACAATCCTTTGTAATCCTAGTGACCTGGATAGAAGAGGAAACAAGTCTGGTAGATGGATAAATATATAAGTGAATGATTATTTTTGTGTGCCCATGTTGAACTATGTATTTAATATACAAGAAATACAATTTTAATATCAAAACTATTATTAAATATTATTACTATAGCTACTTTTAATCTTAAATTGAAAGATTTCAAAATGCATTTTTGTAGGATTACTTCCTAATTCTTTCTCTTTGGGTAAAAGCACACAAAAATTTTCCAGTTTTACCATGAGCTCACATGTTTTTATAACATTTCTGTAAAATATCACTCTAACTAGACTACTTGTTTATATAGTAGTATAGTAGTTTCCCTTTAAGGAATGTATAAGAATTATATATTGCTGTTAACAAATTAATAAGATTTTTGTTGTTCCTAGCATTTATAGAGCCCTAGATGGCCACTGAGAAATTCCTTCAAATAGTAATCTAAAATATGCTTCAGTAAAGTGACTCTTGTCAGTGGCAATAAAGTAGGCCATTGTTTATGATTATTATCAAATTTTTTACATTTCATTGAATCATTTTACCATCAGAAACAATTTATCAAAACACAGCAATACCTGCTGAAATACACTTTTTTAATCTATTAATTCATAAGTTGTATAAAATGGTGCATCTATTTTATAATCTTAGATTAATACAACCATAATCATTGGTTTAGTTCTAAAAATAAAAAATGCTTATTGTTTTTAAGAACAACAATATTTATTATTTCTCAAAATAGCATTTATCTTTTAATGTAGTCTGTTAAGCGTGTTTCATGTTTAAAATATTAGATTTCTAAAAGAGATATTGAGCTAAGTGAAACTATTGCTTGGAGGAAAATGGGGAGGGAAAGTGGAAAAGCAAGTAGTGGTACTAACATGAATCAGGAAAAGCTGAATCACGTCTACCTGCAAATGACCTGAGTATCACAAGTGTTCCTCAGTTAGAAAACAGGTTATTGATAGGGTATCCTATCAAGGTGGAAAAGGAGAGCATCTAAACCACAAGTTTCTGACATAGCTGTTGACAAAGGCTTGAGCAATACAGCTTTATTCCAGAACAAGATGGCCTCAGCCTTCATGAATGGCCCCCAGAATGAAAATAAGCATATAAATCAGCATAGAAGATTAGGTGTCAAAGCCAAGTTTCGCCAAAGTTAAGGACTTCGTTTAAATGTGGCTATTGAATGTTTTCTTGACAAATGAAAAAGAATATTCCGAATTTTTTAAAATGGGTATAAATAGATGCTTTCCCTAAGAGCCAGTCTGTATCTAGAGAGAAGACAGAATCAGAATGTGGCAGAAACAGAAATCTCTCTAAAGTAGAAATAAGTGTATTTAAAAAGAATTTTTTTAATTTTTTTTTTGGGGGGGGACAGAGTTTCGCTCTGTTACCCAGGCTGGAGTGCAATGGCATGGTCTCAGCACACTGCAACCTCTGCCTCCTGGGTTCAAGCGATTCTCCTGCCTCAGCCTCCTGAGTAGCTGGAATTATGGGAGCCTGCCATACTACCCAGCTAAGGTTTTTGTATTTTTAGTAGAGACCGGGTTTCTCACTGTTGGCCAAGCTGGTCTCAAACTCCTGACCTCAGGTGTTCTGCCTGCCTTCACCTCTCAAAGTGCTGGGATTACAGGCATGAGCCACCGTGCCTGGCCCAAGTAAGTCAATTTTAAATCACTCTTAAGCAACCTACTGGAATGACATTATCAAACATTCATCAGGTACACTTAGGATGAGAGATATGAAGACAAAGCATGCTTATAACTCATCAGCTCTCAATATAATTAGATTTTGGTTAAACTGTAATAAGAACATTTACTGCATTAATTTGGCTTTGTTTTCTTTTTTATGTCTTCAGTAGGAATTTATTTTGAAAAAGCTGTACACAACTTGCTTGTTTTAGAGAATCATTGTGGTCAAAGGTTATAGGAGGCAAAGAAATTCCCATTCTAGATGCAGAAGAGCCTGCAAACTGAGCAAGATATATATAAATGCAAGATATCAGAAACAGGTCTAGGAGTATATGGTGACCCCTTTCTACATGTTATTCAGCTACTGCAATGTATGTTAATCCAGTTGAATAATACATGTCATTCAAACCTACTAAACATCAAGCTACAACGAATGACACTGTGAATATATTTCCATTGCTCTTCTAATTATGTCTTTGATATTGATTTTGACGGATGGAACTAGCGAGGGCATAAAAGTATCTGTATTGCTCTTGAGACATACCCCATGCCAACCATGGTGTCACTCACGTAATAAACTTTTAACAAATATCTGTTGAATGAGTAACTGAGTGGTACAAATCAGTTGCAATGTTGTAATTACACATCAATCAACAGCATATTCACTTTCATAAATGCTGGTAGACTAATAATAGGTATTTCAAATTTCACATGTCCAAAACTGATTTCCATTTTTTCCCAACCATAATATTATCCTCCTGCAGACTTTCCCATTTCAATCATCAACATCTCTATCCTCTCTGTTTCTCAGGTTCTACCTTCAAAATAGATATTTATGGAACCAGTTCCTTCTCACCACCTGCACTGTTGTTACCATTGTGATCCAAGTCTCCATCACCTCTCACTTAGATTATTTCCATAGCTTCTTGGCTGGCCTTTACTTCCATCCTGTGCCATCTACTTTTGGCATAGCCACCCAGTGTGATCCTCAGAAAACCTAATTCAGATCATGGCTTTCCTCTCTTCTAAGCCTCCATTGGCTGCCTTACAATGGCCTTCAATGCCATAGATGATTTACTCTTGAGCTAGATGACTAAGTAACATTATCAAATATCCATCAAGCAAAGTTAAGATGAGAGAAATGAAAAGAGGCAGGATACTCTGTAACTCAACTGCTCTCAATATAATTAGATTTTGATTGAAATACAATGAGAAAATTGTATTCTGTTAACTAGGATTTCCTTTTTCTTCTGCTCAGCCTATCTCTTACTACTCCTCCCTTTGCTCATTCTTCTAGAAACACACTGGCTTGTGAACCATTTCTTAACCATGCCAGGTTTGCTTCCAACCCAGGCTTTTGAACTTGCTGTTTTCTTTCGCCTGGAACCATTCTTCCCATAATTATTCCCATGGCTCATTTCCTCGTTTATTTCAGGACTGGACTCAAATGTCACCTGCTTAGAGAAGACTTATTTGACTTACTACTTAAGTTTTCCCATTTTCTAGCATTCCTTATCTTCTTTTCCTGCTTTATTTTTTTCTGTAGCACTTACAGCCTTCTAGTGGATTTTAATATACATCTCTCCTCGCCCATGACAGAAAGAAAACTACAGGAAGACAGGTATGTTTGTGAATTTTGTTTACTACTATACCTCCAGACCTAGAACAATGCCTAACACGTAAGAGACACTCAATGAGGCTGTGTGCAATGGCTCACACCTGTAAAACTTGCACTTTGGGAGGCTGAGGTAGGTGGATCACAAGGTCAAGAGATCGAGACCATCCTGGTCAACATGGTGAAACCCCATCTCTACTAAAAATACAAAAATTAGCTGGGCGTGGTGGCACGCATCTGTAGTCTCAGCTACTCAGGAGGCTGAGGCAGGAGAATTGCTTGAACCTGGGAGTCTGAGGTTGCAACGAGTCAAGTCGTGCCACTGTGCTCCAGCCTGGTGACAGAGCGAGACTTCATCTCCAAAAAACAAAAAAGGACACTCAATGAGTATTTGTTAGATGAATGCATGAATGTCAGGAAAGCCTAATTGCCATTACTCATTCTATTGCTATATATAAGGCAATGACAATTTATTTGGCTCATCCAGAAAGCTTTAGCAAGATTGATAACAACCCCCAGGGAAGAACTCATGAACTCCATACTGCCCAACAAAATCTTTTTCTTGGCTTCTCCTTCTTTTTTGTCACTCCTCCTCTTTTGCTTTTCTCCACCCTATGCTACCTCCTCATAAAATTCTTTGCTTGAATTCTGTCCAATGCAAGGCTCACAAAAATAAGTTAAACAGATCTTTCCAGACAACTAGTGTTTTCTACCATCCTGGAATTTCACTGCAACACAGTACATTTCTATCACACTACCTTTTAATGAAATCTTTACCCAGAATACTCAAAAAGTCATCTTCTGTATGAGCATGTCTGCTTTTAGTAGACATAAATGGCTAGCCTCTGTGACTGTTTTCTTTTTAACAATAAAAGAAGAAACAAACACAATGGACAATTATTAAACAATGAACAACTGATTACAATTAAACAAATGGACAATTGATGACAATTAAACAATGGACAATTGATGAGAAAAAGCTCGCTTGCTAACTGAGTAATTCTATGACACACAGTTTTCATCTCATTTTATTATGTTAAAAAATAGAATAACAATAATGGAGTAAAACCCTGTTTTGAGGCACCATTATAGTATGATTATGGATTTAGTTATACGGCCCACCACCTCATATCCCTGATGTATCATGTAGCTCAGCATATTACACAATTCGTCAAGGGTAAAAATTATTTTTCCCAATCTAGGCTTAATTATATATTGAGTATGCCACTGAAAAGTTTCCCCTACCATTATCTCTTCTCAGCATAAGGGGGACAGTGTCTGTACATTGAGAAGTTATTGGTATTGCTATTATTTTTAGCAACCTATCATCATGCACCCTTGGAGGTGAAAACATAATTTAACAGAGATGATAAGGGACCCTTCCACATACAGAAGAAGCAGAGTGTCTGTGGAGCTACATATACTCAATAGCTATGAATTACTTCAAGAGAATCCAATATGTACTAAGCAAAATTTAAAATTGAACTGCTCACTGCAATTTCAGCAGTTGTAAAGTAATGTCCCCTGTATTTGTCCATTTTCACGCTGCTGATAAAGACATATCCGAGACTAGGCAACTTACAAAAGAAAAAGGTATAATTGGACTCACAGTTCCACCTGGCTGGGGAAGCCTCACGATCATGGCGGAAGGCAAGGAGGATCAAGTCACATCTTACGTGGATGGCAGCAAGCAAAAAAGAGAGAGAGCTTGTGCAGGGAAACTCCCATTTTTAAAAACCATCAGATTTTGTGAGACTTATTCACTATCAGGAGAACAGTGCAGGAAAAACCCGCCCCCATAAGTCAATCACCTCCCACCGGGTTCCTTCCAGGACATGTGGGAATTGTGGGGGTTACAAGTCAAGATGAGATTTGGGTGGGAACACAACCAAAGCATATCATCCTCTAAAGAATAATAACGTCAGTAATAATAGCAAAAATATATAGTAATGACAGCAAATAGTAATAGATGACATTAAATGAGCACTACTATGGCCACTGATCTAATTATTTTACTTGCAATAATTCATTACAGAAATAATTCTTTGCAGGATCTGAATTTTAGGGGAAAACATGTCATGAAATCTGAGGATTTTTTTAAAGATTATCATGCTCCCAGTAGGCAAGGGAACACTCATTGTTGTTCTTGTCTTTGCCTTCACCTAAGAAAATAATGAAAGGTGATAAATAAGGATAAGAAGGAATTCACTTATTTATTTATTTTCCTGAAATACAAATGAAGGATCAACAATAGAAGTTAGAAAGAAAAAAAAAGAGGGGAAGTGTAGATATTTCAAGGACATAGATAACTAATGAGCTAATGAGAATTAAATCACTACTATATGTCAGGCACCGTATTAAGCATTCTACAGGTATTTCATTCAATCATTATAATGCCAAGTGAGGTAGGGATCCATTGTCCTCTTCGTAGTGAAGAGAAAAAGAAGCAGTTAAACACCTTGACTAAGCTAATAATAAATGGCAAAACTGAAACCATAATCTTATCAATCTGACTTAGCTCTCAGGCATATACTATGAGCATGTTTAACCTTATTTAAAATATTTTTATTTTTTATGTATTTCCCCATGATATCGAGCAGTAAAACCTTACAATAAAAAGAGACTAGGTGGTTTTCCTTTAGGGTAGCTAGGATGTAAGGAATAGGGAAACAACATTCCATTCCACAGTCTACTCTGTAGAGAGAGACCAGACAGCAGACAACAGTAGAAAAGAAGAAAATAAAACAGGATGTTTTTAAAGACCTATTATAAGTGGATAAACAAGGAAAAAGCAAGAAAAAAGGATAAAGTTTTCCTACTTTGGTTTTTTTATTTCTTTTGTTGAAATTCCAAAACTTATTCTATTTTGAGTATTATTACTTGCCCTTGAAAACATTACATAGATGATCTGTTGAAAGATTAAGACCATGAGTGTACAGTATATCCACATAGGATGAATTAAATCCCTTATTTGTAACCATGAAAGAAACTATATGTTTTTATTTTCTTTTTTTGTCACCAACTCAAAATGCAAATACACACACTCATACACTTAAATTTTGTAAAGAGAAAACAATGATAAGAATGGATTGCAGCTCAAATATCTACACATTTCTCATGACTCTAAATAATTTGCAGGCACAAAAGTATACTAGTACTTGGTTACACTTCAGGAAATATTAAAAAATATTGATTAACAGTGATTTATTAATATTTTAGAATAGAAGATTATTGAATGTGTTGTAGATAATGATAATTTGCTAGCACAAAAATATACTATTACTTGGTTACACTTCAGGAAATATTAAAAAATATTGATTAACAGTGATTTATTAATATTTTAGAACAGAAGATTATTGAAGATTGTGTTGTAGATTCTATTTATTTTCTACTAAATCCAAATAAGATGTATTTTCCATGAAAACTAGGTCTTACACTGTATTTGAATTTAAATCCTGGGATCATATTAATGCAGAAATTACAAGTGTGTCATTTAGCACATAATTTTCCCAAATGGAGACATTTTGCTGAATAACAAACTTCCAAATTGAAGATACAGCATATGATAAAAGCAGTTTGAGTCAAATTTTCCCCAACGAAATCAAAAAACAAATTGTGTTGATTTAATTGTGAACTTATACTTATGGATTATAACATGAAGGAACGAATTTTTCACTTTCATGTTACACCATTGCCTTTATTTCCAATCCAGAATTATAGAGGAGTTGTAAGGCAATTAAGGGTGTTACACAGGGCTTTTGGGTGCAGCACTGGAATTTTAAAACAGGTTTAATGGCAATTTTTGATAAGTAATATACTGTAATATACCTTTTAAACTCTACATAGACTTTAAAATCTTTTATGGAAAATTCTCAAGTTTCCATAATAAAAAGAATGCTCTGCTTTCTTTGGGGAATATTTTTGGGAAAAATAACTTAGTTCAATTTTCATGGAAAAAATACCTAAATAGTAGTATTGCTGTTCAAATTTTGTCACATTTCTTTTTGTGGGTCTTTTGAAGTAAATGAACAGGTTTATATAAACATTATGATTTGGCTTCTCCTAGATGTTAGAAAGAAGCAGTGTGTAAGTAGTGACGTACTTGGGCTTTACGTAAAGAAATTGTGCCATTTTTTCAAGCCAGATATAGCTTCTGTATCAACAAACGGAACACAAATCTTTAGTCTAGGACTTAGAGTGGGGGAAAAAGGGAAAAAACAACTATAACACTTAAATGAAGTCTTTGTATCTTAGGTTTGTTGACCAGAGTATTATATATATCTCATGCTACTAAAATTATGATGTTATCATATATTCAAGTTAATTCAATAAGTGATAGTTATCTGTAGTAATCATAGAGAAAGGAACTATTACTATGAGGGACCTGTGGGTACAGGACCCTAGTAGTAAGTTAGAGTAGAGGTAAGTATCTCAGCAGCCCATTCTGCTTTCCTGTGAAAAAGCAGGTATGCAACACACATTTGCTAAGCACACCAAGGTCTAAGAATGATACACATTGAGAAGTTTGAACATTATTACATCTTGATAGCAGTTATGAAAATTGTTAAATGAAGGTTCTTATGGTGCACTTAGAAATCACTCTTTAATCCAAGATGTGATTTTCATTTCCACCCACACATACTAATGTCTTCTTAACTTTCTGTATAATTCCTTGGCCTTTTCATATAGTATCTTAGGTTATGTTAGTCTTTAATTTCTATCCGTTAACTTATAGGACACATTCAGCTACCTGTTAGTCACACCACAAACCTTTGTGCAGACACTTGGAATCTATTCCTAATTGTTTTCACAGTTGATTATCGTGGAGTCAGCTATATAAGAAAAAGCCACTGTAATTAGTGCAGTTGATTCCTATGTTGAGCCGCTAACATCGGTCTGTTTGAAAGTCTCTTTTTGTGCATTTACACACAAGTTCTTAAGCAATGATGACAGCAGTATCCTAAAGATTAAAAAAGAAAGAAAGAAAGACAAAAGAAAAGAAAATAGCATGTAGAAAAGTCGAGTAGAGTTTATTCCATGGCATGGTCATTTTAAAGCAGGTAGTTTTTGAGAGGAAGGTGTTTTTTTGTTGTTGTTTGTTTGTTTTTGTTGTTGCTGTTGTTGATTTGTTTGCTTGTTTGGAGAAACCAGCAAAGTAGAACTCCGAAGTCCATCTTTTAGCAGTGTACCTCAGGGTTTTCAATTCAGACACAACGTATATGGGCTGACACTTTCCAGATCATTGAATGCAAACCATTAAAAAGAACTATATGTAGCCAGGAAATAAGAAAACATTTTATGGCTCTCTAGAAGACAGACTGGGTGTCTGCTTCTGCATGCCCTTTTCTTTTCTTTCTTTTTTTCTTTTTCTTTTCTTAATCTCTAAGATAATGCTGACATCATTGCTTAAAGTTCTGAATGTGACTAAGAATAATCATTCATACAAAATATCCCCAAAGGGTCTGTCATCTGGCAAACAGCTAGGAATATCTTTTGACATCTTGCTTTGCAGAACAGCAATAATCTCTCACCACCTGTCAATTCCACGTCTCATCCCCTGCCCCTGGTGATTCTTGGCAATCAGCAGCCAGTGCCTGTGTAATAGCACTTCTGCCTGCTTCTAGTGTAGTGCTTCAAGCTGTCCTGTTTCTCAGAGAGCAGACACATTGCCTAAAATGAAATCTTAGAGGTACTGTCCACACTCCGTCAGTAGACGAAGGAATCTGAACTACTCAGACTGAAAATAAGGTGCAAGGGGGTGTAATATGGATGTAATATGAACTTGCATACATGCTCCTTTGGCATATGATCCCCTCTATAAAAAAAATTAAGTTGTAAAATATGTTAATGACATCATTGAGGTAGATAAAAAGGAGCAAAGAAAACCAAGAAGTTTCACATGATACATTTTGAATTTAGCAAAATGTGGTTTTACTAGGAAACATTAATCAAATGTAGATGAAAATCAAATTCATTCCATATTTCTCCCCAGGAAATAATGATTAATAAGTGAGTGAGCTTTGAATTCAAACAAACTTTAGTTAATGAGGAAAATACAAGCTTTGACTGTAGGCAATGGTCTTGACATATATTTTTTTCCTCATTTCTGGAATAACTCTTGCCTCATGATTCATTGATGGGATACCTATGAATGAATAGTTGCATAATGGTGAAGAGATTGTGTGTGTATTTTGAAGCCTTTCATTTTCTTCTGTCTTCCCTGATTAGTCATGTCCATTATCCAGCTAGCTCTAAAATTCACATCTTAATTGCTCATTAGTTTAGTTTAGTGAAAAATGATTTAAAAATTATTATTCCACCTTTAAAAAATCTAATAGCCATTACGGTCGAAGGATAAAACCACTAAACATTATATTTAAGAAACATAAAAATCATATTTAACATAGTGGGAAATATTTCAAACTAGAAATGGCATAGATGAGAGATTTGTTTAAAACTTATATATACTATGAAAGTACAAATGCCAAGCAGCAAAACTAGCTTAAAAGTCAGTATCATTATATTTGAAGAAAAATTCTTTGATAATTACTAAGCCAATTTCATAAAATGGGTTTTTAGCAATTTAAAAAAAGGAATGCAATTTGAAAATTCTCACTACATTTTAAATGTAGACATTTATGGGCAAGCATTAATCATAAATATCAACAAGTTACAAAAAAAGCCGCACAATTTTATTGTATGAAAATTTGTTTTATGCACATATTTCTTATGATATATATTCAGAGCACAAATAAGCGTAAAGTATCTAGATGGCTTATTCATAAGCAAGTGATACGTATGTGTCACAACATAAATTTTATAGTTGGTAATGTTTGCTGAATTCTCTCAAATGGCATTGAAGTTAGTCAAGGTCAAACTTCAAATCTAAACTTTAATCTTACATCCATTTCAAAGATTCTACGTGCACACACACATTCCACATACCCACACACATACACACATACACACATACACACACACACACACGCAGAAATGCACTTACAAGTTCCAGCCTTAACCACTACTTGGGTCAGCCTGCCTGCGCTGCGCTGTTTGTGTGTGTTTGTGTGTGTGTGTTTGCATGTTTGTTACTTTTTTTTTCCTCATTGCTTTTCTTTTTCTTACCCAGTCAATGAGCTGCAGGAGAGGTGGGTTGGGAGGGAAAGGGGTACATCCTACCTCACTTGTACATTGACACTGGAGCAGTCAAATGTCACTGCTCTTGGGGGTCAGTTCCTCCAGCTGACTATCTCCTAGTGGTGCCTTTCAGGCTCCTTCGCAACCTCTTCTCTGAGCATCGCCATCCTGCAGTTTTCTGAGGCATTCTCTCCGCAGCAAACATCCTGCCACTCAGCCTCTGCTCCATGTGCATATCAACGTGCAGCCCCCCACTCAGACTTGCTTAGTCCTACCTGGTGGCTGCCTTCAGTTGGGTTCATAGTGAAGGCTCTGCCTTTTCTTCTATGTACTCCCGAGCCTATGTCCTGCCAGAATTGTAAGTTCTGTTCAGACACCTGAATAGATAGACACTGGTTTCTATTTCCTGGACCCCAGGGACCCACACTCAGTTCTCCAAAGCATCCTCTCACTGTGGTCCCCAAAGCATTCTCTGACATCATCCTTCTACCAGGGGTGGATTAGGAAGTAGAAAGCATCCACTTCTTTCCACCTCCTGTTAGGCAGACAACTATCTTCACGGAAAACAGTACTTACAAATTCAGCAAATCTAGCAGACGATATTCTAGTACTTCTGTATAAAATATATGCATAAAATCTAGTTTTTGCCTGAGAGTGAAAATAATGGATAATATCCATTGTAACCACCCATTAGACAGAAAAATAGGTAGATATAGCAATCTACACATATAAATAGATATTTAGATACATAGATATGTAGATACACAGATTATAGGTACATATGCACAGATATATTCCAAACACTGTTGCCAACTGATATGACTTGGATCTACCCAAATCTCATATCTAATTTTAGTCCCCATTGTTGGAGGTGGAGCCTGGTTGGAGGTATTTGGATCATGGGGATGGATTTCTCATAAATGTTTTATCACCATCCCCTTGGTGGTGTCCTTGTGATAGTGAGTGAGTTCTTGTGAGATCTGGTTGTTTAGAAGTAGGTGGCACCTGTCCCCCGCCCCCACCCCCACTCTCTTTCTCTCTTGCTCCTGTTCTCACCGTGTAATGTGCTTGCTCCCTATTTGCCTTCCATTGTGATTGGAAGCTTCCTGAGGCTTCCCCAGAAGCAAAAGTCACTGTGCTTCCTATACAGCCTGCAGAACCATGAGCCAATTCAACCTCTTTTCTTTATAAATTACTCAGTCTCAGTTATGTATTTATAGCAATGCAAGAACTGCCTAATACACCAACTAAAGATATGTTTTGTCATTAGTGACCTGAACATTCTCAGCTATTCATGGCATTTAACAATGCTTCATTACAAAAAATGGATTTAATTTTTTACATTTTATGTGTTTTATTCATGATAAATGAAATGTGCTTTATTCATGATAAATTTATGTGCTTTATTCATGACAAATGAAAACTTGTTCTTTTCGTTTGTTTTTATCATGAATAAAGCACATAAAATGTACCTTTCATGTTACAGGCTAAAACGTTTACATTGCAGGCCCTTTTATTCCTCTCCTGCCCTTAACCTCCCCAACCATATACACCAATAAAGAAAAGAAAAAGAGAAATGAATTAGCAGTGAGCAGTTAGTGGAAAAGATACAAGTTTTTTTCATGGCCAAGTCTAAAGTCACTTTGAGTTAATTAAACACAAGCTCCTACTAAGCCAATAGAGGACATATTAAGTCTTTAAAAATATTAATTGTGATTTTTCTACACTAGATTTCTGTTGCTTGATTGCTCACTTATGACTAAAATTGTTAGACCTGTTAAAATATAAAAACACCTGGGAAAAAACCCCAAAACAATTGCTCCTGAAAAGTTGCCATCTTCCCTGGAAGTTTCCAGTGAGCTGCGTTATTCTCATTGCAGCACGGACACATAGACCCACAGTATCATTCCTTCTGTTTGTCTTTCCATTCTCATTTTCCAGGCTATTGCATACAGCAACTATTCAAACGTTTTTTGGATACCTTCATTAGCTATGGCTTCCAAACGTTTGGTTAAAATAGTAAGCTAAGCTGAGCAAGCAACATTTTGGCCTTTTCATTTTATTGGGCACACTGGTCATTTATTGCCCCTCCCCCACTCTATTCCCCTGGCACTAGCGCCGAGCATTCCCTGGATGGGGATTTGGCTGTCTGGCTAGTGGCCACTTCACTGCATGCCACACATCTGTGCCCTTGGAATCTGAGGCCTTGTCTTCATTTTAGGGCACTAGAAATCTTTCTGCCAAAACTCCAAAAGTTGTTTCTTTCTTTTCTGTTCTTCTCTGTTTTTCCTCCTTTTTCTTTTCTCTTTTCCTTTTTTTTTTAAATTTCTGAGAACAATATAAGCTACACATACATTTGATGGTCAACAGCTGGCACTACTAGGAAACATATGTGTAAGAGTAGATTTCAAAGGCCTTAATGCATCTCCTAGCTCCATCTCCGATTCTATAATGTTGTAGAAGTCACTTAAATCTCTCATCCCCTGTCGACTTAACTACAAAAGGAGACCAGTTATAGAATTGTGTGAGAGGAGAAAATAGTTGATATAGATGGAAGAGCTTTGAAAATTCTGCACTCTCGCATATGCATTGTATTAGTATTACTATTAGGTCAGATGGACCCTCATCTATGACTGACCAAGATGCTGGGTACATGAGCTAAAGGAATCCAATTCATTATTCCAGGGTTGCATTGCAGTGGATTTTATACAGGCTAAGAAAAAACAAAAATGTTTTTAAGCCTCCATCCTCAGATTAAAACAATAAACAAAAAATTATGATATCCTTAACAATGTCCTGGGTTAATATTTTATTCCACAAATTAAGATTTCAGAACTCTTTACCCTCTAAGAGATAAAGATTGAACACGGCTTTATAGGCTTTGAATTTCATAACTTCTAATCTATGCTCATAACCTGGAAAATGTTATCATACTGAATGCCCACATGAAAAGATACTTTTGGGACCTGCCAGTGACAGTTTATACACACATCAGTCCCTTTTCAAATGTCATTTCCATTAGTATCTTACATCAGAATTATAAGTGAAATGAACACGCTGTAACCTAGTATTTTAAAAGGTTATATTGAAGGAGTAGAGAGGCTTAAATTAATTTTCCCTTTTCTCATCCAGTAGGCCTTTACTCAATAGGATTTCCTATAATTCTATCTTAATCCATATCTCTGTGGATGAACCAAACAGACCACAACAGAGAAGAGCCTGCCAAAGTGGCTTCCTGCCAGCAGCCCTCTCTCCTCTTTAAGATAGACTTCAGCTTAATGATTGTACAGTGATCCAAATCAATGAAGAAAGCAAAGAACAGACACGTATCTCATTATCTTCTGCAAAGATCTATTTGTTTAGCCATGTGCAAATATTGCCCTAAAATGGTAAGTTGGTTAGCACATATTAATCATTTACTAGATCTACTCAATTCCTAAAATGAATGTTAATTTAATATGCAGGGAGAGTTGCATGGCTGTTTTTGTTGCTGTAGACTTGATATAGGCCGAGAACAAGCAGAAAATTATTTAGAATATCCAGTGGAATCCATCATTATATTTTTGAGACTATTAATTAGCCAAAGATTGTGAAACTATTTTCTAGCAATACTAGTTAAATGAAGTAGAAAAGTTAAACGAAGGCTAAAAGCCCACACAATGCTATCATGCTCTAAGTATTGTTCTCAATTATTGGAAGTACATATATTATAGAAACTCAGTATGTATTTCCTAATGAACTGCTTCACGTGAATTATTTCATGCCATAATCTTATCCTTTCCTACATTTTGGCAACTGTTGAGAGGCTGGAAAAGACTGTATTATTTATTCTGAGGCCAAAATATAATCATACTTGGGTAAAAGATACTAGATGTTCATCCACTGAACATTTATTATCGCAAATTTTCATAATCCATAACACTTAGGATGTTTACATCTAACTTTTATCTTGATTGAATTCAGCATTAATAAATTTGAATTTTTTTCACTAAAATATTATTTGGGCTATGAATATCCGGGCAAAAACCACCCAAATAAGACTAGGTTTTTATCAATTTATAAATGAATAGGTTGATTTTGAAAAAGTTATCTTTTTAAGTATCTCCAAGGAATTTAGAAAATGAAAAATATAAATTTGAAGGTTGATATAGTAGATTCACTTTAACTTTTTCTACAGGAAACTTTTTCAGAATATGAATCAATAAAATAAAAAGTGTTTACTTCTGTATCTTATGTAGAAATTATTACTAAGGTAGGAATGAATCCTCTCTTAATAGTCCATACAATCACTTCATTCAATCACTTATATATTTACCAAGAAAACTACAAATCTTATACTTTGTATATATGAAAGACTATTAACGTATGAGATATACCCATATTGTAATTTATTTAAGAAAACAAAACTAAATTATGAAAAAATAATCAACTTTGTGATATTGCCCTATGTAAAATTTCTTCTACTTCACAGTCTATATACTACAGCTTCTCTATAAAAACTCTCTCAGCTCTTCAAGATCTTACCTACAAATAAAAATCTCTCTACATTCATCATTACTTTTTTCCTATTACCTAAAATGAAATTATTATCTGGAAATGTTGCTCTTAATACTCTTTCCCTACTGATACAAGAAGGAATGTACCTTCTTGTAATTCCAGCCCAGCCTTTTGAGAGGCTGATAAAGGACGATTGCTTGAGCCCAGGAGGTCAAGACCAGCCTGGGCAACATAGTGAGGCTCCATCTGTACACAAATTTAAAAATTTAACCAAGCATGGTGGTGCATTCCTGTTGTCCCAGCTACTCAGGAGGCTGAAGTAGGAGGATTTCCTGAGCCTGGGAGATTGAGGCTGCAGTGAGCCATGATGGTGCAACTGCACTCCAGCCTGCACAGTAAAGTGAGACCCTGTGTCAAAAGGAAAAAAGAAAAAGAATAGCCACCAGGCAGGCTGCAACGCTTTATAAGAAATAAGTCTCTCCTTTCCAAATTTATGAAGTTCATCATTCTTCAACTGACAGAATCCTCTCAATTAACAGGCTGCACATATTTTAAAAATTCATGGAAATTGACATTTCTTTTTCATTCCTTGGTATCTACCCCCATAACTTAGAAATCAGCCATGTGTGTCTATTATGCAATTTTCTGTATTTCATCATGTTTGATAGGTATTTGTGAATTCATATTGCCTTACTAAAAAATAGTACCTTCTTGAAAGCTGTCTCTTGCTATATATTGGGTTTGTATCTCACATACTGTCCCACATAGAATCCTTCACATAGTGGAAATTTGCCGTATGATGGCAAGAGAAACAGGAAGGCATGAAGACCCATTCATTCATACCACCCATTCAGGATCATCTTTTCATGGAGAATTATTTCTAGGCCATTTAGTGAACAAGACATTTCAGAGCTCAATAAATTTCAAAGGCATATACATTCAACAACTGGATCAGTATTAGCTGAAGACAGTTTTCCAGAGATAGTTTAGAGGTACCAGTGCTCAGAGATTCTAAACCAGTATTTCTGAGGTAGAGTCCAGTAGACTACACTTTTAAAGAAATCTACATACTTTTTTTAAAGCCTGTTTCACAGCAAGATTTTAGAACTAACCAATATTTTACATGACACATTTTCTTAAAATCTTGGGGCCTTAATATTCACATGAAACATGAGTAAACTATGACTTGGAGTAAATAATAAAATTTGCCTAAGTTTATTGAATTATAACTCACAGCTGGAGTTTGGGGTCAATACTACCTTTTACTATACCACAATTGCCTTCCATGGAAATACTTTTTTGTTTAATTATGTTTATCACTTTCTCAGGAGATATTATTCTAGATTGTGGGTTACTACATCAAGCCTATCTAACACACCCCCTTTCTCCTAAAGTTTTGGTCAAGGTTTTATTTGCTTGTTGGTTTAATTCTCCACTGTGGCTTACTTGAGCACACAGGGAATCTGTCCTGTTTTCTTCCCATCCCTAATCCTAACCTGATCTTAATCCATTACCTGAGAAAGACATTCATATGAGATCCTCTTTCTCCTAAGCAATCATTTTGTATATCCAGCTTTTTCTAACCACTTACTAGTAATTTAACCAATTCTCCTGGCCAACACTTGAATCAAAGTGATAAGACAAATTAATTCACACTAACCTGCTAATGAATATAAAGAAAATATAGCATCATTCTCCCAAAATATATAAGAATTCAGTATGCTTACAAAAAACTGAAGAAAGTACAATCATTGAGTGATAATAATTTTGCCTAGAAGAGGCATTTAGAACCATTTATATTTATAATGCAGCTAACATTTTGACTGGTGTATTAATATCATCCAGAGAAACAGAAACATACACACACACACATATATATACACAGATGTGTATGTGTATGTATATGTATATATAGGCACATACAGCCTATTGATAATTCTGGAGACAGAAAGAGAGAGAGAGATTTTAAGGAATTAGATTACAAAATTGTAGGAGCTAGCAATTCCAAAATCTGAAGGATAGGCTAGCAGGCTGAAGACCCAGGTAAGAGTTGATGCTGCAGTTTGAGTTTGAAGGCAGTTTTCTATTAAGGCCTTCAACTAAGTGGATGAGGTGTACCAACATAATGGAATGTAATCTGCTTTGGAATATAATGGAATGTAATTACTCAAACTCAGCTGTTTTAAATGTTAATCTTATCTAAAAAAATACCTTCATAATACATGCAGAATCATGTTTGACCAAATATCTGGGTACTGATGCCTAGCCAAATGCACACATAAAATTAACCATAATACCTGGTAATACATAAAGAAAATTCATTTTACAAATCAAAATAATCTGAGATTAAAATTAAGGCAATGTATCCTTACGGAGTATTATTGTATCTCATCAGTCAGCTTAACATGAAATGAGACTACTAGGACAGGACTGATGAGAAAACCATAGTATAGAGAAATAACATTTCATAATAACATTGCACAAACAGAAGTTCAAGGGCCTGCAGGATCAGAAACTCAATTATGTAATCATTTTATTTTTTTTGTGAGATTTGAAAAGCAGCATTATAATTTATTCCAGGGTAACCATAAATCTGAATTTCATAGGCAAACTTCTAGCAGCAGCAAACATGTGCACTTGAATGTATTCTAGACAAGAGACCAGAGTAAACTGTAATAAAAATTTCAAAGAAACTAATATCTAGTTCTTTGAAAAATGCCATAATGCTTCTAACTCTCTCTTTTCTCTATATCTTGTGTATATACGCAAGATACCTAAAGGAACATTAGAGTGCTCTTTCTTCAATCACCTTACACAATTTTATTATTGTCTTATTTTTCTTTTTCACACACAAAGTGTTTTCGAAGCTCAGTATGTATTTCCTAATGAACTGTTTCACATGAATTATTTCATGCCATAATCTTACCCTTTCCTATACTTTGGCAACTGTTGAGAGGTTGGAAAAGACTGTATTATTTATTCTGAGGCCAAATATAATCATACTTGGGTAAAAGGTACTAGATGTTCATCCACTGAACATTTATTACAGCAAATTTTCATAATCCATAACACTTAAGATGAACTTCAAAGCATGTATGGGGGTCTTGATACAGCTTGTTTGCTTAAGTAAAAGCTATGATAAACTTAATTTATCTTGAGGATACTAGAATCTGCGAGAGAGTGAGAGACGTTCCTAGATGTTATTTTTGGCTTAATTTTTCAGTTTGTAAAACAATCAGAACCACTCAGCGGCTCTAGGACTGATAGAATAGAGGTATGAGCACAGAGAAGTCTTCAGGAAACGTACACTTTCTAACATAGCTGGAGCTGAGGTCCAGGTCCAGCACTATTACAGATGGAGGACATGTGTCTAGTCTCAAGTAGGGAGATTGACCAAGGAAAACTGCATCAGACAACCAAGTCAGGGTTTCAGACACAATGGTGTTATGGGATCCTTGGGGGTGTCGCTTTTCTGGCCTAAAACCTCTGTCCAGTGGTGCCTTTTCCTGAGTTTTGCTCGGCCCGCTGGTCTCATTCCACCCACTCGGCCTGGCAGGCTGTGCTTGGCTCAAGGTACTAGCCTGTATCCCATGCCTCCCAAGGGTGAGTTAGGCATGGAGTGGCGAGGGGTGTGTCAGCAAGCGTGAAGTCCAGCCTCTATGCAGTCAGACCCTTCAGCTACTGCAATGCAGGCAGCACCAGGTGCTGGCATGGGTGCCAGCTCTCTGCAAGGCTGCAGCTGGACAGGCACCCCACAAGCAGCTGGCACTGGGGAATGTGGTGGCACCCAGAAGCTCTGAGATGCCAGGAACCTCAGGGCCTCAAAGAGGGACTAACAGCCCTGGTTCGGGGAGCTCCCAGGTCTGGGCTCCTACAAGGGCTGCAGCTCTTCTCTCCCTCTCTTCACCCACAACGAGGTGAGCAAAGGGCATGTTTCAGTCCTGTTTGTGGTACAGCTCTTCTAGACTTGCCATTCAGCAGGACCCGAGTTCTTGTCCTGCAACCGGAAAGAATGAGGTACATAGACAAGTGGAGGATGAGCAAGAGGAAGAAGAGCTTTATTGAGCAGTAGAATAGCTCAGAGACCTGCTGTAGATAGCTCTTTTTTGTAGCCAAGGTGTCTGGACGAGTGTTCAGCCCTCAGCAGAGCGTAGAAAGCCCTGGGTTAGGTTGCTTCTCTCTGCAGACAGGTCTCCCTGGAGTGGAAGCTCCTCTCTGCCGCTGGTTGTCCCAACACTCTCCAGCTATCAGCAGAGAGAGTAGCTCCTAGCTCCTCTCTGCAGCTGGTTATCTGCTTCTCTGCTCTGCTCTGGCTAAGCCCAGGGCTTCTATGGGCCTCAGAGCGGGGAAGGGCATGCTGATTGTTACATGGGCAGCCATGGGCAGGCCCATGTAAAAGCACCACGAGATCCCCCTCAGAACTGGCAGCCTGCCCCCAGGCTTCAGACCTTCCCGGCCTAAAGGTGGGGCTTCACTGGGGACCTGCCCCCTTCTGCCCATGAACCTGCCATCCTTCTACTGCTGTTCAAGGCACCCAGGCTGCCTGACTTTGCTCCTATCTCCTGGCACAAAAAAAGAGAGAAGGCAGACATCAAGAACAGGCACCTCCGAGCCTGCAAGGGCAGGGGCCTTCCTGAGCGAGAGTGCAGGGAGGTTTTCCCAGGCCTCCAAGAGTGTAAGGATGCCTGAGTCTGCAGCCACTGTTTGGGCAGCTGCAGCTGTGCCTGGGAGTGGGGCAGGACTCCTGCCTGCTCCACGGAGCGAGGCTGGGTATGCAGCCGTGGTTTGGGCAGCTGCAGCAGCACCCGGGGAGCTACCACCCCAACTCAGAAGGGGTGGGGCTCCATTGTCCATGGTCCCCCGGCTCCATACAGTAGGCAGCCCCAACCGCACCTCCCTGCTCCAGCCGGGTGATGGCAGTGGCAGGCTGTCTGGAGGGCTGCTAACATCAAGGGAACCAAGTGAAAGTAAAGGTAAGCCATAGTGCTTAGAACGGTTTCAGACAGGACAGAAGCCAAATTACAAAAAGATGGAGGCATAAGGTCAAAGACAGACTGTCATATCTTGATTTAACTAATTATTGTATGAATTGAAAAAATGTATGCCCTAGAAGAGAGCAGCTGAGCCTGAAGATCTGAGTAAAATAAATCAGTAACCACAAGAGAAGAAACAAGACAGTAGGAAACAAGGGGCCAAGGCATAAGTTAGTTAGGTGTGGAGTAACCCAGTAGCTCCATCAAGTGGGTCAGTAACTGTAAAGGTCACTGTAGAAAATGTTGACTTCAACTTCCTCTTTAAAATCCTTCTGGAATCTGTATTTAAAAATGAAACAACACTATCCTAAACATTTTATGTGGATAGAAATTTGTTTTCTTCCCAGATATGTTTGATTTGTGTCTTAAGTTTTAATCCGTTAGATATTTTGGTACCATAAACAGGAGTGCAGTTAGTACAGTGTATTTTGTAGACAATAGAAAACAATGAGTATATTTTTCAACCCTAAGAAACTGTACTATAAAGTTTGCTGGGACTTCTGTATCCACCACATCTAAATATATTTAATAAAGATAAAATTTGACACTACAAATGCTACGTAACATATATAGTTCTTTTTTTTTTTTTTTTTTTTTTTTTTGGAGACAGAGTCTCGCTCTGTCACCCAGGCTGGAGTGCAGTGGCGTGATCTTGGCTCACTGCAAGCTCCGCCTCCCGGGTTCACGCCATTCTCCTGCCTCAGCCTCCCAAGTAGCTGGGACTACAGGTGCCCGCCACCACGCCTGGCTAATTTTTTTTTGTATTTTTCAGTAGACACGGGGTTTCACCATGTTAGCCAGGATGGTCTTGATCTCCTGACCTTGTGATCCGCCCGCCTCAGCCTCCCAAAGTGCTGGGATTACAGGCGTGAGCCACCGCGCCCGGCCACATATATAATTCTAAACACACGCACACACACACACACACACAGACACACACACACACACACACAGAGACACAGACACACACAAATGCAGTCATAGTGCACTACAGCTTCAGACTCCTGGACTCAAGTTAACACACTGTTTTCTCATGGTGCCTTTTTTCACTGCCCATCCCCCTTTGCAAAATGTTTAGCAATATACTCTCAGTGACATATTTTTTCTATAATTTCAATTCCATTCAAGACTAAATATGTCGGCCAGGCACAGTGGCTCATGCCTGTAATCCCTGCACTTTGGGAGGCCGAGGTGGATGGATTACCTAAGGTCAGGAGTTTGAGACCAGCCTGGTCAACATGATGAAACCCAGTCTCTACTACGAATACAAAAAATTAGCTGGGCATAGTGGCAGGCGCCTGTAATCCCAGCTACTGGGGAGGCTGAGGCAGGAGAATCACTTGAACCCAGTAGGCGGAGGTTGCAGTGAGCCGAGATCGCACCACTGCACCCCAGCCTGGCCAACAAGAGCAAAACTGTCCCTGCCTCCCCCCAAAAAAGATTAAATATATTGCTATTCATAAAATTACCTCAAATACCAAAACCTGTAATACAGTAGGCTTTGGGCATTCAGAAGGAATCCTGAGACCTCTATAAAATCTTAAATTCACAAAGCATGTAATTTTCTCCCTAAAATATGGACAAGACATAACAAAGTGCCACAAAATCAGGTCAAGATGTAGAAGCTTGGCAGATTGTGTGCATAGGCCTTGAGCTAATTCCCAGAAGCTCTTATAAGAGTATCACAGTTTCTCAAATTAGTGTCTTAGTAAAATTAAAATGAAATTCTGGGGTCTTTAATCACTAATTATGAAGAATGTTACATATCTGATCTATAGACGTTTTAGGAATTTGGATTTTATACAACTTTTTGCTAATAGATCCTTCCATTCTTTTCAAGTAAAGCCCACTATCTTCATCCAAAAAAAAGAAAGATTTTCTCAGGACACCCTTGTGTATTGTCGGTAAGAACGTAAATTGGTACAGCCATAATGGAAAGAAGTATGGAGGTTTCTTGAAAAATTAAAAATAGACGGCCGGGTGCAGTGGCTCATGCCTGTAATCCCCACACTCTGGGTGGCCAAGGTGGGGGGATCACTTGAGTCCAGGAGTCCAAGACACACCTGGCCAACATGATGAAACCCCATCTCTACTAAAAATACAAAAATTGGCTGGGCATGGTTCTGCTTGTCTGTAATCCTAGCTACTTGAGAGGCTGAGGCATGAAAATCGCTTGAACCCGGGAGGGTGGGGGTTGTAGTGAGCCAAGATCACGGCAGGGTACTCCAGCCTGGGCGAGGGCAAGACTCCATCTCAAAATAAGAAATTTTTTTTTAAATTAAAAATAGAACTACTGTATGACCCAGCAATCCTTCTTCTGGGCATATACCCAAAGGAAATGAAATCGGTACTTCATAAAGATATCTGCACTCCTATGTTCATTGCAGCATTATTCCTGATAGCCAAGATATAGAAACAACTTAAGTATCTGTACATGAATGGCCAGATAATGATATTATGATACATATACATACGCACAACATATAATGGAATATTATTCATCCTTTAAACAAAAGAAGGTGATCCTACCGTTTGAGACAACATGGATAATCTGGAGAACATTATGCTATGTGAAATAAACCAGGCACATACAAAAAAATACTGCATGATCTCTCTCATGTGTGGAATCTAAAAATATGTTCAATAAACAGATATAGAGAGTAGGAACAGCAGTTACCAGAGACAAAGTGGGTTGGAGATAAGAAGATACAGGACAAAGGGTATAAAACTGCAATTACTTAGGAAAACTGTATTCAGGATCTAATGTACAGCATGAGGACTCTACCTGGTAATAGTGTATGCTAAGAAAGTAAATTTTAAATGCTCCTAGCCACAAAAAAAGTTAACAATATGAGATGAACGATATGTTAATTGTCTTGACAGTAGTAGTTTTAACTATGCATATGTATATGAAAACACTATGTTACACGCTTTAATAAATAAAATTTGCAGGACAAAAAAGTCCTGCAAATGTTCCTTGTGCCCTTTCTACTTCTAGTTCACAGGTTCCAGAATAACCAGATGACTGAGGAGTGTTGAAGATTGCCGTGATGGAAGTGCCTCAGTCAGCCTGGAAGACTGTATGGAAGGAGTTTGCCTGGCCACACTGTCGTCCCTCTCTCCCTAAAAGAGACACATTTGCCTTTGTGCAAAGCAATACATACATTTGGTCTATGTATACACTTTGGTCTATGTATTCTGTTATTTAACATTCTAATAATGTTGATGACCTTAAAATATGCTTGACAATGATCCTTATAAATCATTATTATTCTGCCTTCCGAAAGATAAGAATTATGGGCCAGGTATGGTGCTTAACGCCTATAATACAAACATTTTGGGAGGCCCAGGCAGGAGGATTGCTTAAGCTCAGGAGTTAGAGACCAGCTTGGGCAACATAGTGAGACCTCATCTCTACTAAAAATAAAACAAAAAAAGTTATGATAGTGACATTGCACTCCAGCCTGGGTGACAGAGCGAGATCCTGTATTCAAATAAATAAATACCTAATATAGGAATTATCAAGTTCAACACATATTATTTTCGTATCCATTTATGGAAAATAATAATGTGGGGATTATTCTTAAAAGGAATTCTGGAAGTGGCTTCTTCAATTAAATATATTCAAAACTCATTCTCGCTTACTACACAAATCAAAGAGGAATTGAAAATGTGCATGATTCCCACTAAGTAATTTTCCTTTTGTATGACTTGACGTTACTATCTTTGTGGAGTGGCTGAGGAATGTCTCCTTCTTGCCTTTGTCTTCAAAGACTCTGCCACTGTGAAGTATAGGAGAGAGAGGCAAGAGCAGGGCCCACTAGTGGAATCAGCTCAGCCTTATTCCCCAGGGGAAAACACATTCTTTTTCACTTTCCTGAGCTGCCTTATCTGATAAAAATGATTCTTACATTTCCCAGCAATGCCTTCTGATTGTAATGTAGTTTATGCCACTGGTTTGCCTATTTCTCAAATATAAACATAACACACCCGTACACACATTTGGCCTTAGCCTTTCTAATTCCACTCTCATCAGGACAGATTGCACACCTGTAAACATTCTTAGATCAACTCCAGTAATCAATCCACATTCATGTAACCCCTGCAGAATAACGATCACGGGAGACCTTCAAGATTGACTTCCCATTTAAACCATAAGAAAACAAGACCCCAATGTGTCAGCTGCAGAAACAAAATAAGGACCCGAGTCCCATGTCTTATTGTTCAGTGGTTTTTCTAAGTCACTGTAAAATTTTTCTACATTCCTGGCCTGAGAACAGAAGTACCTTTTGCTTATCTATTCAATTAAATTCAGTAGTTGGTAAATGTGAATAAAGGAAATCAAAACACTATTGAAGATTATTTAGATATGGCTGAGAAGTGGAGTGAGCAAACCTGACCCACTTTAACTTAGAGATTCAAAATACAAACTTAACTCAGTTGCAGTCAACAACCTGACATTAAATGCAAACATACAAGTAAAGAACCCAAATAAACAGAAAAAAACTAACCTGCTACCTACCTTAAAACACTAAATATAGAGCTCCTGTCATCCTGTTTCTTACTGATTTATAACTTCAAATAACGGGTCAAGAAAAAAGCTACACAAATGAAAAGATGAGATCTGTGTTTCAATCCAAATCTTCTTTCAATAACCCTACTACTTGAAACCATAGGAGACAGGAACTTCCTCCCTTGTTTCTTTTTTCTTTTTCAAAACTACTCACTAATCTTTTAATTAAAAGTGAATGATGGAGAGATGGCAAGTGAGCAGAAGAAGCTGAGGAACACAGCTCCCTTATGTATTTGCACAACGCTAATCCGTCTTCACGTCTTACAGAGAGATCTGTATTAGTTACATGGAATCTAATCTGTTCTACTAAAGTTGATGCTGTCAGCTGCCATGCTTAGCACTCGTTCATTATGCTTGTAGACACATTTTGAGAAAATACATAATCTAGAAGAGAAACTTCTAAGAAGGTTTTATATACTATATGATGCTAATATTTTAGATAATGTTTTATGCTAGTTTAGTCTTTGTGTATTGAAAGAACTCTGATTTTCCTGGAAGTCCCTAGACAGTACATTTAATTAATCTTACCTCTCAATTCAACAAGTTGCCTTTTATTTTAGTCATAAAATCAATCTCTTGGTAATAATATATAGTGATATCCAGGCATGTATGACGCAAGCAAGTTTTTAGTTTAAAGCTAAGGAATTAAAATGAAAACAATACATAGTGCTGTCTGTTCAACAACGACTGAGAATAGGTAGTGAGTGCTCTTTATATACAAGGCCCTGTGCTGAGCATATTTCGCAAGTTATTGCCATGATTCCATGTAATTATGTATTACAATTTTACCTTTGAAGAAAATAAGCCTCAAAAATAGCAAGCAGTTCACCCACCCACATTTAAATGTCTGTTATGCCTCTGAGATATACAACCCATGAATTCTACCATTATTCACTCTGTCTCTCAACTCCATTCTGTCTTCATGTACCTCCCAGCCCAATTGATGTGTCAAGGCATTGGATTTAATTCATTCACCCCAAAAGTATTTATCACATGCTTATATGTGCTTGGCTGTCTTCTAGATGCCCAAGTCACATCAGTGAAAAAAAAATAAATAAATAAACAAGATCCTCATCCTCATCAAACTCATATTCATTTCCCAACATCTGATTTCAATTTCCTTGCCATGCACTCCATTCATCATAGAAGCCTTACAAAATCTCCAATCCAATTGAATCTAATTCTGTGCTTCATATTTGTCACCCTCGCTTGGTAAAACCCACAACTGTGCTTGCCAGATTTTACCATAAATTACTAACCATGAACTTCAAGTGGTCTATTAGTGATCAGCACCAACGCTTTAATAGTTGTCTGCTCTTGTGACTCTTTCACATTCCTAAAAGATTTTCCATTTTTTCCCTGTTTCCTTCCTGAAACTCCTGTCCAATTCTTATCTCACCTAATGACTTTGATTCTTATTATACAAAGACAATAGTAAAAATCATAAGAGTACTTGTACAAACTACCACCATGAAAATCATCACTCTACCTGTATCTCTCCTTAATCTTGATCATCCTTCCTACCACCGTGGAGAAATTTTTCCATGCATTTTTGTTCTCAGTACTGCTGAAGATTTTTTCCATGCTCTGTCCAAGGAGGGCATCTCTTCACTAGATCCCAGTTGTATCATTCTAGCATTTGCCCTCATTTTCTCCCATATCACTGGCTGTCCAATTTTTCCCTTTTAAAAGGATAATTCCTATAAATTTACAGCTATAATAGATAACAGAAAAAAGCCTCTCTTGATCCAAGGTCTCCTTCCATTTCCCACCCCATTTATCTCTTTTTCTTTACATTAAAGTTTTTCCAACTGTTTCCAGTTTCTCCCACACAATTCTCTCCTTAATCTAGCCCTGGAAGGCTCTCAGTCCTACAACTTCAAAATGAGATCCTCCACCCAGACCATCATTGATCTCAATGTTGCTAAGTTCAGGTCAAGTCCTGGTACTTGTCTTACTTGACTTCTGTGGTGCTTAAATTAGCTGATCCCTTTCCTGCTTGAAACACATTGTCCAGTTTATTTCCAGGATGCCATTTTCTTGATTCTTCCCATGAGATTCTGCTCAGATTTCTTCGTTTGACCTTTCTCAACTCCGCAGCCTTTGAAATTTGGGATGCACTAAAACTCACTCCATTGATATTTCCTTTTAAAAATACCCATTGCCCTACTGAACTCATCCAATCTCGTATCATCTACACACAGATGATTTCCCAATTTATATTTCCACATTTAAATGCCTACTCTAAATATTTGCTTGGCTATCTAAAAAACATCTCAAATGTAACATGTCCATATTTGATCTCCCTCATACTTCCCTCTTCTAATAAAATTTTGAACTCTTCTTCTCAGTAATGGTAAACACTGTCTACGGCCATACCATCCTGAACATGCACAATCTCGTTAACAATGGCAAATACTTTCTTCCAGATGGGGATGTGGAAAACCTGATGTTCATAGTTGATTAATATTTTTCTCTTACATCATAGATCTCACCCACCCCTGTACCACCTGTTTCAAGCCATCATCACTTTACACCTGCATTATTGCAATATCCTCCTAAGAAACTGCTCTTTTTTTTCCACCACCTCCAACATCAGTTCTTAACACAGCAGCCAAAATGATCATTTTAAAATAAAAGTTAGATCCTCTCTCTCTCTCAGTATAAACCCTCTTTCTCAGAGTAAAAGCCAGGTCTAACAATGACACCTCATAATTGTCCATCTTATCTCCTGACCTCATTTCTTACTTCTCTCCTTCTCTAGCTCTTTTCCTTATACCCTGGAATCCTTGAACTTGATCCAGACTCAGGACGTCTGCCTGGAACATTCTACTCTCTGATAGCTCTAGAACTAGAATATAAGGTAAGTAACACTTGCTGATTTGAAAAAATATACTACAAACCTAAGTGGTTTAATAAAATGTCTTTTTTTTTTTTTTTTTTTGCTAATATTACAGTCCAGTGAGAGTACGGCAGCACCTCTGGTTAGCTCTCTTCTAAGCAGAGGTTAAGTCCTTGATTTTGGTCCCAAAGAGAGAAAGAAAAAGCAAGGAGAAGAGTAGTTAGTTTTAAGAGTCTGACCTGTAAATGGCCTGTATTTTTCCTTCCCACATTTCAACAACTACTGCTGGGTCTCATGACTAATCTATCTGTAAAGAGATAAATTCAGAAGCACAAAGCTAGCCTAAATATTAGAATGGCCCCCCCAAATCTCTGCCACATTAGCCCCCTGCTTTCCTCAGGAAGGCCAGGAAAACGTGTTCTGGCTACCCTGCTTACAAAAGCAACACTTCCTAAATTAAATGTTGCTCAGTGATCTCCAATCCTGCTTGTTTGTTTGCTGGTTTGAGACAGTCATGCTCTGTCACCCAGGCTGGAGTGCAGTGGTGTGATCTCCGTTCACTGTAAGCTCTAACTCATGGGTGCAAGTGATTTTCCTGCCTCAGCCTCCTGAGTAGCTGGGATTACAGGTGCCCAGCACTATGCCTGGCTAACTTTTGTATTTTTAGTAGAGAAGGGGTTTCACCATGTTGGCCAGGCTAGTCTCAAACTACTGACCTCAAGTGATCCACCCGCCTCGGCCTCCCAAAGTGCTGGGATTACAGGTGTGAGCCACTGCGCCCGGCCCAATCCTGTTTTTTAATGCCCCTGGACACCCAGCTCAACTGCATGTTCTGCTTTTCCTAAAGTTAGGTGAAGTCAAGCAATGGAGCTTTTAGACGAGAAAATGCATATAAACTGAGTGGAATTGATCAAACCTTGTAATCTTGCTTCCTTAAAATGCCTGTGTGCTGTTCTCTACTCCCTTTCTTCAACCACCAACAGAATACAGGGTTCTAGAGTTCTCAGGAGGGCAGATACAAGAGAGCAGGAGGGTGGGTTCCTGAATGACCACATGGAAGCCTTCCCACTAATAAGAAATCTTAGTATTGGACTTCACATAAACACTGAGAAAATGGCTCTTTGGGAAGCCACTAAAATTTTTTGATTTATCTGTTATAGCAGTTAGTTATAGCCTTCCCGTTTGAATGTCCTATTTCTCTGAATGTGCTTTATTTAAAACCACATCACTTATCACCATCTGACATATTCGGTATTTGCCTGTCACTTTTTCTCCTGTGTCTGCTGTCCAGAGAAAGTGTTGGCCAACTATAACCCAAGAGCCAAATCTAGCTTGCTTCCTGTTTTCATATGTAATTATTTATTGGAATATAGCCACAGCTATTAATTCCTGTATTTAGAGAGGAGGAGCTGTGTCTATGCTACAACAGGAGAGTTCAGTAGTTGCAACAGAGAAACTGTATGATCTACAAACAGTATTTACTATCTGGCCCTTTACAGAAACAGTTTGCCAATGTTTGTACTAGAATGTAAACTCCAAGAATGTAAAACCTTTGTCTCTTTAGTTTGCTGTTATATAACCAGCATTAGAACAGTGTCTGGTCCATTGCAGGTGTTCATATAATATTTGTTAAATGCATAAATGAATAAGTGAATGAGTGTGCAGTAGGCCAAAAATGTTCCAGAAAAAAATTCATATCTAAATTTCTTGAACCTCTGAATATTACCTTATATGAAAAATCAGACAAACAAAAATCGATCATTGCATGTGATTAAGTTAAAGATCTTGACCTAAAAGATTATCCAGTATTAGCCAGATGGACTCTAAATACAATCACATGTATCTGTATAAGGCGGAAGCAGAAAGAAGTTTGACCACACAGACAGAAAAGGAGAGGGGATGTGACCATACAGGCAGAGGTTAGACTGATGTACCACAAGCCAATGAATGTTGGTGGCCACTAGAAATATTATCTAAAGGAGTAAGGAATTATCTGTTTAGAACTTTCCTGATGGCCACACCCTCTAAAACCCTTGATACTGATTTCAGATTTATGACATCCAGAACTGTAAAAGAATAAATTTCTATTATTTAAGCCACCAAGTTTCCAGTAATTTGTTACAGATGCAGCAGGAAACCAATACACAGGGGAAAGTGACTTAAAACTACTTCTAATTCCAAGATAATGCTCAAAATGCTCATGCAAAAACTACTTCTTGTATCAATATTCAGTCTATATAAGTGCTCTTGAAATTAATTATCACTATAATTCAGTCTCATGAGGAAAAATATTTTGGCTTTTTTTTGCTAACCAAAAATTTATGGCAATTCATAATTTATAGTTTATAGATGAAATTAAACATATTTGAGATTATTTTCATATTAGCACTTTAAAAATCAGTTGCTGAAATAGTCTGTTTTGAAATATTAGATATAAGTGCCAGGAATAATTCTGATATTTTCTTTAACATATTTTAGTCATTTCTTGAATTGCATTGTTTTATGATCATAAATTGTCAAACTAATAAAATTAATTGCTATTGAAAAAATAAGAATTGTGAATGTCTTCAGGGTGAGGGCTGAGCATGTAAAAAGTTTTTTTTTTTTGTTTTCCTTAATAAAATGAGACTCAGGGGAGGAAGCTCCCTTCTTCTCCTTCAGAGAATGTGGTCATGATCATTTCTTCCTGCAAAGACCTGGAAAGGCTGTAGCCTTTTTGGAAACATGGACTTACACTTGGCTGATAGGCTGAGTGCAAAGATGAAAAAACGCCTAGCACATGGATTGTGTCACTGAACTACTGAATCATTCATGGAACCACGCTCTGTCTGTACTTTGTGTTCTCTCATAGAATAAATGTTCACTTTGGGTTGTGTATCCATTACTTGAAGCTAAAAATCTCCCCATGTAGGTAATGATCACTACAATGGGTTACTTATGTTTCTGAGTAACGTACTCATTTAATGAAAAAAAGATAGAGCAAAGTCCTCAATCATATTTATCAATTAACAAGGGTCTGACTAAATCTACTTGAGGTTCCAGGGAAATAACATGGGAACCAAGATATTTAATTGTCTATCTGCCATTTGAGGATTTTTTTTTCCCCACATAAGGAATCAATTTGTGTAGCCATGATGGTGACTTCAACTGATGCCTCTGTTGAGCACTGGCTGTACTGTTTAAATGATATACTGAAATGGACAAATGGGCAGAAGCTTCTTCACAAAGAGCAAATGTATCTCTGGTTTGTGTGGTAACTTTCATGCCTGTAGTAGAATAAACTTCAGTATATCCTTTTTATAAAATTGCTCTGAAAATGGAAGACATCTTAAAATGTTGGCATGCATTCAATGAAGTGGTATTCTCTCCAAATTTAATATAAAATTAATGTTTTAAAATTGACATCTTTGAATCTACAAAATACATGTGCCCCACTCTAGACCTACTGCCACATTTACTCTACACCTACTAATCTAACAAATAGTGAGCTTGTTTGGATTTTGCCAAAAGCAAATATTTAAACATGAGAACAGTTAATATTCCCAATTGCTGCTTCATATAAAACTAAGCTAGCATTAATTTTATCTCCCCGTCTTCTTCTTTGTACACTGTTCTGGCTCTGTAGCAATACTAGACTTTGCATGAGAAAACTAAGGATTCAATTGAAGATGATTTATTAAGTTGGTGATTTATTTAAGTACATTTATTGTCATTGTTTTGCAATACATAATACAATGTCCAAAATAACTAGGAATTATTTTCTTCTATTTTATATTGTTTTTTGAATTTCCTCTATGAAGGAATCATTTAACCTTCCAGTTGAGGCACTATATTTTTTACCTCATTATGCAACAGAAATGTTTTGAAAGTTGTAGTCTGAAACCCAGAATTCAGTCTTAGCTCCACAACTCAGTAGTTACTTAGCTCTTCCAATCTCTGCATTTGCATATGTTTGGGGATAACCGTAATTAAGATACCTTACCTTAAGTGGTAAGATTTGGGGATTAAATAACAAAATTGGAAAAGTCTTTGTTTGTGTTTAAGTTCTGTATACAGATGTTCCTAGGTTTTGTTACAATTGTAATAAAAATAACAAATAAAATCAATGTGGTGATAATAATGTCTTATGTATAGTAAGAAACTGAGTAATTAAATTTTGTGTTCTAATATCCAAACAATGACCAAACTGGGTGTGCCCCAAATTTTTTGTTGAGACTGAATAGACAATGTAATAATATTAAGAGATGGGGTATTTAGAAGGTGATGAAGGGATTTGGGCCCTTATAAATGGGTTTGAGGGTGTGAGTTTGTTCCCTTCTGTACCTTCTACATGTGAGGACATGGTATTCCTTCCCTTCTGAGGAAGCAGCAACAAGGCTCCATTCAGTTCTTTTACAATGGTTTCTTCATTTGTCTCTTACATAGTTTCATTCTAAGACAGAATAAGGAATGACATATTCTGTGAGTTTTTGCATGATTAAGTATGCCAGTACCACCATTTTGTACTTGGATAACAACTTGCCTGGTTATCATATTCTTGAGACACACTTGTTCCCTTAGAATTTTATAAATATTGTTCTATTATCTTCTGGCACTTTATTTTTCCATGGAGGCATTTGCGCCCAGCCAGATTTATCCCCTTTGTAAGTTCTTGGATACCTGATGAATTCTTTCTTTATCCTTGAAATTCAATCACTTTACCAGAATGTCATAAAATTGGTTCTTCTAATGAATTTCTTGAGAACAGTATGCCTTTAAGTCTATGAGTATTATTTTACATTTTAGAAATATTTTCTTCTATTACATAATTATTCTTTTTAATTTCCCTCCTTGGGTTTTTTTGCTGGTGAATCATTTACCTTTATTTTGGATCCACATTTCCTGTATACCATTAACTTCTTTCTGATTACTTTTTTTTACCCCTTTATTTCACTGAGACTACTTCATGGCTTTTCCTGTTACTAATTTTATCATCCACACTGTCTAATCTGTTTTCTATGGTTTCTATTTAATTATCTCCGTAATGTTGTCATTTTGGTTCTCTGTTCAATTAACTTTACAATTGTCTGTTGAGTTTATTCACATTGCTTATATTTGATGTCTTTTTAAAGATTACATTCTCTTTCATTTTTCTTTTGTGAAAACATTCTTCTGTTTTTTCTCAGTTTTGTAAGAATAACTTAGGCTCTTTTTGTGCTTTACATCTGTCTTTATTTTTAATGTAGTATTTTGCATGCTTGCATGACTTGCATGCTAGCATGACAACCAAAGAAAAAATTACCAATATTAGAAATGAAAGTTGGGACATCACTAACAAGTCTATAGACATTAAATGCATATTAAACAGATAATATTAATAACTCTATGATAAAAAATATTATAACTTAGATAAAATAAAACAATTTCTCAAAATACACAAGCTTCTGAAATGCAAACAAGAGTCATTAGATCATCTAAATAGATCTATATCTATTAAATACATTGAATCAATTTATTAGTCACAATTCACTAGAAAAACAGAATCAAAACAAAAATCAAAAGAATAAGCCACCTATCTATCTGATATGGTTTGGCTCTGTGTCCCTACCCAAATCTCAACCTGAATTGTAATAATCTCCCTGTGTCAAGAGTGGGACCAGGTAGAGGTATTTGGATCATGGGGGCTGTTTCCCCCATGCTGTTCTCATGAAAATCAGTGAGTCTCACAAGATCTAATGGGTTTATAAACACCTGGTATTTCCCTTGCTTGAACTCATTTTTCTCTCCCGCCACCCTGTGAAGAGGTGTCTTCCTCCATGATTGTAAGTTTCCTGAGAACTCCAAGCCATGTAGAACTGTAAGTCAATTAAACCTCTTTTCTTTATAAGTCATCCAGCCTCAGGTATTTCTTCACAGCAGCATGAGAACAAATTAATGTAGTAAGTTGGTATCAGGAGTGGGGTGCTTCTGTAAAGATAACCAAAAATGTGGAAGCAACTTTGGAACTAGGTAACAGGCAGAGGTTGGAACAGTTTAGAGGGCTCACAAAAACATAGGAAAACATGGTAAAGTTTGAAACTTCTTAGGGACTTGAAGGGTTCTTAAGACAGAAAGATGTGGGAAAGTTTGAAACTTCCTAGAGACTTGGTGAATGGCTTTGATCAAAATGCTATTAGTGATTTGGACAATAAAATCCAGGCTGAGGTGGTCTCAGATGGAGATGAGGAACTTCTTGGGAACTGGAGTAAAGGTCACTCTTGCTATGCTTAACAAAGAGATTGTTGGCATTTTGCCCCTGCCCTAGAGATCTGTGGAGCTTTGAATTTGAGAAAGATGATTCAGGGTATCTGGCAGAAGAAATTTCCTAGGGGCAAAACATTTAAGAAGAAGCAGAGAACAAAAGCTTGGAAAATTTGCAGCCTGGTGATGTGATAAGAAAATATATATATATATTTTCTGGGGATAAATCCAAGCCTGTTGCAGAAATTTACATAAGTAACAAGGAGCCCAATGTTAATCACCAAGACAATGTGGAAAATGTCTCCAGGGCATGTCAGGGACCTTCATGGTAGCCCCCAACATCACAGGCTTGGAGGTCTAAGAGAGAAAAAAAAATTGTTTTATGGGCCATCAGGGCCCTCCTGCTGTGTGCAGCCTAGGGTCTTGGTACCCTGTATCCCAGCTGCTTCAGCCATGGCTAAAAGGGGCCAAGGTACAGCTCAGGCCATTATTTCAGAGCATGCAAGCCCCAGGTCTTTGTCAGCTTCCATGTGGTGTTGACCCTGTGGATGCCCAGAAGTCAAGAACTGAGGTTTGGGAACCTTTGCCTAGATTTCAGAGGACGTATGGAAACACCTGGATGTCCAGGCAGAAGTTTGCGGCAGGGATGGGGCCCTCATGGAGAACCTCTGCTAGGGCAGTATGGAAGGGAATTGTGGGGTCAGAGCTCTCACACAGAGTCCTCACTGGGGCACTGCCTAATGGAGATGTGAGAAGAGGGCCACCATCTTCCAGACCCCAGAATTGTAGATATACCTTCAGCTTTCACTGTATGCCTGGAAAAGGTACAGACACTTAATGCCAGCCTGTGATAGAGACAGGGAAGGTGGATGTACCCTGCAAAGGCAGTGGGGCGAAGTTGCCCAAGGCCATGGGCGCCCACCTCTGGAATTAGCATGGCCTGGATGTGAGACATGGAGTCAAAGGAGATAATTTTGGAACTTTAAGTTTTAATGTCTGCCCTATTAGATTTCAGACTTGCATAGAGCTTGTATGTATTAGTCAGGGTTCTCTAGAGGAACAGAACTAATAGGATATATATATATATAACAGTTTATTAAGTAGTATTAAGTCACACAATCACAAGGTCCCAGAATAGGCCATCTGCAAGTCCTCCATCACTAAGCCAGTCCAAGTCCCAAAGCTAAAGAACTTGGAGTCAGATGTTCAAAGGAAGGAAGCATCCAGGACAGGAGAAAGACGTACATTGGGAACTAAGCCAGTCTAGACTTGTCATGTTTTTCTGCCTGTTTCATATCCTGACCACACGGGCAGCTGACTAGATGGTGCTCACCCAGATTAAGGGTGGGTCTGCCTTTCCCAGCCCACTGACTCAAATGTTAATCTCCTTCAGCAACACCCTCACAAACACACCCAGGATCAATACTTTGCATCCTTCAATCCAATCAAGTTGACACTCAGTATTAACCATCACAAGTCCACCTTTGTCAACTTGAACCCATCCACATCACCTGAGATCAAACATAATCTTAAAATAAAGACAATAATAAGATCATAATTACACCTAACATAATACAGCTATCATTGGTACAACCAGAACTACATCAATCCCCAACCCAAATGCTATTATATAAAGTTAACAATACTTAAATGCTGTTATGAAGTCAGTATATCCTATGTAACATGATAAAGGATAAAAGGAATAAAATGGAGATATTTTCTTAGTACAAGTGTATACATGCACAAACAGTTTTTAACAAAAGAAGGAGGAAATACTTATAACAATTACAGTCCTTATTTCTGCAACTGGTCACATGGTCATAGCTGGTATTGATGACTACCTTCTACTACCCATTCTGTATTCCCTTTGCCTTCAGCAAGCACCTCAGCAGGTCGTGGGTTTTTTCCTGAGTGTTGATCTCTGCTGCTGGTAAACTGGGCACTCAGCAGTGGCCATAGCCAGGTCAGCTTGGGGCAGTGGAAGTCCGTGTTGCTGAGCTCATGCATAACTCCTTCCCTGCCACCATGGCCACTTTGTTCATGGGCCCATGGGGCGATGACAGGTGTGGCTGTGGAAAGAGACTGAGTAGTGTCCACAGAAAAGGTCATCCTATCCAACTGATTGTTAAAATTCTCTTCTGCTGAGATCACACGTTGGTGAGGACTCACTTTGGATACAAATATCTTCACAGTTTTTGGCCACTCTGAGAGGTATATCCACATACCTCTTTCCCAAATTCCCTTGTCATCAATTTTCCAATTATGCTTCTTCCAAGTGCCTGACCATCCAGCCAAACCATTGGCTATAGCCCATGAATCAGTATACAATGGCACTACTGGCCATTTCTCTTTCCATGCAAAGCGCACAACCAGGTATACTCTTCAAAGTTCTGCCCACTGGGAAGATTTGCCTTCACCACTGTCCTTCAGGGATAGGGGCTAAAGAGCTGCAGCTGTCCACTTTCAGGTGGTGCCTGCATATCGTGCATAACCATCTGTGAACCAAGCCCTAGTCTTCTCTTCCTCTGTCAACTGATCATAGGGAACTCCCCATGAGGCCATCAGTGCAGGCTAAGGGAAAGAAGGCAAGGTGGCAGGAGTGGAGACCATGGGCATTTGAGCTACTTTCTCAGGTAACTTACTTGTGTCTTCAGGACCTGCTCGAGCCAGATCACACATACACCACTTTAATTTGATGATTGGATGCTGAATGCTGCTGTGCATGGCCCCCTTGATGGAACGATGGGTCAGAAAGCATCCAGTTCATAATAAGCAATTCAGGTCACATGGTGACTTGATGAGTCATAGTCAAAAGTTCAGTTTCCACCAAAGCCCAGCAACAGGCCAAGAGCTGTCTCTCAAAAGGAGAGTAGCTATCTGCAGAAGATGGCAGGGCCTTGCTAGAAAATTCTAGAGGCCCCTGCTGTGATTGACCTATGGGGGCCTGCCAAAGGCTCCAAACAGCATTCCTATCTGCCACTGGCACCTCAAGCACCTTTGTATCTGCTGGGTCATAAGGCCCAAGTGGCAGAGCAGCTTGCATAGCAGCCTGGACCTGTGGCAGAGCCTTCTCCCGTTCTGGTCCCCACTCAAAACTGGAAACCTTTTGGGTCAGTCAGTAAATGGGCAAGAATAACACACCCAAATGAGGAATGTGTTGCCTCCAAAATCCAAATAGGCACAAAACCACTAAGCATTGTGCCTTTTTCTTGCTTGTAGAAAGAGCCAAGTGCAGCAACTTATCCTTTACCATAGAAGGAATGTCTCAATATGTCCAACACCACTAGACCACTAGATCCCTAGAAATTTTACTGAGGTAGTAGGTCCCTGAATTTTAGTCAGATTTATTTCCCATCCTCTGGCATGCAAATGTCTTACCAATAAGTCCAGGATGTTCGCTACTTCTTGCTCACTGGGTCCAATCAGCATAATGTCATCAACGTAATAAACCAGTGTGATATGTTTGTGGAAGTGAAAAGTGATCAAGGTCTCTCTAAACAAGATTATGATCCAAAGCCAGAGAGTTCATATATCCCTGAGGTAGAACAGTAAAGGTATATTTCCTGTAAAGGTATATTTACAGTAAAGGTATATTTACATTGCCAGCTGAAGGCAAATTGCTTCCAATGGACACGAATGGAGAAAAAGGCATTTGCCAAGTTAATGGCTGCATGCAAGATACCAGCAGATGTGTTAATTTGCTCAAGCAATGAAACCACATCGGGTAGAGCTGCTGCAATTGGAGTCACCATTTGGTTAAGCTTACAATAACCCACTGTCATTCTCCTAGATCCATCTCTCTTCCCCACAGGCCAAATAGGAGAGTTGAACAGGGACGTAGTGGGAATCACCACCCCTGCATCTTTCAAGTCCTTAAGGGTGTCACTAATCTCCATAATCTTTCCACGGGTGCAATATTGTTCTTGATTTATAATTTTTCTAGGTAGACGCAGCTCTAATGGCTTCCATTTGGCCCTTCTCACTATAGTAGCCCTCACCCTGCCAGTCAGGAAGCCAATGCGGGGGTTCTGCCAGCTGCTAAGTATGTCTATGCCAATTATGCATTCTGGCACTGAAGAAATGACCATAGGATGAGTCTGGGAACCCCCTGGAGTTGTGTAAGTAGGGCCTGAGCTAAAACTATCAATTACTGCCTCCATAAGTCACTACTTTAACTGGAGGACCACAGTGACATTTTGGGTCCCCTGGAATCAACGTCAGCTTAGAGTCAGTGTCTAGTAGTCCCTGAAATGTCTAATCATTTCCCTTTCATCAATGCACAGTTACCCTGGTAACAGGTCAGAAGTCTCCTTGGGGAAGAATGGGAGAAAGAATAACAGCATAAATTCTCAGTAGTATAGTGGGGTTCTTGATCAAATGGACCTGGCCTCCCTTTTATTCAAGGGGTTCTGGTTCTGGCTCCAATCTGGAAATTAATTGAGGGGCCATGGTTCTCTGTTTTTATCATTCAAATTAGTCTTTTGTCCATTTGACCTGGACATTTTCTGCCTATATAAATTAAGCAGGAATACAGTAGGCTTCCTATCAATTCCATTTCCAGGAACATCATGATTAGCCAATACCAGAGCTTTACATGAGTTTGCACTATTTAATTGCTGCTTTGCCTCTGCTGTCCATTATAATAGCTGTGTGCACCTTGCCTTTGATGGTTTAGTGTTGCCACTTGGCCCCTGCCACCTCAGGATCCAATTGTTCCCATTGTATTTCAATTTTGTAGTCGAGTGACTGCAGTTCCCACTGTTAGATCTGATATACAGAGAAGAGCAATTACAGGGCTCTTCAAAGATGCAGGTGCTGCCTCACAAGTCTATTTCACAAAACATTGGCCAAGGGTATATCTTCTGGACCCATCCAGCTCAGATAAGTAGGTGTAAAGTGACTAATCTCCTCCACCATCCCAATCTTTCTAAGCCTTTTGATTCTTTCCTCTACATTAACCCAAGGGAGGAAATCAGGCATTTCCAGCTCACTCACAGTAGGCTATCTTTTAATGCATATTTCAGCCAACCAAGCAAATAAACTATCAGAACCTTTTTTTAACTCCCCAAGCTGTAACATTAAATGCAGAGTCCCTACTTAGTGGGCTTAAATCAATACATTCAGCCTGATCTAATTCTATGTTCCTTCCACTATTATCCCATACCCTTAATATCCATTCCCATTCCTGTTCTCCATATTTCTGCTTATATAAATAGAAAGCTCAAGCAGTTCTTTTGCGTGTAGTGCACCTCCTCATAGGTCACACTCTCAACCTCCCCTCAGGGGAGGGACCACTGGGACTTTAGTCTAGTTATAGGCCTAGAAGCAAACAGGGGTGTGAGGGGTGACTCCTGAGGAGAATCAACATTATCTTGCCTGACGACTGCCTCAGGGGAGGCCATCACTGTTGCCTCAGGCAGTGCAGGGTTTATCTCCTCAGACAAAGGTGGAAAGGCTGATGGCAGCCTGGACTGGAGAGGGGATGTTGCCACTACTGGGCATGGAGAAGCCGTTTCTTCTGGCAAAAAGGGTTCATCAGAGTTGACAAGCTCAGTGTGCCCACCTTCATCAGAGTCCTCCCACACATTCCCCTTCCAAGTTGCAGGGTCTTATTCTTTTCCAATCAATGCCCTCACTTTAACAGTAGACACCTGGTGAGGCTGTGCATGCACTTTCATTGCAGTTCAGCCACTCGCATGATAAGAGCTTGTATCTGTTTTTCCACAATTTCAGCTCTGTCTCTACAGGAGATAAGACTCCCACTCAGGGTAATCTTAGCAGATTTGATACTTAGTATCTGCTTCTGAAGCTGGGAGTTAGAATCCCTGAGTTCATCATTTTCTTTCATCCTTTTGTCAAGTGAACTTAGGAGCAACCAACCAACTTCATTTTGTTCCTTCATTCTCCACGTATAGTCAAAGGTATTATGTATAGAGTCACTAAACTCCTTGACTCTCATGAGCAGTGAATCAGGAGTGTTAAATGCATTTATTTTTCATAACTATCTAAACAGTTCATGCCAAGGACTATCAGTGTTCTCCATACTATTAGAGTCTTTAGCCTTTTGGGGTCTAATCATATTAAGCAGCCACTCTAGAAACCCTAAAAACAACAGAAGAACTCCATTATTAATATTCTGTTCCTCTAGAACCACTCCTGATACCAAAATCTGTGTTAGTCAAGGTTCTCTAGAGAGACAGAATAGGATATATATATATATATATATATATATATATATATATATATATATAGAAAGGGAGGGAGTTTATTATGTTGTAGTATCTCACATGATCACAAGGTCCCACAATAGGCCATCTACAAGCTGAGGAGAAAGGAAGCCAGTCCAAGTCCCAAAGCTGAAGAACTTGGAGTTCAATGTTCCAGGGCAGGATGCATCCAGCACAGGGGAAAGATGTAGGCTAGGAGGCTAAGCCAGTCTAGACTTTTTACGTTTTTCTGCCTGCTTCATATCCTGGCCACACTGGCAGTTGATTAGACTGTGTCCACCCAGATTAAGGGTGTGCTTGCCTTTCCCAGCCCACTGACTCAAATGTTAATCTCCTTTGGCAAGACCCTTACAGACCCACCCAAGGTCAATACTTTGCATCCTTCAATCCAATCAAGTTGACACTTAATATTAACCACTACACTGTAGCTTCTTTGTTTGGCCAGTATCTTCCACTTGGAATGGGTATATTTACCCAATGACTATCCTCCATTGTATCTGGGAAGTAACTAACTTGCCTCTGATTTTACAGGTTCATAGGCAGAAGGGACTTGCCTTTTCTCAGGTGAGACTTTGTACTTGGACTTTTGAGTTAATGCTGGAATGAGTTAAAACTTTGTGGGACTGTTGGAAGGGCATAATTGTGTTTTGAAATGTGAGGACATTAGAATTGAGAGGGCCATGGGTGAAATTATACGGTTTGGCTCTGTGTCTCTAACCAAATCTCAACTTGAATTGTAATAATCCCACGTGTCAAGGGCGGAACCAAGTAGAGGTAACTGTAGCATGGAAGCAGTTCCCTCATGTTGTTCTCATGATAATGAGTGAGTCTCATGGGATCTGATGGCCTTATAAAATTTGACATTTCTCCTGCTTGCACTCATTCTGTCTCCTGCAACCCTGTGAAGAGGTGCCTTTTGCCATGATTGTAAACTTCCTGAGGCCTCTCCAGCCATGTGGAACTGTGAGTCAATTAAACCTCTTTTCTTTATAAATTACCTAGTCTCAGGTATTTCTCTACAGCAGCCTAAGAACAAACTAATTATCTATCTATCTAGCTAGCTAGCTAGCTATCTGTCTATCTATCTATCTATCTAACTATCTATCTATCTATCTATCTATGATCTGGCTATAGCTATATATCATATATACATATATATTCTTATATATATATGATTTTTATATAGCTATGGATATAATCTGAAATCCATCTGCAAGATGGATGGAAGTAGTGTGTAGTTCAAAAGGCTGAAAGCCAGAGAGCCAATGGCATACATTTCAGTCTGAGTTTGAAAGCTTGCGAAACAGAAGGACCAAGGGCAAGAAGAGATTGATGCCTCTGTTCAAGTAGGCAGAAAGAGAATGAATCCTCTCTCTTTCATCTTTTTGCTCTATTCAATTATCAAGGGACTAAATGTTACCCACCCACAATGGGGAAGCCAACACAGTTTATTCAGTCTACTGATTAAAATGCTAATCTCTTCTATAAACACTCTCATGGACACAACCAGAAATAATGTTTAATCAGCTTTCTGGGCATCCTGTGATCCAGTCAAGTTAACAAAATTAACTTTCACAAGTACACTAATTGTCAATGTGGCACTTATATTCATCTCCTTACATGCTTAAATACTAGGATGTAAAGCTAATATATCTTATGTTACATGATAAGAGAATAGGAGACAGAAGAAAACAATGGTATTATATACATAACCAAAAATGCATTTATAACAAAATGGGGAGATCATATTTATGACAATCAAAATTATCATTGCTGTAACTGGTCATGTAGTCATAGCTAGTATTTATAACTACTTTATTCAACTATCCATTCTGTATTCCCTTTGTCTTCAGCAAGCACCTCAGCTGGTAGTGGTTTTTTTGTGTTTTGTGGTTACCCAATTTTTTATTCCTGAAGGGTTGTGATCATTAACAACCTTGTCCTCATTGGGCTGTTGTTTCCTATTAACCTTAATCACAGGGCATGGTAATACTAAGCAAAACTATAAGGGATCACCCACACTCTAGACGTATTTTACCTTACCTCCATTATGGACTAGCAGTCCAATTTCCCCTTGGTAGTCAGGATAAATCACCCCAGATAGTACTTTAACTCCCTTCTTTGCCTATTGATTGAGAAGCATGAGGAGTTCAAGGCCAGGTGAGTCTTAGCTTCCATTTCAACGGACTCATTATTGTGTCTCCTAATGGAAGGACTCCTCCCTTTGCAACTAAGACCTCCAGCCCAGCACAGCACAAGGTTTAGGAAAAGAAAATAAATATTTTGCTAGTGAGTCATTAGTGGTAGTAGTGAGGGTTTTCACTCCCATTTCTGCTCCTTAATTCCTAGACCCATGAATGCTGGCTGTAGGAGAAACAGGATCATATATCAGATGCTGATACAGAACATACACAGTCTTCTGGAAACCCTTTCCCCATTCTCTCTCAACAAATGTTCTTGCTTTAACAAGAACATGCTGAAAGACTTGGAGTTTAATTTCTGTTATAATTCAGCCATTCACAGGATGAGATTCTGCATTTCACTTTCTGCAATCTCAACTCCGTGTACACCAAAAATAAGAGTTATCTTCAGACGACAGTAAGTCCTCAGGTCACTTATGCTTGTGGGAATTTAAATCCTAAGCTCATCTTTCTCTTTCACCACTTTGTCCAGTGACATTAGGAGCAAACGGCCAACCTTATTATATTTGTTAGTTTTCCAAAACTGTTCAAAAGCATCATCTACACAGTCATTCAGTTCCTTGCTTTTTATAAGTGGTATCCAAGGCAGATATCTTATATATCTCTATTACCAGATTATGTCATGGATGTTAGTGCTCTCTTTACTACTGGAAATAGAGTCATCCAAACCTTTACATCTAATCAGATCAGACAATTTATTCCAAAATCTACAGCATCAATTTGGGAAAGTTATTTATAAAATTCTGTTTCTGTAAAACCACTCCCAGTACCAATATATGTCTTAGTCAGGGTTATTCAGAGAAATAAAATCAATAAAATCTGTCCTCTGAAACCTGGAGACCCAGTTGGTGTAGTCTGAAGGCCCTAAAGTCAAAGATTCAATGGTGTAATTTTAGTCCCAGTTTGTAGGCCTGGCATTTCAAAGAAAGGAGAGGAATAGATATTCCAGCTCAATCAATCAGGCAGAGAAAGAGTGAATTCTCCTGTCCTTCACCTTTTTCTTCTATTCAGACCCTCACTGAATTAGTTGATATCACACATAGAGAAGGGCAATCAGGTTTACTATGTCTATTCATAAAAATGTTAATTTCTCCCATCAATACCGTGACAGAGACACTCAGAAATATTGTCTAAATAGATGTCTGGATCCCGTGACCTAGGAAAGTTAACACATAAAATGAAATATGACAATCAATAACTAATAACTTTTCAAATAAGAAACCACAATATTTGAATGGTTTCACGACTGAATTACACCAATTGTTTAAGAAGAAATTGTACAAATTTTCCACAATCTCTGTCAGGAAGTAGAAAAAAATGAGAATGTTTCCTAATAGTTTTTATGAAGACAGTGTTAGCCTAATACTAAATATAGATAAAGCCAATACAGAAAAGAAAACTAAAGATTATGAACACAGGTGAAATTTTCACATGAACACAGATTCAAAATTTTTCAATAAAATATTAACAAATCAAACAACAACATATAAAAATAATTCTACACCATGATCAAGAAGGAATTACTCCAGGTATGCAAGGCTGTTCTACATCCAGAAGTCAGTGTTATCTACCACATTAAAGACTACTAAAGAAGAAAATTGAATAATTATATCAATAGATACAGAAAAAGCATTTGAAAATACATGAAACCTATTCATAATAAAAAGTATTAGCAAATTAGAAGTAGAGAGGATGGGAACTCCCTGTATTTGATGAAGACAACTACAAAAATCCTACAGGTGGAATCATATTTAATGTTGAGAGACTGGAAGCTTTTCTCCTAAGAATGGGAACAAGGCAAAGATAACGTCTCTCATCATTTCTACTCAACATCCTACTAAAAGTCTTAACAAGTGCAATAAGACAAGAAAAGAAATAAAAAAGAAGAAGAAGAATTAGAACTATCTGTGCTGAGTTTATATTATTATCTATATAACAGATCTCAAGGAATTTGCAAAAACAAGAAGTTTTTGAAATCTAATTATATGTATAAGATCTCAGAAAACAAGGTCAATATACAAAAGTTAGTTACTTACTATGAAATTAATCCTTTGCAGTGAGCATGAGAAACAGTATTAGTTTCTAAAAATGCCATTTACAATTGCACAGACATGAAAATAAATACTGAGATATAAATCTGACAAAATTTTTTAATAATCTACATGTCTTTTACTACATGTGTTAAACTACAAAATTCTGATAAAAGAAATTACAGAGGATCTAAATAAAGTGTGATAAGTTCAACATTACTTCACTAAATATTGTTAAGATGTTAATTCTTTCCTATTTGATGAATATATTCAAAGCAATCCCAATTTTTTAGAAAAATACTTTTTTTACATATCAACAAACATATATAAAGTTTATATGAAAAGTCAAAAAACCTGAAATACTCAATACATACTGAAAAAACATTAAGTTGGAGAATGCATACTACCCAATTTTAAGACATAAAGGCACAGTGTCAAGACAGTGTGGTGTTGACTAAAGAATTCACACATAGTTCAATGGAACTAGTGGGTCCAGAAATAGGCCTCATACAAATATAATCAACTGATCTTTGACAAAGGAGCAAAATGCAATTCAATAGCAAAGGAATAGTCTTTGCAACAAATGCAATAAATGGTGCTGCAACAATGGGATATCCTTCTGCACACACATAAAAAAAATGAACCTGGACACACAAACCTCAGAGCTTCACAAAAAATCAACTTAAAATAGAACATAGATTTAAATGCAAAACTACAAATATAGAAGAAAATTTAGGTGACCTTGAATTTGGCCATAAGATTTCAGATACAACCACAAAAAGATTCTGTGAAAGCTTAGATGTCACTAAAATTAAAAACTTCAGCTCTGTGGAAGTCAGTGTTAGGATTATTTTTAAAAAGTAATATACTGGGAGAAAATGTGCAAGACATGCATCTGATAAAAAGCTTGTATCCAAAATATACAATAAACATTTAAGACTCAACAATAAGAAAACAACCACATTTGAAAGTTGGCAAAAGATTTAAATAGACACCTCATCAAAGAAGATACACAGATAGAAAATAAAGATGGTCAACATCATTTGTTACTAGAACACTGCAAATTAAAACAATTAGGAACCACTACTTATTTATTAGAATTGCTAAAATCTAAAAATCTGATAATACTTAATACTGAGAAGACTGCAGAGTAATAGGAACTCTCATTCTTTTCTGGTGGAAATGAAAAACCGTACAGATTCCTTGGAAGACAGCTTTTCAATTTCTTTCTCTCTTTTTCTTTTTTTTTTTTTTTGAGATGGAGTCTCTGTCGCCCAGTCTGGAGTGCAGTGGTGCGATCTTGGCTCACTGCAAGCTCCGCCTCCCGGGTTCACACCATTCTCCTGACTCAGCCTCCCAAGCTTTTCAATTTCTTATCAAGCTAAACATATAATTCAGCAATCATGCTCCTAGATTTTTACTAAACTGATTTGTTAATTTTTGCCCACAGAAATTCTATTTATATTTTTATAGATGCTTTATTCATAATTACCCCAAACTGGAAGCAATCAAGACATTCCCCAAGAGTGAACAGATAGTCTGTGATACATCCATATGGTGAGATAATATTCAATTATAAAGAGATATGAGCAATCAAACCATGAAAAAAGTGAAAGAATCTTAAATGCAAGTTTCTAAGTGAAATAAGCCAATCTGAAAAGGATACAGACTAGTGATTCTGATTATGTGACATTCCACAAGAAAGAAACCTATCAGGGGTTGCCAAATATTTGTGGGGAGTAAAGGAGGATGGAAGAATAATTGATGCACAAATGATTCTTCTGTCAATAAAACTATGCTGTATGATACTGTAATAGTGGATACATGGCATTATATATTTGTCAAAACCAACAGAACTTTACAGAAAAAATAGTAAACCTTAATGTATGCAAATTTAAAAAGAAACATATAGTATGTCTGGAGATCCCTGACACCAACTAAGCAAAAAAAAAATATCTAACTGTATTTCACATGTGAGACACAACCTCACTGAAGACGGTAGAGGAAGAAAATGTGCTAACCTAAGTTACTTTATATATGATATAAATGAATTCTGCTTGTCTCATGGACACTACTTTAGTTGACAAAAATGTTTTTGTTAAGAGGTAACTTAGGTTACAAGTGCTCTGCTGAATGAATTGACTAATGCCATTATATTGAGAGTAGGTTAGCTACCTAGGAAATGAGTTCTTGATAAAAGGATTAGTTCAGCACTATTCCTATTTCTCTGTCACATGCATACATGCTGTCTTGCTCTTCTGCCTTTCACCATGGGATAACACAGAAGCAAGGTCCTTGTTACATGTAGCTTCCTCAGCCTTGGATTTCCCAGTCTCAAGAACTGTAAGACATAAGTCTCTGTTCTTTATAAATTACCCAGTCTAAGGTATGCTACATTAGCACAAAACAGACTAAGACACTATCTATCCATCTACCTATACGTCTATATATCTATCTAATCTATCTGGCTATTATCTATCTATCTATCTATCTATCTATCTATCTATCTATCTATCTATCTATCTATCATCTATTCCCACCTAAGCAGGTGAAAGTAAGCTACCTTATAAAGCAGAAGATAATATACACATCCAAACACTCTTTTACCTAATAAAGACTGGTGCGTTAAAGGTAGTGGGACACTGCTTTTACATCTCAGTGTTTATTTGCTCATTTGTTTTTCCCAACTGTGAACAAAATGTTATGAAAAAGCTATTATGATAGCAACTAGTATGCAGCTCCACCATCTTTAACTTAACTGGAGAGAGACATAAAGAAAAACCTTTGTTCTTACATTCTTGCAAGAAGCAGCAATATGCAGAGAATGTTTTCTTTCTCTTTCTCTTTTTCTTTCTCTGTGTTTATGTATACATTCATTAATCTATACTTATATACATTAAAATTCAGTTTTTTAAAATGAGTAGGAAAACGGGTGTTTCAGTCAACTAAATATTCTAATTAACTCAATATTTTATCCTGTGAGATGTTCAAAATATCGAATATTTTTAAAAGTCATAATAATCCCATAAAATTACTGAGATAGTCACTCTTTCTTCCTCATCTTTTGTCTAGATAACTCCTACCAGACTGAACATGAATTTGATAATTATCTTATTCATGCCCAAGCTTAGATTTGATTCCTTATTTTGTATTTATAAACTATTTTTGTCTTGCCTCTGACTTCTTTTTATCAGATTGAGTTTTATTCTACTGTTTTATTTAAGCCCTTTCTTGCAATTACCATCACCCTGCACCAATATAGAAATTTCAGTGTGTTTACCTCCTCCTTGAGCTCACAATGAGATCTCCTGTTATATGCTGATGGCTGCAGGCATATTTTACCATCATAATTTTCACAGAACCCATACACAAATAATCCACACTAACCCTAAAATTATACCAAAAAATTAATATGATTACGAAGATAATTCACAGTCACATAGTGTTTTGGAATCTTTGTGGTGAAAATAAATTGTTTGTTTAAAACTACTGACTTAGAAGTTGGACTCTATTATTGTGTAATGACTGAAACCAGAAGTAACATTTTTCAATATATCTCTGTATAAAGAATATTCTCTGATATGGTTTGGCTGTGTCCCCACCCAAATCTCATCTTAAATTGTAACTCCCACAATTCCCACATGTCCTGGGAGGAACCTGGTAGGAGGTGATTGAATTATGGGGGTGGATCCTTCCTACACTGTTCTCATGATACTGAATGAGTCTCATGAGATTTGATAGTTTTAAAAAAGTAAGTTTCTCTGCACAAGCTCTCTTTTTGCCTGCTGCCATCCATGTAAGATGTGACTTGCACCTCCTTGTCTTCTGCCACAATTGTGAGGCTTCCCCAGCCATGTGGAACTGTGAGTTCTCCATTATACCTCTTTCCTTTGTATATTGCCCAGTCTCCAGTATGTCTTTATCAGCAGCATGAGACTAGACTAACACATTCTCATTTTGTGCGTTTTAGAGAAAAAATAAGGCAAGAAATTCTATTTTTGAAAATTATTATTGCTTAAACTTTAGATAAATGGGAATTGACTGTGTTTGTTTACCCTAATGTGGACTAGGTGCTGGCAAGTTACAACTGCAATTTTGTTTCTGCAGCCTCAAATTTAATGTTTTATTTTGTCAGATGTGGCTAGGTGAACAATTTCCAAAAAAAAAAGACTAAAATAGTGAGCCTTAAAAAATCTTATTTCTCTTCTAGACTTGGATCCCTAAGTACTAGTGAAGGAAAATATCTAATTTCTTCAAGGAAAAAGAGTTCATATTTCTTTTGAAACATATCATGTTGCCATAGTTACCAAATGCTCTCATTTTATTTCCTAACAATAATATCACCATCTAGATACACATGGCTTACAAAAGTAAATGTTTTATTGTGGAATTTTATAAGGACACAGGATCTGCTTCCAATGACTTTCAAAAAAATTAAAATGGAAGGATTCTTTCTAATGAATACACCTGAGTTGAAATTAAATGTTTTCTGAGCAAGAGCATAGGAGAAAAGGAGGAGCAGAGATAAACTGAAAAAGACACATATAGTTTTAACATTTCAAAGGTGAAAGTGATTTAAATTAAGATTTGGGCATGGTTGTTCTTCTCCACCTCAGTGTATATAAACATTCTCATATGGGTTGCCATGTCTCGAGGAGTGATACCTTCATATGGACAGGCCATTAGAAATTAAAACATACTTACACATATACACATGCACATCTTAGAATAAGAAAAATTATAAACCAGCTTATTTTTATTTGTCTTGCCAAATATAAACTTTAGAGACAAATTTTTAAATAAAGCAGCAACTATGAAAATAAATAATGAGATCCCTGTGTACAGAATTACGTAGTTGGGGTTTACACATTTGAAATCAAGCTCCAAGTAGAAATGAATCAGTTTTCTCTGTCTTTCTTTTCTCTTACTTTTTAAGAAACTATCACAAGAATTTTATTTACAGAAATTTAAGGTGGAAACATATACCTTTTGGGGAGTAAATCATTGCTAAAAACATAATTAATGTGGTCATTTTGAACAATATTATCAAATAGTTACCTCAATGAATCATAAAAATCATCACATATGTACATGATTTGAAAAATCTTGAAAACTAAAAAAGTTTAAATATGTAAAAAGTAAATTTCATAGTCTACCTTTATAGATAAAACATCAATAGCTAATATTAAACTATAAGCATTATTATTAAAATATAACACATTAGTTGAAAATTTAAAATTAAATTTAAAAATTAATTGACGTCTTTATATCTTCCTATTTCATACTTAAAAGGTTTCTTATTCTAGCCTACATGGTGTATCACAAACTGCAAATTACAATACTTGATGTTTTAATGCACTATGTCGGGGGGGTAGGGGGCAAGGGGAGAGAGGAAGAGCATTAGGACAAATACCTAATGCATGCGAGGCTTAAAACCTACATGACAGTTTGTTAGGTTAAGCAAACCACCATGGCACATGTATACCTATGTAACAAACCTGCATGTTCTGCACATGTATCCCAGAACTTAAAGTAAAATTTAAAATAAGAAAATAATAACAAAGAGTGTGTTATTTAAATGTAATCTTTAACATTTCAGTTTTGTTTACTGCAGTCATAATCTCAATATTATTTTTAAATATAGGGAATTCAAAATTATTTAACATGAAGTATACTTCATTTTATTCATAAAGTTTTACCCATCATTTTTAAAATGAATGACTTAGGCAGAGCATTATGGTGTTTGAGAAAAACTAGCCTTTGTTGTAAGTTGACTGTAGGATTTATTGATACAAGCAAAAGATGCATAAAAAAGAAAAATTTTTCATAATTTTGTTTTTCAAAAACTTATATATGCATATGTGTATGTATATGTGTATATTTCAGTATGTATCATGTACTTCAGAGAGATTTTTACATCTAGTATGGATCTTAGGAATAAAGGCCATGATTCCCATTTTATAAGTTTTCTCTTGATTAAAAAACTAGTTTTATGTGGTGGTGGGTGAGATGTTATATTGTTTACTTCTTCAAACTCTGTTGGCCTTCCTTAAGCTTATTTTGGTTTTATTATTGTTTGTATTTTTAATTGTATGCTTGGAGGGATCCTTTATCTTTCCAATCAGCCTTATCCAGGTCTGAATCCCACCTCCTTTCACCTCCTTGAGAATTTTTATTCTCCAAAGGTCAATTTTTCTTTCTGTCTTCTTACTGTCATTTCCCTCTAGTGGAGGATTAGCTAATTATAAACAATAAAGAAATGATTTTGAAATTATCTTTATACTTATACACCCAAACTGGTATCTGTAGATTCTTTCTTATCTTTTGCTTACCCATTTCTGAAATGTTCCTATGCCTAAAGCCAGATGCTCTTTTTTTTTTTTTTTCAATCTGCTGCAGTCTTTTTGGACAACTTAGTCCTCTTCCAATTGCTTCACCTCTCACTCATAACTTGCTGACTCCAGAATCTGTAACTCTCTTTAATTCTCTTCTGAGGTCCTGAGGTCCTGAGATATATATATATATACACAATGTTTTATTGAAACTTCCCAATTATTGCATGCCAGGCATTCTCATTTCACAGACCAGGAAACAGATACTTGCAGAAGTTAAGTATTACAGCAGGTTTACTCAATTAGCACATGTCCAAGCTAGTATTTAATCCAAAAACTTTTGATTTTTTTTCTATTATATATTCTTTCTTTCCATTTTCTTGAATTCCAGTTTTGTCTACCAGGGTAAAGTACATGATTGCTAAAGAAGGGAGGCTTTAGAATTTCCCTCTATCTTTTTTATTTTTAATTTTTTTGGAACCCACTTGCATGAATTTTTCAGATTCCAGAAATAATGCTTTGCAATGAATGAGGTAGTACTTTTCATTCTATATATTTTTGCCATAATGTCTGTGCACCCAGCCTGTGAAATAAATTGCACTGACCTGTGTCTTTAATGCCTGTCACTTAAAATTTTTCCAAACCACCTTAAATGTTGAAGTTCATAAAATTGGTAATGCTCGATGTGGGGAAAAAAAAACAACAAAAACCACTAAGATGTTCTACTTTGTGGTCTCTGCATGACATCTAGTGGTTGGAACTGGAAAATTTGAGGAAATTATGATTAGTACCAAGGAAAACACAATCTGTGTTAGTCTGGAGTCCTCATTCCTAACATCAAAGGAAAGATAATGTAGATATCCTTTACTTGCAAAGAGGTTGGTCACTGAAGGGTAGGCCTTTCTTAATCATTTCTGTTTCTCAGTCTGTGTATCAGGGAATAACAATTTCTCTCTGTGTTAAGCAATCCGTGCTCACTGGGGCTTGTGAAACATTGGTCTGTAATCAGTACCTACTTTTGATGGATATGACTTGGATAATTATAAGATGCAAAAGTAAATAAACCCTTTGGTTTTCTTTCTTTATATGCAAGTATTAATGATACTAAACTATGACCCTATTATTCAAAACTGTATTTAGAAAAACTTTCTATATACTCCAGTTTTGATTCTTCTAAAGAGGTTATAAAATCAAGTAACTGCTTAGCTTTGAGTCTTAGGGATGATATTGGGTGTAGGTCCTTGATAATCCAAGATTTAGGATCTGCCTACCAGAAATTTTAGTCAGCTTAGATAACTGACAATGGAAAATGGTACATGATATGTTCTAAATAAATGACACAGCCAATGTCGTAGGGATGCCGCAAAGGATTTGGAGTCCAAAAGGTCAGAGAAGGAATCACGAAGGAGGATGGATTTGAACTGAGCTGCAGTTGATAGATGGGCAGCTTAAGGTATTGTTAAGCAAACAGGCAACAGAGTGAGATTCCTGGGTATTGGCTTTCCTTCGGTGTGACCTTGGACAACCTATCTAGTTGCTCCACATTTTACTCTCTTCGTTTGCATCACAGTATGTACATACATAGATACATAGCATCCATTTCTTGTGGTGAAGATCAGTATAATGTCTCAGTTGGCAAATTATCAGTTCTTTTTATTATAAATAAATTAAAAATGCAAATGTTTAGGTCAAGTGTTATTCTCTGAAAATGCACAAAGAGAAATGAGCCAAGAGAAAAATAACTAATAATAAATAAATATTATATTTCTGACACCAAGACAAGTCCAAGAGAATTTAAAAAGTAATTATAAATATTTTATGGTAATATATTTCAAATATACATGCTGCAGATTCCAGGATTTATGTCATGGGGATGGATCAGGAGTCCTTGAAACCTGGCACTTATTAATAAATGTTGTTTCTAATTTTCTATCACTGCAAGGTACTCTTACAGACACCATGTGAACAAATCAAATGTTACATCTCTGGGATTATAGGCTCATAAAAAATCAACACCTAGGGCATAACTTTAATCACAGTAACTTTATGCATTTCAAATGGGATAAAGTCAGCCAAGAAGTGTTTAGGTTTGCAGTCTATTGCTCAAGATTATTGTATCAACCAACTCCGGAATTAACTTCTGGGATGAAGAGTAAGAAAAAAGTGAAATCACTCCACATAGGCTCAAAGGAGACTTTTGTTGAAGTGGGTTTCCCCATGGTCTTTGAAGTGTGTGAGGCCTAGTGCTTGTTAAATCCAGGGGCCTTGTGATGAATGAAGTATAAGAGAGATTGCTGACAGATTTGAAATCCCCCAGTAGTTGTTTTGTCCTTTGCTTTGAGAAGATTGGTGATAATTAAACTGCTTTTCCAGCAGAGTCTTTGTTCCTAACCCAAGTATCGTATTTAAAGAAGAGCCAAGTAGTATACGCATTTTTTGATGATGACACTAAACTGACTCTGACCTATCTTCTTCCACGTTTATTTCCCAAAACATACACATTTGTAGTTGAAGTTATTTCCTATGAAGTGACCAAGTGACTTGGGGCGTGTGTGTGTGTGTGTGTGTGTGTGTGCGCGCGCATGTCTATGGATGTGCTTCAAGAGGGCTCAACCTTCACCTTCTCAGGATCATTTAGTTTCAATGTCATCTTTGCCTCTTTGTTATTTATCAGCAGGAGATAGCTGACCAAGCTCAGTGCTGAACTCAAGCAACTTTGGCATGTCTACCCTTGATGTTTAACAGACCTGAACTAAACAAAGCAAATTCAGTTTGAGTCATTTTTAATATGTGGTCACTTTTTAACTCCATGTAAACCTTCTGGTTAAACCTTATTTCAAATAGTAAAAGAATTATAGCTTGAATATAGTGCCTGACTTATGACAATTTCTCAATAAATAGTTTTGATTTATAATCCTAAAAGTAGGAATACATTTGCTGCTGGAGGACATATAGACTTAAAAAGAATATGTAATATAACGTTACATCTGAAATAAATAATAACACTATCATAGAGTTTATCTCTTCGTTGCCTGCCTTTTTAGCTTCCTTATCCTTTTAATTTCTGCTTCTTTCTTTTTTTGTTTCTTATTTTTCTCATAAATAGGTAGGACCAGATATATAAATATCCAGCACGGGCTACGTGCTGGAGATGTAATCAGCATTTTGAGCATCCTAACTACTCAAAACACGCTTTTAACACGTTAGTAGAATTCGATATTTTAAACAGATTCAGTACTTTATTAAAATATTTTCATATCTTGATAACATGTAAAAAATCTATGTATTGCCAGTTTCTTTTTGTATCTGCTCCCCTTTTTCTATTGTATTTGTATTGAAATGTTAATTTTAACATATAATATGTATATAAAAGTTTAAATCCCTAACATTTTTAATAACATGTACTTTTTGAACATACCACAACTAGAGTTTCATAGCAAAGTTCCCTGTTTTATTAAAATCCACCAGTGGATGTTTTCAACTTGTGAAATAACCTAATTGCAATACACCTGGGCTGAGCTAGTGCTTATGATTAGCATGTTGGCAATGATCAATTGATTAGGGATATATTGATATGTCAAAAAATGTGATGAGGGAAGAAAGGAAATTGCTGCTCCTCAGTGTTTGTAAGTGCCAAAACAGATATGTATTTTATATTGTGAGAAAAGGGTTGATGTGATTTTGTCTAAACAGCAGGATGTGAAAAGTATTGTTTCTATAAGAAAAAATCATCCTGGATTCACTAGTATGCAGAGAAAGCAACTTTATTCTTTTTTCTCTGTCTCACTAAATAAAATCTCTAGCAGAACATACCACTCCTGATAATTACATGCTCAGCAATTGATGTTTTGACATTTCAAATGGTCCTACTCATTCAGTACCAATACATAGTCCAATCCATCGTAAAAAGTCCAAATGACAAACATGTATCTGTTTAACGTTTTTTGTCTCCCCTAACTTGGGCTCACTTCGGTGTTAGGAGCCTGTAGTGGAGGGAGAAATGTGATGGCTTTGTTTCTTTCTCCTTACCTTACTTTCTCTTCTGCTACCTTGCCTAACAGATAGGGCCCAGGTAAGCTGATATTTGGAGTAGTGAACACAGGCTTATGCGTATGGTACACCAGAGATGGTGCTGGTACTCTCTGGACTTGGTGAATGAATGTTGAAAGTGGAATTGTCTTCCAGTAGGATGATAGTGAAGGTTATTCTTAGATTCTTTCTGGGGTCCTTTGGCCACTATTTTTTGAAGTGAGCCATTGGACTTCACCTTGTCTCTTGTTCTTGCTGCAGCTGCGTTTTCTCTCTTGATGGTAGTCTTGATCAAGATCCTTTTACAATAACACAAGCCTAGCATGTTCTTAAATCTAGTCCTTGGGAAATCCATGCTTTTGCTTTGTCATTGTAAAACACATAGATCGCTGTATCCTTGTTCAGTAAGCTACAACATACTCGTATCTCCTGAAATCCTGGGCTTAAATCAAGGTCTCAAAGGCTTTGTTTTGTTTTGTTGTATGGTTGTATGGGTAAGTGTGTGTGTGTGTGTGTGTGTGTGTGTATGTGTGTTTATTCTCCTGAAATTCCCCTCCTCACTTGACTTAAGCTAAAAGATAAACGTCCTCTTCCTTTCAGCCACAGATGGTGATGGATAAATGAAATGCCATTCACACCACTCCCTTAAAATAAACTCTCTCCCTCCCCTCTCCCCTCTCATCCTTGTCCCTTTTTTTATATAATGGGTAATGCATTAATGTCAGCCGAATAGTTCTGGGGCCATCATTTGGCAAGTATCACATGGATGGTTTAGCAATTGTTTTTAGAATGCTGTGAATTTGGGTATATGTGAGTTTTGGGGAAAGCTTTGCAACTATATATTTGTTAATTAAATGAGGACTATAATGTAATATAAAATTATGTTTCTGGAACAAATTTTGGAAGCTATAAAGTCATCTGTATTTATTATCCACAGACATAATGTCATTGTTCAGGTCCTGCAACCTTCTTATAATCAACATACATGGGCCCAGGGATTTTATGTGTCTTCACCTTCCTAGTTTCCATGGACAATCATTCCTCATACAAAAAGAAGGAATTATCCATGATTTAAGACCTTTTCAAAGTGATCCCCAATAATGACATCTGCATTATTTTAGCTTGGAAATATCAAAGCAACAAAGATATAGACCTCTGCACAATTGGCTGCATGTTTTGAAAGATAATGTTCCACAGGCTAGTAATACATCTCCACAGGCTGAATTATGGAGAGGAGGTGGGGAAAATGAAATAAAACTGAGAAGTAGAAAAGTTAAAAAAAAAAAAGTAGTAAATTTCATAAGGCAGATGCAAATGCTAAAGAGCTTGAGTTTCTTATAAGAAATAGCACTGGAGCAACAACAGGAGGGAAAATATGTACCTTATATGCAAAAATATCTTCTTCCTGGATTTGAGAAACTAATAAAATTTTAATAGATTTTAAGTGCAAAATCTTATTACCAAGTGTGTTTTTCATAATACCCATTATTATTAAAATTTTATACAAAAGTGAGAAATGCCAGCTATTGAAATGTAAGCATAATGTTTTTAAATTAAAATCTGTAATTCTTCCACCTAAGGTGCTGTTTTACAATGCCTTCTTTTTTCTTTCAAAATCTGTCTCACTCAATAACTGGCTCATTTATAAGACACTGAACACAATGATAAGGAGAGAATAATTGTTCTATGCCTGATTTTCTTTGAAAATTATGATGAATTTCTACAAAAGCTATTGTAAAATTGACTGATATGTTTGAGGATATTGAAGTATATGTAATACTTAATGTGAATAATTTTGACATGTCACTTATTGGTAGTTTTTCAAGCCTGGCATTTTCTGCTGTCAAATAAAATTGAGGCATATGGATTAATTTGAATTGCAGCTAATATGTAATTCGTGAAAAAACCATTCTGACTCAAAAGCCAATTAATGCATTTGCCTTACATATATAACTATTGAAAGACAAATGCAGCATTATTCATGACATTTTAATAGATTGTAAATTCCCAACATACACTAAGATTAGAAATTTCTCAAAATAGTAATTCTCAGTATAAATGTTACATATTCTTTCACTGTGCTTTGCATTCATATTTCTAAATCCTTAAAAGCAAAGGCAAATTAGCAGTGGTATAGGATTTAGGGCCTTAGATATTTAAGTTTTCCCATACTTAGATTGAAAGAAGTAATACATTTTTGAACAACGCAAATTATTTTTATCATTTTAGACTATGTCTTAGATTTTTATACATATTAGTATGTTAACATATAATTTAAAATATATTCTAAGGTAGGAAAATTGTATAGGCAAGGCTAGAAGGAATGTATAATAGTTGATGTGGCCCCTTAGGTCTAAAAAAATCAAAAAGCCATTGGCACCCATGGGCCTAAAGGGACAAAGAGAGAGACTGATTAGTAACACACATAGAAAATAGTCACAGTCAGAGCTGCTTGACAGGGGCTGCAACATTCAGTGGATGGATGTGGAGAATAAGTAGTAACTCAGCAGAGAGAGCAAGGGGGAGAAATGTTCAAACTTATTGTCTATTTGCAGAAGACATTGTCTTATATATTGATATGGTTTGCCTGTGTCTCCACCAAAATCTCATCTTGAATTGTAGCTCCCATAATTCCCACATGTTGTGGGAGGAACCCCAGTGGGAGATAATTGAATCATGAGGGCAGTTTCCTCCATACTGTTCTCATGGTATTGGATAAGTCTCACGAGATCTGATGGTTTTATAAGGGGAAACCCCTTTCCCTTGGCTCTCATTCCCTCTTTGCCTGCTGCCATGTGAGATGTGCCTTTCACCTTCTGCCACGATTGTGAGGCCTTTCCAACCACGTGGAACTGTGAGTGCACTGAATCTCTTTTTCTTTGTAAATTACCCAGTCTCAGGTATATCTTTATCAGCAGCATGAAAACGAACTAATATAGTAAATTGGTACCGAGGTAGTGGGGCACTGCTATAAAGATACCCTAAAATGTGGGAGCAACTTTGGAACTGGGTAACAGGCAGAAGCTGAAACAGTTTGAAGGGCTCAGAAGAAGACAGGAAGATATGAGAAATTTTGGAACTTCCTAGAGACTTGTTGAATGGCTTTGACCTAAATGTTGACAATGATGTGGACAATGAAATCCAGGTGGAAGTGGTCTCAGATGGAGATGAGGAACTTGTTGGAAACCGGAATAAAGGTGACTCTTGCTATGTTTTTTTTGTTTGTTTGTTTTTGAGATGGAGTACTCAGGCTGGAATGCAGTGGCACAATCTCAGCTCACTGCAAGCTCCGCCTCCCGGGTTCACACCATTCTCCTGCCTCAGCCTACCGAGTAGCTGGGATTACAGGCACCCGCCACCACGCCTGGCTAATTTTTTGTACTTTTAGTAGAGACGGGTTTTCACCGTGTTAGCCAGGATGGTCTTGATCTCCTGACCTTGTGATCTGCCTGCCTTGGCCTCCCAAAGTGCTGGGATTACAGGCGTGAGCCACCGCGCCCGGCCAGACTCTTGCTATGTTTTAGCAAAGAGACTGGTGGCATTTTGCCCTTGCCCTAGAGATTTGTGGAATTGTGAATTTACAGGAGATGATTTAAGGTATGTAGCAGAACAAATTTCTAAGCAGCAAAGCATTCAAGAGGTGACTGGGTGCTGTTAAAAGCATTCAGTTTTAAAAGGAAAACAGAAAAGTTCAGAAAATTTGCAGCCTGAGGTGATAGAAAAGAAAAACCCAGTTTCTGAGGAGAAATTCAAGCTGGCTGCCGAATTTGCATAAGTAACAAAGAGCCAAATGTTAATAGCCAAAACAATGGGGAAAATGTCTCCAGGGCACATCAGAGACCTTTGTGGCAGCCCCTCCCATCACAGGCCCAGAGACTTAGGAGAAAAAAAATGGTTTCGTGGGCTGGACCCAGGGCCCCCTTGCTGTGTGCAGCCTAGGGACTTGGTGCCCTACATCCTAGCCGCTCTAGCCATGGCTAAGAGGGGCCAAGGTACAGCTTGGGCCATGGCTTCAGAGGGTCCAAGCCCCAACCCTTGGCAGCTTCCTTGTGGCATTGAGCCTGCAGGTATACAGAAGTGAAGAATTGAGGTGTGGGAAGCTCCACCTAGATTTCAGAAGATGTATGGAAATGCCTGGATGTCCAGGTAGAAGTTTGATACAGGGGCAGAGTCCTCATGGAGAACCTCTAATATGGCAGTGTGGAAGGGAAACGTGGGGTTGGAGCCCCCACACAGTGTCCTCACTGGGGCATTGCCTAGCAGGGGAGCCTACTTCTTGCATCAGTGTAATCTAGATGTGAGACATGGAGTCGAAGGAGATCATTTTGGAGCTTTAAGATTTGACTACCCTGCTGGATTTTGAAGTTGCATGGGTTTTTTATCCCCTTCTTTCTGGCCATTTTCTCCCATTTGGAATGGCTGTATTTATCCAATGCCTGTACCCCCATTTTATCTAGGAAGTAACTAATCTGGTTTTGATTTTACAGGCTCATAGGCAGAAGGGACTTGCCTTGTCTCAGATGAGACTTTGAACTGTGGACTTTTAAGTTATTGCTGAAATGAGTTAAGACTTTGGGAGACTGTTGGGAAGGCATGATTGTTTTTGAAATGTGAGGATATGAGATTTGGGAGGGCCCAGGGGCGCAATAATATGGTTTGTCTGTGTCCCCACCCAAATCTTATCTTGAACTGTAGCTCCCATAATTCGCACATGTTGTGGGAGGGACCCAGTGGGAGATAACTGAATCATGGGGGGCAGTTTCCTCCATATCGTTCTCATGGTAGTGAGTAAGACTCACAAGATCTAATTTTTTGTATTTTTAGTAGAGACAGGGTTTCACCGTGTTAGCCAGGATGGTCTCGATCTCCTGACCTCGTGATCCACCTGCCTTGGCCTCCCAAAGTGCTGGGATTACAGGCGTAAGCCACCATGCCCGGCCAGACTCTTGCTATGTTTTAGCAAAGAGACTGGTGGCATTTTGCCCTTGACCTAGAGATTTGTGGAATTGTGAACTTGAGGGAGATGATTTAAAGTATGCAGCAGAACAGTTTTCTAAGCAACCAAGCATTCAAGAGGTGACTGGCTGCTGTTAAAAACATTCAGTTTTAAAAGGAAAACAGACAAAAGTTCAGAAAATTTGCAGCCTGAGGTGATAGAAAAGAAAAACCCAGTTTCTAAGGAGAAAGTCAAGCTGGCTGCCAAAACTTGCACTTGGTTCTCGTTCCCTCTTTGCCTGCCACCATGTGGGATGTGTCTTTCACCTTCCACCATAATTGTGAGGTCTTCCTAACAACGTGTAACTGTGAGTCCATTGAACCTCTTTTTCTTTTTAAATTACCCATTCATAGGTATGTCTTTATCAGCAGCATGAAAACAGACTATTATATAGATTATACTAAATAATCCACAAATGTTATTAAAACTAAGAAATTAGTTCAACAAGATTGCAGGACACAAGATCAATATGTCCATGAACTAAGGCATTTGCATTATTAAGAAAATATTAGTATTTAGAATGTATTAGTACTTTCCAATTTTATTTACATATTTGAAGTAATCCCTGTCAAAACCTCAGATGGTTTCTTTACAGAAATTGATAAGCTAATCCTTATTTTTATATGAAAATTTGAGGGATCCAGAATAGCCAAAATGATCTGGAAAAGGAACAAATTTGGTAGAATCACTATTCCTGATTTCAAAACTTACCACAACACTACAATAATTAGACAATGCTGTACTTATATAATGGCATATATTTGAGAATCCAGATATAAAACTTCACATTTATGGTCAATTAATTTTCAACATAGCTGCTGCAATAATTCAACAGGGGAAAGAATAGTGTTTTCAGCAAGGCTGGGACAACTGAAAATCCACGTGCAAAAGAACGAAATTGGACAACTGTTTTACACTGTACACAAAAACTAACTCAATATAGATCAGAGACTTAAATGTAACAGCTAATCCTATAGCATTACAAGAGGAAATGGGTGCACAATTTTTGTGATCTAGAATTGGGCAGTTGCTGCTATTCTCACCCCAGAATAACTTAACACCCACAAATTATTCTAAAACGTGAGTATTTTTAACGACAAAAAGCTCTGCTTTGTTCTATCAACAAATGTCACTTATGTTTGTAATTTGTGACACTTATTCATATAATCCAGCAGCTATATATTTTGGACATGTTTAATATTAGCACATTTAGTTATGATAATTCTGAAAACTATTTCAGATATAATAAGGATAGAGGTATTCATTGCTATTCTTTTTGTCTTGTTTCAACAACTGCATATGTAAAGCCTTAAAAGAAATTTATTAATGAATGTTGTGAACTTAGTAAGAAATCAGAAAAGTGAACAAATTACCTATTAAAATGGTCCTAGCATCTAAGTTGGAATACATTCCTTCATTATGAAGGCTCTTAAGTGCTATCATTTTAAACTCATTTACATGAGCTCTACTTCCTATTCAGTGACAGCTAAACTCCACTTAAATTTAATTTCCACTTGTGACTCTTTCTGAATCCACTGGAAGAGCTCCACATCATTTCCTGCACCAGCGAACAAGATGAACAAGCTGCATCGGATCCATGAATCTCAATTTCTGGGGCACATGCCCCCACCCAGTCTAAAGACCCATGAGCAAAGACAGGGTCTTGAAATTGATCAATGACACTGGAAAGAGAAACATTCTCTTTCTCAAATTGGTTATGCTGTTTCTTTTTTCCCCCTTCTATCAAGGAATTATTCATTTTTCAGAGGTCATTTCTGCTAGTTCCATTTCTACACATTTGCATGCACACACACAAATTTATTATATAATTTTCTGCTTAAAGATTACTTAGGTTCTTGCTATGTTTTGCTATCAGTGAATAATACTTTGATTCACACACATACGTTCATGTTTTTACACATGTTTAAGAATCCTTATAGAATAACATGCTAGAAGTATAAATTTGGGGGCAAAGAACAAATCTGACATTAATTTTAATGAGTAATGCTAAATTATCCCTTTTCCAGGAGAAGCTTTAACAATCTACAATTCTACAATAACTTCAAAGAGTGTGAATTTTTCTATGGCCTAGACAATACTGGGTATTAGGTCTTTCAGTGTTGTCAATCTAATGAATAAAAAAAGTTATAATGTTGCATTAATTTTCATGAGTGTTTCATTTGGAATATTTTTACATATTTGATAGGTCATTCATTTGTTTTCTTCATACATTTTATCTCTTTTTGTTTTGTGTTGAGTATTTTTTATATACTGGTGATGTTGATACATTATCTCACATATTTTACAAAGCTTTTAGCTCTGTATATCTGACATTTAGTAAGACATTAATATATGTTTTTATAAAGCTATTTTTCCGGTGTATGTTATGGATTTTGCATTGTTCTAAGATTATTTCAGTTTATTATCTTTAATTATCTTGAAATGTATTAAAATTTCTTGAATTTTCTATATTAGTAGTTCTATTTTAGGGTGCATAGGAATTACCCAGGATGCTTATTACAGCACGAATCACTGGGTACAGCAGGTCTGTGATAGAACCTGAGACAACGCATTTCTTTTTTTTTTTTTTTTTGAGACGGAGTCTTGCTCTGTCGCCCAGGCTGGAGTGCAGTGGCGCGATCTCGGCTCACTGCAAGCTCCGCCTCCCAGGTTCACGCCATTCCCCTGCCTCAGCCTCCTGAGTAGCTGGGATTACAGGGGCCCTCCACCACGCCCAGCTAATTATTTTTGTATTTTTAGTAGAGACGGGGTTTCGCTGTGTTAGCCAGGATGGTCTCGACCTCCTGACCTTTTGATCTGCCCGCCTCGGCCTCCCAAAGTGCTGGGATTACAGGCGTGAGCCACCGGACAATGCATTTCTAACAAGTCTAGAACCTGCAGCTGCTGCTGGTTTAGGGCCACACTTTGAAAACTATATTTTCGTATAATAATTATTTAATCTACAAATATTGAGTGTCATCTTCAGAGTGAGCTAGGATTATAGTATTTTATAGAAAAATATAAAGGAATGATAGCAGGTATCCTTGTTTTTATTATTCATTATAATAAAAATTTTTCTACTATTTTATTATGTATTATTGCAGTAGGGCTCCAATGGTGTGAATCTTTCTCCTTTGCTAAGTATATTAAAATGTTTGTTTTTGTCTCTCTTAAGTATGTTTATAGTAGGTTTCTACCTTTGGCTTATAGTAATAGAGTTAAAATTTCTTATTTTTTAGTTTAAGGGGTTTGTTTTTTTATTGGCAATGAATGCAACATTTTATCAAATTATTTTGAAATTTAATAATATGATTGCCTTATTTTTTCAATCTTTTCATGTGATGAATTATATCAATAGATTTAATAATGTTGAGACATACTTGTATAATGGAAATTATATTAGTTGTGATACTCAATATTATTCTGATATTTAATTTATATTTGATTCTGTTTAGTTCAAAACTGTAGAGTCTGAGATGTTACTTTGCAAGATCAAAAATTAGTATGTGAGAGCTATATATGTATACACACACACACACACACACAATTACAAGTATTCTGATTGGGGAAAAGATTATTTTCTCACAGAGGAACTTGTGCTAGTTCCCCATGATACTACAAGATGTCATGCAGCAAGCTTCACGCCACAGGAGAGGAAGCTCCAAGTTATAAAAATAGCACCTGTGCAGGAGCTACTAGCAAAACTGCCCACGCTCCCTGAGAGAGAAAGAAACCTTTGTTCCAGAATCTAAACAAGTTGTTTCTCAGAGTCGAGACAAGTGTCACTGCTTTACTACCCTGAAATATAAACAAATGGATACGGGGAGATATATGTCTATATTTCTCTGGAAGCATCTGTCTCTGACTTCCAAGGATTATTTGCTATTCAATTAACTTTTGACTTAGGTGGCAGCACTCTTTGCTTAGAAAGCTCTGAATACATAGATGCAAGGAGTTATTCATGGAACACTGCCTCCCAACAGGTCCCAATAATTGTTAAACTGTTGAATCATCATGGTTTTTTAAAGAAACTGACAAAAGATATAAAACTTGTCCCAGAAAACACATCAATTTTCTAAGGGTTTTTAAGCTACTGAAGCTCACTCATAGATTCTGATTTTAAGAATTTCTACATTTGACTGCCAAGCTCTAAAACACAAAGGTAGCCATGTCACCTCCTTTGCACTCCCCATTTTCAAATTATTTTCCATTTTCCCAGGGTCTAATGAACTATGCACTATGTACTTATTCAGATTACTCGGTCTGGAACACATGGTCACCAACAGCATGGCTCCAATTAAACTTCCAATATGATTTCCCAATAGAGCTGTTATTCTAACTATCCTAGTTTACCTCATTCTACTTGCCCACTTTCATTCATCCTTTCTTCCTTCTTTTTCACTCATACCTATTAAAATTCTTACTCACAGGCCAACTGTTACATAAAACCATTTCTAACATCTCCAATTGAAATACTACCCTAATTATTTTTGGTATCTATTAAAATAAGTTTCTGGCCTGCACAATACAGTGAGATCTCATCTCTACAAAAAAAAAAATAAATAAAAATTGTTAAAAATTAGCCAGGCATGCTGGCATACCTGTAGTCCCAGTTATTCGGGAGGCTGGGGTGAGAGTGTTGCTTGAAATTGGGAGATAGAGGTTGCACTGAGCCAAGGTCATGCAGCTGAACTCCAGCCTGGCCAAAACAGCAAGACCCTAGCTCAAACCAAAACAATAAATAGTTTGCGTCCCTTGTATAACATTTAATGTAGTATCTTGGATTACAATTTCTTTAGTGCTTCTTACCCCCAGTAAATTGCAATCCACTTAAAGAAATGAGTCTTAAATTTAATTTTACTACTTAAAGTTTTTAGAAAACTAGCCTGTCCATAGTTGGAAATTAATCAATGTTTCTAAGTCATTATAAAAATTTTATGATGTTATACCAATCATGTGGTACTCATCTTCTCTCTTTACTCAAGATTTACTTTCTCTGAAGAAAGCGGAACTGTGAACCAGCTTTGAAGGCACACATCATGAGATATTGTGGAGAAAAAGAGCACACATAAATATTGATGTTATCCCATGTATTTATGGTTTGGGGTTTGAGGGAACTATGTTGATGTCAGAATCAACAGAGTTTGTGTTAAAGGGCAATTCCTTTCTATTTTCAGGCAATCTACACATCGTGGTTAGTAGGTTTCTAAATAAACATCAAGCTTGGATGTTTTGTAAAACGTTAGTTTCAGTACAGTATTGTTACATGATGTTACATCAAAGATTTTGCATAGGTATCCATCTAGTAGCTCTACAGTGAATAATTGGGTGGGGGAAAACATTGTGGATGTTCTAATTACTGCATTTCATGTGTTTGCTGTATTTAGAAATTCAAATATTTCCAGTAAGTAAGCCAAGTATTTTGGATTCAAGGAAATACAACTTCAGCTTTAGTAGTTGTCTTTGTATTTCCTCTGACAGTTTACTGTGTTTCTTTCTCTCCTTTAAAACTTCCTCTTCTACTTTAAGTACTTTATCCATTCTGTTTCTAGGACTTGTCATCCTCTGCTCATTCTCCACATCATTATGTTCTTTTACGAAGAAAATTTATTTCTAATCTCATTCCTTTATACCCCAGATAATTTTTTTCCTAATAATTTTTTTTCTAGTTTTGATTTCAGCTGCCAAAGATTTGATCCAAAATGGTTCTCTTATTCTCAGTGGTATTTGGATTCCTTCACTGAATTTGCCTGCACTGGAAACTAAACCAGTCAGAAGAACCCTTTGGTGGGCCTTTGGTTCTGGATTTCATTCAGGGACCGCAGAGCTGCTCTTGAACTCAAGCGTTCTCAAGAAGAGACTTCAGTGCTCTACTAGTAAAAACTGTGTATCCGTGGAAGTTCAGACTCCTTACATAAGCATCCCAATATTTTTGTCACAAAGAAAATATTGCACACCTGCTATTTAAATAGTCTCTGGCTAAAAAAGTTGTTGCTTCTATATAAGAAAGCATGGCTTAGATATACATTAGAGTGTTTCTTATTGTCATCGAACACACACACATTCTGTTTGCTTAATCCATTGCAGTCTCCTTCTCTGCCCCTTTTTACACAAAGTTCCTCTCTTGGAGTGAGATGAGGGAATGAAGGAAGGTTTAGATTTAAATAAACAGACTGTAGTGGTTTCCTGAGGCTATCACATGGTGGATGCCTCTGCTATAACACTTTGTCCTAATAAATAACATTATATTCATATGAATATTGAGTTAAATTGACTCATTTTGTGTGTCCTTTTAAAGATTGACTTTGGAAGTCTCCCTTTTTAGGAGATTTTAGAATTGTGTTGGAGAAATTGGAATTTCATTAACAACATATAGTCAATGCAGATAACTGTTTCAGGTGCTTCCTCAAAGCAAGGATGACCCAGGAGAGATACAATCATCTTAGTGTGCTTTATGTGATTCATACAAAATTCAACCCTTTTGGAGTTTCAGTTCTTAGCAAAATACCACTTCCTGTTTTTGAGGAAAAAAATGGCATAAAAAGTCATATAAAAAGACTCATAAGGCCCTTGGACATCAAATAACTCTTACAAAACAACATTTTAATGAATTAAGTGTAAATGAATCAGAAACATGTGGGTTGAATTTCCCTTGAAATACCCATGGGCTTAAAAATTAAGGGGGGAAAAAAAAAGAATTGCTTGGCAAAAAATCATGTTCATTTTATTGAGCTCAAGACTTTTGAAAAAGAAAAGAAAAAGGAAGCAGCCTTGATTTGGTTAACTGAATTAAAAATAAAAAAAAACAAAACACGACCATAGTCTTTATTTGTATTTTTAAATTCTGCAAAAGCCAGGTTGCAGATATAATTATGTGTCTATTTGGGTGTCAGATTCATTAATGTTAGACCATTTTTCAAGGACGGTAACATTTTGATTAACCAGAATTCTCAAGTAATGGTTGTCTTTCCCAGGGCAGAAGTGGCAGCCAGAAGGAGAACTAAAGATTGTAGTTCAAATAAAGTTCATTAGAGCTGAGGTAAAGAAAACATGGTAATCATTCAGTTCACTAACCAAGAAGATCCAAAATCCAAAGGAGTAGTGGGCCCGGTTAGCTAACCACTGAACAAAAGTCTAGAAAAACAGTCATGCAAGGGCTGGAGCTCAGAAGGTAAGGAAAGCTGAAAATAAGTGGAAAAATCTGTGTACTGAGGGGAAGATCTGGGATAAAAGAAAATGCTGACAAAAGAAAAATAAAAATTGCAAAGACCGAAAAACTTTGAGTGGCAGCTAGAAATGGCCAAAGTACAGCAAGGCAGGGGGGTTGGAAAACTTCTAGAGATAGGAAAAGCCGGGCAGATATGGATATTCAATGCCATATTATGAACACAGATGTTAATATGAGTAAAAATGTGAGTTGTTGGCTCTGCCAACTTCAACGTCGTAGAAGCTATGCTACTCACTGCACCTGTAACATGCTTAGGTTAGGGTGTCTTAAAATACCTGTGGATGCACGCAAGATTATTTATGATTCATTTGCAGAAACATGTTTATATTCAGATATATTCAGGTTTTGGTGGAGTGAAGAATTTGAATTGAGAGAGTCTAGGAGACCTAGTTTTCTGACAGGGAAAAATCTGCAATTGGAAGAGAGAATAAAGATGTTGCATACTAAAGAGAAGTTTGGGAGAGTCACCCTTCTCCACTTTAGGGTAACTCATGTTCCCTCTGTAGGTGGGAACCTCTAGGTCAGCCAACATAATGTTTAGTTCTTTCAGGAATATTTTTCCTGAACTTATATTAATAAACAGCTTGTTTTGTAAAGCAGAGTTAGGTTAAAGTCTTTAAAAATTATTTTTATTCCCAGGAAATTCTAGTAAATGATAATAATTTGTTTATATAAATGTTACCTATTGATGACACCTATACACAAAGAAAGTATTCAAATTGTGTAGAAAACATATCTATTGAGAAAGTTAATCTTTTTATTTAAATAGTATTTGTATAAGCATAGATTTTAGTTAAAAGCCAAAAGTATAGCTTTTACTAGCAATTGTGCCATACTGTCTACCACCAGTAACAACCCTTCACCCTAAAAAATAATTTTAAAGAGAAAAAAATGGTAAAGCAATAACAGAAGTGGGCATACATTTTGGGGATAGTAAAATATATTTTGTCTTTATAGTTTGCTAATTGAAAATAATAACAGGAAAAGATAAAACTGAAATAAAAAATACATTCGCATATGATACAAACTCGTAGAAAACTTGAGTGCCAAGACACAGCTGATGATATTAAAAAGGGAATGATATGGAACTCAGATCTAGTCATTGAGTCATAATTAACACTCTTAAATACAGATTTTGCCTTTGCCCAGAAAAGCAGGCAGTTTTTTAGTCTTTTTTTACTTTTCCACTTACGTTAAAGAGGTAATGAGAAGAGGTAGGGAAAGGTTATTTCAGGAATTTTTTAAGATTATATCAAATTTTATCAGTAGACAGCCAGTTTGCTGTCATCCACCTGAACCATGGTCTAGTATTCCCACTCAGTGATTTTATTTTTCTGTAATCATTACCTTCAACTACGTTCCATCAATCCTCCTTTCTTAACCTTTAGTGCCACTTGAGCAGAATCCAAAATGTTTTGGCTACTTTTAATTGCTAAAATCTATACCTTTTAAATTTTAATGTAAAACTAAATGTAAAAGTCAACTCCTTTTACACCAGCCTGGATTTGAGCTGAAACTCAAATGGTCACAGAAGGCTGCTGAAGTTGTCTGAAGCAAGGTCTGGCTCAGAGCTGTCTCTTCCTTGCCTTCTTCCGGGAGTAGCTCCTCCAGTGTGCTGGAGTGGAAGAAACGTGAGCCTACAGACTGAGTGTCTTGGCTTAACTGTTCTTGTGATCCTCTCTCTTACTGCCATTGCTTCTCTCTCTAACACTGACTGGCCTTTGATAAACTCCAGGTCACCATGAGGTGGCAAATTTTCACATGCTGGTGAAAGAGCCCAGCAAGTGACTGAAGCTTAAAGGCTACTTTAATCACCTCCTGAAAGCTCTGGTAGAATGCCCCGGTTGCTGAAACTCTAACCTTTATATGAGGGATAACCTCTTTGGGATCGTTATTTTTCTATAAACGTGAGATAGGCTTATATTTATTTAAGAGTACTTTCATGCAGTTATATGACCCAGTACCCATCTCTCTTTGCTTAAATATTTCATACTTTTATACCAGCTTTTATAAATTCAAGATAGAATCTAAATAATTTGATGAGTCTCACCATTCAGGATTAGCCCACGGAGCCATTTCACAATATGTTCTTGTGCTCTTTTTGAATTCTATTTTATTTATAATTGCATAAAACTATAGGTGAATGACCCTGGATGTCATCACAGCAGCTTGGACAATGTTATCAGTAAATATGCAATATGTGTGCACTCACATGAGTGTGTACACATCTGAGTGTGTATGTATGTGTGTGGGGGGGCTTATATTGGAGTTACGGCAAGGACAGGAGAAGAGGAGTAACAAACCAAGCCAAAATGAAATTATGCTGTGTAGTCATTTCATATTAGCACACCATTCACTATCTTTATCCAAAACTGCCTTTTGAAAAATTAAGTCTATTTAATATACTGGGAAGGGGACTTAATGAGTTGTTGTATGCAAATTCCTGATTATTTTCCCTCTACCATCAGCAATAGTTTAACAAAGTGCATCTCATCCTACTCTTAGGGTTGTTTAAGAACTTGATCCCTGGGAACACCTGTTAGTAGCATGGCTTAAAATTCTCTGTGTTGTTTTCTCCCCCTTTGGAAGCTGTTTCACCCAGCTGCTGACAATTAGAAAAACAAAGCAAATCCTTCTCATGGATGCTGTCCTCTGGCGAAAGCCAAGGCAGCATAAAGCCAAAGAACACCGTAAGCCTTTTTGTTTTAAACGAGGAGGCACGCTGCACTATATTCCTCTTGACTGCAAAACCACAGGAATGGATTAATATCACTAACCACAAGAGACCTTTGTGTATGAATGTGGGGGGAGGGCATGAGAAGAATATTAATCTGTGATGTATGACCTTATAGTTTCTGCAAAAAGTTAAAAGCTGCATGTATTTGAATCAATGCATGAAAAATGTATCAGCCATATAAGATGAATAATATGGCTAAATACCAAGAGCTGAGCTCTTTCCCAGAATTAACTATTTTTAACTCAGGAGGCTTTTCAAATATTATACAGAGATGGACATTCAGTAAATAGAGCAGAATAAAATAAGAATTCAAAAGTAAAGCAAAACTTTGGCACCAGATAAGCCCCTTCAATTAATCCTTACCTTTTAATATATTACATATACAATACATGTATGTCTCTAATATACTCAGTGATATGTATATATGACACTTACTGAATAATTAAGAAAAACATTAAAATTTACATTTTATTGTATTCAAATACAAGATGAACTGTAGAGCAAAATGATAATTTATGTGTCCTACATACTTTTAAAAGAAATAAATCAAGGTGGATTTTAGTAATTTAACATGCTTATAATACTTTCCTTTGTTTGTTGAAATAGGAATTTTTTGAACATCTAAAATATGCAAAGCATTTTACTAGGTACTAAGGATACTAAAGAAAAAAATAAAATGGAAGAAAAGCATATTCATGAACATTTCTCAATAGTCTGGGATTCAACATCTTATTCCAAGTTGCATTTCAAATCTTATTACTCTTCTACCTGTATGACCCTCTCCCAGTACAACTGTTTAAAGGTTCTAAAATGAATCCTACATCTTCAGCAAAATATATCCCCTTTGTATATAATACCATCCTCCATCTTTAACTGTCAAAATTCTGCAGTCTTCAAGATGTGATAAAACTCACTGGTAGATTATTGCAGGTGGCCAGCGTGGTGGCAATTAGGTTCTGATCTAGGGTAATGAAAATTGAAGTAAACATTAAGAAATAGATTCAATAGATTCTACTATATTGAAAAATGTAAGAGGTGGACATTAATTATCCGTGAGTAATGAAGGGAAATCAGGTGTTTGTGATGATGAAGATTTCAAATCCAGGTGACTAGAAGAAGAGTAATGCCGTGAATACAAATAGGGATGTCAAAAATACAGGTTCAGCGTGTGAGACAAAGGTGATCAGTTTAGTTATTTTAAATGTAAGATGTCTACGGGACATCCTGGAAATATCATAAAAACATATAAAAATTAGGAGAACTTTAGGCCTGGCATGGTCGTTCATACCTGTAATCCCAGCACTTTTGGAGGCCAAGGTGGGCAGATCACCTGAGGTCAGGAGTTCAAGACCAGCCTGGCCAAGATGGTAAAACCCTGTCTCTACTAAAATACAAAAATTATCCAGGCATGGTGGCATGTGCCTGTAATCCCAGCTACTCGGGAGGCCGAGGCAGGAGAATTGCTTGAGCTTGGGAGATGGAGGTTGCAGTGAGCAGAGATTGTGCCATTGCACTCCAGCCTGGGAGACAGAGCTAAACTCCATCTCCAGAAAAAAAAAAAAAAAAAAAAAAAAAAAGGAGAACATTAGAGCTGAGCTATAACTAAGTTTTATGGTGCATGGTGCAAATGCACCCTGCTGGAAAGCAATGCTTGAAATTATGAGACTCTGGAGGCCAACAAGAAAAAAACATTGATAAACATTTATCTCTAGAGAACAAGAAAAGGCTGAGGAGCTAGCAACCAAGTGACTCAAAAGAAAAACTTTCTTATATTGAAGAGACTAGGAAAAGAGTATCAACAACAGCAACAGAGTTCAATAATGTTATTTACCGGCAGTCCCCAACCTTTTTGGCACCAGGGACTAGTTTCATGGAAGACAATTTTCCACAAATCAGGGTGGAGGGTGGTTTGTGGATGACTCAAGTGCATTACATCTGTTGTGCAGTTTATTTCTATTATGATTACATTATAATATATAATTAAATAATTATACAACTCATCATAATGTAGAATCAGTGGGAGCCCTCTACTTGTTTTTCTGCAACTAGAAGGTCCCATGTGGGGGTGATGGGAGACAGTGACAAATCATCAGGTATTAGATTTTCATAAAGAGCACACAAGTTAGATCCCTTGCATGCACAGCTCACAATAGGGTTCACGCTCCTATGAGACTCTAATGCTGATGCTGATCTGATAGGAGGTGGAGCTCAGGCATTAATCTGAGTGATGGAGAGTGGCTGTAAATATGCTGAAGCTTCAATATTAGGAAGCAGCTGGGTTCCTAACAGTTTGGTCCAAGGCCCCAGGACTGGAGACCCCTGTTGTATATGACAGGTGTCCAGGAATAAAAATAACTAATAGAAGATCACTACTCAGTGGAAAATGGTCAACTTTAAAAAAGCAAGTTGTAAAGAGTTAGCTGCAAAAGAAGTCGTAGCACTTGGATTTGAGAAGGAAAATAGCGAACAAGTCAGGAATTGTTGCGGGAAGTCAGGGACCCTGAAGGAAGGGACCAGCTGAAGCCATGGCAGAAGAACATAAATTGTGAAGATTTCATGGACATTTATTAGTTCCCCAGATTAATACTTTTATAATTTCTTATGCCTGTCTTTACTGCAATCTCTGAGCATAAATCATGAAGATTTCATAGACATATATCACTTCCCCAATCAATACTCTTATAATTTCCTATGCCTGTCTTTACTTTAATCTCTTAATCGCGTCATCTTTGTAAACTGAGGATGTATGCAGCCTCAGGATCCTGTGATGATTGCGTTATCTGCACAAATTGTTTGTAGAGCATGTGTGTTTGAACAATATGAAATCTGGGCATCCAAAAGGAACAGAATGGCTGCAATTTTCAGGGAACAAGGGAGATAACCATTGGGCCTGACTGCCTTCAGGGCTGGACAGAACAGAGTCATATTTCTCTTCTTACAAAAGTGAATAGGAGAAATTTCGCTGAATTCTTTTTCTCAGCAAGGAACAGCCCTGAGAAAGAGAATACATTCCCAGGGGTAGGGCTCTAAAATGGCCACTCTGGGAATGTCTGTCTTATACGGTTGTAGATAAGGGATGAAATAAGCCCCAGTCTCCCGTAGCACCCCCAGGCCTATTAGGATTAGGAAATTCCTGCCTAGTAAATTTTAGTCAGGCTGGTTGTCTGTTCTTAAACCCTGCCTCCTGATAAGATGTTATCAATGATAATGCGTGCCCAATGGGACATGAAACTTCATCAGCAATTCTAATTTCGCCCTGGTCCTGTGATCACGCTCTGCCCCCATTTGCCTTGTGAAATTTTATTGCCCTTGAAGCATGTGATCTCTGTGACCCACACCCTATTTGTACACTCCTCCCCTTTTGAAATCCATAATAAAAGCTTGCTGGTTTTGTGGCTCGGGTGCATCAGGGAACCTGCTGACATGATGTCTCCCTTGGACACCCAGCTTTAAAATTTCTCTCTTTTGTACTCTTTCTCTTTATTTCTCACATCGGCTGACACTTAAGGAAAGTAGAAAAGAACCTACATTGAAATATCGGGGGCTGGTTCCCCCGATATCGAACAATACTTTATTCCTTGGGGTTTGAAAGTGAAAGATACTCAACAGAGATTTTCATAGCTTAAGGGGGACTGAATGAGATAGAAAATGTGATCCTTGTTACCTAAATATTTCCATTCCTAAAATTATGTTGGATAGTGAGTTTTCATATAGCACAAGCTCATATTCCATTTTTTTTATCTGGGGAAAAAATAATACCACCTTCTAATCCATACTCCCAATAACACAAAACATACTTCAACACCAGAAACAATCTAGCAAAAAATTTGTATAATACAATGTAACTAAGTGCCAATAAATTAATAATTTAACATGTAATGAACTCATTAGCAGGTATGTTTCAGTGTGATAGAAAAATACTATAGAATAATGGATACTGGATATACTTATTTCCATGCTGTAAAAACACATATTAAGATGTAAATAAAAATACAATAATCTGTTAAAGATACATCTGGGTTGGACCTTTATTGAGGTACATTTCAACCATCATTTTTCCAGAAAGCTCTATCATTATTCAACCTCTTTTCCTCAGAAAGAAAGAATGAGTAACTCAGAGGATTTTTGTTTGCTTGTTTTTGTTTTGAGATGGAGTCTCACTCTGCCACCCAGGCTAGAGTCCAGTGACACGATTTCAGCTCACTGCAACCTTCCTCTCCTAGGTTCAAGTGATTCTCCTGCCTTAGCCTCCTGAGTAGCTGGGATTACAGCCATGTGCCACCACACCCAGCTAATTTTTATATTTTTAGCAGAGGTGGGATTTCACTGTGGTTGCCAGGCTGCTCTCAAACTCCTGACCTCAATTGATCCGCTCACCTCGGCCTCCTAAAGTGCTGGGATTACAGACGTGAGCCATCATGCCCAGCCAACGCAGAGTTATTGAAGTTAAAAAGAAAATAATAGTAATACTTGATTGCCTGTATTTCACCACGTACTGTTATACCACATCTTTACATCTTATAACAACTCCATGACATAAGTAACATATCATTAGCCTCATTTTAAAGATGAGGAAATTAAGACAGTTTAAGTGGCAAAATTGTCCAAAGTCACATAGTTAATATATAATAAAACCTAGATTTGAATTCTCATATTCTGAGATGAAGCCCTCTTCACGTAACCCCTTGGAATCCCTAACTAGTGGAGGAGGAGGAGTCACCTTCTATTTGAGTAAGCCTGTCCTTTCAAAGGAGAATCAAATGTGATAACACACACTTGGCTCTACCTAGTTAAAAGACCAACCTCTGATACAGGAGCATTAGCCTCTAAAGGATGCATGCAGTTAGAGGGGGGATGAGATGGTATTCCCTGAGACTTCCTACTGGCAAGCTGGCAAACTTGATGCCATGAGGGAATTGTTTGTAACATTTTGCCCAAGGTGGAAAGTTCAGTAAAGTATATGTTTCTTAATGTTTTTAAAGTATTTGTTTAAATGTTGGTTGTAGGGAGTAGAAAAAAAAAAAAAGGACTAGAAGGCAGTATATTCTGGAATTTTCCTAACATGATGGAGGCTATAAAGAGAAGTTAGATTTTATTTTGAATCCATGTGGTCAGAGAAGACCTCATAATCTGATCTGTTGTCTAGTTTGGATGTGTCAACCCCCCACAGATGGCAGGGAGAGTGTTTGGATCCTGATAAGTCAGTTGCTGCTGTAGTGTGGACTACCCAAGTCAAAATCAAATCTTATCCATGTCTAAAGCAAATATTGGAACAAGATGAAAGAATTTGTGCACCTATAAAGATCACAGACATGACAATGTGACCCTAGAATATCATAAAAGAAGCCTTCTACAGTAGGAATAATATAAATAAAGGAGATTAAGTGTTTACAATAGTTCTTTGAGGGAGAGAAATGATCCTCTTGTTGGCACTGCATGAAACTGATGTTAATCACTGTAATAGGGGACATAAATAGATGCTTTATGAAAGGGAAATTCTATAATAGAACATTTAGGAGGAAAAATATTTTTTTCTGTGTGACTAGAAGGTCTCAGAAGAAAAATCAAGTAATATGTTGTGTGGATGCTGGGTAATTGCTGTTTGATGAAAGAAAAGTTGGGGGCGGGGAAGGAGATATTCTAAGGAAGAGCTGTAAAATCCAACCAGTTCAATTTGCTGCAAAATTGTTTCCTGTTATAAAGTACCAAAATTCAAAAAGGATACAGTTTGGTCAAGGGAAATCACACAAAACAAATATCTAAAATCCTTAAAAATTGCATTAGCCCTACACCACAATGAAAACAAAACACTGGGTCAGTGAGAAAATAAATCTACTTCTTATATTATTACTTTTCTTCTTGAAATTTGGCAAAATATATTGACAGTGTATTATTACCTCAAAGTATTCTGTGGGTTTTTTTTTAATGTTTTCCTTTTAAAAAATCAAAGTTACATTGTGTCAAATGAGTGTTATATAAGAAATATGAAGCGATATGGCTATAAGAGGAATACAAATTTTATTTTTACATGCAGATTCTAAGTTTTTAAAGAAATACTTGTACCATTTTTCTCCAATATGCAAGCAACTAACTTGCTACCTACTAACCTTGCAAAGATTAGTTAGTTGCTTCCGTGTAAGTAATGCAAATTTAAAGCATTAGCTCTAGGCAATTTAATGAATAGGACAATCTGGCCAGAACCATAGACAGAAAAATCCTCATAATGATTTAAAAAGATTTAAAAAGAAGAGGAAAAATAGAAGATGAATTAGATACAAAAGAATATTATATTATTGGCTTAGTCACTTATTCTAAAACCTACCCCTTCCATATGGAATATTGTACCAGGGCACCTGAACCAGATGTGCACAGACTCTGACACTATTTTGTCTTCACATGACCAATGGAGTTCATTATGTGAGATTTGTAGTCCAAAACAACTCTCAGAAGCAAATCTTCAAAATATGCAAGAATTTGGTTTGGAATGAGTTAATTTCCATGCTTTGGCTAAAACAGCAGAACAAGAAATGATAGGCATAGTACAGAGAATGGAGAGCTCATTCCAGAAAGCAGCAAGCTCTACCAGAAAGATAACTGAGAGGGTGTGAACTTCTTATTTAGGCTATCAATCAATACAGCAGGGCATTTTCACCCAATTTTATGGATTAAGGATTTGAAAATGAAAGCACGCTGAAGTGCTAGTTCCAAGAGGCAAAAAGGTTCAGTTTGCCGTGGATCCCGAATGGGTCAAAAGTTTTTATAGTTCAAGTAGATTCCAATAATCCGTTTTATTGTTTTAGGAAATAAAAATTAATTGTAAGAAATACCTTTAGTAAGACTTCCAAATGTTTCCAATTACACAAGAGATATTACATTTAAACATTATGCATAAATACAAAGGATGAAAACCATATATTGGTTCATTTTAGAATCTCTGTCATCCTATTTAGGAACGAGAAGGGAGAGGGATGGATCTTTGGCCATCTAGTAGGGCCATCTAATGTGACCACCAATATGGACTCATAATCTCGGAATAATACAATGCATTACCTTTAGCAAGAAACAGAAATCTTGGGAGGCTGAGGCAGGAGGATTGGTTGGACCCAGGGGTTTGAGAGCAGACTGGGCAACATAGTGAGACCCTATCTCTACAAAAACAGAAAAAGAAAATCATCAGAAAATTAGAGGTAAATCTTCCAGGAGAAAAGAAAACTAATACTCAGCAGTGTCTTTACAGCAATCTAAATAGAAAGTTGATGCAAACCAGATTAAAATGACAGAAAATTATGTTGCGGGGAGAGGCCAGGCAAACGTGGATCTGCGTCCATTAAATATTTACAGAATTAGCAACATTATTTTAAACACAGCAGACCAGGAGGTACCCTAGAACAGTATCAACCTAGAAATGGGCTGAAAAAGTCTTGAGAGCAAACTCATTTTCTTACTAACTTGTTTACTTAAGAATGAGAATGGAGGAAGGGCCCTGAGCTAAGTTTGTAACATACTTGTTTTTCAATATTAACTTAAATTCTTATTAGTAGATGTTTATAATTGATTTTTCAGTAGGTTTCTATCATACCAGTAAATATATGTGTGTGTGGTGTGTGTGTGTGTGTGTGTATATATATATATATACACATATATATATATACGTATATATATATATACACACATATATATATATACGTATATATATATATATATACGTATATATATATATCTGTATATATATATATATATGTATGTAAAAAAAAAAAAAAAAAAAAAAAAAAAAAAATATATATATATATAGTGTTTTTGTCATTCATACATAAATCAGATTTTTTGCTGTGCACAAATGTGAGTCAATGATTTAGAACCAAAAGTGGGCTGTTTACCCTATAAACGTAATAATACATCAAGAAGTGTGTTAACAAACTTACATTTTCCTTGGTATAATAAGTGTTGGTGCTCTTAGTAAATTCTTGAGGAATAATGTCTTGAGCATAGTAACTTTTGTTTTGGAGTATTTTATGTCGGGGCTCTGGGTAGCTCTTTTTTAATGAACTGGCTATACCAGAAATATTAGTACTAAATAAATAATCATATAAGTTAAAAATTTATTTGTCATACCTCTAATTCCTGGTTAGAATAAAAGTGTTTGTAAAATTAAAGTAGCATGTGTTATTATTCCTTTTCATTTATTAGTCTACCAAGACACTTATTTTAAATAGGGTGTTTCCCATAAAGTCAATTCACATGAAATTTGGCATCAGCATAATTCTGATCATGATTCTGAAATTTGCTTTATAAATAAAGTACTATCAATCATACTCCCAAATTTTAGAAGTAAAAAAAAAAGAAAGCTTTACTTGTTTTTCATATGCTGATAACCAGAATTAGATTTGCTTGCAATGACAGCTCAGTATAAATTGTATAAAGAATACCAAATATAGTTACTGGCCTTGTTGAGTTTAAAACCTAATTAAGAAAAATTATGCAAGCTGTTTAAAATTGCTAACAGAGAAAAAACACATTTGAGTTTTAAGTGTTTCAATTTAGAGTACAACATGATTTAATTTAGAACACAAAACTTTAAAATGCGGCCCATAATTTCTCCATGTACTATGAGAGGAAAATTGTGTTATGAACCATGCCCATAGATTGCTTTTAAATAAACAATTTTACAATGTATGTGGGTGAATGAGCACTCTTTAATTGCCACCGTTTCAGCTATATTTAATTAAATTAAAGCAGAAAAGAATACATGCTTTTACTCATAAACCACTATCTGTGTTAGTAATAGTAGAAGATAAAAATAACCCCAAACAATAGCTGGTAGATATCCTGTAACATCTATTATAAACATAATTTTATATTTGAGAGAAAGGAGACACCACTGACAGATTTTTTGCTTGGAGGAAAATTCAAAGGTTTTGTTTTGCCTGTGTGTTTATTTGTTTGGTTTGGTTTTGATTTTCCCTTCAGGTAATATATAACTAAGGACATAACATTAAAACATAAAAATTGAGAGCAAGAAGAGTACTTACAATTTTGCTAAAGGCTATTTTACAGCTTTTAGTCAGTAAAATTGAATCACTTAGTGTCCCGAAAGCAAAGAGTAATTTGCAAATCTCCTATGGGAATATAAATTCATTGAAAGGAAGACCATGTCTCTCTCATTCACCTTTGAATGCCTGATAACTACGGTAGTGTCTGGCCCCCACCAGCGGGGCTGTTGAGACTCAACAGACACCACAAAGAACACCGCACACACACACACACATACACACACACACAGATGCACAGACACACATACACACATACACACAAGTATTTGAATCATTTTTTTTCCTGAGTTTTTTGGTCACACACGATGAAGGCAAATGCTGCAATAATTTCCATGTTGGCTGTCTTCACCTCTCTATTTATCTTTACTTTCCTCACTTAGCTACCTCTATTCACCTTTCAAGGCTCAGCTCAAAGCATTACATTCTCTGGGAATCCTTGCCTGTTTCATGTATTAGTAGTATACATGGTCTGTCACTCAAAGACTTCTCTGGCAAGTCCTTTTATCAGAGCTCTTCTTTGATCACATTTTTCATATCTCCTTCATCCTCCTCCGAGCTATTTGAGAGCAGAACCCAGTCTATTAATCTGAACTTCAATGCTGTGTCCTGAGCTAATAACTTATTAGAAATCTTAAACATGCTTGACAAGTAAATAAACTAGTGAAGCAGTTAAGTAAATATGTACAATCATGTTTTATGACTTAATTATTTCATTAATTCCCAAATGAAAAGGGAGCATTACTCTCAGGAAAGATGTTTGCTGAGTCGCGGGAGGAGTCATCTGTACAACTTTACCCCCAAATCATTCTCTATTTAGACATGTTCCCATGGAAAATACGGTATATGTGTAAAGGAGACATTCACAGAGGGAAAAACCATGTTGCATATAACTGGTTTAGATACTCAGAAAAAAAAAAGAAATGAGTGGAAATTCTCCCAATAGTCTTCCTACCAGTCTTTCCCATGAAAATTAGATTAAACTTGTAGTTTTAATTTTAATTTTATAATTTGCTATGAGTCTATTTCTTATTAGCATATTCTGAACAATTCCTTAGCTTAGAATTCACTTTATTTGTTCACTACTGTTTTTAGATATCAAAACTGGATTGATATTTCAGGTTTTTCTGTCCTTTTACCAACTTTAACATCACATCATGTTTGTTACTGAACAGAATATACAACGACTTTTTACAGAATGGAGGCCCCATAAGGGCAACATTTGTGTCCATTTCGATCATTGTATTTCTAGTGCCTAGAACATTTTCTGAAACATAGTAGAAACTCAGTAAATATTTGTTGAATAAACTAACAGATTTAAAACCGAACAGAGTCACTATAATATTTTTTCTATTATGTCATTTATATAACGACATTTTAAGCTTTTTTAGATTGTATTATTTAAACTATTTGATTAAAGGAAATTCAAATGCTAGCAATTCTGTACCTTTTGGCTAACAGAATGTACCCAATCATTCGTACTTAATTTATATAAACCTTAGTTCAGTATTAACAACTTTATTTTTAAAAAGTAAATCATGAAATGTTCAAGACATGCAAAATCTATAAACAGTGATGCAACAAATACTCATCTACCTGCTTAATTATTTAAAATATTGTCTTCTAATAGAGTTAAACATTCTATGTCACCTTTCCACACTACTTTCTCCAACATAAACACACACTATTGTGAATCTGGCAATTTTCATGTTCATGGATTTCTTTATAATTTTATATCATCACATCTATCCTCAATATGTGATATATTGTTTATAGCTGTGGTTCTCAATGGGTGATCCACAATTCAGCAGCATCATCATTACCTGGGAACTCATTGGAAATACAAATTTTTAGGCTCCACCTCAGAGGTACTACATCAACTCCAGGGCTAGAGCTCAGCATCTGTGTGATTGCAATGCATGCTGAAGTTCAGAAACTCCTGGTGTATAGCAACACTTTGAGTCTAAGTAACATGAGTCTCTGTTCTAGCAGAAATAGCACTGATTTGTGACATCTATTGATCTATTTCCTTCTTGCTATATTTTTAAAAAGAATGAACCTCGCAGCATGTTTTTGTTTTTGTTTTTGTTTTCCTGAGATGGAGCCTTGCTCTGTCACCCAGGCTGAAGTGCAGTGGTGCAATCTCAGCTCACTGCAACTTCCACCTCCTGAGTTCAGGCAGTTCTCCTACCTCAGCCTCTTAAGTAGCTAGGATTACAAGCACCCACCACCATGTCCAGCTAATTTTTTTTTTTTTTTTTTTTTTTAGTAGAGACAGGGTTTCACCATGTTGGCCAGGATGGTCTCAATCTTTTGACCTCATGATCCACCAGCCTTGACCTCCCCAAATGCTGGGATTACAGGCATGAGCCATGGTGCCTGGCCACAGCATGTTTTTTAACCTTTAAATTGGAGGGATGTTTCTTTATCAATTTATTATGATCTAATTTAAATACTCCTTTAAAAATACTTGGCTGATTGTTTCTCGAGTTGTAGTACCTCAAGTAAGCATTTTAAAATGTCTAATTTGATCATTCTACTCATAATCTTTATAATTATGATGAAAAACACAAGTCACTTGTTCAGTCATATCACAGCTTTCTTAAGAGATGAGGAAACAAACTTCTCAGGACGATCTCTTTGATTAGCTTTTCTCACTGGTGAAACAAAATGAAAGATTTCATTTCCATTTTTAATAATTTTATTATTTCTTTTGCAAGTGATTGAAGCCAAGCAAGTTGCTAGACATGTCACAAACAAGTTTCTGGCCATTTTGTAAAACAAAAAAAAAGGACAGAAGTGCCCCAAATTCACCTTTTCTATCGCTGGTCATGTCTTTTTTCATGTCCCTCTTAAATTAAAAATACATAGGAGGATGAAATTCCCTGCCTTTTGCTTGGAGGCATCATGTTTTATGATTCTGTCCTTTTCATGTGTTGTATTTTCTCTCTGGGCAGAGAATTATATGAATCAATCGAAAGCAACTGCCATGATTCTTTTATAGCTTATTATAGAATAAAAAATCCTTTCGAAAGTAAAAGAAAGTGTACTTAAATGGCAACTGGTAACACTGCTGACACTTTTCCAACCTCCGCCTCCTGGGTTCAAATTATTCTCCTGCCTCAGCCTCCCAAGTAGCTGGGATTACAGGCGCCCACCACCACACCCAGCTAATTTTTGTATTTTTGGTAGAGATGGGGTTTCACCATGGTGGCCAGGTTGGTCTCGAACTCCTGACCTCGTGATCTACCTGCCTTGGCCTCCCAGAGTGCTGGGATTACAGGTGTGAGCCACTGTGCCCGGCTGACACTTTTCTATACTGATAGGAATCTTCATGATTAGATGTTGTCAAATACTTGTAAAGTTTATATACAACATTGTATTCATTAAATCATTTCAAGAGGCCGTACCTACAAGCACGTCTATAAGGACAATGGTCACATTAAAATCAAAACAGGGAAGAAATTTATTTACACTTGGGTGTATTCTAAGTAGACGATAGTAGGCCAAAAAAATTCAGAAGATAAGCTGGCATAGTACGAACTCTGCAATGTGTCAAACATCTACTCTCGTAAACACACAGACTTTCATGTAGGAGATACAAATTTCTCTCCCTGCTATGTCTATTATCTTGCCAAACAGCCCACTTAGTTGCATAAGCCCCTGCACTCTGCATACAGCTTTTAAAAGAAACCTAGAGTATGTTGAAGCTCAGCTGTATCACTAACATTTCCATCACTTTTTTGAACTATAGCTTGAATTTTCATGACTCAACATAGAATCAGAATATACAAAAGAAGTTAAGACAACACAAAGTAACAGCAGTAATGTCAACAACATTTATACATGATAGATTAGATGGACATACAGAGATAGATGATAGACAGATAGACAGATAAGATAGGTAGATGGATGGATAGATTAGATAGATAAATAGATATGATAGATAAGATAGATAGATTAGTTAGAGAGGGACGGGATGGGATGGGACGGGACGGGACGGGACAGGACGGGACGGGATGGGATGGGATGGGTGTATATGGCTCTGTTTTGCCTCGTCTGAAAAAGATGATTGCTCAGTCATGAAGCATTTATACTTCTGGTATTCTTAATATCAAAAGAATCCCATTAATGGCAATTAGATCAGAAAAACAAATACTCCTCTACCTGGTTCCATACTTTTTGTATGATTTGGTTTGGTTTTCTGCCTCACTCCATGGCCAAGGTGCTAATTATGACTGACATGTTGCTCTAAAGGAAGAAAGGTGGCTACCATAAATTATATAAGCTTAGAATTAAATAAATTTTAAAAAGGTAAGAAAGACTCAAACTCATCATGTTCTAATTATTTTACTATACTTTATTATCTATGTTCTTGAGGTTATGACTATCATATTCATGTGCCATAGTACGACCTTTTAAAATTTTGCATTCAGTGGCATCGTGTTGGTAGCCTGAAAGTGACCATATTAGAGAAATTTACACTACAAAAATCAGCAAATGCAACCCATCAGGACTCCCCTTCCTATATCACCCCCGACCATACTCCAGAGAGCCTACTGCTTAACATTCACCAGCACATTATGACAAAGGATCAAAGCCAAGAAATAAGTTTCTGGAAATTTGTAATGAACTCTAAGCCCAGATGAAGAAGTCCAATATTCTGCCAGAATAATGAAGAAAATCACATCAATTTGATTGATATCCTCTTGGGTGACTTTTGAGAGAAGCTCAAGCTATTTTGATTCATTTAATAAAAAATAGTTAACACATAAAGTATAAAGTATAAGAATATTATAACTAAGCACCTTTTATACACCATATAAAATTTTACAAATATTTGTTACTATATTTTATAAAAAAACTATATATGAGACCTCAAAAAGTTCATGGAAAAATATAATTAAAAGATAAGAATAAAAAATATAAACAGTATTTTTCTACATAAGCTCCAACAAATTCAAAATAAGTAAGTGATACCAGTGACGATACCAGCCATTTAGTCCATTCCTAAGAAAGTGAGTCCTGAGAATATAGTTATGTCAATGCCGTCTTTTCTCCATTATTAACTGAAGAAAAATTGGTGGCTTTTAAAGGTTTTTTTAATATTAGGAAACACAAAGAAGGAACCAATCAGAACTGTAATGCTGATGTCTAAAAATTTCCTATGAAAATACTCATAAAACTGCCCTTGTTCAATAAGAGGAATGAGGCAGGAGGATTGTTATGGTGGAGGAGGGCTCTCTGGTGAAGGTTTCCCGGGTGCGGGGGTGGTTTCTGCTAAAGCTTTGGCTAATTTTCTCAAAAACACTCCTATAATAAGCAGATGTTATTGGTTTTTGGCCCTCCAGAGAGTCAACAAGCAAAATGCCGTAAGAATCTCAAAAAAATCTTTTGCCATGAGTTTTGCTCTTAACCAGCCCAGTTTGGCTTTGAACAGACCAATTCTACCTCTTGGTAGCAGTTGCTTCAATTGTGTTTTGTCTTCAGGATCATACTGGTAAAGCCATGTTTCATCTCCTGTTACAATCCTTTGAAGAAATTCTTCATAATCTTGATCCCACCTGTCTAAAATTTCCATTGAAAGTTCTGCTCTTTTTTGCAGCTGATATGGATGCAACAGTTTTGGCAATCATTGAGTGGAAAGTTTGCTTAACTTCAGTTTTTCAGTCAGAATTGTGTAAGCTGAGCCAATTGAGATGTTTATGCTATTGGCTATTGTTTCTGTTGTTGATTTCAGTCCCCTTTATTTGGGGCACAAACAAGATGAATTTTTTCTTCAAAAAATGACGTGAATTGTCTGCCCCTGCGGGCTTCATCTTCAACATTGTCTCATCCCGTTTTAAAATTAGTTTTCCATTTATAAACCGCTGAATCCTTTGATACATTGACCCCATAAACTTTTCTTAACGTATCAATCATTTTACCATTCTTTTACACATGATCTACCATAAATTTGATGTTTGCTCTTGCTTCAACTTTAGCGGAATTCCTGTTGCTCTGATAGGGGCTCTATTCAAACTAATGTCTTATCCTTCTTTGTGCTTTAAACTAGATGCAACTAGATCCTGTTCGAATATGTTGTAACAGCTTAGTACAAGTTTATTTTGATGCAAAAAGTTTTTGAAATCCATGTATAGTATTTTTTCCGTAAATTATTGGGTTACATGTGGTATTTGGTTACATAAGTTCTTTAGTGGTGATTTGTGAGATTTTGGTGCACCCATCACCCATATATACATTGCACCATATTTGCAGTCTTTTATCCCTTGTCCCCTCCCACTCTTCCCCTCAAATCTCCAAAGCCCATTGTATTATTCTTATGCCTTTGCATCCTCATAGCTTAGCTCCAACATATCAGTGAGAACATACGTTTCCGCATTGTATCACTTAGAATAATAGTCTCCAATCTCATCCAGGTCACTGCAAATGTTAATTCATTCCTTTTTATGGCTGTGATATATATCACCATTTCTTTATCCACTCACTGATTGATGGGTATTTGGTTTGGTTCCACAATTTTGCAATTGTGAATTGTGCTGCTATAAACATGTATGTGCAAGTATCTTTTTCGAATAATGACTTATTTTCCTCTGAGTAGACACCCAGTAGTAGGATTGCTGGATTAAATGGTAGTTCTACTTTTAGTTTTTTAAGGAATCTCCACACTGTTTTCCACAGTGGCTGCACTAGTTTACATTCCCACCAGCAGTGTAGAAGTGTTCCCTGTTCACCGCATCCATGCCAACATCTTCTGTTTTTTGAGTTTTTGATTATGGCCATTCTTGCCAGAGTGAGGTGGTATCTCATTGTGGTTTGGACTTGCATTTCCCTGATCACTACTGATGTTGAGCATTTTTTTCATGTTTGTTGGCCATTTGTTTATCTTCTTTTGAGAATCATCTATTCATGTCCTTAGCCCAGTTTTTGATGGGATTCTTTGTTTTTTTCTTCCTGATTTGTGTGAGTTCGTTGTAGATTCTGGATATTAGTCCTTTGTCAGATGTATAGATTGTGAAGATTCTCCCACTCTGTGAGTTGTCTGTTTACTCTGCTGACTGTTCCTTTTGCTGTGCAAAAGGTCTTTAGTTTAATTGGGTCCTAGCTATTTATTTTCATTTTTATTGCATTTGCTTTTGGGTTCTTGGTCATGAAATCCTTGCCTAAGCCAATGTCTAGAAGGGTTTTTCCAATGTCATCTTCTAGAAATTTTTTTTAGTTTCAGGTCTTAGATTTAAGTCCTTAATCCATCATGAGTTGATTTTTGTATAAGGTGAGAGATGAGGATACAGTTTTATTATCCTACATGTAGCTTGCCAATTATCCCTGCACCGTTTGTTGAAAAGGGTGTCTTTCCCCACTTTATGTTTTTGTTTGCTTTGTCGAAGATCTTGGCTGTAAGTATTTGGGTTTATTTCTGGGTTCTCTATTCTGTTCCATTGGTCTATATGCCTGTTTTTATACCAGTACCATGCTATTTTGATGACTATGGCCTTATAGTATAGTGTGAAATTAGGTAGTGTGATGCCTCCAGATTTGTTCTTTTAGCTTAGTCTTGCTTTGACTATGGGGGCTCTTTTTTGGTTCTATATGAATTTTGGAATTTTTTTTTCTAATTCTCTGAAGTATGATAGTGGTATTCTGATGAGGATTGCATTGAATTTGTAGATTGCTTTTGGCGGTATGGTCGTTTTCACAATATTGATTCTACCCATCCATGAGCATAAGATGTGTTTCCATTTGTTCATGTCATCTATTTCTTTCAGCAGTGTTTTGTAGTTTTCCTTGTAGAGGTCTTTTAACTCCTTTGTTGGGTATATTCCCAAGTATTTTATGTTTTTGTTTTGTTTTGTTTTTTTGTAGCTTTTGTTGTAAAAAGGGTTGAGTTCTTGATTTGATTCTCTGCTTGGTCACTGCTAGTGTTATAGGAGAGCTACTGATTTGTATACATTAATCTTGTATCCAGGACTTTGCTGGATTTTTATCAGTTCTAGGAGGTTTCTGGTAAATGATCACATCGTCAGCAAAGAGGTAACAATTTCACTTCCTCTTTACTAATTTGGATACCCTTTACTTCTTTCTCTTGCCTGATTGCTCTGGCTAGGACTTTGAGTACTATGTTGAAGAGGAGTGGTGAGAGTGGGCATCCTTGTCTTGTTCCTGTTCTCAGAGGGAATGCTTTCAACTTTTCCCCATTCAGTATTATGTTGGCTGTGGGTTTGTCATAGGTGGCTTTTATTACATTAAGTATGTTCTTTGTATGCGGATTTTGCTGAGAGTTTTAATCATAAAGCGATGTTGGATTTTGTCGAATGCTTTTTCTGCATCTATTGAGATGATCATGTGATGTCATAGGTGGCTTTTATTACATTAAGGTATGTTCTTTGTATGAGGATTTTGCTGAGAGTTTTAGTCATAAAACGATGTTGGATTTTGTCGAATGCTTTTTCTGCATCTATTGAGATGATCATGTGATTTTTGTTTTAAATTCTGTTTATGTAGTGTATCACATTTATTGACTTGTGTATGTTAAACCATCCCTGCACCCCTGGTATAAAATGCACTTGATCATGTATTCTCTTTTTGATATGTTGTTGGATTCAATCGGCTAGTATTTTGTTAAGGATTTTAGCATCTATGTTCACCAAGGATATTGGTCTGCAGTTTTCTTTTTTGAAGATTCCTTTTGGAGTTGATTTCCAGTTTTATTACACTGTGGTCTGAGAGAGTGCTTGATATAATTTCAATTGTCTTAAATTTATTGAGGCTTATTTTTATGGCCTATCATATGGTCAATCTTGGAGAAAGTTCCATGCACTGTTGGATAGAATGTGTGTTCTGTGGTTGTTGGATGAAATGTTCTGTATATATCTGTTAAGTCCATTTGTTCCAAGGTATAGTTTAAACCCATTGTTTCTTTGTTGACTTTCTGTCTTGATGACCTGTCTAGTGCTGTCAGTGGAGTATTGACATCCCCCACTATTATTGTGCTGCTGTCTATCTCATTTCTTGGGTCTATTAGTAATTGTTTTTATAAATTTGGGAGCTCCAGTGTTAGGTGCATATATGTTTAGAATTATGATATTTTCCTGTTGGACAAGGCCTTTTACCATTATATCCTGTCCCTCTTTGTCTCTTTTAACCATTGTTGCTTTAAAGTTTGTCTTGTCTGATACAAGAGTAGCTACCCCTGCTGGCTTTTGGTGTCCATTTGCATGAAATATCCTTATCTATCCCTTTACTTTATGTGAGTCCTTACGTGTAAGGCCAGTCTCCTGAAGACAGCAGATAATTGGTTGGTGAGGTCTTACCCATTCTGCAATTCTTTATCTTTTAAGTGGAGCATTTAGGGCATTTACATTTAATGTTAGTATTGAAATGTGAGGTACCATTGCTTTTGTCATGCCCTTTGTTGCCTGTGTTCTTTGATTTTACTTTTTGTTTTCACTTTTTAACTTGTATTTTTGCTATATGTGTCCTGTGTGATTTATACTTTAAAGAGGATCTGTTTTGATGTGTTTCCAATATTTGTTTCAAGATTTAGAGTTCCTTTTAGCAGTTCTTGTAGTGGTGGTTTGATAATGGCAAATTCTCTAAGCATGTGTTTGTCTGAAAACAACTGTATCTTGCCTTCACATATGATGCTTAGTTTCACTGGATACAAAATTCTTGGCTAGTAATTATTTTGTTTGAGGAACCTGAAGATAGGGTCCCAATCCCTTCTAGCTTGTTGGGTTTCTGCTGAGAAATCTGCTGTTAATCTGATAGGTTTTCCTTGATAGGTTACCTGATGATTCTGTCTCACAGCCCTTAAGCTTCTTTCCTTCATCTTAAGTTTGGATAACCTGACGACAATATGCCTAAGTGAAGATCTTTTTGTGATGAATTTCCTAGGTGTTCTTTGTGATTCTTGTACTTGGCTGTCTAGGTCTCTTGCAAGGCCAGGGAAGTTTTCCTTGATTATTCCCCCAAACATGTTTTCCAGGTTTTTAGAATTCTCTTCTTCCTCAGGTACATTAATTATTCTTAGGTTTGCTCATTTAACATAATCCCAGACTTCTTAGAAGCTTTGTTCATATTTTCTTACTCTTTATTTTTTGTCTTTGTTGGATTCAGTTAATTCAAAAACCTTGTCTTTGAATTCCGAACTACTTTCTTCTACTTGTTCAATTCTATTGCTGAGACTTTCCAGAGCATTTTGCATTTCTAAAGGTGTGTCCAAAGTTTCCTGAATTTTTTATGTTTTTTTTTTCTTTAAGCTATCTATTTCCATGAATATTTCTCCCTTTACTTCTTGTATCATTTTTTGGATTTCCTTACATTGGGCTTCGTCTTTCTCTGGTCCCTCCCTTATTAGCTTAATAACTAACGTCCTGAATTCTTTTTCAGGTAAATCAGGGGTTTCTTCTTGGTTTGGATCCATTGCTGGTGAACTAGTATGATTTTGGGGAGTGTTGAAGACCCTCGTTTTGTCATATTACCAGGGTTGGTTTTCTGGTTTCTTCTCATTTTGGTAGGCTCTGTCAGAGGGACGGTCTAGGGCTGAATGTAGTACTCTCCCCCTTTTTCTATGAATGGGGCTTCCTGTGAGCTGAACTGCAGTGATTGTTGTCTCTCTTCTGGGCCCTGCCACCCAGCGAGTCTCCCTGGCTCCAGGCTGGTACTGGGGGTTGTCTGCACAGAGTTCTGTGATGTGAACCATCAATGGGTCTCTCAGCCGTGGATACCAGCGCCTTTTCTGGTGGAGGTGGTGGAGGGTGCAATGGACTCCATGAGGGTCCTTAGTTTGGTGGTTTAATGCTCTATGTTTGTGCTGGTTGGGTTCCTGCCAGGAGGTGGTGATTTCCAGAGAGCATCAGCTGTAGTGGTGTGGAAAGGAACTGGCAGTGGGTGGGGCCTAGATCTCTGAGATTATATACCCTTTGTCTTCTGCTACCAAGGTGGATAGGGAAGGACCATCAGGTGGGGGTGGGGCTAGGCGTGTCTGAGCTCAGACTCTTTTTGGGTGGGTCTTGCTGAAGCTGTTGTTGGAGATGGGGGTAACACTCCCAGGTCACTGGAGTTATGTACCAGGAGGATTAAGGCTGCCTCTGCTGAGTCATGCAGGTTGTCAGGGAAGTTGGAGAAAGCTGACAGTCACTGGCCTCACCCAGCTCCCACGCAAACTGAAGGGCTGGTCTCACTCTCACCATGCCCCCGTAACCCCAACAGCCCAGAGTCAGTTTTTAGGCGAAGGGTGAGAATGGCTTGAAAATTTGTTGAATGCTATCCATCTCCCAGCCCCCAGAGAAAAGGGCTTTAGTTCCTCCCCCTGCCTGTGAAGTCTGCAGGCCAGATTCGCGCCCTCCCCCGAGTTCTGGCCGGGAGGCTTCTTGCCCTGTTCAAATTGTTACAAAATTCAGCTAGAGAATTCCTTCTCCCTGTAGAGTTTTACCCCCTGCTCCTCTGGCCGCCCTCCGGATGGATCTTTGTGTTGCCAGGCAGGAATGGGCTGCTTGGGGACCCAGTGAGCTCCGAGAGCCTTTCTGCTGCTTCCTGTACCCCTGTATTTCGCTCAGCTCTCTCACTTGACTCAGCTCCAGGTAAAGTCGGAAACTTCTCCCACAAACGCCTTCAGCTTCTCCAGTGGGGGTGTGTGTTCGGGACACTCCCTTTCCCACTTCCACAGTTGGGACACTCATAGTATTTGGGGTGTCTCCCGGGTCCTGCAGGAGCAGTCCGCTTCCTTCAGAGGGGCTGTGGGTCTTCTCGGGATTGCTACTTTATTCTTGAAGTTGATCTGGAGCTAAAATTCACAATGCAAGCCTCCGTAGGTTGCTCTGCCTGGAGCTTCAATCTAGTCCTGCCTCCTGTCCATTGTGATCCCCTGAATCTCAGCACACATACTATTTTTGATAATACATATTTCCCATGAAGTTTTGAAGATCCTATATATAGTTAAATTTATTTTCAGCAATTTTATTTCTCTTCCTCATAACCCAGAGTTAACTAATTTTCTAAACTTGGTGTTCAGTACTACCATTTTTGTTATTTCACACACTACATAATTATCTAATACAAAAACACTGTCTTGTATTGCACTGACAAAATATATATGTATTTTTAGAAACTTCTTGTTTTTCATCTTTATTTGTAATAATTGATTCATGTTGATTCATAAAGCTTTGCTCAGGTATGGTTAAACAACTGCTAAATTCCAGTATTCTCTTGTATGAAAACACCAAAATTTGTCCATCTAATTTTTGACTGATGGTCGTTTCTAATTTTGCCTCGTATCAAAAAGTGCTACAGTGAAAATATTTGCTTTATATACAAGTCATTATATACAAGTGCAGTGGATTCACTGGGCTACATACCTACACACATATACACATGTAATTTTTACTTTTTGGGTTAGTGGATTTTTCCCTAGATTTGTGTTGCCAAACTGCCTTCTCTTATGTTGATACTGATTTATATTCCCATCAGATATGGGAATTTATTTCTTTTTTCTTTTCTACATCTGTATCTTCACCTGGTACAGTAACCTTTTTAAATTTTGAGGGAAATGGTTTATCACATGTGCTTATTGGATTTTCTCATTAGCGAACTGATTTTTCTCCCTGTGCTAATTTAAATTTACTCTTTAGAGAATTACCTGTTATTTTTGTGAACATAAAAAGGGTCGAATTGTCAAGGCAGACTCACATGGATTAGTACTGTTATCCCATGTCAAACTTCACTGATAAGTACAAGAGTACAAGTAAACACAAGCCACTTCCAGAAAAGCAAGTAGTGGCCTGGGACATCTATGACAGCTGCCCAGATCCTTCCTTTTCTTATCATCTCACTCTGTCCCAGGTTAATAAACAGGGGGACAATGGAAAATGTAATTTGTATATTTAATGTTCATTGTTTTTAAATACCATATGCTTAAATTATCGTATAACATATAAACATAATAACCTTATTTAAAATAGCAATTATAAATACCAAGATAGAAACCAACAATTCCTCTGCCTTCAAATGCCACTCCTATTATCATAAACAGTTTGGTATGAATAGTTTTTCATATCCTTTCAATCCTACTAATTTATGAATAAATAAATTAAAACTTTACTTGGTTATATTGTTTCTAAACACATTAAATCCATATCTATTACAAAAATTTCTAGTTAGTAGTTAGGTCTATATCAAATTTAAGAGAAAAAATTAAAAAAAATGCCTTCAATATGAATGATTCCATTGTTAATGATCATTACCTTTTTGTGCATATGTCCTTTCAAATGTTTTTAGTTTAAGCTTTACTAAAATATTTACTATGAGCTGAGTGAAATGATAAGTTTGGTTCAACTGGTAAATTGCTCTATTTTTGCTTAAGACAAACTATCTGATACTGTTCTTTATATTAAAACTCACTTTGTTAAGTGAGAGTTTTCTTAAATGGTCTGTTTCATATAAAATATCTAAATTGTTTAAAGGCCTTACTGAAGTTACTGTATAAAAGTTAATTCATACGGACTACATTTCTTGGCACTAATGGCATATAAAATAAGCAGTACAAATGCATGAAGAATGAGAGAATTTTGATAACTTGACTTAACGTTTCATAGATTCATTCTGGAGCTAATTAGTTTTCCTTAAATTCTGCTTGGTCTAGTAGCAACTGTGGGCAGCACGTTTTTGGCATCGAGAATCAGACATTCTAGATTAGTTGGTAATGATAAAATGACTTTTGGTCCTGAAAGCTTACTTATTTTATTCTACTTGTATACATTGTGCATAATATTTTTAAGAAGTAAAATATGCAATGAAAAGTATTCTACAGAATAAAAATGCTGGCAGTGAAATGTATTAACAGATATTTGAAGCATATTTTGTAAAATGTGTATTCCTTTGCAGAAAATATAAATTGATATGATGTTAAAATACTATTGATCTTGTGTTGGGTTAAGATTTTTAGGAGTATAGTTTAAAGTATTTCAAATATTTTTCTGCAAACCAACATTAAGTTATTTCTAAAAGTTTGATCTATTTAAAAATGGTAAGATCTTGATTATTGGCTCTCTAAATCCTGCAGTTCAGGACATTTTGAACAAGCTGTAGAATTCTAAAAGAAAGAACATGTATTGAGAAGAATATAAAATAGCCAAAAGCTGATGGCTTATCTTTATGCCAGTCATAGCATAAAGTATTCAAAAACACTTATGTTCCAGCTAATATTTGACAGTTATTACATAGAAACACATAATAATATGATTTATTTTGTATGTGGAAAGATAACTTCACAACTTTATGAACGGCAGGTAAATTGAGGAAAGATGCTACTACCAGTAAATATGCTCACAGTCAGACTGAAACCTGAGTCTCCTTTGAAAATTGATTACGGGCTGGGTTCAGTGGCTCACACCTGTAATCCCAGCACTTTGGGAGGGTGAGGTGGGCAAATCACTTGAGCCCAGGAGTTTGAGACCAGCCTGGGCAACACAGGGAGACTCCCTTCTATAAAAAATAAAAAGAGAAGAAAAGAAAAAAGAAAATTAATTATGGAAAGATATCAAATTGGAAATTACCATTGATTAAATGGATTGTTACTGTTGTTGTCATTGTTTTCTCAATTAATTGCATTAATATGAGAGACTCCTGAGGGTACATCCTATGGTTTGGTGAAAAGAGCAAATATTAATAATTTGGGATCATAAGAACCAGCTGTATTTCTCAATAATAGTATAATTTCCAGCACACAGCATCGTTAAAACTAGAGTTGTATCTGCAAAATACTAGCTATATTTCTACGCAATGTAGATATGTTGGAAATAAAACTGAAAAAACTTTATAACTGCACTTGAAGAGCTTTCTGATCTTTTTATCAAGAAAGTTTTCTTAAAATGCTAATTAAAAGGAGCATTTAACCAAAGAATCCAATGTGCCGGGTGTGTAAGGCATTCTTTTTCATGGTTTTAAGACATTTTCACAAATGGCATCTATACACAAAACTGATAATGATGAAACATCTTTAGTCTGCCATTCTTTAAGAAATTATGGTGTGAGTTCATACTTATTACGTCTATGATGATGATGTTTATTTCTGCTTATATAATCTTATGAAAATTATATTAATAAGAGGGGATGTTTAACAAATCTATTTTAAAAGTGTTACATCAATTTTGCTGCCTTTTCCTAGAGAATTAAGAATGAATGTGACATATAACATCTAACCTCTAATTTGGAAATTAAATTTTCATATTTATTTAAGTTGATTTTAGTCCAAGTTTTGAAATGTGATTAGAATAAATTCATAATTTAAAATACTTTTGAAGGAATCCATTAACTGATCTTGTAACCAAGATTTTTATGTGGCAAATGATAATAGTTATATTAGGTATCTCTATAAAAAATATTGAGGATTTTTCAGTGTCATACAAGCCACGCAATACTGATCCATGCTTTTATGAACCCCCTCAAATAACCTTGCTGCAATGGGTCATATAGTGGGCTTCACTTTGAAGACCACCCAAAATCTCCATCTGCTCCACATAGAATTGCCATCCTGCTAGTATGTATTCCATGGTCTATAGCTGATATTAAACACATTCATTCACAAAGCAATTCAATATGATAATTTTCATTTAAGTCAAAAGTAAAATATTATTGTAGCAGTTACATTCATGATTATGCTTAAGTTTATCCCAATTTCCAACAAATACTCCTGACAGCCAGCTTTGGTCTCATTGCCATAATATCAATCTCTATATTATCATTTCTAGAGACAGAGGCACATGCTATGGACATGACCATAATTCTCCTCTTTAGAATGCACTGGCTGGCTTTCTGTGCAGCAAATTAGACACTCTATTAAGTCATATGGATGATAAATGATAAAAAGATAGATATAGATAGGTAGATAGATAGATGGTAGATGGGGGTGGGTGAGTGAGGGGAGCCAGGCTTTTGGTTACGAACCTAATCTAACTTCCTGTGTGACAATAATGTAACTCTCTACTGAGGAGTTTCTGTACTTTTGACCAAATCCCTCAACTAGAGATATAATATTTCAAAATTTCCAGCTTTCTGACAAAATAGTTGAATAAGAGACCAGGTCTAAGAGCAGAGATGAGCTGTAGCCCTATGAGGAAAATGATCAAAATTTGGAAAATTGAATGTACTTAGAATAGTTAACTACAGATAGCTCTATTCTTCCAAAATCTTCTTCAGTAAATAGACTTTTAGAATACAAATGTATTTTAAAACATTCAATATATGTTTAGAATGATACAATAGAAATAAAAATCCTCATTCTTAACTTTAGAAATTAAATTCAGATTAGAGGGATATAAATTAATTTTTGAAATTTTTGAGTCAGGAAAACTTTAGCAAAAAACTAGTATCATTTTATCACAGTACAGATGAGGAACTTCAGCCTTAAAGATGCTAAAATTTATGGCTAATGAATCAGGTCTAAAACCCAGATCTAATTACTTACCAGCTTATAACCAGAATCAAAATGTGTGTATTTGTTTATTATTTCTCCCCAATTCACACATTTTTAATATTCAATTTGTGGTTTATTTGTAACTTGTAGATAATTTGTTTTAAGATTAATAGTTTAGATATGAATATGCCTCTTTTAATAAGTATTTTAAACTTCAAAATATTATAGCTATTTTTAAATGCATCACAGTATTTAGGAGATTTGTTGAAGGGTTTCTAAAACAACTTTTATAAAAATAGTGATATTTGTGTTTATATCCACCTCCAAAACTACACGTTTGCTTATATTTCAGAATATTTTGAAAAGAGGAAATTTATAATAACAGTAGCAGCTGTTCACAGAACATCACTGTGTATCTGACAGTGAGTTGAACTCTTGAGGAATGTGTGTTGTATTATTAAATTCTCACAATTTACCATGTTAAGCACTGTTCCTTCCATTTTACATAGGAGGAATCTGCATAGATTAGAGGAAAAAGTTAAAAGGAGTATGAATGAAAAAACTACGTGTACAAGATGTCCAAGATGAACAAAACTATACAATAAAGTTCATTTCAATATACAACATGTATTATATTCAACAAGGCTCAAATTTTTTGATAAAAGGAAACAGAGACCTCTTTTTCTAGCAGGAAGATATTTTTCTTGGGAAGTTTTGTTTATGCTGGCTTGAATAACACTATGGTGAATATCATAAGATTAATTCATTTTTAACATCTCTGTAAAAGCCAAGGATGCAGTGTGTCCATGGGGAATTTAAATCATACATTTTAACACACAGATTAAAATTATGGATTCTCAAGTAATGATAAATTAACAGAGCTCTTTGAGGTTTTTTTTAATTGTAAGGCATATTTGTTTGTTGGTTTGTTTCTGTTTTTTGAGACGGAGCCTCGCTCTGTCACCCAGGCTGGAGTGCAGTGGCGTGATCTTGGCTCACTGCAAGCTCCGCCTCCTGGGTTCAAGAAATTCTCCTGCCTCAGCCTCCCAAGTAGCTGGGACTACAGGCACCCGCCACCATGCCCGGCTAATTTTTTTGTATTCTTAGTAGAGACGGGGTTTCACTGTGTTAGCCAGGATGGTCTCGATCTCCTGACCTTGTGATCTGCCTGCCTCGGCCTCCCAAAGTCCTGGGATTACAGGTGTGAGCCAACACATCCAGTCAATTATAAGGCTTTTTAATTAAGAAAATAATTTTTTTAAAATGTGACAAATTATTTAATTCTTTGCTAAATTAACTGTATATGGGCCTACAAGGAAAATATTCTGTTTGCATTCAAAGTAAAATCATTTGTAAGATATTAAGCCTACTAATAATATCATCACCATTATTATTTTAAACAAAATAGGAGACTTCTGCAAAGACCACTGTCATCTAAAAGCCATGACCCAACTACCAATATGATTTTCTTTAAAAAAGAAATAAGAATGCTTTTGCACTGTTGGTGAGAGTGTAAATTAATTCAACCATTGTGGAAGACACTGTGGTGATTCCTGAAGGATCTAGAACCAGAAATATCATTTGACCCAGCAATCCCATTACTGCGTATACACCCAAAGGATTATAAATCATTCTTCTATAAAGACACATGCATACATATGTTTACTGCAGCACTATTTACAATAGCAAAGACTTGGAACCAACCCAAATGCCCATCAATGATAGACTAGATAAAGAAAATGTGGCACACATACACCATAGAATACTATGCAACCATAAAAAAGAATGAGTTCATGTCCTTTGCAGGGACATGGATGAAGCTGGAAACCATCATTCTCAGCAAACCAACACAGGAACAGAAAATCAAACACCGAATGTTCTCACTTATAAGTGGGAGTTGAACAATGAGAACACATGGACACAAGGAGGCGAACAACACACACCAGGGCCTGTCACGGGGTGGGGGACAAGGGGAGGGACAGCATTAGGAGAAATACCTAATGCAAGTGGGGTTTAAAACCTAGATGACTGGTTGACAGATGCAGCAAACCCCCACGGCACATGTATACCTACGTAAAAAACCTGCACATTCTGCACATGTATCCTGGAACTTAGAATAAAAAAAATTTTTTTTTTAAAAAGGACTTTGCCCTGCTTAGAAATGGGAATAATCATGACAGAACAATATTAATGGAAAACACATGGTAGATATGAACGAACACTGTGAAATGTTAGGAAGCAGGGAAAAAAAAATTGCCTCCTTGACAATAGTCAAATTTCAACATGATCCCTGAGAACCATCAGATTTTTAAATAGCATTTTCTCCCCGCTATCCTGCATAGGGTTTGAGTTTCTAGCAGGCTCCCGGGCGATGCGAGTGCTGATGCACGAGGTCACACTTTCAATAGCAAGAGTACAGGCGCCACTTAAAACAACAATTTACATAGATCTGTTCACGACTTAAAAGTTAGTAAGAGTGTTCTATAGAAATACTAGGAAAGAAAGAAAGAAAATTCTAAAGAAAAAAATAATAATTCCTATAGTCTTCAAAGTCTGAAACAATCATTCCATATGGAGGCATTTCCTTCCAATTATTTTTGTTTGTATACGGTTACCTAATAGTTACCTATTTTGACAACTAACTTTGTTACTTAAGAAACCATGAGGATTTTCCCCATGTAAATATTTTTTTCATAAAATACCTTAAGGCCAACAGAATATTTGGCCATTTAGTTATACCATAACTTATTAGCCCAGTTTCTCTCCTGTGAAATATTTCCATTATTTCCAATGGCTTATTAGTATAAATAATATGTGGGTAAATAATTTTAAAATTTCTGATTATTTTCTTATAAAAGGTTTTCTAAGAGTTGGATTACTTTGTCAAAGGATATGAATGGTTCAACACTCTTGAATTATATTGCATATGCTGAGTCTATCTCAGCATTATTGCTTTAAAAATATGCTTGTCAGTTTAATAAATGAAAACTAGTATTTTCACTTAGTTTATTTTATTACTAACATGCTTTTATGCATTTCTATGGCTCCTGTCCTGAGAACCAATTTATGTCTACCAAATTGTTTCTTATTTTAACTCAATAATCATGTTAGAGTTCCTTTTATATTAAACATAAATTCCTTGCAAATATTTTCCATTTTGTCTTTTAATTATTTTATGTATTTAATTTTTTTTTTTTTTTTTTTTTTTTTGAGACAGAGTCTCGCTTTGTCACCCAGGCTGGAGTGCAATGGCACAATCTCGGCTCACTGCAAGCTCCGCCTCCCGGGTTCATTCACCATTCTCCTGCCTCAGCCTCTCCAAGTAGCTGGGACTACAGGCACCCGCCACCACACCCGGCTAATTTTTTTTGTATTTTTAGTAGAGACGGGGTTTCACCGTGGTCTCGATCTCCTGACCTCATGATCCACCCGCCTCAGCCTCCCAAAGTGCTGGGATTACAAGCATGAGCCACGGCGCCCGGCCGTATTTAATTTTTTAATTTTATTTTTGTGTGTGTGACGGAGTTTCGTTCTTGTTGCTTAGGCTGGAGTGCAAAGGTCCAATCTCGGCTCACAGCAACCTCCACCTCCTGAGTTCACGCAATTCTCCTGCATCAGCCTCCCGAGTAGCAGGAATTACAGGCATGCACCACCGCACCCAGCTGCTTTTGTATTTTCAGTAGAGACTGGGTTTCTCCATGATGGTCAGGCTGGTCTCAAACTCCTGATCTCAGGTGATCCACCCACCTCGGCCTCCCAAAGTGCTGGGACTACAGGCGTGAATCACTGCCCCGGGCCTTATTTATGTTTTTACCATGAAGAAAGTTTTGATTTTCACAGTGTTTTATATGTAGAAAGTCATTGCAAATTCAAAGCTGATTTTGTTATTTTACCTTAGATTATTGTGGTTTAAATTTTTTAAGCATGTAATCTAACTGTAATCGTTCTTATTAATGTGTAGTTTGGACCTCATTTGATTTTGTTTCCAAGGTAAACTTTCAAACACATTTTGTTTAATAAGAAATATCTGCCTCATGAGTTTTCGTGATTCTTAAACCATATATTAAAAATTTAGGAAAGCAGAAGTTGTCTCCGGACATTCTAATGTCTTTCACAATACATCCATAAATCATTGCTATAACAAGACACATTTAATTATGTCTAAAATACCTGGGGGTACACTTCTTTAATTCCAACTTTTCTTCATCTACTTTATAACTTTAAAATAAAAAAGGATCATTCTTTCAGATGAATAACCATATTGTGTTAAAAGTTAAGAGTCTCCTCAAGACTATGATTGGCTTTAATGTCACATTTAAACATCATGTTAGTTTCCTATTGCTATGTAATTAATTACTACAACGTTAGCAGCTCATAGGTCCCAAGTCCAGCACAGTGTGGTTGGGCTCGCTGTTCAGGCTGACGTCAACATGACAGCAGGCTGTGTTCCTATCTGGTGTGAGGATTCTTTTCCAAGTTCATTTCTGTTCTTGGCAGAATCAGTTCCTTGCAGCTGTCACACTAAAATCCTCTTTTTTTTTTTTGCTGGCTGCCTACCATAGGTGTAAATTAATCTAGGAGAAAATAGGACACTTTAATAATATTTAGACCTTCATTAAATAGCTTAAGCAAAATTCAATATATTCCAAATTTTATATATACATATATATATACACACACACACACATATATATATTCATAATTCTTATAATCATGTTTGTACAGGTATTTTATGTGTGCTGTACAGATTTGCTTATATTTTGCATATGATTTGTGCACAGATATTTCAGTCTAACTCATCAGTTATACAGAAAACTTCAGCATTTTCTCTCTTTCTTCTTATTCTCCTAACACCTATCTGAAACCTTTTGGTAATTCATTTGTTTTTAGTTAGCCATCCTTAGTTTTCTAATATTAATTAAAATGTCCTGAAATAGTTGTTTCCAATACTTAAACATAATTAAATTTCATAATAATGTAAAATATTAATATTAATATAATTAATAAATTTAATTAACTATAATAATAGTTATATTTTCTAACCATCACATAATTATATTTACCAATGGCTACCGATTTCATATAGTTTTTCTTAACCATTTTTCAAAAACTAACTTTCTGGTCCTACTTAAACCATTTTTTTCTTATGTTCTGCTTTGGTTTTTAATAGAAATGAGTTTTTTTTTTTTTTTTCACTTTCGACATCCATTGAAATGATCTTATAGGTTTTCCTTTAGAATTATTGGTGTTGGAGGGTGGAGCCAAGATGGCTGAATAGGAACAGCTCTGGTCTACAGCTCCCAGCATGAGCAACACAGAAGATGGGTGATGTCTGCATTTCCGTTTGAGGTACCAGATTCATCTCACTACGGAGTGCCAAACAGTGGGTGCAGGACAGTCGGTGCAGCGCACAGTGCACTAGCCAAAGCAGGGCGAGGCATTGCCTCACTCGGGAAGCGCAAGGGGTCAGGGAGTTCCCTTTCCTAGTCAAAGAAAGGGGTAACAGATGCCACCTGGAAAATCGGGTCAGTCTCACCCTAATACTGCGCCTTCCCAATGGGCTTGGAAAACGGCACACTAGGAGATTGTGTCCCGCGCCTGGATCAGAGGGTCCTATGCCCACAGAGTCTCTCTGATTGCTAGCACAGCAGTCTGAGCTCAAACTGCAAGGTGGCAGCCAGGCTGGGGGAGGGGCACCTGCCATTGCCCAGGCTTGCTTAGGTAAACAAAGCAGCCAGGAAGTTCGAACTGGGTGGAGCCCACTACAGCTCAAGGAGGCCTGCCTGCCTCTGTAAACTCCACCTCTGGGGGCAGGGCACAGACAAACAAAAAGTCAGCAGGAACCTCTGCAGACTTAAATGTCCCTGTCTCACAGCTTTGAAGAGAATAGTGGTTCTCCCAGCACGCAGCTGCAGATCTGAGAATGGGCAGACTGCCTCCTAAAGTGGGTCCCTGACCCCCAAGCAGCCTAACTGGGAGGCATCCCCAAGTAGGGACAGACTGACACCTCACTCGGCCAGGTACTCCTCTGAGACACAACTTCCAGAGGAACTATCAGACAGCTGAATTTGTGGTCTCACGAAAATCCACTGTTCTGCAGCCACCACTGCTGACACCCAGCCAAACGGTCTGGAGTGGACCTCTAGCAAACTCCAACAGACCTGCAGCTGAGGGTCCTGTCTGGTAGAAGGAAAACTAACAAACAGAAAGGATATCCACACCAAAAACCCATCTGTACATCACTATCATCAAAGACCAAAAGTAGATAAAACCACAAAGATGGGGAACAAACAGCAGAAAAACTGGAAACTCTAAAAAGCAGAGCACCTCTCCTCCTCCAAAGGAATGCAGTTCCTCACCAGCAATGGAACAAAGCTGGACAGAGAATGACTTTGACGAGTTGAGAGAAGAAGACTTCAGACAATCAAACTACTCCGAGCTACGGGAGGAAATTCAAAGCAACAGCAAAGAAGTTAAAACTTTGAAAAAAAATTAGACGAATGGATAACTACAATAACCAATGCAGAGAAGGGCTTAAAGGAGCTGATGGAGCTGAAAGCCAAGTTTCGAGAACTACGTGAAGATTGCAGAAGCCTCAGTAGCCCATGCAATCAACTGGAAGAAAGGGTATCAGTGATGGAAGATGAAATGAATGAAATGAAGTGAGAAGGGAAGTTTAGAGAAAAAAGAATAAAAAGAAACAAACAAAGCCTCCAAGAAATATGGGACTATGTGAAAAGACCAAACCTACGTCTGATTGGTGTACCTGAAAATGACGGGGAGAATGGAACCAAGTTGGAAAAAACTCTGCAAGATATTATCCAGGAGAACTTCCCCAATCTAGCAAGGCAGGCCAACATTCAGATTCAGGAAATACAGAGAATGCCACAAAGATGCTCCTTGAGAAGAGCAACTCCAAGACACATAATTGTCAGATTCACCAAAGTTGAAATGAAGGAAAAAATGTTAAGGGTGGCCAGAGGGAAAGGTCGGGTTACCCACAAAGGGAAGCCCATCAGACTAACAGCTGATCTCTCAGCAGAAACTCTACAAGCCAGAAGAGAGTGGGGGCCAATATTCAACATTCTTAAGAAAAGAATTTTCAACCCAGAATTTCATATCCAGCCAAACTAAGCTTCATAAGTCAAGGAGAAATAAAATACTTTACAGACAAGCAAATGCTGAGTGATTTTGTCACCACCAGGCCTGCCCTAAAAGAGCTCCTGAAGGAAGCACTAAGCATGGAAAGGAACAACCGGTACCAGCCACTGCAAAAACATGCCAAATTGTAAAGACCATTGAGGCTAGGAAGAAACTGCACCAACTAATGAGCAAAATAACCAACTAACATCATAATGACAGGATCACATTCACACATAACAATATTCACTTTAAATGTAAATGGGCTAAATGCTCCAATTAAAAGACCCAGACTGGCAAATTGGATATGGAGTCAAGACCCATCAGTGTGCTGTATTCAGGAAACCCATCTCATGTGCAGAGACACACATAGACTCAAAATAAAGGGACGAAGGAAGATCTACCAAGCAAATGGAAAACAAAAAAAGGCAGGGGTTGTAATCCTAGTCTCTGATAAAATAGACTTTAAACCAACAAAGATCAAAAGAGACAAAGAAGGCAATTACATAATGGTAAAGGGATCAATTCAACAAGAAGAGCTAACTATCCTAAATATATATGCACCCAACACAGGAGCACCCAGATTCATAAAGCAAGTCCTGAGTGACCTACAAAGGGACTTAAACTCCCACACAATAATAATGGGAGATTTTAACACCCCACTGTCAACATTAGACAGATCAACGAGACAGAAAGTTAACAAGGATATCCAGGAATTGAACTCAGCTCTGCACAAAGTGGACCTAATAGACATCTACAGAACTCTCCACCCCAAATCAGCAGAATATACATTTTTTTCAGCACCACACCACACCTATTCCAAAATTGACCACATAGTTGGAAGTAAAGCTCTCCTCAGCAAATGTAAAAGAACAGAAATTATAACAAACTGTCTCTCAGAACACAGTGCAATCAAACTACAACTCAGGATTAAGAAACTCCCTCAAAACCGCTCAACTACATGGAAACTGAACAACCTGCTCCTGAATGACTATTGGGTACATAACGAAATGAAGGCAGAAATAAAGATGTTCTTTGAAACCAATGAGAACAAAGACACAACATACCAGAATCTCTGGGACACATTCAAAGCAGTGTGTAGAGGGAAATTTATAGCACTAAATGCCCACAAGAGAAAGCAGGAAAGATCCAAAATTGACACCCTAACATCACAAGTAAAAGAACTAGAAAAGCAAGAGCAAACACATTCAAAAGCTAGCAGAAGGCTAGAAATAACTAAAATCAGAGCAGAACTGAAGGAAATAGAGACACAAAAAACCCTTCAAAGAATTAATGAATCCAGGAGCTGGTTTTTTGAAAAGTTCAACAAAATTGATAGACCCCTAGCAAGACTAAGAAGAAAAGAGAGAAGAATCAAACAGATGCAATAAAAAATGAAAAAGGGGATATCACCACCGATCCCACAGAAATACAATCTACCATCAGAGAATACTACAAACACCTCTATGCAAATAAACTAGAAAATCTAGAAGAAATGGATAAATTCCTCGACAAATACACCCTCCCAAGACTAAACCAGGAAGAAGTTGAATCTCTGAATAGACCAATAACAGGCTCTGAAATTGTGGCAATAATCAATAGCTTACCAACCAAAAAGAGTCCAGGACCTGATGGATTCACAGCCGAATTCTACCAGAGGTACAAGGAGGAACTGGTACCATTCCTTCTGAAACTATTCCAATCGATAGAAAAAGAGGGAATCCTCCCTAACACATTTTATGAGGCCAGCATCGTCCTGATACCAAAGCCTGGCAGAGACATAACCAAAAAAGAGAATTTCAGACCAGTATCCTTGATGAACATTGATGTAAAAATCCTCAATAAAATAATGGCAAACCGAATCCAGCAGCACATCAAAAAGCTTATACACCATGATCAAGTGTGCTCCATCCCTGGGATGCAAGGCTGGTTCAACATACGCAAATCAATAAATGTAATCCAGCATATAAACAGAACCAAAGACAAAAACCACATGATTATCTCAATAGATGCAGAAAAGGCCTTTGACAAAATTCAATAACCCTTCATGCTAAAAACTCTCAATAAATTAGGTATTGATGGGACGTGTCTCAAAATCATAAGAGCTATCTATGACAAACCCACAGCCAATATCATACTGAATGGGCAAAAACTGGAAGCATTCCCTTTGAAAACTGGCACAAGACAGGGATGCCCTCTCTCACCACTCCCATTCAACATAGTGCTGGAAGTTCTGGCCAGGGAAATCAGGCAGGAGAAGGAAATAAAGGGTATTCAATTAGGAAAAGAGGAAGTCAAATTGTCCCTGTTTGCAGATGACATGATTGTATATCTAGAAAACCCCATCTCTCAGCCCAAAATCTCCTTAAGCTGATTAGTGACTTCAGCAAAGTCTCAGGATACAAAATCAATGTACAAAAATCACAAGCATTCTTGTACACCAATCACAGACAAACAGAAAGCCAAATCATGAGTGAACTCCCATTCACAATTGCTTCAAAGAGAATAAAATACCTAGGAATCCAACTTACAAGGGATGTGAAGGACCTCTTCAAGGAGAACTACAAACCACTGCTCAGTGAAATAAAAGAGGATACAAACAAATGGAAGAACATTCCATGCTCATGGGTTGGAAGAATCAATATCATGAAAATGGCCATACTGCCCAAGGTAATTTATAGATTCAATGCCATCCCCATCAAGCTACCAATGACTTTCTTCACAGAATTGGAAAAAACTACTTTAAAGTTCATATGGAACCAAAAATGAGCCCGCATCGCCAAGTCAATCCTAAGCCAAAAGAACAAAGCTGGAGGCATCACGCTACCTGACTTCAAACTATACTACAAGGCTACAGTAACCAAAACAGCATGGTACTGGTACCACAACAGAGACATAGATCAATGGAACAGAACAGAGCCCTCAGAAATAATGCCATATATCTACAACTATCTGATCTTTGACAAACCTGACAAAAACAAGAAATGGGGAAAGGACTCCCTATTTAATAAATGGTGCTGGGATAACTGGCTAGCCATATGTAGAAAGCTGAAACTGGATCCTTTCCTTACACCTTATACAAAAATTAATTCAAGATGGATTAAAGACTTACATGTTAGACCTAAAACCATAAAAACCCTACAAGAAAACCTAGGCAATATGATTCAGGGCATGGGCATGGGCAAGGACTTCATGTATAAAACACCAAAAGCAATGGCAACAAAAGCCAAAATTGACAAATGGGATCTAATTAAACTAAAGAGCTTCTGCACAGCAAAAGAAACTACTATCAGAGTGAACAGGCAACCTACAAAATGGGAGAAAATTTTTGCAACCTACTCATCTGACAAAGGGCTAATATCCAGAATCTACAATGAACTCAAACAAATTTACAAGAAAAAAACAAACGACCCCATCAAAAAGTGGGCAAAGGACATGAACAGACACTTCTCAAAGGAAGACATTTATGCAGCCAAAAAACACATGAAAAAATGCTCATCATCACTGGCCATCAGAGAAATGCAAATCAAAACCACAGTGAGATACCATCTCACACCAGTTAGAATGCCCATCATTAAAAAGTCAGGAAACAACAGGTGCTGGAGAGGATGTGGAGAAACAGGAACACTTTTACACTGTTGGTGGGACTGTAAACTAGTTCAACCATTGTGGAAGTCAGTGTGGCGATTCCTCAGGGATCTAAAACTAGAAATACCATTTGACCCAGCCATCCCATTACTGGGTATATATCCAAAGGACTATAAATCATGCTGCTATAAAGACACATGCACACGTATGTTTATTGAGGCACTATTCACAATAGCAAAGAGTTGGAACCAATCCAAATGTCCAACAACGATAGACTGGATTAAGAAAATGTGGCACATATACACCATGGAATACTATGCATCCATAAAAAATGATGAGTCCATGTCCTTTGTAGGGACATGGATGAAACTGGAAACCATCATTCTCAGTAAACTATTGCAAGGACAAAAAACCAAACACTGCATGTTCTCACTCATAGGTGGGAATTGAACAATGAGAACTCATGGACACAGGAAGGGGAACATCACATTCCGGGGACTGTTGTGGGGTGGGGGGAGAGGGGAGGGACAGCATTAGGAGATATACCTAATGCTAAATGACGAGTTAATGGGTGCAGCAAACCAACATGGCACATGGATACATATGTAACAACCTGCACATTGTGCACATGTACCCTAAAACCTAAAGAATAATAATAAAAAAAAGAATTATTGGTGTTATAGTAGCAATTTTCTAAAATTTAAAGCAAAAATAATAAAAAGAACACAGTTTAAGTGTGTAGTTGGATGCATTATGACAAATGCATAGATTTTTATACCCATTACACATTAAGCCTTTGTGTACAATCCCCACTCTGTCATCCCAGCACCAGCAAACCAGAGATCTACTCTTAAAATATCCTGTGAATGGAATCACACTATGTGTACTGTCTTGTGAATGTCGTCTCTCTGTCCACATAATGCTAATGAGATTCACCCATGCAGTCGCATGCATGTGTAGTTCATTCTTTTTCAATACGAAGCATTATTCCACAATCTGCTTATTAACTCCCCTGCTGATAAACATTAGGGTTATTTACTGTCTTTTACTACATTGTGTAAAGCTTCTATGCAGCATCATGTTCAAGTCCTTGTGTGGAATTACATGGCTGTAGAGGAGGCATATATTTAACCTGTCAAGAAATGGATTAATCTTTCAAAAGTAATTGTACCACTTTATACTCCCATAAGCAATGTACGAAGGTTCCAGTTGCTCCACTTCCTAGCTAACACTTGGGATTGATAGTTGTTTTAATTTTAGGCATTCAAATGGGCATAGAATGGTAGTTCAGCTTGCTCTGTAAGTACATTAGGGAAGCATCCAATTTACACTTGGTGAGGTCAAGTAAGAATCTCTAAAGAAAACAATAGGTAAGAAGAATACTCAAACTGAAAGAAAATAATCCATTAATGTGTGATTCTTACTTAGCCATAGTGAATAGCTCTTCAAACATTTTTATTAAACTTGTTTTGGCACAATTTTGATTAGAAGTTTGCAGACTGGGTCTTTTGATTGTGTCAGTGTGTGCTTTTTAATGTGTCTATGTATGTTTACATGGGTATTTAGACTTATGGTGACTTCAAAAATGTATTTGATAACTTTCCATTTTTTTTGCAGAAACATTCATTAATATTACATGCTTATGGAACTATACCTATTGATTAAAGGTGAATATTAATATTATTTTTATAATAAAACAAAATATGTACATTATAAATATTAATACAATAAATATTCACAATAAATAAAATGGCATTTTATTATTTAAATAATATATTTTTAAATAATGTATTTAAATAATAATATATTTTTAAATGATATGTTTAAATAATGTATTGTTAAATAATATATTTACATAAACAACATATTTCAATATAATATTTAATATTATTTTAAAATGATAATTGAGGCTCATAAAATTAGGCAGAATGATAATTCTAGTAGTAGAAGGGCTTCAGTTTTTATCGATTTATGAGATAAAATCTTAGATCCTTGTATATAAACCGTAGATGGAACACATCAAGACTTAAGCTCAAGTAAACTGTCAGTCACCAGTATAAAAAAATGCTACTACGTATTGTGTTGTAGAATCTATAGCATACTTTATAATAGCTGCAAACCTGTATTCATTTCAGGTTCTCATATTACAGCCCAAAGCATCCTAAGGGAAATTTTTGTGACCCCATTACTTTCCACTCCCAAAGGATATTTGCTAAAATGATGATGATGATGATGATGATGATGATGATGATGATGATGACGATGATTTGAACTTAATAGCTTTAGATTGACTTAATCCAAAAGTATTTCTAAGCATTCTTTTACTGATTTGGCCAGGGCAAACTTTCATTTTTGCCTCCCAGTAGTCTTCGGCAATTCAGAATATAGGATAGACTGTTGCCAAGATATGTTGTAGTCAAGGCTGATTTAAATCTTTATAACATCTGACTGTATGAAATTAAATAAAGCTTCCCCCAAACCCTAAAAGATCATTTTAGTAAACAGTGTAACTTTGGTGTCAGCAGATGTAGTTATGCAATTAAAGAGAACAAATTATAATTCCATAATCTCTCTTCGGAGTTAGGTGAATAACCACATCTGTGGTACAGGGAATGGAAAGATTACTTTCAATCTAGTCTAAAGAAACTCCGCTCTAAAATATATTCAGCAAAAGTAAAATAAATTAAGAATTGATTATCTTTCATTCAATAAAGCTGGTGTATAATTAGCAATCTACCTGAAATTTCCCCTAGGCATATTCTATGTGTTGCTGTTAGCATTATAAAAGTGTAACAATAAAGGATGCTGAAAAGAAATTTTCTTCCTTCTTTTAGGCATCTACCCCTGGAGAAAGAGCCCAATGAGGAGTAATCTCTGAAGCCCAGATTTCCTAAGGATGAAGCTTCAGGAGAGGCCTTATCAATCCTGATAACAAACTTTTCTCATCAAGTTAGTTTCATTTAAGGGAAGTTTTAAATGTGGAAAGTTCAGAAGGCTATTAAAATTGGTTCCAGCTAAGATACACGCACAACCACACACGCACACACACACACGGTAGAGATAAATATGTTCAACAATCCAGCTCAGTGTTACTAGAAAATTTGATCAGAATCTGGCGAAATAAATAGTAAACTTACTAAAAATGCCAAATATCCCAGAAGTTGCTTCTTTAACATTTGATCAAAAACTCTGTCCAGTCCATTTTTGCTTCTTTCAAAAATACTCTGCCGAAAAGCCAAAGGAGAAATGGGGCTGGTACCTTCAATATAGAGAATTCCAAATAAGATTAGATCCCAGAAGGCTTAGTGTGGCTTTCCAGGACTGTCACTATTAGGCAGTAACCTACCATTCACCTCTGTTTCCCAGATCCACCTCGTTATACCTTATAACTTAAAATATAAATTCCAACAATGTATTGTACTCAAAAAAATTATTTCTCAATTTGTTTGCTCATACTATTGATATTTTTCTAGAATCTAAATAATTGTGAATTAACTATGATAGCAGTATTCACAAACAGTAAGTGAAATCAGATGTATTAATTCTGAGAGGAAGGAGGTGTCAGGATTTTCACAGAAGAAGAGCACTAAGGCCGGGTGCGGGTGGCTCACGCCTGTAATCCCAGCACTTTGGGAGGCTGAGGCAGGCGGATCACGAGGTCAGGAGTTCTAGACTAGCCAGACCAACATGGCGAAACCCCGTCTCTACTAAAAATACAAAAATTACACACCTGTAATCCCAGCTACTCAGGAAGCTGAGGCAGGAGAATCACTTAAACCTGGGAGGTGGAGGTTGCAATAAGCTGCGATCGTGCCACCGCACTCCAGCTTCGGCAACAGAGCAAGACTCCATAAAAAAAAAAAAAAAAAAAAAAAAAAAAAAAAAAAGGCAAAGCACTAAATCTGGTATGTGAAAGATGAGTAGATTTTTCCTGCCAGGAGTAATAAAAATTAAAGCTAAAAATAATTTCATGAAGCAAAATATTCAAAGAAGATGAAGAATGAATAAAGACAATTGAATTGGTAATTCATAATCCAAGCTTCACTAAGTGGTAGGATAGAAGCTGATTTTTAAGTGTAAAATAAGCAAATTATGCTGAATAAAGAAAATTATTTAAAAATTATCAAGAAATAACTAGATCCAGGGAAGACAATTTTCATTTGAAGGCTTAATAATGTTTGCAGACTGAAGGACAAGATGCAGTGGAGGATGAGAGACCTTAGCAGGGGATTAAAATAGTGGAGCATTTTTGTGGCAATGCCATGCAATAAGGAGACAGCGTTGGAAAGAAGAGAGACATTCGTTCATCCTAGGTAGGAAGCAAATAGTAGAAATTTGTAAAGAAAAAAGTATTGGGAGATAAAGAAGAATCACAGGTGTAATTCTTAACATCCTAAATCAAAATTATTGTTTATGTGTTTCTCCTTCCAGAAATGAAATTTGTAATACATGATCTTTGGTTTAATATCCTTCTATCTCCAGCACCTGGCATATGGCAGGTCTCTGAATATGTAATTAAGATATGGATCTATGGAAGTACAATAATTCTTGTTATATGAATCACTGTTCCTGAAGTTGGCATATATTGGCTCATCTGGGAATAGGGAAATTGGCAGTTAATTGAGAGGCCATTGGAACACCTGCTGAAAGAAACGTGATAATGATTCAAGGGGAGGAAAAAAAAAAAAAACCAAGTGAGGAATGACCAGAATAACATTAACTTGAAGTGGATGCAGTCAGCATATTTTTGAAAATGTTTTAAATCAACAACTTCTATTTGGAGAGCAGATGTAATTACACCAGACAGCAGAGATAATAAATAAATATCAATGCAGTCACAGTGGTGTGGCCGGAGTATCAGTGCCTTGGTTGCTATGGGCAGCAGAAGACATAGATGCCTCTGGCATCCTAGCTGGCAATGAAGAAAAATGAACGCAGAATTAGGCTTCAAGTTACAGAAAAACAGAATAATAGAGGTTAGGATTTAGACAGAAAAAAACAGGCTTGCTGGAGTTATGGAAGTGGGAGAGACGAAACAAGTTAAAAAGAACTACTCTTCTTGTAATTTCTCAAGTTCAAGGAGAGGAAATGTCAGCATTCAAAATTGCAGAGAATGAGAAAACAAATGTGATGATTTTGATCAGGGTTATGTTTATGCCGGTGATTAACAGATAAAATGAAGAGTCCTTGGCATCATAGGAGTTGAGGGATTCTGAGCCAGAGTGCTAAAAGGACCATCTACGTAAATGATGGAGTTCATAATAAGATTGGAGTGGAGAAAAATTATGAAGCAAGTACTCAGAAAACGAGAATGTTAGGAGGTTACAGGTTGATGGCTTTAAGGATGGAGAGAATATACGTTATGATAAACATAATAAAGTGGGTGGTGGAAGAAAAGTTGCCTGAAATTGGCAGCTGTGAGTAATTAATCTTTAACACCTCTTCCTTACTTAAGTAGAAAAAGGGCCTCCATAAAAATGGTAGTGAGAATTTTATCTATCAGAGACAACACACTTTCAGTTGCAGATGAGACATGGAAAATATTCTCACACAAAATGTGGTCAAGAAAAGGAGTAATAGTACTTACTTTTTCTAATTGAATACATAAAAATATTAATATACATTATCTGTAAATATTCATATTGATCATGGGAGAGGTAATCAAAATATATAATATTGACAACTGAATTGAAATTAATATATTTTTCTAAAAATATCAGATTATGGGTAATGAACCAATATTGGCTAGGTGAAAATTGCCTAGTTTTTACAACTAGAAATGCTTCCTCTCAAGCACGTATCAAAATCACAGCTGTATTTTAGGCTGCTATATTTGCCAGATGAAAACAGGATACTGACATTCATACACACAAACATGCAAGCATATGTTGAAATTTTCATTCCAGATGTCTACAAAAGAGAACAGATAATACGAAGTTCGAAGTTCGTTACCTATTTCAAGTTACCTCTGAGATTCCTTATGCCGAAGACAAATATTGTATTAAAAAGAGTTCTTAAGTAGGCCATAAGAAACCTAATCCTTTCATAAAGAGTGAAAGAGTATGGTTATTTTTGATAACAATTATTATCAAAATAAATTATTTTTACTTCTAAATTAGTACTGATTACATCTCAAGGTTTTTGTTTCTCTGATACCAGGATCTAAAATTATTTCAGAAAGCATAATTAGTTTTAGTGTCTGTAGATCTTTGCTGTCAGTGAATTAAAGTATTTTTGAAAAAGGAATATGTATTCCTGAAAAGTGAACTATACTTTATAGAAAATTACCTATTTGTGTAAATACAGGAAAACAGCTCTAACATTAAAATATGTGTATCAATTGGATTCAGAGTGTTGCATGAGGTTTAAACATTAAAGAAGTATTTATAACATTCGAAGAAACAAAATTAACAAGAAAAAAACCAAAATATTAAAAATAAAGGTAATATTCCTCATCAGAAAATAAGAAAAAAATACAAACAACTGTGGTAATACCAAAGTGATTTTTAAAATATATTTTTTGTTGTTCATTGGTTGTCTTGCTCAATTCAGTCAAACATAAGCCAACAAGATAAGACTCCACAGAGAGCTTTTTAAGTTACCATGTGTTGTGTGTGCCACTCTAACTGTCCATGGTTTCTGTCTTTCTACTAAAATTCTAGCATACTAAATGCTGTATGTTATTTTTTTCTAGCATTATCTCTGGAAAATCAGACCAGTGACTAATACAATTACTCTTTTAGTTTTCATAGATTTGACTATATGTCTGAGCCTGGAGTTGTTTGCGTTTATTCCATTTCGGAGTCACTCAGTTTCCTCAGTCTATAGACTAGTCTTTCACCAAATTCGGGAAGTTTTCATTCATGATTTCTTCAAATAATTGTTAAGCCCCACATCCTTTTTCCTCTCATTCTAGGACTGCAGTGATGCAAATGTTAGCTATGTCATTATTGCTCCAGAAGTCTTCGAGGCTCAGTTTTTTTTTTCTTATCTGTTTTCTCTCGTTGTTTAGATTGGGTAATTTCTACTAATCTACCTTAAATCTTACTGATCCTTTCCTCTGTCATTTCCACTTTGTGATTTTGTCCATATGCTGAGATTGCTATTTGGAATATTTTTACAGTATCTTCTTTAACATTCTTGCTCGATAATTCTAACATTTGTATCATCTTATAGTCTATTGATTGTCGTTTCTTATTTGATTTGAGGTTCTCCTAGTCCTTAGTATGTCAGGTGACTTTGGACTATAATTTGGACACTACATGTATTATGATATAAGACTAAAGTTATTACTTTGATCTTTTATTTAAGTGGGTATTCAACCTGTTTAGTTTCAAAATACATGTTCTAGCTCACTTTTGTGAGCTATCGTTCAAATTTCAATTTGGTTTCTAAATCCCCTGCATTGGAGTCCAATATCCCCCAGTCACAGTTGTATGTGACTCAGGTGACAGGACTCTGCCCCACAATCTTCTCATCATGGACAGGGGAAGAGAGATGAAAATTACTTCACTGCCACAGAGGATGGTGGAATTCAGATCTAGGCACATGTCCATAGGGAAATGGCGCTTACACATTAACACTGGTCAGAAGTGAATGGCAGAGTGGCACCCACAGGCTTCAGTAGATAGCGGTGCCTCCTGATACTGGGATAGGGTGGAGAACAGGCTTCCGCCCATGTCTCTGCAGGGGTAGTGAGACTGCCTCGATACCATGGGAGAGGGAGATGGAAGTCTGAGTTGTGCACATAAGCTCCACTGGGGAGAGGTACATCCCAGTTACTGCAGAAGAAGGGAGAAAGTCAGAGGGGTCATAGTCTCTATGGGGAAGGAAAGCCATCTCATTCCTGCAGAAGGTGGGTAAATGTGAGTTCCACCCACAACCTCCATGGTTGGGGGATGCTACCTCCTTACTGGAGGAAGAGAGTGGAAGACAGGGTTCTAACCCCAGTCCCACAGTTACAGCACTCATTGAGGTGGAAATAGAACACATTTTTTTCATAGTGTTCCTCTTGAAGAAAGATAAGTATGGTTAAAAGATTTCTGCTATGTGGGGTTACCCTTTTTCCTGGTACTTTCACTAGAGACAGATGATATAGAAGAGAAAGGCGGGGGGGAATATAGACCACAAAGAAAAATAGAAAGGTGAATAATTCCTGATAATATTAGATAAGGTTATTTATTAAGAGCTACTTTACACGTTTACTACAAGGCATAATTGACAAAAGGTAAAGATCATTTGTAATGAGAAATTTTCTGCCGCTTATATACTACAGTGTCTGTACTTTTACCATTAGCTTCTCTATTTAACATTATGTGGTTCTAAATAATCTTTCAAAACACATACTAACCAGTTTGTCTGTAATATCATCTCACAGACTACAGCATCCTTTGCTGATTTAAGGATAAGTTAAGTGTTTTAAAAATCTATTTATATTAAATTATATGAGAATGGAGGCAGGAAGACAGAGCTTGGAACATTATCTACAAACAATTAGTGTCCTATATTGTCATGGTCAGAATGTTTATGTCCTCCCCCAAATGTATATGTTGAAACCTAATTCCTAAATGTGATGGGGTTTAGGGAGGTGATTGGGTTATAAAGGCAGCAACTGTCATGAATAGAATTAGTGTCTTTATATGGGGCTGAAGATACCAGAGTTCTTCCCTTCTACTCTGTCAGGAGAAAGCAACAAGCTGGCTGTCTGCAACCCAGAAGAAGGCCTTCACCAAAACCCAACCATGCTGGCATTCTAATCTAGAACTTCCAGCCTCCAGGGCTGTGACAAATAAATTTCTATTATTTATAGGTCATCCAGTCTATGGCATTTTGTCATAACAGTCCAAACTGACTAATACAACCACGAAGGCAGAAAATGCTAGTTTTCTACTAAATGGTCATAAAGAATTGAATAAGTGATAAAAAAAAAAAAGTGAGAGACAGCTGTCTGTAAATTTCCGTACCCCCTTCCTCCATCGTAATAAAAATGTTTAACTCTACATACAGATATAGGAAATAAAAAATACTTTCCAAACCCTCTTTGCACCTGGGCATGGCCAAGCGACTAACACTTGCATTAGGATGTGGGTAACGGGTAAGCACCTGCATTCCAGGAGACACCCTTTGATAAGGTGTGCCATCCTTTTTTCCTCTTCCTCTTCTCACTTGTTCATACTGAACACCAAAGGGGAAGTACAGCATCTTGGGAAGTAGCAGAGTTACCATATAGACAAGTAGAGAAAACTTTTGAATTTGCAGAGTGGGGCTGTGTTGACTGCTTGACATTTTACAAAAGAGAAAAAATGAACTTCTATCATGTTAATTCTACTCATATTTGGGATCGCCTTGTGCTTAAACTCATAGCCTAACTAATACAGAAAGGAAGAGAGCATGGTGAAGCATAACATTTCTTATAGCTTCAGCCCAGTCTATCCATATGAGCAGTTGCTAAGTCTATTGAGGGGAGAGGTGGTAAGGGGGACATGTCACTTACACTTCATTTGTTTTACAAGTATTTAAAAAATATGTCCACATATCTGATCCAATAGTGTATTTGAAGGAGAGTTAAATAATAATCAAAATAATAATCAATATTTGAAATTCACCATTTCTTCTTGAGCATCTTATGTAACTCTAATAGTTTGCAAAATTGCTAAATGTGCGTGAACTGATACAAAGGATTATCTTTTCTTAAACTAGATAAGCGATGATCCTAAGATGATCAATATAAGTCAGCATGGCTATTTCAAGCAAATTGTTTATATTGATAAAAAGCTCAGACCTAAACCCAGCTTGAAGTCTTAAGTATTATTGAAATAATAAATGAAGAAATTCATCATTTAATGCATTTCATAACAAATAAAGGAAACTATTTTGCTTAATGGGTCTACTAAGTAAAATCCCACAGAAAGCTACATAGGACCTTGACATGTGATATCTGTTTATGGTAAAAAGAATGTAATAAATTAAAATCTGATGTGACTATATTCATGTTTTTTATACATTTATGAAATAAACTATAGTAAAACACTAAATTTAAAAACCATATTTCTAAAGTTAGATTTTTTAGTATTAAGTGTTGTCATGATATAATAAAGCTTCAATCAGTTTGATTTATAAATAGGTGTGAAAAGTTAATATTATAAATTCATATTGGAATGAATTATTTATCCCCGGGAAGATCACACTCACATTGAAAAAAGGAGTTTTACTGTAATGTGGAATTACTTATTATTTTCTTCCAAATATGTTATAAGCATATTTGGCATGTTTCAAAGTTATGTTTAATAAAGAAAATGCATGTTTCTATATATGATGCTATGAATACAAAGTGCCCAAAAATTACTGGCTTAAGACATCTCTATTTCCTAATGTTCCAGTGTGTCAGGAATGTAAGAAGGAATCAGCTGGACAGCTGTGCCCTGTAGTGTTAGCACCATTCACTCTCTCTCTTTGCTGCACTGGAAGGTACAAAAAGTTCACTCACATGTCTAGAGGCTATGTACTCCTTCATGTGTTCTCTTCCTCTCCATCTGGAAAAATTGGGCTTCCTCACAAAATGGTGGTCACCTGGATTTCTTACATGACATCTGGCTTCCAAAAGGAAGTGTACCAACATAGGTGACACAAGAAGCTGCAAGCATCTTTAGGCCCAACCTTGAGAGGTACACAACGTCACTTCTGACCATTATATTGGTCAAAGTCAGTCTTCAGGCCTGTCCACATTCAAGGGGAATGGAAACCCCTTATTTCAATGAAAAGTGGCAAATAATTTGTGGCCGTCTTTAATCCATTATGCTATTTAGACCATATTTCTGATATGAAGTTAAACATATAAAGAAGCTACTACATATATTCATAAATTTAGAAAATGGAGAAGAAAAAGAACTTTCATTATAAAATTATCTTGCCAATTTCTAGGCTCCTTTAAAAATATTGTCTATGAATAATAAGAAAGTTTCAGAAAGCTGCTATTAGAATTTGAAGAGAATGCTGTAAGTATATGGTTTAAATAGTATCTCCTACCAAAATGTCTTAAAAAGTGACAAGAGTAAGGAAGTTTATTGAACTAAGAGAAAAAGAAAAGCCTTAAAATAGATTGGCCAGTTTCTTCATTCATGCGATTATTTTTTCATTTATTCATTCATCCAACAAATATTTCTTGATATCCCATTGTGAGCCCAGGGATTTTGTTAGGCAAGGAGGCTGTAACAATGAAGAGAAAAATATTGTTTTCTTTTCTTCACTGTGCTTACAACTTAATGTTAAAAATTACTCTAATGCATGAGATTATTCAGCTGAAGTTTTGATAATGTAAAACAACAAAATTCTTCGTATAATCTGTAAATGAATTGTATGTGAAAATCATTATATAAAACAATGAAATACAAATTCCTGGATGCATTTATTCAATCAAATAAGCATAATTTAAGGTTTTGTTATATCCCTAGTGCATCCTAAATCTTTAGGCCAATGCGTAAACCATGTTTTAACAAAAACAGATGCCTCCCAGCACACAGGACAGCTACAGCTGCTCTGTGGCTCCACGTGGGACCGTCTTCTCTTTGCTTACCGGCCCATCCCCAGTTCCAAGAAAACATGAGCTTCTTAAAACAAAGTTGAAAATCTAGTGGCTTTCGAGTCAGCTGGCAGTGTTTCTGCATTTTTAAAGCAGGCTTGGATATCGGGGGCAGCTTAATGTTCACTCTGTAACTGACCTCTCTGAGCCAAGTTCAGCGTGGTGTGAGTTATCAAACCTGACAGCCTTTTGGCAAGCCTTTGAAGGCGCTCAGGCCAGACTCCCTTCCAAGCTCAGCTGGGATCAATTAGGATAAATAATAGTTCTTGCAATTGTTAGTTTCTACCATGCTTTTTCAAAGTATTTAGTGTGCAATAATGCAATTTATGGCTTACCGGTACCATGCTATCCATTCAAAACAAAATAAGATCAAATCGGAAGGTTAAAATGTCCTGAGAGTTGCAGAACAATACGGTGAGGAAAAAGTACCAGAGAGGCCAATATTATGACCATTCTTTTCTCTCCACATTTATCTAAAACATAAGTAAACATAAATACAAAACTATAATATTTCTTCAAAATTTGGATTCTCACACCAACAGCAATATTTTGACAGTCTGGTTAAAACATAAACCATAAATACACACACACACACACACACACATGCACATACACAATCAAGGACTTTTAACTGCCCTCAGCAACCAAAGAGATCTGCTAATAAACAATGCAGATTTTTACTTCTAGGACAAAAAAATGAATTTAAGCTCAAGCTACTGGTGAATAGCAAATGGAAGGTACTCTATAGAAGCTAATAGAACAATAGCAAATGATAATTTTCTATAGCAAGAGTAATGCCATATTCAATAATGCTAATGTTCTGGCTTCATGTGAACCAAGCTTTGCTTTTACTGGGTGTTTCTCTTCATGTGGCCCAGGGCAATGTATTGCAACTATTTCATGCTGAACTTTAAAACTTAGCTGTTTGTGGCCGGGAGCGGTAGCTCACGCCTGTGATCTCAACACTTTGGGAGGCCAAGGCGGGCGGAATACGAGGTCAGGAGATTGAGACCATCCTAGCTAACATGTTGAAACTCGTCTCTACTAAAAATAAAAAATAAAAAATTAGCTGGGCGTGGTGGCGGGCACCTGTAGTCCCAGCTACTCAGGAGGCTGAGGCAGGGGAATGGCGTGAACCCGGGAGGCGGAGCTTGCATCTCGCCACTGCACTCCAGCCTGGGCGACAGAGCGAGACTCCGTCTCAAAAACAAAAACAAAAACAAACAAACAAAAAAAACTGTTTGCAAGAGATTTCTTTTTTGACCTCGGTTCTTCAGTTGCTACTGGAGTCATGAAACTATAATGTCACTTCTTTAATGTAGGTTTGACTTCAGTCTGTCATAAAATGTAACTTCTTGTTTAAAACAATTGTAAGTTAAAATGTTACTCTACATTTGCCTCGTAAGTGTTTTCTGCTTCACTTGGAGTCTTCTATTTTGGCCTCACATGCTTAAATATTTTAAAAGCAAGATTTATTGTTAATAGGAATGTCTGGGTTTTTGTTTCCTTTTTCATTCGGAGATAAAAAGTTATTTGAAGTCCTATTATAGAAAACTTTTACATGAGTCACAAGAATTAAGAATTTTTTTCCAGGTAGATTTTCCCATTAAGTGAATATCTCTGTTAATTTAGAATGATAGTCAAAAATAGTATGAATACTGTGGATAATTTAATAATGTTTACATCCAAACAGTCCCTTGAATGTAATTGATCGTTGGCTCCTAAAATCAGCTAGAGTACTCTTTCAGTAATGTCCCTGGTAACTGCTAAGGATACAGTAATGCTTAGATATGCATCTTTCCTCTTCCAAAGCTAACTACTACGCCTAGATGACGTATGTGCTCTCTCCAGCTCAACCTCTAAATTTACACAGTTGTTGGAGCTGCGATTGAATTCCAAAACACAATCCATTTTGTAGAGCATATTTTAAAATGAGCACAATATATCATTTGGTTAAATAATGCATAGAGTGTTTCATTGTTCTTCAATATAAAGACTCTGAATATGGGGTGTGTTTGTGTGCGCATACATGTGCTTGTGCATGTATACACTATTAAATGACTGAAGAACATGGTATAACATATGTTCAAATTATCTTACAGATCTTTTTTTATTGCTGACTTCTAATTGAAAGCTAATGAAAAATATACTATCAAATTTAGGGTAGCAAAAATATTTAATTCTGCTTAATTTAACAAATATTTATAGCCTTAATATATGTTTTCACAGTTTGAAATATGGGAGACACAAAAGATAGAAGGCTTAGTTTCTAGTCAGAAGGGAATTTAGAATTTTCATCAAAATTTTCCATAGAAAAATAATAAAGAAGTAGCATTAAAAGATGGCTAATAATCCAAAGAGAGTGCTCACAAATAGCAGTTACCATAACAGGAAGAAGGAAGGGCTGATTACGGACTGACATATTTACGGAAGATTTCAATCACAAATGGATAATTGCCTCTAAATAATATAGACATGACTTTAGTTACAACATATTGTAGCATATTTTACTCCTGCAAATGATATTCGTCAATTATGTTATCTTGTTTATCTATACAGTTTTTCTTATACTTATTTCAATAGAAATCAATTATGCCCTGAGGAAAAGAATCTTTGATGACTCACTATGTCTATTTTGCACAGATTTCCTAAAGGCAAACACCAATAGAAATCACTCTACAGTTCAAGGCGAGGTCCAGAGTTTTGGGTTAGAAGTGTTTGCTTATAGTTTTGTCAGTTTGTTTTGCTTTTTATATAAATAACATTATTTTTAAATTAGGCATATTTTTCTTTCTTATTTTTTTCTATTAATGTTAACTTTAATATTTTTAATTCATTCTTCAGTTTTTCTTCTATTTTTTTATTTGGGGCTTACTGTATAACTTTCAAATTGACATTTTTATATAAATGCAATTAATTTAATATTCTTTAAAAATCTTCTAGTGTTTTAGCATTATCATTTTACTATTTAATGCTAATATATAAAACAAAATTAATAAAATTGTAAATCTATGATGTTACATCTTCTGCAATTTACCTTAAAATAGTTCAAAGTAAGCAGTGGCATATGTATAGGTAGAAAAGTTAATTGCAATCTATAACCTAGAGCTTTTAGATCACACTTCAAGGATGTTATCTGAAATCCACATTTTATAATTAGGTAACAAAAGCACATAAAATATTACTAACTTAATGTACACCACCAGGTAGTCTGATAGTTTGTCTCCAAAGATGGCCCTAAAGGAGCCAGCCTTCCAGATCCTGTGCAGTTTTTGCCCACAAAGAATGGTGAGATAATTCTGTACCTATACTTTAAGAAAGGCTGTTGATTTTTAATTTTGAGATCTTGGGAATGTTGAGCAGCCATGAAAGATGTCCAGTTACACCTGCTGGAGAGATTCTGTGACATACCCTAAGACCATGTGTATTAGGGTTTTATAGAAGGACAGAACAAATAGGATAGATGTATATATGGATATATATATGGATATATATGGATATGTATATATATACAGGGGAGTTTATTGAGGAGTATTGACTCACACGATCACAAGGTGAGGTCTCACAATAGGCCATCTGCAAGCTGAGCAGCAAGGAAGCCAGTCCGAATCCCAAAGCTGAAGAACTTGCAGTCTGATGTTCGAGGGCAGGAAGCATCCAGTGCAGGAGAGAGATGTAGGCCAGAAGACTAAACCAGTCTAGTCTTTTCACATTCTTCTGCCTGCTTTTATTCTGGTCGTTACTGGCAGCTGATTAGATTGTGTCCACCCAGATTGAGGGTGGGTCTGTCTTTCCCAGTCCACTGACTCAAATGTTAATCTCCTTTGGCAACACCCTCGCACACACACCCAGGAACAATACTTTGCATCCTTCAATCCAATCAAGTTGACACTCAATATTAACCATCACACCATGTAACAAAGAGAAAGGCACAGTTGTCTCCATGTTCCAGTTGAGCTTGTAACGACAGCCAATCCAGGCACTTTCTCAATGCAACTACATGAGAAATCCCAAGCGAAACAAGCAAAAAAATGAAGCGCAATTGAGAAGAACCGAAGACTTAGCAATAAAGAAACAAGTTAAAATAGGGGAAAAACAAATAAACAAAAAACAAAGGAAAACGAGCCATCACTGGAGGCTGAATGCATTACTTTCTTAGCCTGATAAAATGTATTTGCAGAAAAAAAAAAAACCTTACGATTAACGTACTTAATGGTGAAAAAGCTCATCCTGCTAAAGATCAGAAACACGGCAATAATGTCCATTTTTAGCATTTTTATTCAGCACTGCACTAAAAGACTTGGTCAGTGGAAGAAGGTAAGAAAAAAATAAATCAAAACAATACATATTTGTTTGCAAATGGCATAATAATTTATATACACAATTTTAAATAATCTGCAAAATATATCTTACAACTCATAAGTAAATTTAATAAGATTACAGGTATGTGGTAAATGTACAGCAGTCATATATTTTAATATAATAATAATAAACAATTACAAAATGAGATATAAAGACACATCTCTTAAAACAGTACTGTACTGGGTTAAATTCTCCCCCAAATTCATCTCTTGTGAATGTGATCTTATTCAGAAATAGGGTTTTTGCAGATATAATCAAGTTAAAATATGGTCATGCTAGATAGGGCTCGACCTGATAAAAAGAAAGAAATTTGGATGCAGAGACACCAGCACAGGGAGGGAAGAATACCACATGAAGACGGAGGCTGAGACTGGAGGGATGAGTCGACAAGCCAAGGAAGACAAAGATTGCCAGGAAACAATAGAAGCCAGTAGAAATGTTATGTTGTTTAATTTTTGATTTTTGATTTTTATGGGTACATAGTGGGCATATGCATTTATCAGTACCTGAGATATTTTGATACAGACATACAATGTATAATAATCACATCAGGGTAAATGGGGTACCTGTCACCTCAGGTACTTAATCATTTCCTTGTGTTACAAATATTTCAATTATACTGTTTTGGTTATTTTTAAATGTACAATAAATTATTGTTGGCTGTAGTTACCATGTTGTTGTATCAACAGGTATTAACTCTATCAAACTGTATTTTTGTACCCATTAACCATCCACATTCCGCACTCCCACTATCCTTCCAAGCCTGGTAACCATCATTCTATTCTCCATCTCCATGAGTTCAATTGTTTCAATTTTTAGCTCTCACAAAAAAGTGAGAACATACGAAGTTTGTCTTTCTGTGTATGGCTTATGTCACTTAACATAATGACCTCCAGTTCGATCCATGTTATTGCAAATGACAGGATTTCATTCCTTCTATTGCTGAATAGTACTCCATTGTGTATTTGTACTGCATTTTATTTATCCATTCAACTCTTGACAACACTTAGGCTGCTTTCAAATTTTGGAAGCCAAAAGAATTTTTGAGGAAATCAACCAGACAATTGTCAAATTTATATGGAAATACAAAGGACTTTCAATAGCCAAAATAATTTTTAAAAAGAAAAGATTTTGAGGGCTTACAGGATATGATTTCAAGGTTATAAAGCTGTGTTATAAGACAATGCAGCAAAGCATTAGAAAAAAGATGGAACAGGATATAACTGTATTAGTCCGTTCCCTCCCTACTATAAAGAACTACCTGAAACTGGGTAATTTATAAAGAAAGGAGATTTCATTTGTTCACAGTTCCACAAGCTGTATGGGAAGCATGTTTGGGGAGACCTCAGGAAACTTTCAATCATGATGGAAGGTTGAAGGGCAAGCAGTCATGTCTTACATGGCCAGAGCAGGAGGAAGAGAGAGAGGGGAGGTGTTACACACTTTTAAACAACCAGACCTCATAACCCACTCACGGTCATAAAAACAACACCAAAGGGAAAATCTGTCCCCATGAACCAATCACTCCCCACCAGGCCCCACCTCCAACATTGGGGATTTCAATTTGACACGATTTGGGTGGGGACACAGACTCAAACTGTATCAACACCCAAACACATATAGTCAATTGCTTTTTTGAAAAAGTTCAAGCACATTTAATGGGGAAAAAATTATCTTCAATAAACTAGTGCTAGGACAACTGAGTATCAGCCTGCAAGTTGTGTATCTATTCTTACCTCACCCCATCTACAAAATTAACTCAAAACGGATTATAGATTTAACATATGAGCTGAAATATAAACTTAATGAAAGAAAATGTTGGCATATATATTTATCATCTTGTATAGCACTAGCCATGCAAGAAAAAAGAATAAATTGACCTTATATGGGACTTATATATTCAAATTTTACAAAAGAAAAAACTTGGCCGGGTGCAGTGGCTCACGCCTGTAATCCCAGCACTGTGGGAGGCCGAGGTGGGTGGATCACGAGGCCAGGAAATGGAGACCACGGTGAAACCCCATCTCTACTAAAAAAATAGAGAAAATTAGCCTGGCGTGGTGGCGGGCGCCTGTAGTCCCAGCTACTTGGGAGGCTGAGGCAGGAGAATAGCGTGAACCCAGGAGGTGGAGCTTGCAGTGAGCCAAGATCGCGCCACTGCACTCCAGCCTCCACGACAGAGAGAGACTCCGTCTAAAATAAATAAATAAATATATATATAAATAACATATTAATAATGAGAAAGTAAACTGTGGTTTAGAAACTGGACAAAAAATTTGAACAATAATTTCATAAAAGAAGGTATGAAATAAGTAAATAAATGTAAACATACACAATATAATTAGCTGTCAGGTATACAGAAATTACAACTAAAGTGAAATATTACTACATAAAGAGAAAATCCCATCAAAGCAACTTTTGATGATTTGACATATAACTTTTTTTACTTTAAAATGGTGCAAAAGCAATACACATTCAGTAGAAAGCAGTAGAAAACCCTCGGCCGGGCGCGGTGGCTCACGCTTGTAATCCCAGCACTTTGGGAGGCCGAGGCGGGTGGATCACGAGGTCAGGAGATCGAGACCACGGTGAAACCCCGTCTCTACTAAAAATACAAAAAAAATTAGCCGGGCGTGGTGGCGGGCGCCTGTAGTCCCAGCTACTCGGAGAGGCTGAGGCAGGAGAATGGCGTGAACCCGGGAGGTGGAGCTTGCAGTGAGCCGCGATCGCGCCACTGCACTCCAGCCTGGGTGAAAGAGCAAGACTCCGTCTCAAAAAAAAAAAAAAAAGAAAACCCTCTTGGGATGTTAGGCAGTGGCAGGGAGCTAAGGCCACAAGATCACCAGAGTAAACAAGAGATACTCTACAGTTTGCTGTGTTGCCAGATGATTTTGCTCAACTATAGAATAATGTAAGTGTTGTGAGCCTGTTTAAGGTAGGCTAGGCTAAGCTATGATGTTTGATAGGTAAGGTGTATTAAAAACGCATTTTCAACTTGTGATATTTTCAAGTTAACAATGGGTTTATTGGGGTATAACCCCATTGTGAGTCGAGGAGCATCTAGTACTAAAATGGCTAAAAATAAGACCAACAATATGAGGTGTTAGAACGTAGAGCAACAGGAAAACACCACCAAAGAACTACCTGAAACTGGGTAATTTATAAAGAAAAGTTATTTATAACTCATAAATTGCTGATACATATAAAATATATAAAATGAAACAACTAATTTGCAAAAGACATTGTGGTATAATCACACAACCCTAGTTGGAAATAAAAGATGTGAATTACTGATACCCCAAACGACATAGATAAATCTCAAAAGCACCACTCTGAACAAAAGGAGTCAGACACAAGAGCACGCATTTATCTGAATCCATTTACATGACATCTAGGACAGGCAGAACACCAGTCGACAATGACTGAATTCATATCCATTGGTGCCTGTGTTGAGGACTGGGGAAGACTGTCTACAGAAGAGCATAAAGGAACACTTTGAGAAGATAAAAATGATCTAATTTTCAATTGTGGTGGTTACATTAATATGTACAGTTAGCAAAACTTATCAAACTGTACTCTTAATGTGGTCATTTAATTATATGTAAATCATACCTCAATAAAAGTCCATTTCTTTCAAAAATACCACAAAAAGATACCACCAACAGGGAGTAGAATCACTAAAATCTGTTAAAGATTTACCATAAGTCCTTTCTGTTGGAGATTATGTGCAGTAACAAGAAACTTTTGTATATTTTGACTGAAGGTATAAATAGCACAGCTATTTTGGAAAACAACTGTTCTATTTAAAACAGTTTATATAATGTTAAAAATAAAAATATCACATGACTCAATATCATTCTGATAAGAAAAATAAAAATGTATCTATCATAAGATCTGTACAAAAATGTTCATAACATTTCAAATATCCCCTAACTGAACATCCTAAATGTCCATTAACAGCTGAAGAGATAAAGAAATTATACTATAGTCATATAATAGAATATTACTAAACTTTAAGAAAAAACTCCTGATATATGCAACTGATGCATAGATGAATCTTAAAACATTAGGCTGAGGAAAAGCAGCCAAACACATAAGCATACAAATTAAATGATTCATATATATATAAAACTCTAAAACATAAAAACTAAACTTTAACAATAAAAATCATACCAAATCCATACAAAAACCTACATATGAATGTTTACACCAGTTTTGTTATATTTTATTTTGTTTTTTGAGACAGGATCTCACTCTGTCACCCAGACCAAAGTGTGGTGGTGCGATCTCAGCTCACTACAGCCTTAACCTCCCGAGCTCATGCGATCCTCCCACCTCAGCCTCCCAAGTAGCTAAGACTACAGGTGTGCACCACCATGCCTGGCTAATTTTCATATTTTTTTGTACTCACGGGGTTTTGCCAGGCTGCTCTCGAACTCCTGAGCTCAAGTGATCTGCCCACCTCAGCCTCCCAAAGTGCTGGGATTACAGATTGAGTCACCACACCCTGACACAGTTTTATTTTTAATTGTCAAAACTAGGAAACAACCAAGATTTCCTTCAGTGGAGGAATGGAAAAATAAACAATAGTATATCCAGACAATGAACTATTATTCAACTTAGGTGAAAGAAGAAGCTATCAAGCAAAAAATAAAAAATAAAATAAATGGAGGAAGCTTAATGTGTATTACTAAGTGGAAAAATCCTATCTGAAAATACTATTAATATATACTGTATCATTCCAAATATAAATTACTCTGAAAAAAAAAACAAAACTATGGTACAGTAAAAAGATCTGTGGTTGCCGGGGATAAGGAGAGAAAAGAGATGAATAAAAAGAGATGAATAAGCAGAACACAGAGTTTTATGGCAGTTAAACTACTCTAAATGATACTTCAATGCTAGATACATCTCACTATATACTTGTCAAAAGCCATATAATATATAAACCAAGAGTGAACCCTAATGTAAACCCTGACTTTGGATGATAATGATTTGTCAAGTTAGATGCATCAATTGTAATAAATGTACCACAGTGGTGGAGGATATTGATAATGGAATAGGCTATGCTTATTTGGGGGCAGGGGATATGTGAGAACTCCCTGTACTTAACTGCTTAATTTCACTGTGAAACTAAAACTGTTTAAAAAAAAAAAAAAGTCTATTTAAAAGGGGAAAAATCATTTTAAGGTTGCCTGACAGAAAGCATTAGTCTTTTCTACGGAGTCATGAATGACACTTTTGGGATTATGGGAATGTTCTAAATGATCGGGGTAGTGGTTACATGAGTGAATATATTTTTTTAAATGTATGCAACCATATACTCAAAATGGATGAATTTTAATTACACTTCAATAAACTTGATTAGAAATAATTTCAAAGGCATATTTTAGCAGAGGAGGGTATTAGGTAGACTTGGTAATTGTTGACTTAGAAAAAAAAAGATGTATTTGGAAATAGCAAGAATATGAAGTTCACAAGCTGTTCGTGTATTGGCAGCACTCTTATCCCCAATTAATGACCCTCCCTTATGCATGCACTTTGGGCTATATCTTTTTTTAAATTTTCATCTTTTGTGGGTACATAGTAGGTGTACATATTTATGGGAGACATGAAATATTTTGATAAAGGCATATAATGCATAATAATCCCATCAAATTAAATGGGGGTATCCATCACCTCAAGGACTTATCATTTCTTTGTGTTACAAACAATCCCATTATACTCTGTTAGTTATTTTAAAATATACAACAAATTATTGTTGACTGTAGTTTGAATGAGATCTTTGGGCCATATCTTTGTAGTGCTCGTCCACTTCATTTGACCCACGTTAAGATAGTCAGTGTAATGTGAAGCTGAGGTTTGCATTACATTTCTGCTCTGGCACTCTTATTTGGCTGCAATTACTCACTCCGATGACTCTGCACTCAACAAGAAAATTCATTAGGCTGTAATTCTGTATAGAAGGGAGACAGGTCTGAGAGAGCTACATTTTCCTAGCCATCCTAGATAAGTCACTTTCAGATCATCCCCTAGCCATTTAACACATTCACATGTGAGGAAAAGATTTCCCCAGCAGAGTCCAGCCTAAATGTTGATCCACAGTGAATTCAGTTTTAGGATGGTTTTTATGGTCTATGGAGCACTTCATATCAAAAATAATTTTTAACTAAAATGATTTTTAAATAATTTATACTTTCTCCTAGTAAACATATTTTGACATTATAATTTAAAAGAGATGGACTCAAGTGTTTAATGGGCCAAGATTTTCCTATATAGGTTAGAAATTTAGGGTTAGAAAAGATTGTTTTAAGCCACGAAGTTAAATTTTTGAATAAATTAATACCAACCAGGATTCATATTGTTGGTGTATTTTGCTTTACACCAGTAAGTTGGTAGTAGATGTATGTGGAGTTAAGTCATGGATGATTCTTAGGTTTAAATTATTTTCTTGTTTCTGTGGGATCCCACGACTTTCCCGACATCGCTCACCTCTATTATCTCTATTTATATATTTTTTTGGCTTATTTCAAAGTAAAATGGTTCTTTCTTACCCTAGTTGTTTCCCTCCCTCTCTTGATTTCTATTCCCTGGCCACGCTTTCACCTGATGAAACATGGTCCAGGGCTAGGCAAAACTCTGTGAAAAATAGTATTTGGTGTAATGATATTTCCCTTGATTTTTAAATTTCTAAGTAGAGAGTCTTGGTGTTAATATCTTCTCAGTGGAATCCATTAGACTAAGAAGTAATTATATCTCATAAAATAAAAATACTATCAAGTTTAAACTATTTTTTTTTATTTTTTGATAAGAGGAAAAAGGGGGGCAGGCATTATTTTTAACCTGCTTTTATTATGAAATACTCAAAGCATAATAGCTGACATGCCAAATAAAGTCTTTGGAAGATGATTATTAAAATCACATGGATTCAAAGGGCTTGTAGGAATGGAAAAATGACCAGTCAATATCAGGTACATCATCTTCTTATGTACTTTACTCATTTCTATTATGTGGAATCATTAAGGATAGTATTGTTAAATGTCATGCTGCAAATTAAATTTTATCATAAACCTGATTTTAATCCTTTAGTATTAGAAGGAAAAGCAAAAATTATTATTTTCTTACCACAATACTGAATACAAGTATTACCATTATTATTAATATATGTAGTGGTGATTGAGAAATTTTAAAATTAGTTTTTTATAGTAAGCTACACTTTTGATTTCTCAAGTATTTTCTACTGCTTCATGATTTAAATATTTGCTCTTCTTTGAAACACCCACTTAAAAAAAGTTACCACTTCTAGAAATGTTTAACTTCAAGTTCGTCAGTTTTAATACTTGCCTATACCAATCAAACTTAGATTTCCTATCTGGCCTACTATTCTTCCAAAAACAGGGTATAATAAGAAGTGGTTGTTTCTTCTGACTGAAATTGAACATGGTATACAGTACAGTATCCATTGTTCACCAATGTAGCCAAAGCAGGGGTAACCACAAGCTACCTGGGCCCTTCTTGTTGGCCTGTCAGAAAATATGTTACTACCATCCCACAAACCACCATATAAACTAACTTCAGCATAGTAATAAAGTCAACCAATTCTGAAAGGCTTTGACCCTAATCCTGATCATGCCAGGGGAAGGGATGGATGGTAAGGTAACAAGAGCAGAGGTTTGTTTCTGTCATATCAAATGGCTATTAGAGAAAAAGGTAGGTTCTTCTGTAATCTTGAAGCTTACAAGCTCCACAGCTTGAGGGCTGCACTCTTCTCCCAGAGCCTTTCATCCTACCCTGCCAGACCTCCTGCAGCACTGGAATGAGTGTGAAGCTTGTGAGGTTTACCCAGTGAATGCTGCACTAACAACCTGGGGTTGAAGAAAGGTGCTACTTAACCATTCATTGCTCTGATTTGTATGACTTTATTACATATGTTTCATTTTTTATTGATTTCATAGTGAAAGCTTACCTTAAAATTTATACTCCTCCCATCCATTTTTCTTCACTTTTCTTTTTTTCTATTCTATATATTTAACCTCACCTTTTTTCAAATTGTGAATATTTTAAACAAAGAGATATATATGAATGAGAGAAAATGTGAGAAAGAGCCATGAAACTACAGATACTATAAATTTCCATTAAAAATAAAATATTTTATTAGTTTTGTTCTGGTGTTGTATTGTAGTTTTACTGTAATAAAACCATATTAATTTATCAGCAACATCCAATAGCATTAGAATAGCTTAAGACTGCAAAGATAGAAAATATAGAGCACAAATATTCCACGGTGTATAATAAATTATTCCAACCATCCATGTTTAAGCCAATGTTATTTTAATAAGAAATTTTCAGATCAGCTATTTACGAAGCATAAACTATTCCCATCACTTTTATTCCATGAATTGACCTTCACAGTACAGAGCCATTTCCACATTCTTTTATTTCTCTTGGAAAATATATAGTGATTATCAAGGTAGTTACTGCAAGAGTAAGGATGAGAAAGTTACCTGAATATTACAAAAATAAAGTATCAATACATAGTATATGTAAGTTATTCTTATAACAAGCACACGTAACTTTGACAATTGAATCTTAAAATTGTCAATGGAAATAAATTTACATCAGGTGTCCTTTTTCAATAAATTGTTTCAGGAACGCGAACTGTTGTATTAAAGAGTACATTAATTCATCCTTTTTTGTCATTGCTTTTCCATGTTTTTATTGCTCTACCTTTCTTTGAGAGGCTAATATATAGAAATCGGAAGCTATTTTCCAAGGGGCAGCATCAAATATCTTGGCTTATTTGCTGTTGGCATGGGGCTGGTCAGATGTTCATGTTTTTCTTGGACTATTCAGCTGCCCCTCCAGCTTTTTGCAACATTGCTCTCCATGAATGAGCTTTGATTAAAATAATTTCATGGTTTAAACTATGATGTTGGAAAATTAACTTGTAACAATTTTAACATAAAATGATTTATTATAATCTCAGGACTGGGTATTGGTCAAGATTTCTATGTCATCTCCCATTGATTGTAGAGATCAATCATAAAGAATGTAGGGGACAAGTAATAGTTTTCCTTCCTCGACTATGACCCTTCCTGTCACTAGAAAAGATGGTCAAGGGGAGAGATTTAACAGAATAAACAGCATAGAATAATGCTAGCATATTTTGATTTAAATTTTTTTAGTAAAAATAAACGAATGTAGAAATGTATATTTCTAGATTTGCACAAAAGAACAAACAAAATCTATAAAAACGCCTACAACAATAACATTATTTGCTTATATCTAGCCAGAAATTCATAATGAGTCTTAAGAATCTTTCTTCTAAACACTGATATTCTAACTCTGGAAATCTTGATTTTGTTTAAAATTTCAAGCTACAATTTGGATATTTTCATACTTACACACATACTTGTGTGTGTGAAATAAAATAGTTTAAATTTTTATCTCACACATGCACATACACAAATGGATCATGTCAAGCTTTGTCTTAGAGAGAAGGAAAGGGAGAAGTGAAGAGAATATGAATAAAACTTTCTAGTTCTCTTTTGATTGCAGGAGTTGTTTTAATCAATGACTTCTTAGAGTTCCACTTACCAATTTAATAAAGTCAATACTTAATAAAGATAATTAAATATTGCATTAAAATATTAAAATAGTTTGGGTGCTAATATTTACTGCTTTTCATATTTGGCTAGAGTATACTTCATTATAAAATAATGATTGATAAGCAACAACATCACAAGCATGCTATGTTGAAACTGCCTACATCAAAGAAATAGAAGATTTATATGATGACTATGACTTAAAACAAATTCCTAGTTATAATTTGAAAGAGAAAAAATACGTTTATTTGAATTAATAATTACTATTATGATTAATCCATCTGTAATTGAAGTCAAGGAGAAGGGAAACTTGAATTACTAAAAGCCAAAATATTAGAATCGCCATAACAAAACATATTTTAACAATATGCCATACTGATTTTAATTATATCAATACATATTTTTCTGTCAGAAGTCCTAAGAAATGTCTTCGTATCACTGAATTGCATTTTATTTCTAAGTACTAGAAGTTGTTTGCAAAATTTGCCCTATTCAGATTTTAAATTCTCCCTGTAGTCTTTCTTTCCCTAATGACTTAGGCATATACAAAATGTGCCATACATATACTGAAACACCTTCATAATTCAAAATAGGCATTTTGAATCTCAACTATTAAAGTGTGTTTAATGTACACATAAGTTCTCAAGGACTGCTGAAATATGTGAAGTTATTTGATCCTCTAATAAGTATATGAAATCTCCATGTTTTATAGTGTATCTGTTTTCTGTTTTATCGGTCAATTCTTAACCGTCCATTGGTCTGTTTTTTATAACCTGCCCTTTTTTGAAAAAGAAACAAAAAAACCATGTTGGCTCAATGAATTCTAATTTTATAGATTATATTAAGACAGTAGAGACTGAGGGAGCCTTCTTTCTTTATAGACTAATGCAATGTAATCAAAGAATATGGAAGATCACTAACTTGCTCTATGATCCAGAAAAAGTTATTTAATCTACATGGCTTTGTTTTTTTATTGTAAAATAAATAGTTCTAACCAATAATGTCTCTAAAGTACCCTCTTTAACTCAACATTTTATGATCAAACTTTATTTTTCATTTTTTTATTTTTATAGATTTAAGGGATACACGTGCATTTTTGTAACATGGATATATTGCATAGTGATGAAGTCTAGAAGTGATATAAATGTTAATCAGAATTAATACATATTTTTGTTCCTTTGAGGGAGTTAAAAAATGAGTTAATTTACATATTTTAAAACAATAAGTGCAGAAGCAAAACAATAATTTGTATAGTTTACTAATTAATGTAAGCTGAAAAAGGTAATATAAAAAAGCATTCCCACCTTAAGAGTTCATCTGATGAGTCACTATTTCAAATAATTTTGCTATGTTTTTTAGTTTCTTCTTTTAAAAGAAAATTATTTTTATGAGTACATAGTAAGTGTATATATTAATGGGGGACATGAGATCTTTTGCTACAGGCATGCAATGTGTATTAATCACATCAAGGTAAATAGGGTTTCCATAACCTCAAGCATTCATCATTTCTTTGTGTTACAAACATTCCAATTGTAGTCCCTGAGTTATTCCAAAATGTACAGCAAACTATTGCTAACTTTAGTCATCCTGTTGTGCTTTCAAATATTAGATCTTATTCATTGTATCTAACTGTATTTCTAACCATTAACTATCTCCATTTTCCACCCCAACTTCCCACTATTCTTCTCAGCCTCTGGTAACCATGATTTTGCTATTTAGATACACTATTCATCTTTGCCAGCTCACTCATGCTGGAGCTCTATTTATACTCCCAAACATAGTTTATCCAATAACAGCAAAATGTCATTTAGTTGTTGAACTACCCAATCTCCATATAAATTTTTGTCAAAGTTGCATTTTTAAAAGTGATTGACCATTGATTTTTTTTTTTCAAATATTTTCTTCACTTGGATCACAAGCAACAACCAACCAGTGGAAAGTTTTGCAAAATTCTTGGCTTTCTGTACCAACATAAGAGCAGATGGATATTTCCCCACTACAGATGAAACAAATGTTTCTCTTTGGATAGGTTTTCCCATTAAACAAACTTTTGCCATTGAAATCTATGTTTAGATTTGGTCCGTTGGGACATCACAAAGTTAAATAGATGCTTGCTGAAATATGTTTTATTTTTGCTGACTCAGAAACATGTTAATTGTTCTGTGAATTTAGTAACAATCAGCAAGTATTTTTTAAAATAATTACTTTGTCAAAAGGTGGTACTTCTGAGGTTTGATTATTTTTGGCATATGAAGTAGGCTTCACTCTTACTAACATTACTTAAGCTATCTGCATTTCTTTTCCCTGAATATGAATGAGTCTTTTCAACATTTTTGGTGATGAACAGGATCACACTCTGCTCAAATTTGTTCAAAGAGAAGTCCAAGACTAGCAAAACACGTAACTGTTACTTAATTTAAAAGGCAAAGGAAAACAAAACAAAACAAAATCTTTCAAAAGTTCACACCTATATTTATTTTGGGCAACTTGCCCCTTCTTGACCTCAGTTTCCTGTGTGTAAAATGATGAGTTTGCATTAAATGATTTCCAAAGTCTCTCCAGCCCTTAATTTCTAGGACTCTGTGACCCCATTTACAAGCCTCACTAAGCTAATCTACTACAGATGTATTCTTATTCACTTTCAGTGCCAATAAACATTAGCATTGGGAAACAGCTAATAACAAGCTAAATGTTTCTGATGGTGCAAACAGAGATTGATATAAATGAAAGCACAGTTTGGTTCTCACTAGATAGAACTGAATTTGTTTAGTCATTCTTTTTGTTAGCCATTACATATAAAGTTGGAATTCCCACCTAAGTTCAGTGTATTATCCCTGTTCTCTTTTCCATCTCCACTTTACTTTTGATTTTCTATCATATTCTGTAGATTAAAATGAGTTGAGAAAAGCACTGGTTTAAGGAAAGAATCATTTGTTCTTGTCCACACTTCATATCTTCTCTTTTCCTGTACCCAAATGCTCTGATGCCCCATGTATGGTTATAAGGCATATGCTTCTTAGAAGTCAATGTGGTTACAAGTTAAGAATGAAATGACCCATAGCTAACCCTGCTTTTGCATTTTGCCTTCAACATATCCATTCCTTCCTTCTCCTTTGTCAGTAAACCTCATCAGACAAAAAATATTTCCAATCTCAGAAAATTAAATCAGTCAAGATAATGCTTTCTCTTTCCAGAAACTATGAAATTTGCCCATCTCTCTTGCTCTGTGACTTAGTTATAGACAATAAGAGTAACAGGTAAGTCTGCTGGAGAACTGTGGGGCTGGCTTTACCTTCCCTAATGGAGGGAACCTTGATATACACCCCACTGACTTCTCCCTTCTTGTTTTGATACCTAGAGTTGTAGTCACCATCTTGTGATCATAAAGGCCAAGAGAAAAACAGATGTAAAGAAGGCCTCATGCCGTTGAATAGCTGAACCAAAATTACAACAACCATTAATATCTAAACTTTTCTTCATATCAGAGAAAATCAAGACATTTGTTTGTAGAAGATGCAGTGCTGGACGTCCTAGATATCCCCATCAGGATTGAGATAGTTATTCTCCCAGCTGCTATGAAGATTATGTGTTGATATCTCTCAGAGGTCAAGACCTCTTCCAGAATTGTTATCAGCTGAGGAATGCTTCCCCATCTAAGGAGATGTCTCCTTCTTGGGGAAACCCACATCTAATGACTATTTGGTATGGAAGTATAACAATCTGAGTGACTCTCGTCAAAACAAGATAACTCTGAAAGGCCCTCTCTTCTGTGAGGCATCCCTCAAACTTGACTGAGTCCTTGTTATATATAAAACTCACTCCAACTTTCCTTCTACCCAGAGTTCTGCTTCCTTAATTTCCCATAAGGTGAAGCTTCTGAGAACACTCCCTGTGAAAACTTCTAACACTAGTCTCTGTCTCACAGCTTCTGACAGAAAGCAAATTACAAAATTGTAAAATGTACTTTTAGATTTTCTGTTATTTGTGGCCAAAATTATTATTGTTATTATTTTGAGATGGAGTTTCACTCTTGTTGCCCAGGCTGAAGTGCAATGGCACGATCTCCGCCCCCCGGGTTCAAGCTATTCTACTGCCACAGTCTCCCTTGTAGCTGCGATTATAGCCATCCACCACCATGCCTGGCTAATTTTGTATTTTTAGTAGAGATGGGGTTTCTCCATGTTGGTCAGGTTGGTCTCAAACTCCCAACCTCAGGTGATCCGCCTGCCTCGGCCTCCCAAAGTGCTGGGATTCCAAAATTATTCCTAACTTGCACGTAAGTATACGAGCAAATTGGGAGACTGGTAAAACTAACTGGCAGACTCCCACAAAAGAGACTTTGTAGTGTGATGAAAACACATGATCTTTCCTGAAGGTTGGGTTCAAATCCAGGCCTAGTCGCTTGCCAGCAAGGTAAAGTTAAGCAAAATATATAAGCCTCTTTTAGTCTTGTTTTCCTTAAGTGTTAAGAGAACTAATAATACTTTCATATTTACTTAATTTTATAATTTCTGGTGACTAATAAGGAGGTAATATGTAATGCATCCAACACATATAATCATTTGTTGAAAATTCTTTGTGAAGACTCAAAAAAGTAACATGTAACATGTAAATAGCATATAACATGTAAAGTTTCCACTCTATAAATAGTAGCTATGCTAGTATATTAATTTTTTTTTTTTTTTGAGATGTAGTCTCACTCTATTGCCCAGGCTGGAGTGCGGTGGTGCCATCTCAGCTCACTGCAACCTCCGCCTCCCAGGTTCATGCCATTCTCCTGCCTCAGCCTCCCGAGTAGCAGGGACTACAGGCGCCCACCACCACGCCTGCCTAATTTTTTTGTATTTTTAGTAGAGACAGGGTTTCACCGTGTTAGCCAGGATGGTCTCGATCTCCTGACCTCATGATCCACCCGCCTAGGCCTCCCACAGTGCTGGGATTACAGGCGTGAGCCACCATGCCTGGCCGCTAGTGTATTAATTTTAAAATTGTATTTATGAGTGAAACGAGTCTAAAAATATATTTCCAGATTTGAGTACCTAATAGTCTATTATATAAATAGCTGGTTTGCATTTATTATCTTTCACATTTCCATTTCATTTTAAAAGAAAATACATGTGACCCAGGGTACCCACTGGGATTTATGAAGAGGCAAAAGTGGGGAGATTTAAGAATTTAGGAATGTCAGGAGTGGGCATACATAGAGGTATCTCTGGGCACCCTTATCCACTTTGCACAGCCTTTTGCACAGTGGGTGATGGTGCTCCTGGAGGAGATCCACGGAGCACAAAGTACAAGACCTGCTTCTGCCCAAGAGAATCAGAAACTGAGACTTATGTGGGTCTCAGGGGATGGTACTAAATCACTCATGAGAAATTCACCACTATAATCTCATCACCTCCCACCAGGCCCCACCTCCAAAACTGGGGATTATATTTCAACATGAGATGTGGGTGTGAACACAGATTCAAACTATATCATTCTTCCTATGGCCCTGCCCAAATCTCATGTCTGTCTTATATTTCAGAATACCAACATGCCTTCCCACTCCCAAAGTCTCAACTCATTCCAGCATTAACTCAAAGACCAAAGTTCAAAGCCTCATTTGAAACAAGGTAAGTCCCTTCTGCCTATGAGCTAGTAAAATAAAAATAAAATTCTAAAAATTAAAAAAAAAAAAGTTAGTCACTTCCAAGACACAATGATGGTACAAGCATTGGGTAAACATTCTTATTCCAAAGCGGAGGAATCAGCTAAAAGAAAGGGGCTACAGGTCTTAGGCAAATCTGAAACTCAGCACGGTAGTCATTAAATCTTAAAGCTTCAAACCAATATCCTCGGATTACATGTCTTATATCCAGGGCACACTGATACAGGGGTGGGCTCCTAAGGTCTTGCCCAAGTGCCACCCCTCTGGATTTGTAGGATTCTGCCCCAGAGGTTGCTCTCACAGGTTGTTATGTGCCTGCAGCTTTTCCACAGCAAACTGCCAGTGGATCTACCGAGTCTGGAGGATGGTGACCTTCTTCTACAGCTACACCAATGAGAACTCTGTCTGTGGGATCTGACCGACATTTTCCCTCTGTACTACCCTGGTAGAAGTTTTCCATGAGGACTCTGCCACTTCAGCAGGCTTCTGCCTGGACACCTAGGCTTTCCTATACATTCTAGGAAATGTATGCAGAGGTTCCCAAGCCTCAAACACTCTTGCACTCTGTGCACCCACAAAGTAAACACCATGTACAAGCCACCAACACTTATGGCTTGCACCCTCTGGTGCTGTGGCCTAAGCTGTTCCTGGACCACTTTGAGCCACTGCTGGAGCTGAAGCTGACAGGATACAGGGAACCATGTCCTAAGGCTGTGCAGGGCAGCAGGGCCCTGGGCATGGCCCACAAAACCATTCTCTCCTCCTAGGCCTCAGGGCCTGTGATGGAAAAACCTGCCCCTTAGATCTCTGAAATACCTTCCAGGCCTTTTTTCCCATTGTCTTAGTTACCAGCACTTGCTTTCTTTTCACTAATGCAAATTTCCATAGCAACTGGTCACTCAGCAACCTACTTGAATTTTCTCCTGAAAATGAGGTTTTCTTTTCTACTATATGACCAGGCTTCAACATTTCCAAACTTTTACACTTTGCTTCCATTTTAAATATAAGTTCTAGCTTTAAATCATTTATTTGCTCCTGCATATGAGTATAGGCTGTTAGAAGCAGCCATACCACATCTTGAATGCTTTGCTGCTTAGAAATTTCTTCTGCCAGATACCCTAAATCATTACTCTTAAATTCAAAGTTCCACAGATCTCTAGGGTGGGGGCATAATGCAACCAAGTTATTCACTAAGGCATAACAAAAGTGACCTTTGCTCCAGTTCCCAGTACGTTATTTATTTCCATCTGAGACCTTGGTAGCCTGGACTTCACTGTTTATATCACTATTATTATTTCTGTCACAATCAATTAACCAATGTCTAAGATGTTCTAAAGTTTTCTTCATCTTCCTGTCCTCTGAGCTCTCCAAACTCTTCCAACCTCTACCTGTTACTCAATTCCAAAGTTGCTTCCACATTTTCAGGTATCTTTATAGCAACGTCCCACTCCTCAGTACCAATTTTCTGTATTAGACCATTCTAACATTGCTATAAAGAAATACCTGAGACTGAGTGATTTATAAGGAAAGAGGTTCAATTGGCTCATGATTATACAGGCTTTACAGAATGCATTGTAGCATCTGCTTCTTGAAAGTTCTCAGGAAGCTTCCAATCATGGCAGAAGGTGAAAAGGGAGCAGGTGTGTCTGTCACATGGTGAAAGCAGGAGCAAGAACAAGAGTGGGGAGGTGCCAAATACTTTTAAGCAAAATAATCTTCTGATAACTCATTCACTATCAAGAGGACAGTAGAAAGAGGGTGATTTCCTCTTTCATTCACTCATTTATTCATTCATTCAACCATTCATGAGAAATCTACCGCCATGATCCAATCACCTACCACCAGGCCCCAACTCCAACATTGGGAATTACATTTCAACATGAGATTTGGGTGAGGACACATATTCAAACTATATCACTGACCTGGAAGCCACTTAATTCCTTTCTGCATGCCACCATGCTGTGTGTGTAATAGTGAAGACTCAATTCTTCCTCTGAGTCATGAGAACTGCATGGCCAAAATATCAAAAATCATCTTTCACTTTTTATATTAAAACCAAAAAACAGGTTTCAGGAGGGTCATGTCTTAGAGTCTAGGGAAAGAAATGCTGTAAATTTTACTACGGATGCAATGCTGACCAGAAAAAAAAAATTGTTGAAAAAGTGAAGCTCATTCACTGTAGCTGATGTGCCCCCACTTGCTGTGTAATTTGCTTGTAAAACAAATTTTCTCTTCCCTCAAGAATTTATGGTCTGATGGAGAAGGGAATCATTAGAGTTCTATGTAGTGAGATATCCTCAAGGGGTGTATTAGCCTTTTACCACCACTGGAATCTGGACAGATGAAGACAGAGTGGCAGGAAAGTTGTAGTAAGGTTCTGTTTCTGCTAGGAGCCACAGGTCCTCAGGAAGCAACAAGTACTGGGCAGACTTATACTGTAGCTGGGCTCTAGCTCTATACCTCTAGAATAAAGATTACAAATTAGCAACTTGAAAGCTAAATCTGGCCCACAGATATGTTTTATTTGGCTCTTATGCTGTTTTAGAAAATATTACCAACATTTAAAAGTGGGAAGTTTTACAAAAACACCCAGATTTCTGGATTCTGTTAAAAAATTTCAAAGATCTGGCAATACTGAGCTGACATTCCTATATGACGACAATTGGCTGGATCTATGTAGCTTCTCTCCAACAAGCAAAGAATGTGTTCTTGTTTAACACAGTCCCCACCACTCCCTAATATTCTCCAATCCTGGACCTGAGTGTCATTTGCTATGTATTGCCATATTTGCCATGAAGTTTTACACTGTAGAGAATATAATTTTTTTGTAGAAGACTATGCTTTAATCAAGATCAGGATAATATAAAGTGAGATCTTAAAGTGGAAAAAAGATAAATGTCCAACAATGATAGACTGGATTAAGAAAATGTGGCACATATACACCATGGAATACTATGCAGCCATAAAAAATGATGAGTTCATGTCCTTTGTAGGGACATAGATGAAACTGGAAACCATCATTCTCAGCAAACTATCGCAAGGACAAAAAACCAAACACCGTATGTTCTCACTCATAGGTGGGAATTGAACAATGAGAACACATGGACACAGGAAGGGGAACATCACACACCGGGGCCTGTTGTGGGGTGGGGGGAGGGGGGAGAGATAGCATTTGGAGATACACCTAATGTTAAATGACGAGTTACTGTGTACAGCACACCAACATGGCATATGTATACATATGTAAGTAACCAGCACGTTGTGCACATGTACCCTAAAACTTAAAGTATAATAATTAAAAAAAGATATTTCCTTATCTAGGTGAGAAAAAATCATACACATTTAATGCTTTTCAATTTGCATTATAGATCTAGCCCTGAATCAGGGAAAATCCTCACTCTTTCTTGAAGTTTCATAAAGAAATAACAATTTGGTAAAAAGATGACTTTTTTTTTCTTTGAGATGGAGTCTCGTCCTGCTGCCTAGGCTGGAGTGCAATGGTGCAATCTCGGCTCACTGCAACCTCCGCCTCCCAGGTTCAAGCAATTCTCTTGCCTCAGCCTCCTGAGTAGCTGGGATTACAGGCAAGTGCCACCATGCCTGGCTTTTTTTTTTTTTTTTTTTGTATTTTTCGTAGAGACGGGGTTTCACCATGTTGGCCAGGCTGTTCTCGAACTCTTGACCTCATGATCCACCCTCCTTTGCCTCCCAAAGTGCTGGGATTACAGGCATGAGCCTCCGTGCCTGGCCAGATGACCCTTCTTTAACCACATAATATTGACTATGGGATAGGCTTTGGCATATAATAAGTGAATGAATGAATGAGTGAGTTAGAACAGAAAATAATCGAATACCAACCCATTTCTCACATCGCATAAATCATGAAGGTTCTGAGGAAGGCTCTCTGATCTTAGGTTGTAAAAGAAACGTGTATATTTTAAATCTCTGCAGGGATATTGACACCTCTCCACCAGCTGAGAACACCACACAAAATATGAGGGATCTTTGTTTCCAAAAGATGCCCATTAGATTCTTTTATAATATCAACCAATAGGGACTTTGAAGGACATGTCCCAGGAATTTATGATTGACCTTGTCCTGTTCATTATTTTTTTAAATCAAGAGCTAATAAAGACATGGACTATTTACTTAACATATTTTTAGATGACAGTATTTGGGGAAAGAATGCCTCCAAGGTAGATTGCAGGTTCAGGTTCCAAGACTAGAATTTTAACCACACCACTGATTTAGTTTGTAGGTTCAGTCCACACCATAAATGGAGATTTAAAAAAATAAAATACAGGAAACGAGAGACACGACTCAAGAAGAGACCCCTTAAAAAATATGTGGGAGAAAGCCCAACAGAAATGAATGGTGTCATATGGCCTTCAAGAAAACCTAAATAATGTTAAGGTATTAATAGACATATAGAATTTAAGGCTGGGCATGGTGGTTTATGCCTATAATCCCTGCATTTTGAGAGGCCCAGGTGGAATGATCATTTGGGCCTAGTAGTTCAAGAACAGCCTGGGCAATATAGTGAGAACTTGTCTTTGCAACAAATTAAATAATTAACTGTGATGGTTAGTATTGAGTATCAACTTGATTGGATTGAAGGATGCAAAGTATTGTTTCTGGGTGTGTCTGTGCAGGTGTTGCCAAAAGAGATTATCATTTGAGTCAGTGGACTGGGAGAGGCAGACCCACCCTCAATCTGGGTGGGCACCATCTAATCAGCTGCCAGTGTGGCTAGAATGAAGCAGGCAGAAGTTGGAAAGAGCAGACCTGCTGAGTCTTCCAGCCCTCATCTTTCTCCCGTGCTGGATTCTTCCTGCCCTCAAACATCAGACTCCACGTTCTTCAGCTTTTGGACTCATGGACTTACACCAGTGGTGTGCCAGGGCCTCTTGAGCCTTTGGTCACAGACTGAAGGCTGCACTGTCAGCTTCTCTACTTTTGAGGTTTTGGGACTTAGACTGATCCACCACTGGCTTCCTTGCTCCTCAACTTGCAGATGGCTTCTCATGGGACTTGACTTTATGATCATGTGAGTCAATTTTCCTTAATAAACTCCCTTTAATATATACACATATTGTATTAGTTCTGTCCCTCTAGAAAACCCTGACTAATTAATACATTAGCCAAGCATGGTGGCATGTGACTGTAGTCCCATGTGTCAGGAGGGTGAGGTGAGAAGATTGCTTAAGCCTGGGTGGCAAAAGCTACAGTAAACTGAGACCAACCACTGCCCTCCAGCCTGGGTAACAGCGCTCAAAAAAAAAAAAAAAAAAAATGCTAGCCCTTCCACACGGTGTATGTGTCAAACCTTTTCCAGTTGGTATTTTCATGTCTTAGTATTGCAAATGTTTCTGTGCATGCACGTGTTGTGTGTATGGTGGTGGTAGTGGTGGTGGTGGTGGGGTGTGTGTGTGTGTGTGTGTGTGTGTGTGTGAGAAAAAGGCAATACAGGAATGGCAGAAGCAGAAATACTGAGTCAAAATCATGTCACAGGAAAAACATTATGTAAATTGGGATTTATTACTTGTACAAATGATACGAAAGCCATGCGTAAGTTTTATTCAAAAGGATGATTAGGTTTAGAGTAATTCGATCTATTTCCTCTGTAGCTCTGAGAGGTAAAAGTAATATTAAAGAATAAAAGTTTAACATAAGAATTTTTTTTCAAAATGGAATCATCCCCTCACCTAAAATAAATAGATAAAATAGACTATCAAAGGGAAATTATTTGTTGTTACTGCCCTTTTCTTGCCCAATCGAGGCTTGGAGAAGTATCAGACTATATGATATTTAAGATCCCTCCCATCACTGGGAACATGTCATTTGATGAAAATAAAAAATGAAAGAAAAATGTTTGGTCCTCGACCTTTTAAATCCAGACACTTGATGGTTGTTACCACTTTACATCAGATCGACCTTACTTTCACGGAAAATTGTCATTTTTTGGCCACTCAGCATCCAAATGAACTTTCTCTTTCTGAGATATTTACTCTCATTACCTCCTGACAGACTTGGCCAATAAGATGTTCCTGCCTAAGACTTTGAATCTGGAAGGGGGAACACAGAGAATATGAGCAACTAAGAATTATTCACAGCACAGCACAGCAGTGCTGACAGCATTGACAGTCTTGTGGTGCCAGCAAGAATCCAAAAGAAGTGTCCTACATAAATTCCCTTAATCATTGACCATTTAATGAGGCTGATTCAGCCTCATAAAAATTTTGTATGCTTCTTCATACAATTTTTAATTGTGCTGCAAAAGTTAACCAGAGACAATTTCTGTTGCTTGCACGCAGTAAGTTGACTAAGCAAAAAAAATTCAGGAGAGATTATTTTATAGAAGTCAATGCAAATCCATTAATTTACAAGAAGTAAAATTACAAGTTCACTTTGCTGCCTTATGGCCAGCATATTCTCTTACAAGAGAAGTCTATATGGCAATCTGTGTTATGATCAGAAGATCTGGGAAAGATGGAATCTGTGAAAGAGTTTTATGACACACAGTTACAATTGATCACAGGATCAAACACTAAAACTCTAATATATATATTTATTCTTATTAGCAAAGCTTTTATGCTATGGAGGAAAAAGAAAAAGAAATAAGAAATTCTGAGTTTCTCTAAACTTCCAGTATGTGGATAAGCTAAAAACTATGTCCTCTTGGATTCCCCATTTTAAATATTTCATAATAATGCATTATAATCGGTACATGTTAATATCAATTTTTTCTTTTGCTGTTTTTGAAGTGGTATGAAGCACCTGGAATAAGGTTTCCTTATCATCCATTTAATTATTATTGTCCTATAATACACTTTTCAATACAGCAACTACTTTTTATGATTTGGGATTACTTTTAATATTGTTAGATAAAACCTATAGTTGATTGTGTGCCTCTAGAAGAACTTCAAAAGAACAATATAAATCTTGCTAACAATAACTCATTATGGTCAGTGTTTTTCCAGGGTAGTTATTTATCTCAACTACTCATGATGTGAACCTCTTTTAAAATTTGAATAATTGCCCTCTCTGTCAAATACAATATTGTTGTATTTTTACTGATTACATTAAGAATTAGGCAAGATTAAGAATTTTTTTGTGCCATCCTTATTTCTTAAGAACTTAACTGTTGTTGAACAAACAGTATGTGTGTCAGTTATTAAATGTATTCTAAATTCATGAAATAAGAATGTACATATAGCATAGTGGGAAAAACACAGGTCTTAGAATCATATACCATAGATTTACATTTCAGTAGTGCTACTAATGTATTCTTTGATCTTACGTCAGTCAGCAAACACAACTGAAATCAAGTGGTAACTCTATGTTCCTCCTTTGTGTAATAAGTATTTTTACATGTTTGAGATCAAATGATATAGTGTGTTAAAATTATTTATAAGCTAAAATATTTTATAAATAGCTGTACTTATTAAAAATTCGAGATTAATAAGTTGTTACATAAAACACACGTAAGCGATCCAATGTTAGGAAAATATATTTAGCTTTCTCAAAATTTTATTTGGTAAAGCACAGTTTCCTACATTAACTATCCAGCTATCTGTCGTGTTTTTCGTGATCATCACAAATGGATTCAGACTGGCTTCCATATAAGAACACTCATAAATTCTAGGAATGCCAGAAGTTCCTGTCCTCAACTATCTAATTGTATTCTTTAGATAACTTCACATATTATGAAGATATTACTTCCTTATAAAAAACTTCGTATAAATTATTGATACACTCAACACATGGATGGAAAGTGTTGGGTATTACTTTAAGGGAATTACATGAAATGAAACACAATGCAATCTCAACAGGTAATGAATTGTATATTTTCATTTATAAAATATTCACAAGATTACAAAATTGTAGAGGAGGAGAATAGATTAATGGTCATAGGACTTAGTTGTTTCAGGGGAAAGAGGTGGGTATGGTTATAAAGGAATCATGATTCCTATGCTGCTGGAACTGTTATGATTGGAGTCGTGGTTACGGAAGGCTACATATGTGCTAAAATTGCATAGAACTGCATGTGCACATGTTTATATATGTTTTAATGTTTATGGTCATACAAGATGTCACCATTTGCAGAGTCTAGGTGAAGGGTACATGGGGGCTCCTTGTATGTTTTTTGTAACTTTCTGTGAATCTATACTTATTTTAAAATATAAAGTAAATAAAATCAACAGTTTTTGTCTTCTACTTCTTATTTATAACTCATGATACAGAGTAGGCATTTTTTTCTATGCATTGACAACTTCTCATATTCCTATCTAAGCTTGGACCAACTCCCAATATTTTATCTTTTGTGCTTTCAATATCTGGAAAGAAATCCTGAGATTTCCTTTCATGTGAAGGTTTTTGCGGACATCACTTTTTCTCAGACATCTTCATAACTGCCTTCACAACCACTTTTATTTATTTATTTTTATTTATTTTTATTTTTTGAGATGGAGTCTCACACTATCGCCCAGGCTGGAGTGCAGTGGTGTGATCTTGGCTCACTGCAACCTCCACCTTCCGGGTTCAAGCGATTCTCCTGCCTCAGCCTCCTGAGTAGCTGGGATTACAGTCGCCTGCCACCACGCCTGGCTAATTTTTGTATTTTTAGTACAGACGTGGTTTCACCATCTTGGCCAGGCTGGTCTTGAACTCCTGACCTCGTGATCCACCCCTCCCCCCCACCTTGGTCTCCCAAAGTGATGGGATTACAGGCGTGAACCACCGTGCCTGGCCCACAACCATTTTCTTAATTTACATTAATAACTTCATCTTCAATGAGCGTCTTTGACTGCATACTAAAGTCTCTCAAACATCAGCTGTGTCAATATTTTCACCCTTAGCTATTTCTTCTATAACTTTGCTTACATTTAATTTAAATTTTACTTTGTGTTACCAATTTTTTTTTTTCCTACACCTTTACCTTTGTTGACCAACTCATTTTTTTTTTGCTTATCCTTTTGTTGTAAGCTGTCACCAACTTCCATCACTGGGAAATAAGGAGGGAACACAACTACATGCCTTGGTATTTATGGGTAAATTGAGTAACAGATCTTCATTGACCAATCACTGACAGACTTCGAAAGAAATGACACCATGATTGGTCACTGATAATGATGTACGGTGATTTGTGCACTGCAGGGCTAGCAGTAAGGTTTGTCCTTTAAGCAATTTCTTCCAGGTAATATATCCTGGTAATTAAAATTTGAACCTCGTTGCCAGGGGACTGATGTTATTTAACTAAATAAGGCCTGATAATTCAAATCTGTGTCTATCAGAACTAAAGAAAGCAAGGAGTTTCTGGCTATAGACAGAGCTATATGTATACAAGTCCTGGGTTACAAAGTCAGATGCATTTTTTACTAGAATTTTCAATTTTAAAAATTTGATAAACATTGGTAAGGATGGCATCTGAATAATGTTGTTATCTACATTTCCAGTTACACATCTGTATTAGCTATTTTCACACTGCTATGCAGAACTACATGAGACTGAGTAATTTATAAACAAAAGAGGTTTAACTGACTCACAGTTCCACATGACTTGGGAGGCCTCCAAAAACTTACAGTCATGGCTGAAGGCAAAGAGGAAGCAAGGCACATCACACATGGTGGCAGGAGAGAGAGAGAGAGAGAGAGAGATGGGGGTTGGGGATCTGCCAAACACTTTTAAACCATCAGATCTCCTGAGAACTCACTCACTATCATGAGAACAGCAAGAGGAATTGCCCCCATGATCTAATCATGCCCCACAAAGTACCTCCTTTAACACTGAGGATTACAGTTTCAAGATGAGACTTGGATGGGAACACAAAGGCAAAGCATATCAACATCTCAAATGCACCTTATACACCAATCATACTATAAACATTTTCTACTTCCCTGAACATACCTTGAGTTTCGTGAAATTGCTCAGGCTGCAACCTCCATCGGAACTAACATCGCTTATTTACTGGGTGAACACCTTCTCATCTTTCAACATGTCCTTCAGGAATGTGCTCCCAGTGACAGCCTTCAGGGGCCCTTTTCCCCATCCTTGCCATCTATTTAAAAAGGAACCAGCCTCATTCTACCCATCTGCCTTTTTCTAGTCAGTAGAAACTATGGGGCTTGTTCCCAGCAGTAGCATTGAAACTCTAATTAGGAATTTTTAAAAATACTAACTCTAATATAAGTCATGGTCATGTATGCATGGAAAACTCATGCTAGTCTGTCTACATATTTTAAATGGGCAAAAAGTGTGAAAAAAGAATATGTATCTGTAATTGTGTGCACACACAAGTGTTTTTTAAAGCAAAATCACAAGATTATGAAAAATATTTTGACATGATTAAGAGACTGGCTTAAGAAAAAGTAAACATAAGAGAAAATTTATTTTTGGATGAAAAAATATAAACAGTAGGATTCTCCAGGGATAAATTCTACGGCCAATTTTAATACCACCTTAATTAAATGTCCTTTGGTGTCATTCAGAAACAGAACACTTGGTTAGACAAGCCATTTCCTTGGCCCAATATGGCAATTTATTATGAAATCTTTCTAAAGGTTGGGCTGTAAACAGCCATGATGTGAAATATTAATAATTTTTTAGCTACAACCAGAGGGATTAAGGTATTTACCAGAAAATCTATTATTAAAGATATGTCTATATGCAGAAGTGAATTTTTAATAAATCACACTGATATTATACTTTTTAAATTAAGGTTATGAATTATAGCAGCTGAAATAGACTGCACCATCTTATCAATTCTACTTTTAAGCATTCTTAATTATTCATTAATTATAGCACTTGTATTTAAAAGATATTGCTTAAATCTGACTGATACCACATATTTGATCATCTTGAATATATCCATACTACAATAATTAAATTGATTTCTACTCTTTAGGAATTTTATCAGTTTTCAGGACGTTTAAGAGAATGAAAGATTAGCAAAAAATTAAGTAAAGGAAAATGATTTGGCTGGAAGCTTGCTATGAAATAGACTTACTGGGGAGAAAAAAGATGATTTTTCTCTCAGTATCTCTTCCTTTACTAAATGCTAAAATAAATACCTCAAGTCATTTTCTGCCTTAAATATTGTAATTGCCAAGATATATCTGCACATTTTAATTTATATTGTGGGGTACAATTTGCATACACTTTCCAATAATATCTTTTTAAAAGATTTCCCATAAAATAAGTACTGTAGAGGAAAAACACTTTCAAATTAAATACATATTGTTTTAAACAATTTTAAAGTATTAATCAGTTGAAACTATTTGTTTAAAATGATTTAATTAATGTATTAATTTAGTAATGCATTTAGTAATATAGACTCAATAGATATTTACTATAGTAATTTTCTTAGTCTATCAGATTATAAACAACAGAAATTTATTTCTCACATTTTGGGAAGTTGAAAAGTCCAAATCAAGGTGCCATCAAATTTGGTGCCTCGGGAAACCTGTTTCCTGTCTTCTCACTATGTCTCCATATGGTGTAAGGGACAAGGGAACGCTCCATGGTCTCTTTTATAAGCAGTCCCATTTGTGAGAGCTCCACCCTTACCACCTAATCACCTCCCTAAGTCCCCACATCTAAATACCATCGCACTGAGACTCAGGTTTTATTTCACTGTATGAATTTTGAGGACACACAAGCACTCGATTTATTGCATTAAGGTTGTGTTATTTGACACTGGGTGTTTCATGTTTTATAAAGTATTAACAGAATTTCTTTAATGTATTAGATTTGTCTTTAAATTTTCTACAATTTGTTTAGTTTGTGAAGATATATAGACAAATTTTATATTTTTTCCAGGAATAATTTCATAGGTGAGTACTAAATTGTAAATCCAAAGACTAACAACACCTACATAAGATGTATCAAATCATTTGTTAATAATCTATGTTGATTTTTCTATAATAAATTAAGAATGGCATTGACATTCAGATCAAGGCCATATTCTCTACCAGTAATTAATATAAACAGAATCATAGCAAAACTATGTTTTGTAATTTACTACAATATATAAATTTCTCCCCAATTCAAATTTTTTCAACATGCATTGGACTTAATTGAAGGTCTTAATCACTTTTTTCTATGTTTTATTCATTCTTCACTCTTCTGTATTATTAATTGTGCAAGACTTCATAGTTGTGATTAAAAATCAAAGCATTTAAAGGTTGACAGAGTAAATGAAAGTCTATACAAGCATTACTAATAAGTTTTCTTACTCTTACTAGGATAATTTTCTTTTGTTTTATAATGCAAATGAAAGGATGGACATTTAGAAAACGATTATGAGCCAGGCCCCTTTCTGCCATTGTATATAATTATTTTCATCACAATGTGAATAGCTATTTTAATCTCTATTTTACTAAGGGGAATTCTGTCCTGAAAAATGTTCGCTGTTTGGCTCTAAAATGATATAGACCAGAAGATAGTGTGTCTGAAATCTGGGTCTCAGATCTCTGTGAATTCTAGGCTCATGTGTTTTTACATATCACCTTTAGTCAACTGATGAAATGTTTTAGAAGCAGGCTTAGTCTCTTATCTTTCATTGTGTTCTTCCCACAGAGGGGGGTAATGGCTCCTTTATATTTCATTCAATGTAATAGGCTTCTAGATTAAAACAATGAAACTGACTCCAGAAAATAAAAGTTTAGATACATTGAAACTGCTAAAGCATAATGCAAAGCATTTTGAGGACGGGACTTATCATTAATCCCAGATTATGATAATAATTTTATAGGACAACAACAGAATGTGCATATCACAGAATTGAAATCAAGAGGATTATAGAATCTCAGAGGGAAAAAATGGAGCGTGGGATCACCCATTCCAACTTGTCTTAGTCTATTGGTAGATAGTGCTAGAACCTGGATGCCTGGATATTTGCTTTTTCAATCTTTGACATGGTCATTTTCCTGGGGCTGTTTTGTATGAGGGGGGATGATATGAACATCTGGAAATAAGATGAACCTCATCACATGCTGGGAGGGCACATCTTCTGGCACCTAATAATTCATATCAGCTCCAGAGGACATTTTGTTTGAAACAGTTTTATTTGGAAAGGCAGTTTCCAATAATAAACTTTTTAAGTCCATGGGCATACAACTACTACATTTGAAGCAAGACATTCCACATACATTATGTTTAAATTGTATTTTAGATGTATCTGAAAATGGCCAAGTTTCAATTCAACACGTATTGTTTGAGTGCCTTATTCAAAAACAAAATGAAACAAACAGCAACTACATGAAAAATACCCAGAAGTTTCTTCAGAATAAGATGTGATTTATCTTGATGGAAAATAAGTTCTAAACTCTGTGCATGTGTGTGTATTTCTCAATTGTCTCTTAATTACCTTCTTTTTCCTTTAGGAAAAATAAAGATGAGAATGCTGTTTCATTTTACTTGATGAATGACTTGTCATTTCTTTCATTCATTCATGAAAATATTTCCTGGGGAGCTGTTAAGGGCAAAGTAAAGTTCAATGCCTTGCCTCTGATAAAGAAGGTCTGGACTTTATAGTTAAGGAATTAATAAAAAAGAATAACACATACTAACAAATATAATGCACTATTCAATATGCTTTGTACGATTTCCTGAAAAAAAATTCTTCAATTTTATTGATGTAATTGCATGCTTCAGTTGAGGTGCTAATTCTTCTCTAATTTAGAAACTGTTGAACGAATGTTTAGATGGATATGGGGAAGAAATGCATACTGCTATTTTCTTCATAAATAATTGATCTTATTAGAATGAATGCTGTATTAGAATTATTTTCTTATATAAATACTTATAAAGAACTATTGCTTTTGAATAGTTTTCAAAGTCTGAAGAAGAACATTTAAAACAAACAGAGGCAAAAATTTTAGAGGATATATACATAGAACACTACCAAATAAAAGATTTTCTTAGGACTAGAAACCATAAAGGCATATAAAAATGGGTCAGGTGCAGTGGCTCATGCCTGTAATCCCAGCATTTTGGGAGGCTGAGGCAGGCAGATCACTTGAGGTCAGGAGTTCGAGACCAGCATGGCCAACATGGTGAAACACCGTCTCTACTAAAAATACAAAAATTAGCCCGGTGTGGTGGTAGGCACCTGCCGTCCCAGCTTCTCTGGAGGCTGAGACAGGAGAATCGCTTGAACTCAGAAGGCAGTGGTTGCAGTGAGCCAAGATTGTGCCACTGCACCCCAGGCTGGTAGACAGAATGAGAATCCGTCTCAAAAAAAAATATACAAAAATAAAAGAAGTTTATATACACACAAACACACAAATGTATGTACATATTATACATGTGTGTATACATATATATACATATATGCATAAATATGTATGGTCCTCTACTTATGATGGAATTACTTTCAATAAACTGATGATATGTTGAAAATGCATTTAATGCAATAAACTTCTTATAAATCAAGATACTGTGAATTGAACCATCCTAAGTTGGGAACCATCTACATTCTGTAAGTTCAAAAATGAGGAAAGTCTGTTTGTGTATATATTTAGGGAGAGAGAAAGAGAATGAATGATTACCACTTCCTTAGTTGCTTTCATTTGCACATTTGCCACTCTGTAAATTTGTGTATAATGGAGTATGATTGTTGAGATTTGTCCTCATATGGTCAATGCTGACTCCCCTTTTTAAGTTATAGTGTGTTGTAGGTTGAAATGTGTACCCCTAAAAAGATATGCTGGAGTCCTAAATCCCAGTACCTCAGAACGTGATCTTACGTAGAGGTGGGATCTCTATAGAGGTAATCAAGTTAAAATGAGATTACTAGGGTGGGCTTTTATTGAATATGACTTACAAAAAGGGGAATTTTGTGTCTTATAAAAAGGGGAATTTTGGACAAAGAGACAGGCACCCACAAAGGTAAGATAATATGAAGCAACACAGGGAGAAGATAGTAATCTATAAGCCAAAAAGAGAGGCCCTGAACAGCTCACTCCTTCACAGACCTCAGAAGGAACCAAGCCTGCTGACACCTTCATTTTGGACTTCCAGCCTCCAGAACTCTAAGACCATATATTTCAAACATATTTGTTGAAGCCACTCAGTTTATGGTACTCTGTCATGGTAACCGTTGCAAACTGATACACTTTCCCTGGCACACTCCTCTTCTATTCTAGAGTATTTGGAGTATTTCCAGCACAATGTTGGCATATGTCCCCTGCCTGGCCAAACAGAGCCTGCAGGCTGATAATTCCTCCCTAGGATTTCTTTTGTGACTGCTACCTCTTCCCCTGGGGATTTTATGCTGCAAAAAGGACACCCACAAGAAAGAAATCCTGGGAGGACAACTGAGAAGGAGATTAGAGGTAAGAAAGGGTGAACAGAAGTCAGGAAGAACAGAAGAAACCCAATATTGTCTGTCCTGCTGCTGCTTCTACCCAGGCTGAAGAGCCACACTTGGATTACTCAGCAATAATGTATTGTTGGCCCTTAGATTAAGCAAGTTTGAGCTGGGATTCAGTCCTTTAATTAAAAAGTGCTTGATGATTCTGACTAACACTGTATGTGATTGGTTAAGTGTCTTCCTTCTCCTACACTTAGGTATACATTCATATGCATACACACGTGCACACTAGCGATGCTAGTTTGGGAAGACAGACTCAGTTTGGGTTGGTCTGAATTTCTATAACTAGTCTTCATGGTCACATTTCAGAAGATATTATGAGAGCTGAAAGCTGCTCTCATTTTTTTGGTTGGGTTTTTAAAAATCCGTTGTTTCTCACCTACTTATCTATGTAAGATGAACTCACTTTAATCAATACTATTGCTACATATGCTGCACTACTCAGTGAGCAGATGCTGATTAAGTGAGGTGCTGCTTCGAGCCAAGGTGCGTGCTCTGGAGAGTGGTAATAATTGGAAGCTGGTATGTAAAGCTAAGCTAGGGGGTGGGAGTGGGGGCGTAGGGGTGGGGGCTTGCTAAGCCATACCTGCACCGATGTGATTGGTCTAGGGCTCAGCCTAAACACCGGTAAATGATATATATAATTTTGGTGGCCCAATACCTTGAACATCATGCTGTATATATAGCATGATGTTAAAACACCTTGCTGAGATACCAGGATGCAATATCCCATCGCAAAGAAGTTCCCAGATTCTATGTAGAGCTTACAAAGTAGTTGGCCAAACCTGGTAACGATTTTTGTCCTTGCTTTTAAAAGACAGAGTTGAACTTTGAGAAATTTTTTTCAGAGAATTCTGTCCAATGCAAGAGATGTGGAGGGCGGCCATTTTTGCCTCAAGCCTAGTGAGAGTGTCTTCAATGGGACAACTCAGAGAGCTTGAGAAGTGTTTTCTGTAATTGCTAGATGAGGTCAGTTGATGTTGGGCTCTGCCTATCATATCTAACAGGTGAGGAAAAGGCAAGACAGCTGTTGATGGATGAACCAAAGAAAGTGAGATTTATCAAGGGAGGTCCACACTCCCACCTTCAGTACTGACGGGGCATGTGTGTGTGTATGTGTGTGTGTGTGTGTTCAGGAGGGATGCTCAAAGGGCAAACAGACTTGAGTAGAAAAACTACAAATGCTGTCAGATGTGCAGGGCCTGAGAAAGAAGCAAGGGAGAGGCCAGAAAAGGGAGCATCTTTGACTCCAAGGGTAAGGAATGAAGACAAGAAAGGATTCACAGGAGAAACGTAGTCAGCTTCACACTGTTTTCAGGCCCAGAGGAGTAGGACACAAGCCCCTCCCCTCGCTCCCTGGATGCCGGCCTTTATGGGGGAAGAAACCTCATTGCTATGGAGGAAAGTAGTAGAATTACAAAGTAGAGAAAGAGTAGTATCAGCTGCACACTTGACTCGGATTGCCAGCTTCCCCCTCTGCAGCAGGTCTGAACAAGGAGAACGGATAAACCCTATCTTCAAAGTAGCTAATGTTTTAACTATTACATGGAAGTGGGCATTTTTATAACTAACCAAAGATCTTTTGATTACCAGAGTTGTAACATCACAAAAGGACTGTAAACATAAAATATATACTGCATAAATATAAAGTAATAGTGGGAAACAAAGAAGAAAAAAAACATTAAGCATAATTGTTCCGTCTACTTAGAAGGAATTATCTTTCTATTTATTAGGTTGGCGCGAAGGTAATTTGTGCAAAAGTAATTGTGGTCATTGAAAGTAATGGCAAAAACAGCAATTACTTTTGCCCCACCCTAATACACCATGGCTTCAAATATGGGCTTTATCCAAAAATAAGCATGAATAAAAGTGATGTCTAACAAATGTCTGTTAAATGATTATAGGTTCCTAATTAAATGAGATTATTTTAATTCTAAGCTTGATAAACCATACGTATGTATCTGTGGAAATATTTAACATAGTCATGAACTATATAATGACATTTTGGTCAACAATGTACCGCATATACAATGATCCTATAAGATTATAAGAGAGCTGAAAAATTTCTATCACTTAGTGACACAGTAGCAATGGTAACGTCCTACGCAGTTCAATGCATTGCTCACATGTTTGTGGATACTGGTATAAACAAACCTACTGGGCTGCCAGACATGTAAAAGTGGCACACATTATTATGTACAATACATAATACTTGATAATAAATGACCATGTTACTGGCTTATGTATTTACTATACTTCTTATTGTTATTTTAGAGTGTACTTCTACTAATTAAAAAGAAAAACATTAACTGTACAACAGCCTTAGGCAGGAACTTCAGGAGGTTTCCAAAAGAAGGCATTGTTATCAGAGGAGATGACAGCTCCACGCCTGTTATTGGCTCTGAAGACTTTCTAATGGGACAAGATATGGAGGTGGAAGACAATAGTATTGATGATCCTGACCCCGTGTAGTCTCAGGCTAATGTGTGTTTTTGTTTAGTAGTTTTTAGCAAAAGCAGTTTTAAAAGTAAAATTAAAAATGTAAAAAAGCTTATAAGGATATAAAGAAAGTATTTTTGTACAGCTATCAATGTGTTCATGTAGTAAGCTGTTATTACAAGAGTTCAGTTAAAAAAGTTTATTATAAACAAAAAAAGTTATAGTAGCTAAGTTAATTTATTAAAGAAAAATATTAATAAATTTAGTGTAGCCTAAATGTACAGTGTTTATAAAGGCTACAGTATTGTACAGTAATACCCTACACCTTCATATTCACTCACTAGTCACTCACTGACTTACTCAGAGTAACTTCAAGTTCAGCGAAGTCTGTTCATGGTAGGTGCCCTATTAGAGGTATAACATTTTTTATCTTTTATAATTTATACTTAAGGTACCTTTTCTATGTTTACATATGTTTAGGTATACAAATACCACTGTGATATAATTGCCTATAGCATTTAGTACAGTAACATGCTGTACAGGTTTGTAGTCTGGGAGCAATAGACTTACATACACCATGTAGCCTTGGTGTGTAGTAGGCTGTACCAAATAGGTTTGCATAAGTAACACTATGTTGTTTGTACAATGATGAAATTGCCTAACAAGGCATTTCTCAGAATGTATCCTCATCACTAAGTGACATATGACAGTACTTGTTTTTTATTTCCTTATTTTTCTTAATTTTAGAAAGTTCTGTTATTGTTAGAAAGCAAATTTAGTATATTTTGTGTCATATAATTGATATATATTACTTACAGAAATTATTATAAAAATAACACTTTAATTTTAAGCATCCTTCTAATGCATGCTCAAAACAACTTTAGAAAATAATAAAGTATGGCAAATAAAATGGTGGGATTTTACACAGTTGCATGACTTTTAGCAAGTGCTTAAATTTTTGTGCTCAGTTTCTTCATCATATAATCCGGATAATAACTACTTCATTAAGTTGCCTTGAGGATTAAATAGGTTCACACATATAGAACATTTAGAATAGTGTCTATCATACAAAAAAGTGTTAGAGAAATGCTAGCTAGTATTAGTATAGCAATTATTTGCCTTATTATGTGTCTACAAACTATACTAAAAAATACATGTCATACTAATGAAGAGTGCTTAAGTGTTGATATATTTATAGTAACAAGATTTTCATGAAGTGTAGGTGATATGGTTTGGCTCTGTGTCCCCACCCAAATCTTATCTCAAATTGTAGTGGAGAGGTGATTGGATGATGAGGGCAGATTCCCCCATGCCATTCTCCTGATAGCAAGAGAGTTATCAAGAGAGCTGATGGTGTTAAAGTGTGGCATTTCCTCAGTCTCTCACTCTTTGTCTCTCCTGCCACCTCGTGAAGAAGGTACTCACTTCCCCTTCGCCTTCCACCATGATTGATTGGAAGTTACCTGAGGCCTCCCCAGGTATGCAGAACTGTGAGTCAATTAAACCTCTTTCCTTTATAAATTACGCAGCCTCAGGTATACTTTATAGCAGTGTGAAAATGGGCTAACACGGGACGTGACAATGACTGATGATTTAAGGGCTACAACAATTGTTATTCTTATACCTATTTCGGCATAGTAAATATTTTCTGACTCACTCATAAACTAAAACAGGAACTACAGAAATATTGCTTAACTCCACGAGAACAGTTTAAATTAAAACACAAACAGGATGTGTAGATTAATTACCACTAACAAAAACATTGTTTGCCTAGTTTGTTAAAAATGGAATGTAAAATAAGCAAAGACGATTAAAATACTTAATATTATACAAATAGAATTCTTTCAAAATATGACAAAAATGTCAGAAAATATCTTTTAAATTTTTTTTTTAAGAAATCACCACTAATTTCCTTTTCTCCATAAAATGTTCCCTTTTAAATTGTTACAAGAAGCCACAAAGAAAATTGGATACTTAATATACACCCTGATTTATTTATACTTTTTAAAAAGCTCTTTATATTTAAGGATAATCCTCCTTTTATAACCTGTGGTCTCTTATTTTTAATACATAATTTTCATCACTTGTTTTTTAAAAATACCAAACTTTTAAAACATATAATCTCTTAACCTGATTATAATAAAAAAATAGTTTTGATAGCTTGGTCTGGTTATTGGAAATTTAAACTGTGTTTTTTTTTCCATGCCATTTCCCTGTGGCCTAATTTTTGACATGTATGCAAATACATCAAACACATACGTCTTGAGAGTTGGTAGCTGCCTGCTCCAAGTAGGAAAATAATTTAGGAATACCTGTTTCAATAATCACATTCATAGAGTATAGTGACACAGAAACCAAGTCTCACTACGTTTTCATGTGTTCTAGTTCTTTCCAAAGGGATATTTTATAAAACTACATAAAGGACAACTTATATGACTAATATTTCCATCATCGAAGAGGATATGATAATCTCAAATATGAGGTCGGACTCCTCCACCAGTCTTCTTCTGATCACAGAAGTGGTAAAAGGAGATAAACACACAGGACAGACTTCATCAGTAGCCAGGTGCTATTGTCTCAATATTTGTGCCCCTCCAAAACTCCTATGCTGAAATCCTACTTCTCCAAAGTGTTAGTATTAGGAAGTGAGGCCTTTGGGGGGTCATGTTATGAGGGTTCCACCTTCATAATAAAGAGACCCCAGGGAGCTCCTTGGACACAGCTGGAAGGCTTCTATGAGAGAAATGAGCCCTCACCAGACACTGAATTTGCCGGTACCTTGATCTTGGACTTCTCAGCCACCAAAACTGACAGAAATAAATTTCTCTTGTTTATAAGCCACCCAGTTTATAGTATTTTGTTATAGCAGCTCTAATGGACTAAGACACCAGGGCTGTGCAATCTGTTTTTGTAATCTTAATAGCGCAAGATTTCACAATGCCTTTCACATATTCTGGAGGTTGAATACCTTATTCCCTAAGCTGCTTTTCCCTGGACTTTCTATTTTGTTGACTTTGGCTTTTAATCTTACCACTCTGATGATGTGAGTAGTACCAGAAAACAAATAAACCACCAAATATCCAAGAAGACATTTCTTCTTAAGCCCGAGCAGTAGCCTCAGTCATTCTATCCATATCTCCCTTCTCTGAGAGTCCTGCCTGTCTATCTCAACCTCGAGCCTTTCGAGGCGGAAGCCCTACTTACCCGAATGAATACTCAGGGCCAGGCTTCCTGTACCAACCTCATCGATGAATTGAAGGGAAGAGAATAGGGAAGAGAACCACAATGGAAATCTCAAAGAAAAAGAAATAGGAACTAAGAAAAAAGTTCCACCCATGAAGGGTAAACTTTTTCTAGCTCTTTTCAGTTCAAATACATCAGGATGTTTTGAAAGAAAATACAATTAACCAGACAGGGAAAATGAAATCTTTCCTTTTTGTCACAGTTTAGAAAAGTAACTGCTATAACACACTGCATCAGAATAATAGTACAAATAATTTTATAGACTTTGTAAGTAGACAGTAAGTAGAGAGTATTAGAACAATATTAAATAATCACTGAGATTATTACCTGTCCAGTATCCTTTCTTACTTCTTTTGGAAATACTAGTCCTAATTATTGAGAAATTAATGACCCTCCCCCCCAGGACATCTGGTTGGCTGGCAACACCCCTGCTCCCTGTGTGTCCATGATCTCCTGATGACTCAGGCAAATAGAACAGATGAACACATCACACAGCACGGCCATGCTCATGTTAGGCTCTTTGCTAGAACTGTACAAAAGGAGGTGTTTGTTGTTCTCTAATGTTATTATTTTGGGAACATAGGAGCCAGGAGCTTCTCATGCCATTTTGTGAAATACTGTCTTAAGAAAGAGCCAATAAATGAGGAAAAATTAGTCAGAAAGTGAGACTCTGGATGCTGCCATAACAAAAATCAGCCCAGGACCAGGAGTTCTTAATTGTGTGATCCCATATATTCTTTTTATTTTTTAAAATGTATTGAACATTTGTGTCTAAGACTGGTGAAGGAAGATTTCTGTCCCTTAACGAGGGTCCTGACTGATATGGTCACCACCAGTTCCAATGGAATTTTGTTTAATATTACAAGAGACAAAGTCAAATTGGTTAACAATTATTTGAAGCCAATGATACAGTATATTTTATTTTCTTATATTAAATTTAATAAATGCTATTAGCAATATGGAATGTATTTTTAAATAAGTTGGAAGATTCTGTTCTTTTATATTTGAAAGTAAGCAGCATAATTTCATAACTTTGGTTCATAATAGTTTCCTGTTTTCCAACCTGCCTTTGGTTTTCAAAACAGGCTGTTCATTTCCTTCAGGTAATTACATTTGAAACAATCCAGGAAGTTATCAGGATGACAGCATTACTTGTTTGATAATTATTCCTGTAGAAATCACATCATGACTTTTTTCAGCATTTTTTCTTGAATTTTCACAAAAATAAACATCCTATGACTTTTCATGTTCAGAAAAAAACATTCAAATTATTTTCAAATATTTTGAAATTGGAAAAATACAAAAAGACATTTGCCAAATAAAGCGTGCTTAAATTTTTAAATGTGTCTGTTTTTGATGGAAACTTAATTCGTATGTTTCTCATCCATTTACAATTAGCCGATGACAATGTTTTGTAAGGGTTTGATATCAGTTATTTTCAAAAGTATCATTAAATAATTTATTTTTAACTATAGAAAGTTAAAAAAAATTTTATTTGCTTATTCTTTTTGTAGATGTAAGTGACATATTGTTAGAAGACTAATCAATGTTTACAGTTTTCTTATATTCTTTATAAAACTGCTAAAAAGTTAAAGTAATAGGAATAACAGTAGAAAAAGAAGCAATCAAAGGAAGATAGAACAATCTAAACCAGGGAGGGGAAAAAAATGAGAAAAATGTACAATAAAAGGAAACAGCCAAATGATCCAGCCCCAAAGGCAATTCTCCTAAACAATGCATGTTGTACAACCTTGCTTATAAATTGGTTTTATATTTTCAGGTGTGGAATATGAAGAATTTCTATTCATACAATAGAGAGCAAGTGCAGTTGACTCTCATACTACAGGGATTTGAACTGTGCAGGTTCACTTATATGCAGACCTTCTTTCCTTCTGCCAACCCCAAGACAGTAAAGCCAACCCCCTTTCTTCCTCCTCCTCCTCAGCCTACTCTACCTGAAGACAATGAGAATTAAGACCTTTATTCACTTAAATGAATAGTAAATATATTTTCTCTTCCTTATGATTTAATTAACTTTTTTTGTCTGGCTTATTTGTTATAAGAATGCAGTATATTACACATATAGCAGAAAAATCAGTGTTCATCAACTGTTTATGTTATCAATAGGGCTTCCAGTCAACAGTAAGCTATTGGTAATTCAGTTTTTGAGGAGTCAAAAGTTGTATGCAGTGTTTTTTTACTATGTTGGTGGTTGGCACCCATAACTAACACATTGTTCAAGGATGAACTGTACCAGAGTTCTGAATAACTGTTCAAACAAACCACAGCAGGTCTGCAATCTGCATCTTTACTCCTCTCCTTTTGCTCCATCCTTTAACACATCTGTACCCGACAGCTGGATCCAACTGAGTCGGACCCCCAAGTAGTACAAATATAAGATGAAATCTCACTTTGTGTTCAAAACTGTTGAACACATGTCCTGTAAGCTCTATGCAACTTATTTTCTAACATTTAGATGTGAAAATTCAAGAAATACAATTGTCAAATGATGCATTCTATGAGGGCCAGAAATAAATAGTAATTGAACCTAATATCTCATTTGATGAGACAGTGTTTGTACCCTTTGAAAAATAATATATTCTTCATAATTTCTCTCAATTCTGAAAATACAAGAGCATTACCACTAATACTTAGCAATTATCAACACTGCACATACCAGGCTTTCTGCTTAGTGTTTTGCATGTATGATTGCTAATCCTCCAAATAGCAGGAAAATTATGTCTTTTTAATCCACATCTTACAGAGAAGAAACTCAACAGGCTCACCCTTCCCAAAAGTTCCCAGTGATTACTGTTTTAGGAATACAGTCTTCAGAAATATTTCCTACTCTCTCAACATCCCCACAGTATTGGCTATAAGGAACATATAAAATTAATAGGGAAGTGTTTCTATTACAAATGTGAGTATATGTATGTATAAGTATATACATGTCTCCACGTGTCTCTATGTAACAAACATAATGCACAATACCTACCAAAGCTCTAGTGTTCTTGTAGCTCTGCCACCTAGAACACAGGAGGTTCAAGTCCATTGTCAGATTGGAGGGTCATGTGAGATATTTTCGAATCTAGGTCTGAAATTCACTTATATCACTTCCCTCCACCTCCTATTGGCCAGACCCAGGTATATGCTGTGCTGAATCAAAGACATTGTCTCTTCAACAGTCCACTATTCTGGTCGCCAAACTGTTTCATTCTTTCCATGTTTTGAACATACTTTCCATCTCCCCAAAGGAATCAGTTCTCTTCTGTCCTATCTCATCATTGCATATGGCTGAAGACCAGGGTCATCAAGAATGTATAGTAGTTTCTCATGAATCTGGATATGGCCCCTGTTGGTCCAATGACCTATCAACTAAAATGGCAAGTTGTCTGTCACCACATACATGACATGGGGGGAGAACACCCACAATAAACATGCCCAATCCGAAGGAGAAAGTCAGAAGGCATACAGCAATCACTGGTTGGTGATATTCTGAAATCTCACTGAGTAGCTATTTTGAAAACACTTTAGGGTTCTGAGAGATTCTTGATTGGACCTCTGTCTCTTTCTCTGGGGAAGAAACTCCCTTACACATGTCCATGTAGACCCTAGGTTCTGATAAGGTACTCCTTGTCCATGAATCTGCCTGTCCACATCTAAAATGGGAATTCCTTAGAAGGTGACCATCTCATGATAATGGAAACCCAAGTCTTGCTTTAGATGTGAAACAGCCAGATCTCCTTGACAATTGTTTAGAAACAACTCTCAAACTGTGTTTTTCATCTCCTCTCACCCACAGCAAACATCAAAAAAGAAGCCTTCTGTGACCAAATGTGAGGGAAGGGAGCTTTTCCCCCACCAAGCAACTCCTCAGTGGATACCAACTGGGTATCCTCCAATTAACTCCAACACTATCTACCTGTCAGATCTCACAGGTTGAGGACTCAGTCCCCTAAACTTCTCTTGATTTCAGACACCAGTCACAAGTCTAAGCCTCCAGAAATTCCGACCAACCAGCTTCAAGTTGGGCCTTCCAAAATCCCCTCTTTGGGCTCTATTAATTTGCTAGAGTGGCTTACAGAACTTAGGAAAATACTTCTCTTTACTAGTTTATTACAGAGGAAATTACAAAGGATACAGATGAAGAGCTGCACAGGGTGAGGTATGGGGGAAGGGGTACGGAGCTTCCATGCTCTCCCTGGGCTTGCCACCCTCTAGGAACCTCCACATGTTCATCTATCTGGAGGCTCCCTGAACCTCATCCTTTTGGGGTTTTATGGAGGCTTCATTACATAGACACAATTGACAACCATGTAGAAATGTGACAAATAACACATAATCTAAACCCAGTGAGTCTTGTCTCTTCAGACTTTTTCTGGCCTCTTTGTGTAGCATTCTTTCTTCTAGGGTAGGAGCAGGGACCTTCTTTGGAATGAGAATTTTTTTTTTTTTTTTGAGACAGAGTCTTTCTTTGTTGCCAGGCTGGAGTGCAGTGGCACAAACTTGGCTCACTGCAACCTCTGCCTCCTGGGTTCAAGCGATTCCTCACTTCTAGAGAAGGAGGAAAAGGAAATTGATGGTCAGGATGGAATAGGAGGCTCAATTGTATTTATAGTGGTTTGAAACATGTTTACAAATTATTTGATGCTTTCTCATCAAATGACAGAGTTAATTTTTTCCCCTTGAATCTGGATTGTCCTTAGTGACTCCTTAGGAATAAAATATGGTTGAAATGATGGATGTGACACAGAAAGATAAGCCATACAAGATATTTGGAGTTTTCATCTTGTCTCCCAGAGCACTCACTTGGAGAGAAAGCCAGCTGACTTGTGAGGACACCCAGGCAGCCCTACTGAGAGATCCATGTGGTGAGAAACTAAGGCTTCCTAGCAAAGTCATGTGAGTGAGCAAACTTGAAGCTCAATTTCCCAACCCCAGTGAAAGTTTCAGATGACTGCACCTCTGGCTGCAAACTTGTGAGAGACTTGAAGCCAGAAGCACCGCACTAGGCAACTCCTAAATTCCTGAGCCTCAGAAACTGTGAGAAAATGAATGTTATGGTTTTACACCACTTATTTTGGGAGCAATTTATTATGAAGCAATTCATTAACTAAAACAACATTTGTAATGTTTTATGCTCAGAAAATCTAAAGCAAATATGTGAAAATAGGATAAATTAGGGTAGGTGGCAGGTACATGAATACCACTGAACCTGTTTAACACTTATATTGAATTTACTGTGTTTCCTTCACTGTTCTATAATGCATTTAATTCTCATGAGTACTCTATGTGAAAGATACTTTCCATTTTACAGATGAGTAAAACGGAGTCTAGAGAGATGCTATACATTGTCAAAGGTCACCAATGAATAACTAGCACATACAGAATTCATACCTAGACAGTATTACTCTGTGGTTTATAGTTTTAACATTACACTATGTTATGGATTATAACAATGTCAGTTATTTGCAAATCTTTGAAACATTTCATAAATTATGAAAACTTAAATGATGAGATCCTTTTTCCCATCATTTTGATAGCCTTTTGTATATGCAAAGATTTATAATTTGTCTTTGTTAACTTTTTGGGCTAAAGGAGAAAAATTTAAAGATTAGAATGAAAAAAAAGAAAATAAAAATAATTTTATATTTAGCAGCATATTAAGAAACTATTTGTTTTTTTCCTAAAACATTAAGGCCAGAGTTTTTGCCTTCCATGGTTCGGGGGTCATTTAAAGTTTGATTACTTTCTTCCTGAAAATCATATTTATGTGTACTGTCAGGCATCTGAGCCGGAGCTAAGCCATCATATCCTCTGTGACCTGCACATACACATCCAGGTGTATTCCACCACAAAAGAAGTGACAATGGCCTGTTCCTGCCTTAACTGATGACATTATCTTGTGAAATTCCTTCTCCTGGCTCATCCTGGCTCAAAAGCTCCCCTACTGAGCACCTTGTGATCCCCACTCCTGCCAGCCAGAGAACAACCAACCCCCTTTGACTGTTATTTTCCTTTACCTACCCAGAGCCTATAAAATGGCCCCACCCCATCTCCCTTCGCTGATTCTCTTTTCAGACTCAGCCCACCTGCACCCAGGTGAAATAAACAGCCTTATTGCTCACACAAAGCCTGTTTGGTGGTCTCTTCACAGGGACGCGAGTGAAATTTGGTGCCGTGACTCGGATCGGGGGACCTCCCTTGGGAGATCAATCCCCTGTCCCCCTGCTCTTTGCTCCATGAGAAAGATCCACCTACGACCTCAGGTCCTCAGATCAACCAGCCCAAGGAACATCTCACCAATTTCAAATCCGGTAAGCAGCCTCTTTTTACTCTCTTCTCCAACCTCCCTCACTATCCCTCAACCTCTTTCTCCTTTCAATCTTGGCGCCACACTTCAATTCTCTCCCTTCTCTTAATTTCAGTTCCTTTCATTTTCTTGTAGAGACGAGACACATTTTATCTGTGGACCTAAAACTCTGGCAATGGTCAAGGACTCGGGAAGGCAGCCTTCCCTTGGTATTTAATCATTGCGGGGATGCCTGTCTGATTATTCACCCACGTTCCCTTGGTGGCAAGTCAATTGCGGGGATGCCTGCTTTGGCTGCTAACCCACATTGCAGCCCAGGGCTGCTCCCCACTCTCTTTCTCCATGTCTGTACCCTTCTCTTTAAACTTGCCTCCTTCACTATGGGCAATCTTCCACCCTCCATTCCTCCTTCTTCTCCCTTAGCCTATGTTCTTAAGAACTTAAAACCTCTTCAACTCTCGCCTGACCTAAAATCTAAGCATCTTATTTTCTTCTGCAACACCGCTTGGCCCCAATACAAACTTGACAATGGCTCTAAAATAGCCAGAAAACGGCACTTTCGATTTTTCCATCCTACAAGATCTAGATAATTCTTGTCGTAAAATGGGCAAACAGTCTGAGGTGCCTGACGTCCAGGCATTCTTTTATACATTGTTCCCTCTGTACTCTCTGTTCCCAGTGTGACTCGTCCCAAATCCTCCTTCTTTCCCTCCCGCCTGTCCTCTCAGTCCCAACCCCAAGTGTCGCTGAGTATTTCTAATCTTCCTTTTCTACAGACCCATCTGACCTCTCTCCTCCTCCCCAGGCTGCTCTTCGCCAGGCCGAGCCAGGTCCCAATTCTTCCTCAGCCTCTGCTCCCCCACCCTATAATCCTTGTATCACCTCCCCTCCTCACACCCGGTCCGGCTTACAGTTTCTCATTCCGCGACTAGCCCTCCCCCACCTGCCCAGCAATTTCCTCTTAAAAAGATGGCTGGAGCTAAAGGCATAGTCAAAGTTAATGTTCCTTTTTCTTTATCCGACCTCTCCAAAATCAGTTAGCGTTCAGGCTCTTTCATCAAATATAAAAATCCAAACCAGTTCATGGCTCGTTCGGCAGCAACCCTGAGACACTTTACAGCCCTAGACCCTAAAAGGTCAAAAGCCCGTCTTATTCTCAATATACATTACCCAATCCACTCCTGACATTAAATAACACTCCAAAAATTAAATTCCGGCCCTCAAACCCCACAACAGGACTTAATTAACCTCACCTTCAAGGTGTACAATAATAGAGTAGAGGCAGCCAAGTAGCAATGCATTTCTGAGTTGCAATTCCTTGTCTCCACTGTGAGACAAACCCCAGCCACAACTCCAGCACACAAGAACTCCAAACGCCCGAACCGCAGCTGCCAGGGGTTCCTCCAGAACCTCCTCCCCCAGGAGCTTGCTACAAGTGCCAGAAATCTGGCCACTAGGCCAAGGAATGCCCACAGCCCAGGATTCCTCCTAAGCTGTGTCCCATCTGTGTAGGACCCCACTGAAAATCGGACTGTTCAACTCACCTGGCAGCCACTTCCAGAGCCGCTGGAACTCTGGCCCAAAGCCCTCTGACTCCTTCCCACATCTTCTTGGCTTAGCGGCTGAAGACTGATGCTGCCCGATAGCCTCGGAAGCCTACAAGACCATCACAGACACTCTAGGTAACTCACAGTGGAAGGTAAGTCCATCCCCTTCTTAATCAATATGGAGGCTACCCACTCCACATTACCTTCTTTTCAAGGGCCTGTTTCCTTTGCCTCCATAACTGTTGTGGGTATTGACGGTCAGTTTTCTAAACCTCCTAAAACTCCCCAACTCTGGCGCCAACTTAGACAATACTCTTTTAAGCACTCCTTTTAGTTATCTCCACCTGCCCAGTTCCCTCATTGGGTGGAGACACTTTAACTAAATTATCTGCTTCCCTGACTATTCCTAGACTACAGCCACATCTCATTGCCACCCTTCTTCCCAATCCAAACCCTCCTTTGCGTCCTCCTCTTGTATCCCACCTTAACCCACAAGTATAAGATACTTCTACTCCCTCCTTGGTGACCGATCACGCACCCCTTACCATCTTATTAAAATCTAATCACCCTTACCCCGCTCAATGCCAATATCCCATCCCACAGCACGCTTTAAAAGGATTAAAACCTGTTATCACTCACCTGCTACAGCATGGCCTTTTAAAGCCTATAAACTCTCCTTACAATTCCTCCATTTTACCTGTCCAAAAACTGGACAAGTCTTACAGGTTAGTTCAGGATCTGTGCCTTATCAACCAAATTGTTTTGCATATCCACCCCATGGTGCCAAACTCATATACTCTCCTATCCTCAGTACCTCCCTCCACAACCCATTATTCTGTTCTAGATCTGAAACGTGCTTTCTTTACTATTCCTTTGCACCCTTCATCCCAGCCTCTCTTTGCTTTCACTTAGACTGACCCTGACACCCATCAGGCTCAGCAAATCACCTGGGCTGTACTGCTGCAAGGCTTCACAGACAGCCCCCATTACTTCAGTCAAGCCCAAATTTCTTCCTCATCTGTTACCTATCTTGGCATAATTCTCATAAAAACACACGTGCCTCCCTGCTGATCGTGTCTGACTAATCTCCCAAACCTCAATCCCTTCTACAAAACAACAACTCCTTTCCTTCCTAGGCATGGTTAGTGTGGTCAGAATTCTCACACAAGAGCTGGGACCGCGCCCTGTACCCTTTCTGTCCAAACAACTTGACCTTACTGTTTTAGCCTATCCCTCATGTCTGCGTGCAGTGGCTGCCACTGCTTTAATACTTTTAGAGGCCCTAAAAATCACAAACTATGCTCAACTCACTCTCTACAGTTCTCTTAACTTCCAAATACTATTTTCTTCCTCACACCTGATGCATATACTTTCTGCTCCCCAGCTCCTTCAGCTGTGTTCACTCTTTGTTGAGTCTCACACAATTACCACTGTTCCTGGCCCGGACTTCAATTCGGCCTCCCACAGTATTCCGGATACCACACCTGACCCCCATGACTGCATCTCTCTGATCCACCTGACATTCACTCCATTTCCCCATATTTCCTTCTTTCCTGTTCCTCACCCTGATCACACTTGGTCTATTGATGGCAGTTCCACCAGGCCTAATCACCACACACCAGCAAAGTCAGGCTATGCTATAGTACGAGCCACTAGCCTGCTTCTTAGAACCTCTCATTTCCTTTCCATCGTGGAAATCTATCCTCAAGGAAATCACTTCTCAGTGTTCCAGCTGCTATTCTACTACCCGTCAGAGATTGTTCAGGCCCCCTCCCTTCCCTACACATCAAGCTCGAGGATTTGCCCCCGCCCAGGACTGGCAAATTAGCTTTACTCACATGTCCCAAGTCAGAAAACTAAAATACTTTAGTCTAGGTAGACACTTCCACTGGATAGGTAGAGGCCTTTCCCACAGGATCTGAAAAGTCCACCGTGGTCATTTCTTCCCTTCTGTCAGACATAATTCCTTGGTTTGGACTTCCCACCTCTATATAGTCTGATAACAGACCGGCCTTTATTAGTCAAATCAGTAAAGCAGTTTTTCAGGCTCTTGGTATTCAGTAAAACCTTTATATCCCTTACGCTCCTCAGTCTTAAGGAAAAGTAGAACGGACTAAAGGTCTTTTAAAAACACACCTCACTGGCCGGGTACGGTGGCCCACGCCTGTAATCCCAGCACTTTGGGAGGCCGAGGCGGGTGGAACACGAGGTCAGGAGATCGAGACCATCCCGGATAACACAATGAAACCCTGTCTCTACTAAAAATACAAAAAATTAGCCGTGCGAGATGGCGGGCGCCTGCAGTCCCAGCTACTCGGGAGGCTGAGGCAGGAGAATGGCATGAACCCCGGGGGGTGGAGCCTGCAGTGAGCCGAGATCGCGCCACTGCACTCCAGCCTGGGCGACAGCGAGACTCTGTCTCAAAAAAAAAAAAAAAAAAAAAACACACCTCACCAAGCTCAGCCACCAACTTAAAACGGACTGGACAATACTTTTACCACTTTCCCTTCTCAGAATTCAGGCCTGTCCTCGGAATGCTACAGGGTACAGCCCGTTTAAGCTCCTGTATAGATGCTCCTTTTTATTAGGCCCCAGTCTCATCCTAGACACCAGATCAACTTAGACTGTGCCCCAAAAAACTTGTCATCCCTACTATCTTCTGTCTAGCCATACTCCTGTTCACCGTTCTCAACTACTCATAAATGCCCTGCTCTTGTTTACACTGCTGGTTTACACTGTTTCTCCAAGCCGTCACAGCTGATCTCCTTGTGCTATCCCGAAACTGCCACTCTTAGCTCTTAAAGTAAATAAATAATCTTTGCTGGCAAGGCTATGCTGAACCTCCTTAGGCACTCTCTAATTAGATGTCCTAGGTCCTCCCAATTCTTAGTCCTTTAATACCTGTTTTTCTCCTTCTCTTATTCCGTTTAGTTTTTTTTTTTTTTGAGACGGAGTCTCGCTGTCTCCCAGGCTGGAGTGCAGTGGCGCCATCTCGGCTCACTGCAAGCTCCGCCTCCCGGGTTCCCACCATTCTCCTGCCTCAGCCTCCTGAGTAGCTGGGACTACAGGCACCCGCCACCACGCCCAGCTAATTTTTTTGTATTTTTAGTAGAGACGGGGTTTCACCGTGGTCTCGATCTGCTGACCTTGTGATCCGCCTGCCTCGGCCTCCCAAAGTGCTGGAATTACAAGCGTGAGCCACCGCGCCCGGCCCCGTTTAGTTTTCCAATTCATACAAAACCGTATCCAGGCCATCACCAATAATTCTACATGACAAATGTTTCTTGTAACAACCCCACAATATCACCCCTTACCACAAAATCTTCCTTCGGCTTAATCTCTCCCACTCTAGGTTCCCACACCGCCCCCAATCCTGCTCGAAGCAGCCCTGGGAAATATCACCCATTATCTCTCCATACCACCCCCAAAAATTTTTGCCGTCCCTACACTTTACCACTATTTCATTTTATTTTTCTTATTAATATAAGAAGACAGGAATGTCAGGCCTCTGAGCCCAAGCTAAGCCATCATATCCCCTGTGACCTGCAAACACACATCCAGATGGCCGGTTCCTGCCTTAACTGATGACATGCCACCACAAAAGAAGTGACAATGGCCTGTTCCTGCCTTAACTGATGACATTATCTTGTGAAATTCCTTCTCCTGGCTCATCCTGGCTCATCCTGGCTCAAAAGGTCCCCTACTGAGCACCCTGTGACCCCCACTCCTGCCAGCCAGAGAACAACCCCCTTTGACTGTAATTTTCCTTTACGTACCCAAATCCTATAAAACGGCCCCACCCCTATCTCCCTTCCCTGACTCTTTTCAGACTCAGCCCGCCTGCATCCAGGTGAAATAAACAGCCTTGTTGCTCACACAAAGGCTGTTTGGTGGTCTCTTCACATGGACACGAGTGAAATATACCATTATTGGTTGTCAGATATTTCCTTTTCTTTTTAGGAAGTAAAGTGGCTCCAGGAAAATCCATATTCTAACTGGTAAGAGCCTACTTAAACCAAGAGCACCTTGATGGGAAGGCACTGATATTCGAAAGGAAGAGAAATTCTGGATACAACACAGAGTCTATTGCTTGAATCTACCTCTACACTCAGACTTGGGTTAATCCAGTGAAAAGTAGGAAATTTTAATAAAACCCAACAGATTTGCATTGCTATAAAACTCTGTAAAATGACCGAGTGCCAGGAGGCTTTATCATACCTTGGTTGTGGCAGAAGACTCTGGAATCCCAGGAACAGAGTATAATTTTGGGGGTATCACAGCAAGAAAGGAAAGCAGAAAGCTTTGCTATAATCTACACACACCAACACAAAGTGGTTTACTAAAGTCATCTGCAATTTCAAGGCAATTGGTACACTCAGTAATTCAAAACTGTTTATTGAGATCTGAGATATGGAAGCCAGCGTGCTGACTCCAAGGGTACAAAGTGCCAGCAAGAAAGTAGACATTTTAACTGCAAATATAATGGAGTAGACAGGTAATTAAAATCTAGTATGATAAAGGATCTTCTTGAGAGAAATTATTATGTCTTGAGGGCAAGAAAGGGAACTAATTAAGTTTGCATTTTAAAAATTGTTAAGAATAGATGTAGGATGGGATAGAGGGTACCTTAGAAATGCAAGGATTATGGAGGAATCCTTTCATATGTTTTATGATGAATTGAAAGAAGATAATATTCTACTTCATGTGCAAGTCATATCAGATTCACTTTTAAAACATGTTTGACACACATTCTAAAGCAGACCTAACTTAGGGATCATTTAGATTTGAGTGGTAAGAGATAGAGAGTAACGAGGATAATTCTCATGTTTCTCACTTACATAAGTTTTATTCGATTTAAACAAAGTAGAAATTAAAGTCATAGCAGGAACACTCTCTGAGTGTTCATAATTTTTTAAATGAGTGAACTCAGCAGCTTTGATAATATAATTAGACATATGTAACGATACCCATCTACCTGGGTTGGCTTTATAAAATGTAGATATCGATACTTGGAAAACAAGTTATCCTTTCGTGTTTATTCATTAACAATAGTATATCCTTCATCTTAAGTAGTCATATATCTTGCTCTTTCTTGATTGGAACCTTAAAGCTAAAAATGACATTTGGACCTCTTTGTATCCATATAATTAACAACAAACAGATGTAATTGTTTGAATAATTTTAACTACAAAACTGTTAATTTCAATTTGACTGAATGCAGAGTAGTAGACTAACAAGAAGCGCTTTAAGCTACAAAGAATTGAAACAATTACAAAATCAATTTGACATCACAACAATGACACATATTTCTGCATTTCAGACATAGCTAGAATGGGGACCCACTTATAGGATAATAATTTACATTAAAATAAAATGTATAATCAAATAAAAGAAAAATAAAAATGCAGTGTGAAAATATAAGTAGATACTGCTGTCTAATTATACGTTTTACGAAAATGCTTAATGTTTTAGAAAAATGAGAAACAGAAAAATTGCTCTTTTCATTCAATTTGTTGTAGCTTTCTTTCTGCATTCTTTGCGAACTCTTGTAAGAGATATATTTCTGTTATTGTAAACATAGTTTGTTACTTTCTATCAATGTTATAAATTTGCTTTATATGATTTCAATGTTCTGAAATTAAGCCTCTATGAGACTTATGATTATTTAGCAAAATTTTTATCAAAAACATCCACTCATTTATATTTTCTTGGAGGGGTTTAGTTTCAAGGGCCCCTTTAAACATTGATAAAGGTCATTAACTTACAGGTAGTATCTTACTTTTTAACTGGTGTGTGTGTGTGCGTGTTTCAGGGGAAGAACTGTAAAGTGAACATATTAGGGGGAGAATTGTAAAGTGAACATATTAGTTGCTCTCCTGTGGCTGGACTTTGATTACCATTGGGTCACTGAAGGAAGTACAAAAGCGTGTCTTGGGCAAAAAGTAAATTAAACCCACAAAGATGTAGTCTACAAGAATTAATGGTGAAAAAAAATCAAAGAAGATTTTTGATAAACCTAAATAGTATTAATCATCAAAATGATATAAATAAGGTGGGTCTAAAAAATCTATACTTATTTTGTCACATCATTCAAGAGTAAAATAGAGATTTTTAAATTTACCTTATAGTTTATTAATAATGTATGTATTTTAAAATTTGCCTTTAAAAGTATGGATATAGAAAGTGTAACACAAATCAGTAAAGTTACATAGTAGAATCGACTAAATTACATTAATAGATGAACAGAAAATAGTTTGTATTTATGAAAAGCAATGGAAATCAAGGTAAGTAAACAAAGTATGACAAAGAGATTCAAAATACCTCTATAAACATGATAAAAATAAATGAATTAGGCTGGGTGAGATGGCTTACGTCTGTAATCCCGGAGGCTGAGGAGGGCAGATCACGCGAGGTCAGCAGTTCGAGACCAGCCTGGCCAACATTGTAAAAGCCCATCTCTACTAAAAAATACAAAAAAAATTTAGCTGGGCATGATGGCAGGTTCCTGTAATCCCAGCAACTCAGAAGGCTGAGTCAGGAGAATCACTTGAACCTGGGAGGTGGAGGTTGCAGTGAGCCGAGATTGCACCATTGCACTCCAGCCTGGGCAACAAGAGTGAAACCCAGTCTCACAAAATAAATAAATAAAATTAACTAATTAAACGCACGAGTGGGTAAAAAAAAGGAGAGTTGTAAGATCTAAAGTATAATATGTTATGCTTTATATAAATATTTTGAATGGAATAAAAATACTATATTTTTGCTGGATACATGCATTTGGAGTACGTGTACAAAAACAGTAGGAAAAATACACAGCAAATACAAAACAACACTTATTCTTTAGGAAAGAAAGATAAATTACTTATAGTGGTTTATGTTATTTAGTACTAAGTTAACTTTTACTAATTCTGGGTGATTCAGACATGCGTGCTTATTATGTTTTATATGTGCATTTGTGTTTAAAATGTTTCACAACTACAAAGGTTGATACTGCGTACCTTAAAAGGTAGACTAATCTTACGTAGATCTAAAAGACCTAGGTTTCATCGAGGATCAGAATACCTTCTGTCTGGTTGTTCTGTCATCCCTTTAGTTTATGGTACTTGTTTACTTCTTCAAAGATGGCCTCTAACCAGCAAGAAGGAGGGAAAAAAAACATGTAATAGAAGCTATCTTTTAAAGACATGACACTTCAGTTGCAGAGATCATTTTTTGTTTATAAATCAGCAGCCAGATCTTAGTGATTTGATCAAACTTACATGCAAGGAAGGCTGATAGAGTCTTAAGCTGAGTGAACCAGTGTTCCGATTAATACTTTGCGGTTCTATCACTAATACACTGAACAAAAGGATGAAAATTGCATAAGCACATTTGCATTATAAGCACGTTTTTCTACAAAATCATTAATACAGTGTTTCTAAAAGCATAGGCTTGGACCACGGACGGTTCAGAAAATTTTCCTTTTTCTAGGGGTAAAGGAGGTATAATTTTATGCTGCTGGGTCAGAATATTTTAGCAAACAGCAGTTTAACATAGTAGGACTTTACGCTTATGCAAACTTTATCTCACCATCCTCCTCCCAGAAAAAAAAAAAAAATCAGCATGCTGAGTGCTGAGTTTTAGTTTTAATAAGCAAAAATCAGCAGCCCAGCAGCCCTTAACGGGCTTGAGGGACAAGTGTGATTACTTTCACAAGGATATTTCATGAATTAAATGAAAAGAATCATATTATTCCTTAGCACCAATCTCCATGAGAAAGAGTAGAACGAGAACAGGTGAGTTATTCCCTCTCCAGAGCAAATTTTATTTTAAATAAAAGCAGTGCCCCATAATTTAAATAGGTAATTCAATTCAACTTTGATTCCTTAGAAGAAACTGAAGATTAACTAATGTACTATTGTATTAGTTATCAGTCAACTTTTTAAGTAAAAATGATATTGAAAGTGTCAATATTAGATTACCTTCATTACATTGTTAAACTCATAGCCCTGCTACAAAAGAATCTCAGCTGGACAGGATGTTATAATTTGTTGCATTGTTGTCATCAAATAAAAACCTTCCTTGAGCTTCCATGTGTTAGTGATGATAGCAGCTACTCTGATTTCAGAAGTCCACCAAAGACACAAGGAAGTACTGATGTGTTTTAAGACAGCCAAGTTCTGCAATTTCATGTTAAAGTTTTGTGAGGTGAAGTTGGCTTAACACAGGTATTTTCCAGAGAGGGAGAACTGGCAGATATGAGCACATTGGCATGGTACTAATGAAAAAATGAACTGGTTCAAGTGGTTGGAAAGTAAACAATATGTGTTTGTATGTTATTATCCATCAATGATCCGAGAGGTATAATTGGAAGCTACAAATGGCTTTCCTAACTTAAGGAGTAAATGATTTTCCTAAATCACATGTGTTACATTGTACTATTCAGTTAAGAGAGCCTTCTCCTATTTGAAAATGTGAACATTTTATGAATGTATAATTTTAAAAGTGGAAAAGTCAACGCACGTTAAAGATTAAATATTAAAATTTGCATAATTATAATACAATATTTCTTTCCAAGTACCTTGTGAAATAAAATTTAAAAAATTTTACTCAATGTGTTATTTTAGGTACAAGTTAAAGCTTCTAGGTAGTTCATCAATAGTGTGGCGTACTTTACAGTAATCTGAATGCAATTACGCAAAACTGCTATCACAGCTTTGGAAGATGTGAGAGAGCAGAAAAAAAATTTTCTAAAAGATATAGTGAATGCTAGAAAACTAATGAAGACTTCAGGTGCATTTTAAGGTGTCCTCAAAATGCTAAGACATGTTTCTATTTGCAAACAGCAGCAAAACATATATAACCAATTTTCTTTTATTTCAAACAATTTTAGTGTCACACACACATACACACACCCCTTCCATAGAAAATCAATTGATATTTTGACTTACATTTATTCTTAGAATTAGCTATGCTTGATTATGGAAACATTATTTTGGTTTTGAAAAGCATCAATAATAAAGGCCTCCCTTTTCTCCATGAAATTGATACTGGCTCTCTGAAGCATGAAGATTATTCTTAAATAATATTCCTATGATTTTAAATACATTTCATGATAATGTGGCTTAATAAACCACGATTTCCCTTTCTAGAAAACACAATTCTTCCTGGACAGTGAATAATTTAGCATTGCTTAACACACATTCTCACTTTAAAAAGGAAAAACTGAGTACACATTCACTGTGCATCTTATTTCAGTCTTTCAACAATGAGAGAGAAAACATGATGATGGATGTAACTGGCCAGCACTACAAATCCACAGGATTCAAAATATACCATAACCAAGAAAGTCACAAGCCAGGAGGCTTAGCAAATCCAGTGGGTTCAATGACTCTTCAAATATTTTCAGAGAGCTTATCACTTAGGCTCATAACCCTGATATGTAAAATAGAAGAAAAATTCTTGGCCCTTCTTTCTGGAGCCCATTCAAAAGTGTGGAGAAGAGTAGTCTAGAAATTACATCAGTTGGAACATTTAAAATTTCTTTGTCTCAATGTGAAGCAAAGCTAGGAGGATTCAGTAACCTTCATTTCAGAATTAATATTCCCAGAATGCAGGTGTTCTAGATATGTTGATTACCTGTGCTAAGAAGAAATGTAAAGAAAGGCAAAGCATGTTTAAAGGTTATAAACACATTCTGGTTCCAGGAAATAAAGAAAATTTAAAAGCCACATATTAAGAAGTAAGATTAAGGGAAGAAAGCAGCCAAGTATCCCACTGTAATATTAATACATGAAAATTTTCTACTATATATATATATATAATATATATATATTTTTACTAATTTAACATTTTTTTTCTTTTAACTCTAAACACTTTTTCAGTTTATGTGGGAAAAAAATAGACCTGCCACAGCTTACTGTGGCACAGCTATTATTTCCATGGGTTTTGATTTACCAAATACGTAAATTTAAACCTAGTTTTAAAACTAATTTAATGGTGATGGTCCATTTGTATTTCTCTAACTTGTTTACTAAAGACATTGTGTTAATGTTTAAATCTCATTTCTCATTTTAAAGTGAAACAAAAGATTTACATCTGTGGTGGTATTTTTAATAATATGCACACACAAAACCTTTATGAAGCCAAAAATAATTTGACAATTATATTTCTGAGAAGCTGCAGAACAGCAGCTTTAACAACAGGATTTAAGCTTTAATTTACCAAGTTGTTTTAGTATCCAAAGAAAGATATGAACTCCTGAAACTTGCATTTAAGATTCTAAGATTGACTTATTTCCTTTAAAATGCAGGGCTATCAGTGCTGCTGTATTAATGGTGTAATAAGAAAGGAAAAGAGTCAGTGAATACAGCAACAGCCAAACCAGCTCAACTAGGATTGCAGAAAATGCTATCTGCCTTTAACTTGATCATGGTAAACATTTTATTCAGGATCAAACTTTTCAAAATTCCAATTGGTCAAATAAAAGAAGAAATTGATCCTCACTGACTTTTGGAGGATATAAATAAAAAGAGAAAAGATACCACTAGACTCAAATAATTCACATTACACTCATCTATGGTCAAACTTCAATTAATGAGTATTGTTGAAATTTAATGTGTGAACAAATGTTTATATAACTTCTTATGAAAGTTAACATTTTTACATAGAATATTGTATCCTTTTCAAACTTGTCTCTAGAGTAAAACACTTAGAATAGAAAATTTCTTGTATATTTATATACATTTTTGTTTTCAGTGCTATAGTGCAAGGTACACTTCTAAAAGAATTTGATGTCTGCATAAACTGTGTCCACATGGAGAAATCTCCAGTTTCAGAGAATATTTGATGAAAAAATGTAAAGGTAAACAGGATAAACACAATTACATGAATAATTCTAATGGATAAAATAATAATGACTAGGTAAGAAGTGTAATTCACCTAAGGATTGGTAGTACCTTGTGCGATCATCATGTTTTGGGATGCATTACTAAAGGAATCTTACAAGATTTTATTATGTTTCTTTTCCTTTTTTTCTTTTCTCTTCCTTGCCTTCTTTCCTTCCTTCCTCCCTCTCTTTCTTTCTCTTTCTTTTTTCTTTCTTTCTTATCTTTCCTTCCTTTTTTTTTCTCTTTCTTTTGACAGGGTCTCTATATTCCAGGCTAAAGTGCAGTGGTGCAATCATAGCTCCCTGCAACCTCAAACTCTTGGGCTCAAGGGATCCTCCCACCCCAACCTCTCAAGTAACCTCTCTTAAATTGCCCTTTCTTGGTCTTCTTTGTGAACGATTCTCCCTCTGAGTGTCATTTGGATGTTGGACTTCTTTTCTCCTCTACTGAGTCCTATCAGGTCTTCTGCCTGGTATTTAAATCCAACTAGTCTGTGCCCTACTAGATAATGTTACTTGCCGAAAATAATAAATAAAACAGTAAAAATAAACAGGTTATAGAAAAAAATGATGAGAGTGAGTGAGACGTCTTAGAATAAAGTGATAAAGAAACGCCTCTTTGAGAGGGACCACTTAAACATGGGCCAATATTATATTACTCATATGGCTCACATCCATAGGAAAATTAGAAGCAACATAAAGAATGCTGGCAAAATCCCAGGGTAAGAGTGTATATGGTGCATCTGAGCCAAAAAGAATAAAAAAAAAATAAAATAGAGCAAAAAGAGAGCAAAAGAAGACTGCCATAAGAAGTTGAGAAGGCATACAGGAGCCAAGATCATGAAAATCTTGAAATGAAGGATGTTTGGTTATACTCCAGTAGCACCAGAAAGACATTAAAGGGGCTAAAAAATAAAGTGTAGCAAATGTATTCATTTATTAACTCATTTATTTTTTCCAAAGAAATTTGCCTCATGCCTGTGTGCCCAGCACTGGGTAAGTGCTGGGGCTATGATGTAAAAAAACCAAAAACACCATTTTTGTTCTCATGAAACTTATAGTTCAGTGAGGACTGGAATATTAAACCAATATACGTATGTAAATCCAAACTGATATTTGCTCTGAATGAAAGAAATATGGTTTCAAAAGGATTATAATATAGAATCTGACACAGATTAAGAAGTCAGGAAATGCATCTTAGAGGAAAGAATCACGAAGCCGAGATCTAGAGGACGTGAGGAGATACATGCACTGTCATCACTGTTGTACAGGGAGCATAGCACATGCGAGATGCTAAAAGAAGGTCAATATGACCCAATTGCAGAATATAGGGGTTATTGTAATGTGGGACAAGGCTGCAGAAATACAAGAAAAATTATAATATGCCATGTAAGTCAGGTAAGAATTTGGTTTTTAGCCTCAGAGCAACGGGAAGCCATTGAAAGATTTTAAGCTGTTAGTGAGATAATTGGATGTGAGAATGCAATGGCATGTTTCCAAGAGACTGAAAGGAAACCAGATTGGATAAAGAGACACTATGACAGAGATATTATTACCAGTTTCAAGGCAGGAAATAATAGTAACCTTGTTCAAGATGGTAGCAGTGGATATGAATGAAGTGGACAAATTCTTACTATGTTTTGCACAGTATTTACCACCTTTATTTTTAATCACTCTCTGTTAGTCCATTCTTGCGTTGCAATAAAGAAATAACTGAAACTGAGTAATTTGTAAAGAAGAGAGGTTTGGCCAGGCACAGTGACTCACACCTGTAATCCCAGCACTTTGGGAGGCCGAGGCGGGCGGATCACCTGAGGTCAGGAGTTAGAGACCAGCCTGGCCAATATGGTGAAACCCTGTCTCTACTAAAAATACAACAATTAGCTGGGTGTGGTGGCAGGTGCCTGTTGTCCCAGTTACTCAGGAGGCTGAGGAAGGAGAATCACTTGAACCTGAGAGGCAGAGGTTGCAGTGAGCTGAGATCATGCCACTGCACTCCAGCCTCGGTGACAGACCAAGACTATGTCAAAAAAAAAAAGAAAAAGAAAAAAAGAGGAAAGAGAGGAAAGAAGGAAGAAAGAAAAAAAAGAGAAAGAAAAAGAAAAGAAAGAAGAAAAGAAAGAAGGAAGGAAGGAAGGAAAAGAAAGAGAAAAGAAAAGAAAGAAAAAAGGACGGAGGGAGAGAGGAAGGAAGGAAACAGAAAAAGAGAAAGAAGGAAGAGGAAGAAGAGGAAGAGGAAGAAGAAGAAGAAGAAGAAGAAGAAGAAGAAGAAGAAGAAGAAGAAGAAGAAGAAGAAGAAGAAGAAGAAGAAGAAGAAGAAGAAGAAGAAGAAAAGGAAGGTTGGTTTAATTGGCTCACAGTTCTGCAGGCTGCACAGGAGGCAAGACACTGGCATCTGCATGGCTTCTGGGGAGGCCTCAGGGAGCTTTAATTCATGGAAAAGGCTAAGCAGGAAGAGGCTAGTCACATGGCAAGAGTGAGAGCAAGAGAGAGAGCGGGGAGTTGTTACACACTTTTAAACAACCAGATCCTATGAGAACTCACTCACTGTTGCAAGGACAGCACCAAGCCGTGGGGGATCTGCTCCCATTACCCAAACACCTCCCACCAGGCCCCACCCGCAGCACTAGGGACCACATTTCAACATGAGATTTGGGCAGGACAAATATCCAAACTATTGGAACACTCCACTTCTTAGACATTTTTAATAGCCCCTCCTCTATGAAAATTTTAATACAAAGGTATAAAGTGTATCTGATTAAGTAGTGTGTGTATGACTGTTCTTTGTACATTAAAACATTTTTTAAATCTCCCTCCAAAAAAGTACCAATTGTAATCCTCTGAAGGCAGTATATAATTCACGGAGACTACATGCTTTAGGAGTGATAATTCAACAAGTCATGGCAGTGGTTTGAACATAGGAAGAAAAAGGAAAAGATTGTCAAACTTTCTAGCTTGCATAATTTAATGGTTTTACTTTTTTGAGAAAAAGAATACCAGAAATGAACTAGGTTTAAATGAGGGAAGGTAAGATAGTTTTTGTTTCAGCACATCAAGTCTGAATTGTTTTTGAGAACTCTAAAACTGTTGGTAGGAGACGTTTTCCCTTTGGTGTCTGGCACAAGCAGGGAGTGCAGCTGAAGCGAAGATGCCTTTGCAAATCATTGCATTTCTGAAGGCAACATCTTCCCACTTATAAAGTCTGGAACTGGAAGACCTAAACAGCCCTGCTGATACCAGTGGAATTGGAAATGGAATGGAGCGAGAATGAAAGAGAATATTTTGACTGGCAGACTCCAGACACAGAGTCTGAATCAGGGAAAGAAACTCCTTGTGTAACTGGTATGAGATGGTATCTCATTGTGGTTTTGATTTGCATTTCTCTGATGGCCAGTGATGTTAAGCATTTTTTCATGTGTCTGTTGGCTGCATAAATGTCTTCTTTTGAGAAGTGTCTGTTCATATCCTTTGCCCACTTTTTGATGGGGTTGTTTTTTTTCTTGTAAATTCTTAGGTAGGAATTGAACAATGAGAACACTTGGACACAGGAAGGGGAACATCACACACGGGGGCCTGTTGTGGGGTGGGGGGAGGGGGGAGGGGGGAGGGATAGCATTAGGAGATATACCTAATGTAAATGACGAGTTAATGCAGCACATCAGCATGGCACATGTATACATATGTAACAAACCTGCATGTTGTGCACATGTACCCTAGAACTTAAAGTTTAATTTAAAAAAAAAAAAAGAAAAGAAACTCCTATGTATCCAGGGAGACTTGGGAGCAAGGCCAGGTTTAGTGTGTGTGTGTGTTTCGTTTTTTGGTTTTTGGGGGGTTTTTTTTTAACTCTTGACTAAATCTGGGAGTTGACGGAAAGAATAGATTAAATGCTAAAATCTTTCTAATGTCTTATTCTGGTAGTAAAGAAGTAAAGAGGTTATAAAAAATTAGTATCAATGGTGTGGAAACAGTTGAAAAATAAAACATCTTGGAGGGGGTGTGTTTTTTTCTTCAATTTTCATCGACAATAGAGAACAAGTTTAATTTGACTTTTTGGAATCGAAGTTATCACTCAAACATTTAAAAGCATAGTTAGAATCTAAAAAGTGAAACAGAAAATGAATTAAATTAAGCAAGCAAAGACTATATAAGACAAAAAGAAAATTGACAACATAATAAATAAATTATAAACACAAAAAAGATAAAAGGACTAAAGCAATTTCACTTACAATACAAAATGAGACAGGCTAAATTCTCTAAAACTTAAAACAGTGACTTTCAAATTGTAATTTAAAAAATACTGCCATATTCTCTATGGTTCCATATGTAACTGTGTTTGCTTACCATGCATTAGGCTATTTTACAATTCTTATGCAGTGGTAATGCAACTAAATATTTTAAGGAGACATGCAATTGCTTTATGATCAATAGAAACAATAATCCCAGAGGTTGTCTTCTTGATACTTGATAGCTATTAGTTTTTGTAAACAAGGCCCAAAATGTTCATCTAAAGTAGAAAGCATGTATAGGATTGTTGTTGAGTATTTTACAATCACTGCTATATGCAACAAGGGTAAATATCACAGATATAATATTAAGTGAATAAAATCAAAACGGGAGGAGTCTGTAATAAATGCACATACATATATACATACATATTAAAAAACAGACAAAAGTAATTTGTAGTCATGGAAGCTAAGGAAGTGAATATTTGGGTTAATGACAGGGAAGGGGCACAGAGAAATTACTTTTTTGAAAAGTAGCTTATCCCTGTAATTTTCTTACACAGCAAGATACAGAATTTTACCAGTAGCATTACACATAATGCTACTATAAGATTATTATGCAAATCTTTGGTACACACGTGTTTATTTATTACCATTCAGATATAATTTTAAAAAGTTAAAAATAACACTTTCATACAAGTAAAAAATGAACTTGCCAATGATTTAATAACTAGCAGATTAACAAGAGAGCCAGAAATATAATTTGATAATACTGGCTCAAAGAGCATTTGAAGAACAGAAATTTACATAGTTCATTAGAAAAGACACAATAAAATGGATTTTTTAATTTTTTTTTTCAAATGAGACATTTGTTTAATGTTCTATAGGACAAAAAACCTATAGTGTTTGGGAATATTCACATTTCTGTACCCAAGATGTGGAAAATAGTTAATATTTTTGTATGCATCATTGATTGTTTGAGTTTGAAATGAATGTGTATTAACTTTGTAATTAAATTATTGTAAAAGTATAATAAACAAGTATTTTAAATGCTTTACAAAAAGGAACATGAAGCTACTAGTTACTTGATGAGTCAGGTAATTATTTTCTTTGCACTATATCTAAGAACTACCAAGTTTATTAAAAGAAGCCTAAGAAACTAAGGAGAATTACCATTGGAACTGAAGAGGATGAATGTAAAAGCAGTAGCTTATCTGTGATTGGTGAGTAAGAAAATATTTGACAGTGAAAAGTTATAGCAGAATTTGAAAAGCTGCTTTTTCTCTCCTTCCTTCTACATATGCAGAGTTCTTCCTTCTACATAGGAAAGAAAGAGCATACAAGTTCCAAGAGACTATCAGACTCCAGATGAAATATTATATATTGGTTTTGTTTGTTGATAGAAAACACAGGGAAAATATAAGCAATACAGGTGTTGGAATGTATCTATTGATTACCCCTTTTATTACAAATTAGGTACCTCCAGTGTATAGCCATAAAATTCACATAGGAATATCTTCCAGCAATGTAGTCTCCTTTTCATTTTTATTTTTATTCAGTGTGTTATTTTATTTTTAGCAACCCAAGGCCATTTTTTTCCAGCATTATTGAGGTATGATTGACAAATAAAAATTGCATATATTTGAGGTGAACAACGTGATGTTTTGATATATGTGTACATTTTGAAATGACAGCCACAGTGAGCTGATTAACGTATTTATCATCTCAAATAGTTACCATTGTGTGGAGGGGGATTGGGACAGTGAGGACACTTAAGATCTACTTGCTCAGCAAGTTCAAAGTATATAATACATTATTATTAAGTATAGTCACCACACTGTACATTGGGGCTCCATAACTTATTCATCTCGTAACTGATGATTTGTACCTTTTGATCAACATCTCCCCAAAATATAGTTATTTTTCACATTTAACATTTGTATTAGAGTTAAATGGATTTATAAACCACTATTAAAGTATTAGAGCATTCTGAATTTATTACTAGAGTAATCTGAATTTGAATATACACTTATCTTTACCAGTGGGTTTCTTACTTTCATATGTTTTCATGTTACTAATTATTGCCCTTTTGTTTTACCCTGAAGGTTTCTATAAATAGCCCTCTTTTAAAATCCAATTTAAATGGTAGCTAAGCCAGAATAATCATTAGATACAATACTGTAATCCCTTCTTCAAATCCTCATATAAGAATTTATGGTTTATTCAACCTTTTAAAGAAAATTATTTAAAGAAAGTGGGCTGGTCTTGACACTGATTTGGGTGATAGTATATTTATGGCTGCTCCAAAAATTCTATTATGGGTTTCCCATACTTCCAGGAAAGGCCAGGTCCTTACTAGCCTCCATGATAGTTATCCAATATAAGTCCACATAGAAAATTTATACCTATCACTTTGAGGAAAAGGGGACTTAACTTTTTCAGGATTACCTTTCTGATAGGGTTTTGTTATGGAAGATAACAAAAACCACTGAATTAACTTGTTTCTCTTTTCAGCTATGGAAATGGGCTTGATCATTATTATTTTTTAATTCTTATTATCTTTATCAATTTTAATCTGTATGTGTGATGTGACATACTGTTATATTTATATAACAGTGATGTGATATACTGTTATAGAGATATAACAGCATATTAATATGTGTGATGTGAGATATTGTTTATTGATATACTTTTCTTTTTTTCAAATGAGACATTTGTTTAATGTTCTATAGGGCAAAAAAACCTACACTGTTTGGGAATATTCACATTTCTGTACTCAAGATGTGGAAAATAGTTAATATTTTTCGTATGCATCATTGACTGTTTAAGAGTTTGAAATGAATGTGTATTGACTTTGTAATTATATTATTTTAAAAGAATAGTAAACAAGTATTCTAAATGCTTTACAAAAAATAACATGAAGTTACTAGTTGCACTTGTAAGTTCCTTAATAAGTGACTGTTCCTTAATAAGTGACTGTTAACAGTATATCACATCACACATCAAATAACTTATCAAGTCACTTATCTGTGATATTGTTATAATGGTATAACTGTATATATCACATCACACATACACAACAGTATATCACATCACACATACAGACTAATCTTAAATTACAGGATTCCGATTGCATCACTTAACAAGAATCATTACTTTGGAAAAATTGCTAACATAATTGCCCATAAAATACATACCCTATCAAGGACATGAAGAAAGCCTTAGTCAGATTATCACCAACACCCAACAACTGCATTCTGGGATTTGGCTTAAACATGACTGTCTTACTTTCTTTTAAAAATCTAATACATTGTTATTACTGTAGTCACCGTGTTGTACAATGTATCTCTTGAACTTATTTCTTCTTTGTAATTGAAATTTTGTATTCTTTTACCAACATCTCCCCAAACGCCCTCACCCCTCCCAACTTCTGGTAACTAACATTCTACTCTTTTATGAGTTCACCTTCTTTGGATTCCACACATAAGTGAGATCATGCAGTATTTGTCTTTCTGTGCCTAGTATATCTCAACATACATATCCAAGTTCATCCATGTTATCACAAGCAATAGGGCTTTATTCTTCTTTAAGGTTAGGTAGTAGTTTATTGTGTATATGTACCATGTTATTTATTTACTCATTTGTTGATGGACACTTTGCTCGATTCCATATTATGGCTATTGTGAATAAAGCTGCAGAAGTTTTATTCTGCACTTAGCAGTGCAGATACCTCTTCAAGATTTGGATTGCATTTACTCTCTCTCTCTCTCTCTCTCTCTCTCTCTATATATATATATATATATATATATATATATATATATACACAGATGATAGATATAGATATAGATACAGATATAGATATAGATATAGATATGGATATAGATCTAGTAATGGGATTACTGGGTTGACCATTATTTTTAATTTTATAAATGTTACCTTTTCTGGTAACATCCAAATGTTACCTTTGGATACCTTTTCTGGTCCAGCTACATTCTATAAAAACAGACAAACAAAATAATCAAAAACCAAAAATGCTATTGGAGTAGTCTGTATAATTGAAAAATATATATATACTTATATTTATTTTGGAGGGAGTTGTATTCATTGTACAACTGCTAAATAAGGAAATATTTTGAGTTGGTCTCACTTCAGTAAAAGACTCACTTACCTGGATGTTTATCTGATATGTGGCCAAGTGTCTGAAGAGTTGGACAAGATAAAAACCACAAGAACACACGTTTTTTGTTGAATATGGATAGTTGCCATCTGATTGTAATAACGAATAGAAATCAGAGTTTTGCTACCAGGTACTCTGCTCAGTAGTAATCACAGTAGTTTGCATGTGAGTGATGAAGGGTGTTGTAGTTGTTGGCATTATTCTTATTTGGATGTTGCTGTGTATTGACTGTCACATTTATCAGAGGACTAGCTTCTATGTATAGTGTGTAGTATAATGTTTGAGCCTAAAATGATTCTAAAGAGCACCAATGTGTTTCTACCATTCAAGAAACCTTTACTTTTTTTTTGTTTTTTTTTTTTTTGCGTGTGTGAGACATATGAGAAAATAAATAAATTTACTTTCTTGGAAAAATAAACACTTCCTATGTAAACAAACACAGACGTTTAGAGCAGTATAAATTGTGAAAATAGTTTAATTGCAGCAAACACACAGAAAGGATTAACTTATTTTCAGATTTGGTAGTTGCTACTGTGCATGTCTTTTTTTCTTTTAATCTACACCAAGAAACCCAGACTCAAATGCTTAGTATTTTACAATATTTGGTAGTTTTTAACTTTTGATCAAATCTTTAAGAGCAAGAAATTTTTAGAAGGCACAAAAAGCACAAACTGTAAAAGAAGAAAAAAAACAAAAAAAAGATGTTAGCCTTAATCAAAATTAAAGATTTCTTTTCTTTGTAACATGCTGTTAAAAATGAAAACACAAGCCTCAGACTAGGACAAACTATATTCAATACATCTCAAATATATTTGACAATGCACTTGTATCTATAATGTACAAAAGCCCTTAAAATTCAGTAAGAAGACAAAACAAGTTTCTTTTGAAATGGACAAAGATTGTAAAAGATAGTTCACAAAGATAACAAATAACAAACAAACAAGCCTATGAAAATAAGTTCAACATTATCCATCTGATAAATGAAAATAAAAACCTAAATGAGATAATACCACAGACCTATTAAGATAAAGTTAAAAAGACTGACAATACCACATGTGAGTAAGCATATAAACAACTAGATTTCTCATACATTGATAGTGAGAATGTGAAATAGTATAATCACTGACATTGTTTAGCACTGTGTCCTCACCCAAATCTCGAACTGTAATCCCCATGTATCAAAGGAGGACCTGGTAGGAGGTGTTTGGATCATGGGGACAGTTTCCCCCATGCTGTTCTTATGATAGTGATTGAGTTCTCATGAGATCTGATGGTTTTATAAGGGGCTCTTCCCCCTTCACTCACTCTCTCTCCTGCCACCATATAAGACATGCCTGCTACCCCTACCTCCATGATTTTAAGTTTCCTGAGGCCTCCCCAGTCATGCAAAACTGTGAGTCAATTAACCCTCTTTTCTTTATAAATTATGCAGTCCCAGGCAGTTCTTTATAGTAATGTAAAAACAGACTAATATAGAGAAATTGGTACCAGGAGTGGGGCACTGCTATAAAGATACCTGAAAATGTGGAAGCGACTTTGGAACTGGGTAATAGGCAGAGGTTGGAACAGTTTGAGGGAACTCATTGGGAACTGGAAAAAGGTTGCTCTTGCTATTGCTCTTGCTATACTTTAGCAAAAACACTTGCAGCATTTTGCTCTGGCCCTAGACATCTGTGGAACTTTGAGAGAGATGATCTGAAATTGGAACTTATATTTAAAAGGGAAGCAGAGCATAAAAGTTTGGAAAATTTGCAGCCTGATCATATGTTACAAAAAGAAAAAGCCATTTTCTGTGGACAAATTCACCTGGCTGGAGAAATTTGCATAAGTAATGAGGAGCTGAATGTTAATAGCCAAGACAATGGGGAAAATGTCACCTAAGGGCCTGTAATAGACCTTCACAGTAGCCCCTAATATCACATGCCTGGAAGCCAAGGAGGGAAAATTGGTTTTGTGGGCAAGGCCCAGGGCCTACTTCTTTGTGCAGTATCCCAACTTGGTGCCCTGTGTCCCACCAACTCTAGCTCTAGCCATGGCTAAAAGGGGACGAGGTACCACTTGAGCCATTGCTTCAGAAAGTGCTATCCCTAAGCCTTGGTCTCCATGTGGTGTTGGGCCTAGGGGTGCACAGAATTCAATAATTGAAGTTGGGGAATCTCCACATAGATTTCAGAGAATGTATGAAAATGCCTGGATGTCTGGGCAGAAGTCTGCTGCAGGGGAAGAGCCTTCATGGAGAATCTCTGCTAGGGCAGTGCAAAAGGGAAATGTGGAATTGGAATCCTCACACAGAAGCCCCACTGGGGCATGCCTAATGGATCTGTGAGAAGAGGGCCATCGTCCTCCAGACCCCAGAATGGCAGATCCACTAACAACTTGGACCATGTGCATGGAAAAGCTGCAGACACTTAATGTTAGCCCAGAAAGCAGCTGCAGGAGCTGTACCCTGCAAAGCCACAGAGGCAGAGCTGCCCAAGGATGTGGGTGCCCACTCCTTGCATCGGCATCCTCTGGATGTGAAACATGGAGTCAAAGTAGATTATTTCAAAGCTTTAAGATTTAGTGATGGCCCCATAGGATTTCTGACTTGCATGGGGCCTGTAACCCCTTTGTTTTGGCCAATTTCTCCCATTTGGAATGGGAGAATTTATCCAATGCCTATACTCTTTTGGAAGTAACTAAATTGTTTTGTATTTGTATCTTGGAAGTAACTAACTTGTTTCTTATTTTACAGGCTTATAGGCAGAAGGAACTTGCCTTGTCTCAAAAAAGGCTTTGGACTTGGACTTTTGAGTTAATGCTGAAATGAGTTAAGACTTTGGGGGACAGTTGGGAAGGCATGATAGTGTTTGAAATGTGAGAACATGAGATTTGGGAGGGGCCGGGGCAGAATTATATGGTTGGTCTCTGTGTCTCCACCCAAATCTCATCTCTAACAAATGTTGGAGGAGGGACCTGAGGGGAGGTAATTGGATCATGGGGGCCATTGCCCCCATGCTGTTCTCATAATAGTGAGTAAATTTACATGAAATCTGACGGTTTTATAAGGAACTTTTCCCCCTTTGCTTGCTCTCTCTTTCTCCTGCAATCATGTATGACATGCCTGCTTCCTCTTTGGCCATCATTGCAAGTTTCATGAGGCCTCCCCAGCCACGCAGAACTGTGATTCAATTAACCCTCTTTTCTTTATAAATTACCCAGTTTTAAGAAGTTCTTTATAGCAGTGTGAAAACGGACAAATACAACCACTTTGGAAAAAGAGTTTTGCAGGTTTTTTTTAAAGTTAACTATGCTGGTATATGAAACACCTAACCCAACTGGAGCAAATATGACACTTCTAGTAGTTATACATAAGAATTAGGGGGAAGAGGAGGTTAAAGAGTGGTTGATTCATGGGTACTAATATACAGTTTGATAGAGGAAATAAGACAGTGTTTGATAAATCAGTGATTATAATTTATAATTATTTTATATATCAAAATTGCTTGTAGAGAATAATGCAAATGTGCCCAGCATAAAGAAAAGACAAATATTTAAGGCAATGGATGTATCCCAATTACATCTGCAAATTTCCTGTTACCATGGTGACATATTCACAGGTTTCTGGGATTAGGATATGGACATTTTTGGCAAGCAGGAGGCATTATTCTGCCTACCAAACATGTATGTAACCATTAAGATTTGGGGTCATATTTACTGTTACAGCATAGCCTAGCCTATTGTGATTAATAGAGAATAATGCAAATGTGCCTACCATAAAGAAAAGACAAATATTTAAGGCAATGGATGTATCTCAATTACACTGATTTGATATTTATCAAATGCAAGAAGTTTACATGAATTAACTTATTACATGTATCTCGAAAATATGTACATCTATTAAGTATCAATAAAAAAACAAAATTTTAAAAATAGTTGTGAGGAGCTCAGTCAGCTGGAGCATGGCTTTGTTTTGTAATGAGGATGTAATAATGAAATAAGCATAATGAGATAGATTGAGAATTTTGGGGTAGATCAACATGATAGAACCACCATTTGCTTCAAAAGTTACTATATGTATTTTTTTTATTTTTGAGATGGAGTCTTGCTCTGTGGCCCAGGCTCAAGTTACTGTATGTATTTTCATATACATTTTTAGGGTATACTTTTTACAAAGACCACTGGGATTTATTTTATATTTTGGAATAAACAAAAGTAGTTCTATTCTCAAATGTATAACTAATTATTTAGGATCTATTTTAGATTGCTTAACTCTTTGGCATGAGTTTGCTCTTGTGTAAAGTAGGTATTTTAACATATTTCTTATCTTATAGATAATTGTAAAGGTAAAATAACATGCTGGATATGTAACTGGCTTGAAAATTATAAAACGTTGATTAAATGCAAACTATTGTATTCAAACAACTATTAATTTTATCAATTTCATTTATATCATTATTAAGAATATTAAAAGGTCTAAAATAAATCTGTGGTCATTTGCCATTATTAATTATTAGGTAATAGACACCATAATAACTAAATAGCTCAATCTGTAGAAATAAAAGAGGAATAGATATTACTTACACAATTTTGAAAATGTTTGCTTTGGCTTTATTCCAGTCATCCTGGAAAATAATTCTGCATAGGGTGAAGTTGCAAAGATTACTGAAAATCTGCTTTTTTAAGTGCTTCAGGACTGTTTTTCTTTAAACCCTAACACTTATTTTATAAATACTCCCTTGGTCACAAGAGGTAATAATTATTGCAATAATAGTTTTAAGTTCTGTAATATATACCATATGAGAAAACAGGATGTGTCAAAAACAAAAATCTCCTTAAGAGATGAATGCTAGATCACCCTTTTGAAATCATGCTTCAATAGTTATCCATATGCTTTAGAGAAAAATTTGGCAAGTTTATTAAAATCAGTGGGATAGAGTCACCTAATTTCAGATATGCTGAACTAGACATTGTAGTTTGCCAATTATATTAAATTATCATTAGTAAAAATAACAATGCTTTAAGGTTTGGGCAAAATCCAAAGACTCACAAATGTTGAAACAACAAAACTGGAGACTGAACATGAAAATGGTTCTCAAATTATAAAAATGAATTATGAATTACATTGTTCAGGTTTTACTCAAATGGAAACTCTTTGGCTGCTTTTAGATACTGATTTTTTAGTAAATAAAGTGTTTAACTAAAGAGTTTTGAAAAATCTGGGACACATTTACCATCTTACTATAAACCCAGCTAACTAAGACATTAATTTTTGAGGTAATAAATATATGTAGCATAGAACCCTTCTCTAACACCTAACACATATTATGTCCTGTAACTATCTTTTTAAATGTCCATTTATTCTTACACAACTGTGCACTCCAAAGAATGGACTGGTGTTCTATTCATCTTTGTATCTCTATTCCCAGAAAAAGTTCAATAACTGCCATAATCCCAAGTGTAAGTAATGTAAATCAACAGCCATTTCTAAGCTTGAAGGTTTAGTGCTGAACACTTTACACATATTACCTAATTGTATCTTCATATAAATGCTATGAAATATTTAATGGTTTTTCTAATTATTTATAATGATGACAGGTAAGCATAAATATTACATATTCACTTCAGATTAAACTTTAATACTATATTTAACATCTATATTTTAAAAATCAGCATAATGAACACTGTGGAAAAATAGTTACATTTTAATAGGTAAAATTAAAAGTAATGGCAAAAACCACCATTACTTTTGCACCAACCTATTATATAATTCTGAGAAAATCAACTTAATGAAATATTTCAGAAAGTAGAGAAAAGACATGAGAAAGATCAAATTCTAAAGGATAATACAAAAGGCAAAGGAATGCAGACCAATTCTAAGAAAAGTGGCTGGGCGTGGTGGCTCATGCCTGTAATCTGAGCAGTTTCAGAGGCTGAGGTGGGAAGATCACTTGCCATGAGTTCAGGGCCAGCCTGGGCAGTCTAGTGAAACCGTTTCTTTATAAAAAAATTAAAAAGAAGCCAAATGTGGTGATGTGTGCCTGTAGTCCCAGCTACACAGGAGGCTGGAGCAAGTGGATCAACTGAGCCCAGAACTTCGGGACTGCAGTGAGCTAGGATTGAGCCTCTGCACTCCAGCCTGGGCAACACAGTGAAGCCCTGTCTAAAATTAAATTAAATTGAAATATATAAAATAAAATAAAATCATAAATTACTACTGGAAGAAAAACAATCAGACATGTATTTGTGTTGTGATATTCATAAGAATAAACTTCCTGTATTTGTTTTCAGTTGCTCATATAACAGATTATCATAAATCTATAGTGACTTAAAAATACAAAAAAAAACCACCCCACATTATTATCTAACAGTTCTGGAGGAGACCAAAAGTACAAACAGTTCTCACAGAGCTAAAATCAAGATGATGGCCTATCTGCGTTGTCTCTGAAGACTTTAGAGGACAAGATGTCCCTTGATTTTTACAGCTTCTAGAGGCTGCCCACATCTTAATTCATGATCACATTCCTCCAACCTCTGCTTCTATCGCCACATATCCTTCTTGACTTTGACCTTCCCATCTCCCTCTTAGGAGGATCCTTGTGATTATAGTGGGGCCACCCAGGTATGCCAGGATAATCTCTTCATCTCAAGATTCTTAACTTAATCACATCTGCAAATTTCCTGTTATCATGGTGACATATTCATAGGTTTCTAGGATTAGGATATGGACATCTTTGGCAAGGAGGAGGCATTATTGAGCCTACAAATATTTATGTAACCATTAAGATTTGGGGTCATATTTACTGTTAAAGCATAGCCTACTCTATTGTGATTAACAAACTAATCAAGTTTTATTCACCAAAATGTCAACATGAAAACCTTTGTAGATATGCAATGGCTAAAATATGCTATGATTATTCCCCCTCTTAAAAATATACGATTGAAAACATACCTTTTTATTCGAGAAATAAACAAAAATTTCCAACTCAATACTGTAGCCATGGTTTAAATGGACTTATCAGACATGGACCTCAAATTTAAGAACTGGTGTGCAATACCTCAGCCAATTTTTCTTTTACTACTTTTGTTTCAGTCCCCAAACCAGGAGTATACTTGCTAGAACATATTCATCTGTTCATAATTTTCCCTGACTTTCTTATTTTGACAAGTATGAAAGAACAAACTGCTGGTGTGTTCTAGACTCAGAATTGCTAAATCAAATTTGGCCTTTCAAATGGTTGACAGAACATTCTTTAGAAGAATTTCTAAAATCAAAATTGTCATTCTTCTTCCTGTCAGTGTTTTATGAGGCAACATAATGACTATCTACTTTGTCGAAGAACCTAGAGGTAATATTCTGCATGTTCAAATCCTATGGTAAATTTCCTGCTTCACTGAGTTATGATCATTGTCAAAATACTAAAATCTGTGGCAGCTATCATATGTTCTTTTATTATTATCTTTCCACATATTTGCTTCTGTTACCATATTAGTCAGAGCACATTAACTACTTTAGCAAACAACTCCAAGTCTTATTGGTTTCAGACAAGTTAGCTTTACTGCTAGTTCATGTCATGGTCTGAAGAAGACTGGCACTATGGGAGTATGTACCAGTGAGCTTAGCCAGCCATAATAAGTACCACAGATGGGGGAGCTTAAACAATAGAACATTATTTTCTTACAGTTCTGGAGGATTAGAAATTCAAGACCAAGATGCTGGTCAATTTGATTTCTAATGAGGGCTCTCTACTTGGCTTATAGACAGTTGCCTTCTCACTACTTCATGTGTCCTCGGTGGTGGAGAGAAAGACAGAGAGAGAGATCTCTTTTTCCCTTTTCTTTTGTTATTCTTATTATTAATTTTTGTGGTTATATAGTAGGTGTATACATTTACGTGGTACGTGAGATATTTCAATACAAGCATGCAATGTGAAATAAGCACTTATGAAGAATGGGATATCCATTCCCTCAAGCATTTATCTTTTCAGTTACAAAAAATCCAATTATGCTCTTTATTTGAAAATGTATAATTAAGTTATTATTGACCATAGTCACCCTATTGTGCTATCAAATAGTAGGTCTTATTTATTCTTTTTAATTTTTGTACCCATTAACCATCCCCACCTCCCCCTAAATCCCGCAGTACCCTTCCTAGCCTCTGGTAACCATCCTTCTACTCTCTGTGTTCATGAGTTCCACTGTTTTTATTTTTATATCCCATAAATAAATGAGAACATGTGATGTTTGTCTTTCTGTGCCTGGCTTATTTTACATAACATTACGATCTTCAGTTCCACCCATGTTGTTGCAAATGACACGTTCTCATTCTTTTTTTAAACGGCTGAATAGTGCTCCATTGTTTATAAGTACCACATTTTCTTTATCTATTCATCTCTTGATGGATACTTAGGTTGCTTCCAAATCTAAACTCTTGTAAACAGTGCTGCAACAAACATAGGAATGCAGATTCTCTTTGATATACTGGCTTCCTTTCTTTTGGGTATATACTCAGCAGTGGTATTGCTGGATCATATGGTAGCTCAATTTTTAGTTTTTTTGAGGAATCTCCAAACAGTGCTCCATGGTGCCTGTACAAATTTACATGACTACCAACAGTGTACAAGGATTCCTTTTTCTCCACATTCTCACCAGCATTTGTTATTGCCTGTCTTTTGGAGATAGGCCATTTTAACTGGGGTGAGGTTATATGTAATTTGTAGTTTTGATTTGCATTTCTCTGACGACCAGTGATGGTTGAGCACCTTTTCATATCTATGTTTGCCTTTGTATGTCTTGAGAAATTCCTATGAAAATATTCTGCCCATTTTTTCATTGGATTACTAGATTTTTTACTATAGAGTTCCAGATCTAGAGGATAGGCTTTCAGTTATTACCTATTCTTTATGATACTAGCTGTGAGTCCATAGTATATATCTTTAATTATGATGACATATGTTCATATAGTGAACATATAGTTCATATGTTCATTCATAGTGAATGGTCTTTCTAATGTATGGTTGAATTTGGTTTGCGAGTATTTTGTTGAGTAGTTTTGCATCAATATTCATCAGATGTATTGGCCTGTAGTTTTCTTTTTTTGATGCGTCTTTGTCTGGTTTTGGTATCAGGGTAATCTGGGCCTCATGGAATGAATTTGGAAGCATTTCCTCCTCTATTTCTCAGAATAGTTTGTGTAACATTGGTATTAGTTTGTCCTTAAATGTCTGGTAGAATTCAGCAGTGAAGCCATCAGGTACCAGGCTTTTCTTTACTGGGAGACCTTTCATTAGAGCTTAAATCTCATTACTTGTTATTGGTCTGTTCAGGTTTTGGATTTCCTTTTGGTTAAATCTTGGTAGGTTGTATGTGTCTAGGAATTTGTTTATTTCTTCTATATTTTTCAATCCATTGGTATATATTTGCTCATAGTAGCCATTAATGATCCATTGAATTCCTGCAGTGTGAGTTGTTGTGTCTCCTTTTACATTTCTGATTTTGTTTGAAACTTATCTTTTTTTCAGTTAATCTGACTAAAGGTTAGTCAATTTTGCTTAGAGTTTCAAGAAAGCAACTTTTTGTTTCATTGATCTTTTTTGTTCTTTTTTTCATTTCAGTTTTATTTCTTTCTGCTCTGATCTTTATTATTTATTTTCTTCTACTATTTTTGGGTTTGTTTTGCTCTTGATTTTCTAGATCTTTAAGATGCATTGTCAGATTGTTTATTTTTCTTCTTTTTCTTATAAGGCCACCAATTCTATCATATTAGGGCCTCACCCTAATCTTAATTACCACCTAAAGACCTATTTCCAAATACAGTCCCTATAGGGGTTAGGGCTTTAACATATAAATTTGATGGGGGTGGGGGTAAGTGACAACATTTAGTCTATAGTGGAGTGAAAGGGTCTACTCCATTACAGTTTAAATTCTGGCTCCTTAATGTTTGCCTTACCTACCATTTTCTCAGACATCAGAATTCTTTACTACATCCTCATCATCATCTTCAGTAAAGGGATGTGGAGCACCACGGGATGGCCTAGAAAAATTTAGATCCTACCTGAAAGCAGTGTGCACCACTTTAACCCACAACCCATTGGCTAGAACTCAGACTTATGGCCCCACAAGAAATTCAGTTGAGAAATTCAGTTTAGACATGGAACCAAGTAGAGAAGAGAAAATAGGCACTGATGTGTACTGGCAGTCTCCACTTCCATAACTCTTCTTTAAAAATATGTATATTTAGGAAGCCACTAAAAAAACTATCAGAACTAAGAAATGAACTCAACAAGCTTGCAGATTATAAAGCAATAAACAAAATAAATTTTATTTCTATTGAGGAATAAGTAACAAAATTAAGAAGATAATCCCATTTAAAATAACATAAAAATAATAAAATCTTTAGGAATGAATTTCATTTAAAAAATTCAGAAGGAATACAGAAAAATCAACTGTATTTCTACACACTAGAAATGGGCAATCTAAAATGAAATGACAAAAATGATTTTATTTTCCATACCATCAAAAAGAATAAAATACTTAGGAATAAATGTAAAAAAGAAGTGCAAAGTAAATATTGTGAAAAACTACTGAACACTGTTGATGAAAACTGAGAAATATCTAGTTAGAAAAACTCATGTTCATGGATCAGAAGACAATATTGTGAAGAATGACAATACATTTCAAATTGACCTACAGATTGAGCAAAATGTCGATCAAAGTAACATATAGCTTTTTTGCAGAAATTGACAGGCTAATCCTAAAATTCACATGAAAATTTAAAGGTAGCCAAAACAATCTTGAAAAAGAACAAAGTTAAAGGAGTTTCACTTTTTCATTTCAAAACTTATTTCAAAGCTACAGTAATCAAGACAGTGTTGTAGTGGTGTAAGAATAGACAAATACATTAATATAACCTAATTAAGAGTCCAGATGTAAACCCTTACAATTTGCAGTCAATTTATTTCAAACAAGGATGCCAACACAATTCAATGGGGAGAATAATAGACATTTCAGCAAAAGGTATCCACATGCAAAAGAAGGAATTTGGTCAGCTTCCTTATATCTCAAGTGGATGAAATCGAAATATAGAAGCTATAAAATGCTTGAAAGAAAACACAGGCATACATCTTCATGATTTGGGGCAAAAGAAAGAAAAAATGATAATTTGAACTTTATGAAAATTGAACTTTTGAGCTGTGAAAGAATATTATCAAGAAAATGAACAGTGGTCCATTTTTCACTGCTCCATGTGCTCTGTTGCAGGAGATCAAGATAACTCCACCACAGCATCTGTCACCCTGTGACCAACAGGTAGCCAAAACAATCTTGCAAAAGGAGAACAAAGTTGGAGGGCTTGTACTTTTTAATTTCAAATCTTACTGCAAATCTACAGTAATCAAGACAATGTGGTTCTGGAAGCAGGGAAATGATGGCCAACTAGAGACAAAAGATGCAAGCTTCCCTCAGAAAGATCAAAATTATAAGTGAATGGTCATTCCAGGAGTGGAAAGCTGAGGAAAGAGTGCTGAAACCTGTCAGACAACCCATGGGAAGAAGCTGGAGTGCAGAAAGGGAAGACAGCAAGAATCTGGCAGAGATTGGACTCCAAGGAACCTGGAGTCCCATGCAAAGGATAGGGGTAGATAGGCTTTTCTCTCCTCTCCCCTGCAACAAACTGCTGACCACTGAATTGTCCAGGAGTCTCTCTGCCCTCTTGAGCCCAGGCACTACTGTCCTTGACAATTTGCGAGCTTCCTGGGGGCAGGGCGCCAGGTGACCATCTCCTGCAAGTGCACTAGCACTCCGTCATACCCAAATTGAGGCAGCAGGCACTGTACTGGTTGTGCCTCCATCAAGGACAACTACCTGGGGAATCTCAGGGTTGCCTTATCCCCAGATGCCCCACAAATGTTCTCCAGAATCTGCCCTGGCTTTGGCAGTCACGGGGGACCAGTGATTCCCTGGAGATCTAGCCCTTAGGATGGACAGCCCCTAGGGGAAGGGAGTGTGCCTCACCAAATTCCCCTTGGGATAAAGGAAACACAGCATAGTGCAGCTCTCCCAAGAGGGGAAGCATTGTTCTGTCCCAGCTGTACTAGTTTGTTCTCACACTGCTAATAAAGACATGCCTGAGACTGGGTGATTTATAAAGGAAACTGGTTTAATTTGACTCACAGTTCCACATGGCTGGGGATGCCCCACAATCATGGCGGAAGGTGAATGAGGAACAAAACAAAATGAGGAATGTAAGACTACCTCCAAGTCATGTCTTACATGGAGGTAGGCAGGAGAACATGTGCAGGGGAACTCCCCTTTATAAAACCGTCAGATCTCATAAGACTCATTCACTATCACAAGAACGGCATGGGAAAAACCCACCCCCATGATTCAATTACCTCCAGCCACGTCCCTCCCACGATACACGGGATTATTACAATTCAAGGTAATATTTGGGTGGGGACACAGAGGTAAACCATATCACCAGCAGACAAGCAGCAATAGTGGCTGAGAGCAGACATGGAGAGGGTATCACCTCTTACCCCCTCACACTGCTGCGGCCTTTCCTGCTGGGGGCTGGCACAAATGTGCTTAGAGACAGGCTTTCTAGTGCTATTCATGGCTGCTGCACCCAGGTTGAAAGTGTACTTGTGGTCCTGGGTGTCAGGAAGAGTAGGATAATCTCCTGCTCCCTACACCAAGTGGCAGCATTCCTGCAATGGAGGGCAGCTGCAGAGCTCTTTTTTTGGATTGGGTGGAAGATGTTCTGCCCTGAGTCCATGTCAGAGGTAGCCACAAGAGGGGCATTTCCCACAGACCTCAGATTCATTGAGGCCCAGAGAGAAAGGACAGGGTATATCTGAACTGAAGTTCATGAGCCCTATTCACTAACAGGGGCCTGATAGTGAACTAAATCATGTTTCTGCCTGCTCAGGACAAGGAGCTGAGACAGCCCCCTCTCTCTTACCCCAGACCTCAGTGCCTCCCACCAAGCACTTCCTCTGCTATCCTGTCAGGGTGGGTGCTTCCACTCATCATCAGTGTACTCCATGGCAAGCTAACCCTTGCTCTTAAATCACCACCTACTGGACTGGAGACCAAACTGCAATACCAAATAAAAACATTGCTGACAGAAGGCCACAGTACTAGGGTACAAAAGAAGCTTCCTGAGACACCTGCATTCCCAGCCCCACAGAAGATAGTGAGTCAGCTCATCCACCCAGTATATAGCTACAAGTAGAATTTGGGGAAGCCATGAGGCAAAAGCTATCTATAACAAACAAACCCACACAGAGCCTTGGTCCCCTGAAAGCACCCAGAAACAAAGCCAAATGATCACATATAACATACATTACAGTCAGCCCCTCAAGGGAGAAACATTTTTTTTTAAGTCCCAATTAAATGATAGCAATTCCAAAAATAAGAAGTGACAGCTTCTTCAGATGAGAAGAAATCAGCACAAAAACTCTTGACAATACAAAAAGACAGAGTATTTCAACACCCCCAGGGAACTATGCTCACTCTATGGCAATGGATTCTAACCAAAATGAAACTTCTAAAATGGCAGATAAAGAATTCAAAATGTGAATTGTAAGGAAGCTCAGTGAGATCCAAGAGAAAGTTGAAAACCAACATAAATAAACCAAAAAGGCAATTTAGGATATGAAAGATGTGACAGATACAGGTTAAAAAAAAAAAAAAAACAGAACCTCTAGAAATGAAAAATTTAGTGAAGAAACTTCAACATACAATTGAAAACTTTAACAACAGATTACAGCAAGCAGAAGAAAGAATTGAAGAGCTTAAAGATGAGTCTTTTGAATTAACCCAGTCAGACAAAAGTAAAGAAAACTGAATTTAATTAAATGAACAAAGACTTTGAGAAATATGGGATTATGTAAAGTGACCAAACCTATGATGTGTAGGCATTTCTAAGAGAGAAGGGCATCATATAATAATAAAATATTGAAAACAACAAGCAGATTCAACCATCTTAAATAGATAAGCACCCAACCCTGGAGCACACGGATTCATAATACAAATACTATTACATCTAAGAAAAGAGATAGATGGCAATACAATTATACTGGAGAATTTCAACATTTCACTGACAGCACTAGATAGATCACACAGAGAGTAAATCAACAAAAACAAAAACAACAAAACCCTCTGGACTTACACTGTACTCTAGACCATATGGACCTAATATTCATTTGCAGAATACTCAACCCAACAAACACAGAATATACATTTTTCCCATCTGTGCATGGAACATTCTACAAAATTCATTGTATGCCTGGCCATAAAGCAAGTCTCAATAAATTCGAAAAAATTCAAAATCTTATCAAGTATCATCTCAGACCACAGTGCAATTAGAAATCAATACCAATTAGCCAGACGTGGCAGTGAACACCTGTAGTCCCAGCTACCTGGGAGGCTGAGGCAGGAGAATTGCTTGAACCTGGGCGGCAGAGGCTGTAGTGAGCCAACATCGCACCACTGCACTCCAGCCTAGGCGACAGGGTGAGACTCTGTCTCAAAAAAAAAAAAGAAATCAATACCAAGAGGAATTCTCAAAACTACACAAATACATGAAAACTAAAACACTTGCTCCTCATTGACTTTTGAGTAAACAACTAAATTAAGACAGAAATTTTTTAAAAAATTAAATGAAAACAGAGATACAACAGACCAAAACCTCTGGGATACAGCCAAAACAGTACTACAAAGAAAGTTTATAGTGTTAATTACCTATTTTAAAAAGATAGAAAGATTTCAAACTGACAACATATTGTACCTCAAGGAAACAGAAAAACAAGAACAAACCAAATCCAAAGCTAACACAAGAAAAGGAATAACAAAGATCAGAGAAGAAGTAAATGAGATTGAGACCAGAAAAATGATACAAAGAATCAAGAAAATGAAAACTTGGTTCTTCCACAGAATGAAAAAAATTGATTAACAAGCTAGATTAACCAAGATAAAAAGAAAGAAGATTCAAATAAGCACAATAAGAAATGATAAGGATAATATTACAACTGATAAACTGATACCACAGAAATACAAAAGCTCATCAGAGACTACAATGAACATCTCTCCATCTCTACACACACAAAACCAAAAACCTGGAGTAAATGGATAAATTCCTGGAAATATATCAACCATCAAGAATGAATCAGAAATAAATAAATATCCTGAACAAACTAATAATGATTAATTAAATTCCATCAGTTATATAAAATCTCTCAACAGAAAAGCCTAGGACCAGATGGATTCATAGCTGAGTTTTACCAGATGTCAAAGAGGAGCTGGTACCAATATTTCTGAAACTATTCCAAAAAATTGAGGAGAAAGGCTCCTCCTTAATGCATTCTATGAAACCAGTATCACCCGGATAACAAAATCACTCAAGAACACAACAGAAAAGATAACAATAAGCCAATATCCCTGATGAACATACATGCAAATATTCTCAACAAAATTCTAGCAAACTGTATTCGTACATTTTCATGCTGCTGATAAAGACATACCGGAGACTGGGAAGAAAAAGAGGTTTAATTGGGCTGACAGTTCCACATGGCTGGGGATGCCTCAGAATCATAATACAACAGATCATGGTGGGAGGTGAAAGGCACTTCTTACATGGCAATGGTAAGAGAAAATGAGAAAGATGAAAAGCAGAAACCCCTGATAAAAACCATCAGATCTCGTGAGACTTATTCACTACCATGAGAACAGTATTGAGGAAACTGCTTCCATGATTCAGATTATCTCCCAAGGGATCCCTCCCACAACATGTGGGAATTATAGGAGTACAATTCAACATGAGATTTGGGTGGGGACACAAAGCCAAACCATATCGTTTTACCCCAACCCCTCCAAATCTCATGTGCTCATATTTCAAAACCAATCCCTGCCTTTCCAACAGTCCCCCAAAGCCTTAACTCATTTCAGCATTAACCCAAAATTTCACAGTCCAATGTCTCACCTGAGACAAGGCAAGTCTTTTCAGCCTATAAGCCTGTAAAATCAAAAGCAAGCTAATTACTTTCTAGATACAATGGCAATACAGGTATTGGGTAAATACAGCCATTCCAAATGGGAGAAATTGGCCCAAACAAATGGGATACAGGGCCCATGCAAGTCCAAAATCCAGCGAGGCAGTCAAATTTTAACGCTCCAGAATGATCTCCTTTGACTCCAGGTCTCACATCCAGGTAATGCTGATGCAAGAGGTGAGTTCCCATGGTCTTGGGCAGCTCTGCCTCTGTGGCTTTGCAGGGTACAGCCTCCCTCCCAGCTGTTTTCATGGGCTGGAGTTGAGTGTCTGTAGCTTTTCCAGGTGCACAGTGCAAGTGGATCTATCATTCTGGGGTCTGGAGGATGGTGGTCCTCTTTTCACAGTTCCACTAGGCGGTGCCCTAGTAGAAACTCTGTGTGGGGGCTGCAACTCCACATTTCTCTTCTGCACTGCCCTAGCAGAGGTTCTCTATGAAAGCCCCACTCCTGCAGCAAGCTTCTGCCTGGGCATCCAGGCATTTCCATACATCTTCTAAAATCTAGACAGAGGTTCTCAAACCCCATTTCTTGACTTCATTGCACCTGCAGGCTCAACACCATGTGGAAGCTGCCAGGGCTTGGGGCTTCCACCTTCTGAAGCCACAGCCTGAGCTCTACATTGGCCCCTTTCAGCCATGCCTGGAGCAGCCAGGATGCAGGGCACTAAGCCCCTAGAGTGCACACAGCACAGGGACCCTGGGCCCTGCCCATGAAACCATTTTTTCTTCCTAGACCTCTGGGTCTGTGATGGGAGAGGCTGCCACAAATGTCTCTGACATGCCCTAGAGATATTTTCTGAATTGTGGCTTGGGGATTAACATCTGGCTCCTCATTGCTTATGTAAATATCTGCAGCTGGCTTGAATTTCTCCTTGGAAAATGGAATTTTTTTTTTCTATCACCTTGTCAGGCTGCAAATTTTCTGAACTTTTATGTTCTGCTTCCCTTTTAAAATTGAATGCCTGTAATAGCACCCAAGTCACCTCTTGAACGCTTTGCTTCTTAGAAATTTCTTCCACCAGATACCCTAAATCATCTCTCTCAAGTTCAAAGTTTCACAAATCTCTAGGGCAGGGGCAAAATGACACCAGACTCTTTACCAAAAAATAACAAGAATCACCTTTGCTCCAATTCCCAACAATTTTCTCATCTCCATCTGAGACCACCTCAGCCTGGACCTTATTGTTCATATCACTATCAGGCTTTTAGTCAAAGCCATTTAACAAGTCTCTAGGAAGTTTTACACTTTCCCACATCTTCCTGTCTTCTTTTGAGCCCTCCAAACTGTTCCAACCTCTGTCTCTTACCCAGTTCCAAAGTCGCTTCCTCATTTTCAGGTGTCTGTTCAGCAACACTCCACTCTACTAGTACCAATTTACTGTATTAGTCCGTTTTCATGCTGCTGATAACGACATGCCCAAGACCGAGAAGAAAAGGAGGTTTAATTGGACTTAGAGTCCCACATGCGGAGTCCTTAGAATCATGGCAGGAGGTGAAAGGCACTTCTTACATGGAAGCAGCAGGAGAAAATGAGAAGGATGCAAAAGCAGAACCCCCTGATAAAACCATCAGCTCTCGTGAGACTTATTCACTACCATGAGAATAACAGAAGGGAAACCGCTCCCATGATTCAAATTATCTGTCACCAGGTCCCTCCCACAACACCTGAAACTTATGGGAGTACAATTCAAGATGAGATTTGGGTGGGGACTCAGAACTGAACTATGTCACAAACCAAATCCAACATTACATGAAAAAGTAATACATCAGAATCAAGTGGGATTTTTCTAGAGATGCAAGGATAGCTCAACATACACAAATCAATAAATGTGATTCACCACATAAACAGAATTTAAAACAAAAACCACATAATCATCTCAATAGATGCAGAAAATGGATTCAATAAAATTCAACTTCTCTTTAGATATAAACACCACATACAAATCAGTGGAACTTACCTTGAAATAATAAGGGCCATGTATAACAAAAACCACAGCCAAGATCATTCTGAATAAGGAAAAGTTGAAAACATTCCAAATAAATACCTGGGACAAAAGAAGCAGATACATTCACACCACTCTTATTCAACACGATATTGGAAGTCCTAGCCAGCATAATTATGGAAGAGAAAAAAAAAAGGTATTCAAATTGGAAAAGAAGGAGTCAAGTTATCTCTGTTTGATGATGACATTATCTTACAGCTAGAAAACCCCAAAGATTCCGTCAAAAGACTCCTAGAATTGATAAATGACTGGTAAAGTTTCAGGATACAAAATCAATCTATAAAATCAGTAGTATTTATATACACCGATAATGTTCAGGCTGAGAGCAAAATCCAGAATGCAATCCCATTTACATTAGCCACAAAAAAATTACCTAGAAATATATTTCACCAAGGAGATGAAAGAGTTCTACAAAGCAAACAGCAAAACACTGATGAAAGTAACCATACTTGGAACAAACAAATGTGAAAACATCCTATGTTCTTAGGTTGGAAGAATCAATATCATTAAAATCATCTTACTGCCCAAAGCAATATACAGATTCAATTTTATTCCTTTTAAATTACCAATGTCATTTTTTGCAGAATTAGAAAAAACAATCCTAAAAATCATATAGAACCAAAAAAAAGAGCCCAAATAGCTTAAGCAATCCTGAGCAAAAATGAACTAAGCCAACAACATCACATTACCTGACTTCAAATTATACTACAAAGATATAGTAACCAAAACAGCAGGGTACTGAAACAAAAATAGACACATAGACAAATGCAACAGAATAGAAAATCCAGAAATAATGCCACATACCTACAACCAACTGATCTTCAACAGAGATGACAAAAATAAACAATATAGGAAGAACACCCTATTCAATAAATGGTGTTAGAAAAATTGGTTAGCTACAAGCAGAAGAATGAAACTAGACCCCTATCTCTCACCATATACAAAAGTTAATTCAAGGTGGATTAAATACTTTAATGGAAGGCCAGAAACTATAAAAATCCTAGAGAAAATCTAGAAAAAACTTCTCTGGACATTGCCTTAGGCAAAGAATTTATAACTAAGCCTTCAAAAGCAAATGCAAGAAAAATAAACAAAAGAGATTTAATTAAACTAAAAGGATTAGGCACACAACAAAAGTACTAATTAACAGAGTAAATAAATGAGCACCCTACAGAATGCAAGAAAAAATTTGCGAATTATGCCTCTGATGAATGACTAATATCCAACAACTCAATACCAACTCAACAAGAAAAAAACAAATAACCCCATTAAAAAATAGACAAAGGAAATGAACAGACATTTCTCAAAAGAAGACATACAGGCAGTCAACAAACATATGCAAATATAATCAACATTACTAGTCATCAGATAAATGTAAATTAAAACCATAGTAAGATACCATCTTACAGCAGTAAGAATGGCTATTATTAAAAGTTAAAAAAAAACAGATATTGGCATGGATGCAGAGAAAAGGTAATGCTTATACACAGTTATGGGAATGTAAATTAGTGAAACCTCAATGGAAAACAGTATGGAGACTTTTCAAAGAATTAAAAATAAAACTACTAGTCAACCCAACAATCCTACTATTGGGTTCTACCCAAAGTGAAATAAGTCATTATATCAAAAAGACACCTATATTAGTATGTTTATTGCAGTGCTATACTCAATAGCAAAGTCTTGAAATCAACCTAAATGTCTCTCAATGGTTGGTTGGATAAAGAAAATGTCTCACACCATGGAATGTACACACACTATGGAATAATATACAGCCATTAAAAAGAATAAAATCATGTAATTTGTAGCAACAACGGTGGAACTGGAAGCCATTATCCTAAGTGAAATAACTCAAAAATATAAATTTAAATATTACATATTCTTAGAATTTGGACCTGAACAATGAGTACAAATGGACATAAAGATGAAAATAATATACATTGGGGACTCTAAAATGGGGCAGAATGGGAGACGGAATGAGGGTTAAAAAATTACCTATTGGCACAGTGTTCACTATTTTGGTGGTGGGTACTCTAGAAGCCCAAACTTCACCATTACACAATATATTCATATAACAAACCTGTACATGTATCCCCTAAAGCTAAAATTTTTTAAAACGAATTATTTATTTTAAAAAAGAAAATGAAAAGAACAACTACAAACCGAATGGGATAAAATATTTTCAAATTATATATAATTCAAAATATGTAAATAATATATAAACTGATTTCCCAATTTATTCTATGTATCAAATATTACACTGATATTAAAACCAGATGAAGACATTAGAAGAAAACTAGAGAAAATAACTTTTGCTAATATAGATGCAAAAAAAAAATCCTAGCAAACTGAATCTAACAATACATAAAAATATTTACACACCATGACCAAGTGGGGTGGCTGTAATAAACAAGAGACAATCACAAGTGTTAGCAGGAATGTGGAGAAGCTGAAACAACCATATATTGCTTGTGAGAATATACAGTAATGCAGTCACTTTGGGAAACAGTTTGGCAGTTCCTCAAAATGCTAATCTTAGTTACCATCTGTTTCTTTGGTTGAGCAGTGTTTTTGTGTGTTTAAACATATTTATGTTTAAAAGACACGTTAATGACATTTGATTTTACATTAGGTTCAAACAGTATTTGCAATTCATTATGGATAAAATTTGCTATTATTAGAATGTTTTGTGATTTTTTATGCAAAAATGCATTTCAAGTTCACCATACATCTTAAATTGACATTATTAACTTACAGAATACAACTTTTAATGCAATTTATATTGCCTGCATATTGCCAGTACAAATTTTCCAGAAAGTGTTTCTAAAATTATTAATGTAAGTTATCAGATAGTCTAACTTAATCATGTAGAAACATCAAAATTCATGTTATTTACAAAGTAGTCTAATTTTCTCCAAAATACAAATATTAAATCAGTATATTATATTCAATAAAACTATAACATCATCATGTTAGATCTCAAACTTTTATATGTTTATATAAATATAGAAACATATATATCTATATATCCCTTAGTTCTAGCATTAAATAAAGATAATTACAGAAAGCCTTTCTGCTAAGACCTGGAACACAATAGGGATTCACACTGTCTCCACTGTTCTTCAACATAGTACTGAAAGTCCTAGCCAAAGCAATCAGACAAGATCAAGATATAACAGGAATCCAAACTGGAAAGAAAGAAATCAAATTACCTTTGTTTGCAGATGATATGATCTTATATTTGGAAAAACCTTAAGGCTCCAAAAGAAAACTATTAGAACTGATAAACAAATTGAGTAAAGTCGAAGGATACAAAATCAACATACAAAAATTAGTTGCATTTCTATATACCAAAGTGAACAATGTGGAATGGAAATTTAAAAAGTAATCCCATTTACTGTACCCACACAGAAAATTAAATACCTAGGAATTAACTTAGCCAAAGAAGTTAACTATTTGTATGATGGAAACTATAAGACACTGAAGAAAGAAATTGAAGAAAACTCTGAAAAAAATTGGAAAATAGTCCATGTTCATGGATTGGAAGAATCAATATTGTTAAAATGTCCAACAATGTTCCAAAGCAATCAACAAATTCAATGCAATCCTTATCAAAATATCAATGACATTCTTCACAGAAATAGAAAAAAAAATCCTAAAATTTATATAGAACCACAAAATACCCAGAATAGCCAATGTGGTTCTTGGTCAAAGGTGCCAAGAACATACACTGGGGAAAAGACAGACTCTTCTTCAACAAATGGTGCCAGGAAAACTGGATATACACATGCAAAAGAATGAAACAAAATACCAATGAAACATTGGTATTTTGATAAGTATTGCATTGAATTTGAAGATTTATTTGGAATATTTTTGGACATTTTTAACAATATTGATTCTTCCAATCCATGAGCATAGACTATTTTCCCATTTTTCAGTGTTTTCTTTGTGTTTTCTTTCTTCAGTGTCTTATAGTTTCCATTATACAAATCGTTGACTTCTTTGGCTAAGTTAATTCCTATCTTTCACCATATACAGAAAGCAAATCAAAATGGATTAAACAATTAAATCTAAAACCTCAAACTATGAAACTACTACAACAAAACATTGGGGAAATTTCCAGGTTATTGGTCTGATCAAAGATTTCTTGAGCAATACTCCAGAAGCACAAGCAACCAAAGCACATATGAACAAATAAGGTTACATCAAGTTAAAAAGCTTAAGCTTAAAAACCTTTAAAAGCAGGAATATGGAGAAACTAGAACAACCATATATTGCTTGTGAGAATATACAGTAGTGCTGTAGTGTGCAGCAAAGGATACAATCAACAAAGTGTAGAGACAACTCACAGAATGGAAGAAAAGATTTGCAGACCACCCATCTGAAAAAGAGATTAATAACTGGAATATATAAATAGCTCAAACAATTCCATAGGAAAAAATCTAATAACCTAATCAAAAATGGGCAAAAGATTTGAATAGACATTTCTCAAAAGAAGACATACAAATGGAAAACAGGCATATGAAAAGGTGCCAAACATCACTGATCATCAGAGAAATGCCAATCAAAATTACAATAAGATATCATCTCACCCCAGTTAAAATGACTTATATGCAAAAGATAGACAATAACAAATGCTGGCTAGGACGTGGAGAAAAAGAAACCCTTGTACACTGTTGATGGCAATGTAAATTAGTACAACTACTATGGAGAACAGCTTGGAGATTCCTCAAAAATTAAAAACTGAGCTACCGTATAATCTAGTAATCCCACTGTTGGGTATATAAGCAAAATAAAGAAAATCAGTATGTTGAAGAGATGTTTGCACTTCTATGTTTGTTGTAGCGCTCTTTACAATAGCTAATATTTGGAAGCAATCTAACTGACCATCAAGAGACAAATGGATAAACAAAATGTGGTACACATACGCAATGGAATGCTATTCAATTATAAAAAAGAATGAGATCCATCCATTTGCAACAACACAGATAGAACTGGAGGTCATTAAGTGAAATAAGCCAAGCACAAAAAGCCAAATATTGCATGTCTTCCCTTAATTGTGGGATATTAAAATCAAAACAATTGAACTCATGGACATAGAGCATAGACGGATGGTTTCTAGAGGCTGGGAAGGGTAGTGAGGGGTTGGGGGAAAGTTTGGGATGGTTAATGGGTACAAAGAAAATAGGTAGAAAGAATGAATAAGACCTATTATTTGATAGCACAATATGGTGACTACAGTCAATAATAATTGTAGATTTTAACATAACTTAAAGAGTGTGATTGTATTGCTTGCAACTCAAAAGATTAATACTTGAGGGGATGGATACACCATTCTCCATGATGTGCTTATTTCATATTGCATGTCTATATTAAAACATTTCGTGTTTTTCATTTTTCATCAAAACATTTAAATCATCCTATAAATATGTACACCTACTATGTACTCACAAAAGTTGAAAATAAAAATAATCATATATTTTTTGTAGGTATATAAGCTCATGAAGTTATTTTAAAATCTACAACTTATTGACTTATACATACACACCATGGAATACTACACAACCATAAAAATGAATGAGATCATGTCCTTTATAGGCGTATGGATGGAGCTGGAGGTCAGTATTCTCAGAAACTCACAGGAACAGAAAACCAAATGCCACATGTTCTCACTTATAAGTGAGAGCTAAGTAATGAAAACACATGGACACATAGTGGGGAGCAACACACACTGGGCTTATTGGAGGGTGGAGGATGGGAGGAGAGAGAGGATCAAGAAAAATGACTAACGGGTACTAGGCTTAATACCTGGGTGATAAATAATCTGTACAACAAACCCTCATGACACAAGTTGCCTTACGTAACAAAACTACACATGTAGCCCTTAAAATAAAAGTTAAAAAAAGATAATTATACCTTTAAAAGTTGTTATAAAATGATCAATAAAAGCTCTTGCCAGTTGCAATTGTTGCTAGAGTTCTTTAATCAATATAACAAGAACTGTTGTACTTTATTAAATACCAACATGGTAGAAGTTTATATTTTTATTGAGCCTTGCCACATAGACAAAGCATTCATACCAATCATCTCATTTGCTTCACTCAATATTCCTATGAGGCAGGAGTAGCATCTAATATTTTTATTTTCTACATAAAGAAGCAGTTTCACAGTAGTTTGATGATTTATCCAGATTCACCCCATTAAATTTTGGTGAACTGTGGAGGAGGGAGGATAACTGAACTGCCTTCTCTCACATCTACATTGTGCCCATCTTTAGCTTTACTGCATTTTTCAGGAACTTACATTGTTTATGAAGCCCTTGGCGTCAGGTTTCCAGGTTGGATCTGAAATAGAAGGCTGGATGCAATGATTGGAATTCTAGAGGCAGGAGACAGGGCATTTCTCTTTCTCTCTCCTTCCTGTGATGTCTCTGGTTCTAGCTGCTTCTTCTGTGCCTCTAGCTCTTTTCTCCAGCCCATCATTCCTATTTACAAGCAGCTGGGAGGCAGCCATGATTTCTGGATTCCAATGGTAACAACACCTGCTCTCACTGACCTTCAGGTGTGATGTTAACAGCTTCCTTGTTGTTGCTGATTTCTGGGTGGCCCCGCTCTCCTGTCTTTTACCCAATTCCTGTATCAAATAACCTCAGTTTGAAAAACCTAAAGTGGTTTTATTTTTCTGCCTAGATCTTCATTGCTATTTGAAAATATACCAATAAGCTTTCCATATTTCAAATTATGAATCTCAACCCAATGTTTCTATTTCATGAAATAGTGTTTCTCCATCATTTGCTTAGAATAAAAAATAGCTATATTTTACTGTCTTTTATTCCTTCTGTATTACTGATGTATACTCTACGGGCTTACTACGATTGTATTGTATTTGAGTTTCTAAAGGTGTTTTTCATTACATCCCTTTGATTACAATAAAAGTCAATGTGATAAACAAAATGGTCAATGTAGTGGTTAAGATAAAGGAGTGAATATAATTCCTCTCTGCCTCTCAAAAGCTGTAGGAACTTTAGTTACTTTGTCTCTCAGCTTGGTATTAATAGGAATAATAGTTCATATGACTGAGAATTATGGTGAAGAATGAATGAACGAATATGTGGAAAGCACATGATGTATTGCCTGTTACATAGCACTAATAAAAAAGTAGAAATTTTTGGCTGGGCGCTGTGGCTCACGCCTGTAATCCCATCACTTTCGGAGGACAAGGCAGGCAGATCATGAGAGTGGGGGATCAAGACCATCCTGGCTAACATGGTGAAACCCCGTTTCTACTAAAAATAAAAATTAAAAAAAAATTAGCCAGGCGTGGTGGCAAGAGCCTGTAATCACAGCTACTCGGGAGGCTGAAGCAGAAGAATCGCTTGAACCCAGGAGGCTGCGGTTGCAGTGAGCTGAGATTGCACCACTGCACTCCAGCCTGGGCAACAGAGTGGGACTCTGTCTTAAAAAAAAAAAAAAAAAAAAAAAGTAGTAATTTTTAAAGTATTATTTGAGAATTTGGAGAAAACAGAAAACATAAAGATTATTGTGACTGACATAATTGTGAATCTAGAACCATTTATTTTGGATTGTGAGAATTTAAATCATTAATTAATGTATATGTGTACATGTATATACTGTGTATATATATGGCTGCAAATAATATTTATGTAAATATATACCATTATATAATGAAATTTTAATACACTTTTGTAAAATCTTTCCACTTTAAACTTCAAGAATTTAAGAAAAAATATATGCACCTAGAGTTTTAATGCCTTAAAAAATACATTTCTTGATTAAAACAAAATTAATTTCAGGCCTGGCACAGTGGCTCATGCCTGTAATCCCAGCACTTTGGGAGGCCAAGGCGGGCAGATCACGAGGTCAGGAAATCGAGACCATTCTGGCTAACACAGTGAAACCCCATCTCTACTAAAAATACAAAAAATTAGGCGGGTGTGGTGGTGGGCACCTGTAGTCCCAGCTACTCGGGAGGCTGAGGCAGGAGAATGGCATGAACCTGGGAGGCAGAGCTTGCAGTGAGCTGAGATTGCACCACTGTGCTCCAGTCTGGGCAACAGAGCGAGACTCTGTCTCAAAAAAAAAAAAAAAATTAATTTCAAAGTGTTTGCAAAAAAAAGCATTTTACGAATGCCAAATGTATTATTGAAGAACAACAAAATAATTCAAGTAAAAGAGGATTTTACTAACTTCGATTTATTATAAGAAAATGCAAGGGTCTTCAGCTATGGAGAAAACCCTGGGAAATATAATAAATTAGACAATCTCTTTATGTAACTCTTTTGCTTTTTTTTTTTTTTTTGAGACCGAGTCTCGCTCTTTCACCCAGGCTGGAGTGCAGTGGCGCAATCTCGGCTCACTGCAGGCTCCGCCCCCCGGGGTTCACGCTATTCTCCTGCCTCAGCCTGCCGCGTAGCTGGGACTACAGGCGCCCGCCACCTCTCCCAGCTAATTTTTTGTATTTTTAGTGGAGACAGGGTTTCACCGTGTTAGCCAGGATGGTCTCGATCTCCTGACCTCGTCATCCGCCCACCTTGGCCTCCCAAAGTGGCTTTTTCTTTTCTTTTTTTTTTTCTTTTTTTTCTATTTTGAGACAGAGTTTCACTCTTGTTGCCAGGCTGGATGCAATGGCGCAATCTCGGTTCACTGCAACCTCCGCCTCCCTGGGTTCAAGCGATTCTCCTGCCTCAGCCTCCTGAGTAGCTGGGATTATAGGTATGCACCACCACGCCCAGCTAATTTTGTATTTTTAGTAGAGACCAACAGCTCACTGTTGGTCAGGCTGGTCTTGAACTCCCGACCTCAGATGATCCGCCTGCCTCAGCCTCCCAAAGTGCTGGCATTACAGCCGTGAGCCACCGCGCCCAGTCCTATGTAACTCTTTTTCGAGATGGGCTAAATTAGTGCATAATGGGGATGATTTGGTTATTTCTAAAGTACTGCTTCATTTATCTGTTCCAGTGTTGTGTCATAGAAGATCCTTTGACAACCATTTGCAGAAAGTTCTTTAAAACAAAAACAACAACAACAACACTGAAAATGGCACTTGGGAAAAGATGCCTTTTATCTAAGCCTGGAGAGAAAGAAAAGTCCAAGAACATGGCAGAATAAAACAGAGGCTTAGGGACAAGTCTACAGATGGAATCAGCCAGAAGCAAATTCTATTCTTCCTGCATCAAATACAAAAGAAAGTAAAAATGATGAAGCCAAGGATCTACACAACTATGAAAATTCATAGTAATTGCAGGAACTATCCCAAAAAGCAAACTTGAAAGCAACTTCAAGTTCTGAATGACAAAATTTAGCAGTCAGTTGAGACACTGAATTAATAAAAGATTTATATTATGCAAGCTGCAGCTGACGTCCACACTGTAGAAACAAGCGATCTCTTCTGACTCGTTCCAAGTATACATTATTTTTAAATCATGTCTTAAAATTTAGCCAAAATGGAACTCGAGAGAGCATTATGTAAATCTCACTTCTTGTTTCAATTCCCTCAAAAGTCCCTGGGTCCCATATCAGTAAAGGCTACATATGTGGAATAAGGTTTATAATGTATATAAAACAGAAACCTTCACTGTAACAATAGAAAGATAGTCATCCTTGATTTACTGCTTTATAACCTACCTACTACGTTTATGCAGGGTTACAGTGGGGCTCTGTAAATAATCCCACCAACTCCAAGGAGTATGAGTCTTTGTGTGGAATTCAAGATGTTAATTTTTTCTTTTCTAACCAAATTAACTCCACATGTTTTTTGCTGCACCTAATCTCTTTCCTGTAGAATTAGGCATGGTCTGACTCATTATTTATTTTTTGAACATGACAATTTACTCCAGAGTAGTCCTCATTTCAGATAGCCTCAGGCTCCTAGGCCATTTATGTGCACCCAGCATTATTGCTGATCTTTGTAGTTAAGATGTGGATTCTGGAAGGAAATCATAAGACCACCAATATCCAGGCTAATGCAATTCGGCCAGCCATCTCGTCAATGGCAGGCTTTAGATAGTATGTGTCTGGGGAGAAACAATTTCTAAGGTGTCTACAGAACTTTAGGACTGATAAAGTTCTCCCAAACATTCCTAAAATGAATAAGATTTATATTAATTGAGACTGTCCTAAACATCAGACCTTTATCCTTACTTAATGATATTGGTAATCCTAACAATGATAAGGTGGAAAATATAACCCATTTTCAACATGAAGAGACACTCATACAGCTAATAAGTAACAGAGCAGAGATTCAAAACCAGCTTCTTTGATGCCAAAGCCAATTCTTTGAAATGAAGCATTTCCATCATTTCTTCTCAAAGTAGCCTGTGGCAGAGACAAGCAGAGATCACTACGACCCCTCAGAGTTATAAACCAAAGCTCGTAAAAATAAATTGACTTATTAAGGCCTCGGAGCTTAGAGATAGAATCTGATCCACAGCCTGACTATAAGGATTCTCTGTGCTGTGCTTATTTATTTTTTCCACCATTAAATTTACTTAAATAATTTAGCTGAAGGCACAACTTAGGACACTATGAAGTGTTCTTAGGTAGAGAGGAAGGATAGTGGAAGGGAGAGAGGAGACAAGAGGTGAAACATGAATTTTTTAAGTGAAGAATCTATGTGCTATTTGTTTTGTATCCATAAAACCATAACATTCATAATAGCATGGTGTCCTGAACATAGCGACAATAGACATTTAATGACTATATAAGTTGGGTGAATAAAAATAAGAACCCGTTTGTAATTTTTTTCATTTATTTGTTTTCATAATAAAGACCTCATTTTTTATGATATTGATTGCCTGAGTATCTGTATACCTTGGTTTAGTTCTGCCCCACCTTTAATTTCAGCTATGTTACAGTGAATTCCTTTCACCTTCCTGGACTTGATTTTTCTCGTGAATATAATATAGAAGTTAGATTAATTAAGTTTAAAATGCTTTCAAACTAAGGTGTATCTGACATAGGCAATCTTTTTCAAAAAATGTTTCATTGTAGGATGACGATCTGGTAGTAAAATTTCCAGCTATATGCATATTTTGATTATATTATATGCGATCTCAAACATTTCCAGCAACTTGGTACAAGATAGCAATAAAACTTCTGATGTTCTTAATATTTGCTAAGCACCTATTTATTTTTCATTTATTCTTTATTTCAGCAAGGAATTATTGAAAGACTCCTATGTGAAAGTGCTGGATTAGAAGAATTTCAAAACAATAATGACTGGTGTTCTGAATTACACACAAGATGCCAGAGGAGGGAAAAAGATGTGTTTAATGATATTTCTCAATCATTTGGACTTGAAGGGAGAGTAGGTGTTCTCTCGCAGCAGGTAGCAAGAGCTGGCCAGCCAAAAGGGCAGCATGTCATGATAACTTTGGGGGATACCAAACTTCTCAGTACAGCCAGTGCAGAGGGGGTTAATGAGGGTGGAGCAGATAACGCTGAGCAGGTAGGCAGGCCCCAGGCCTAAAGGATCCTCTACACCACTCTTAGTTTTTCTATCATATTGTGGGTTATAAGCAATTACTTAAGAACTTTTGGAAGATGAGTGACATAATTATATTTACATTTTGAAAAATCAATATGGCAGTCAGTGGAGGGATGAGGAATGGCAAAGTGGAAAGGAACCCAGTCACTGAGATAGATAAGGTGGGAAAACCTGAAGGTCTCAACTGAGATTGTCACTTAGGCATAGAAATGATGCATGAGACTTTGTGACATACTCAACCTGATCCAAGCTTCCCATCAGGTGTCATACCAAAGAACAGCCTGGTATGTTTTACATTAAAATATATTTTCTGAAACAAAATAAAATGTGAGCAAAGCCCAATGTGTGAGTAAATAACAACTAATCTAAGTAATTAAACCAAGGCTTTGAGAAAATATCACCACGCCATCGTCTGGATGACAAGAAGAATGTGGTTGCAGATACCTTAAGTCAGAGTGAAAAGTATGGAATACTGGATTGGCAAGGAACAAACTCGGAAAATATACTTCTGTAAAAATAGACGCATTGTTCCTTATTTGCTGGTCCTTTAGGTACTACTTGATTTGGAAGGAAAGAAATAGATGTGTTGCATATTCTTACAGATATTTTTAAATGTAAATACATTTTTCTTCATATTAGGGGAATGTATTTGGATTTGAAATTCAAATACATTTTCAAATTTGTGCCTGAACTATCATCCATCTGGTTCTCCTCCTCACACCCACCACAGACCCACTTCTGTATCTCTCTCTTAATGTTTTTATTTCATTGCTTTTCTGCCCAATGGATCAGAACCTCTAGAACCATACATAAATAAAAGATCTAGAGCCTGCCTTAACGGTGTTTTTCCCCACCTCCTATAATGCCTTTGTGGTTGTTCCAGAAGCTGCTATTAGTAACCCCCTCCCCCCAAACCATTGTAATTTCTCTGCTATGAGAACCTTATGAGCATCCATATCTTTGCTCTGGATCAGAACAGATATGTTGATAAACATTTCAATAACTAAAAAATGCAATTTTAAGAGAAATAAAAAAAAATCATGCAGGTGAAAGAAAGGCAGATAAATAAGACACAAGAAATGATTGTGTCTATCATGAAGAAGTAGTTATCTGTGTCAAGAGAAAAACACACCATTCCCATACTTTATTTTGCCCACAAAGTGAACATTTCTATAAATGTGCATTTGACACACTAAGTTTGACTACATATAATGGATTAGGTAAAAAGAGGTAGTTTTCTAAGTACAAAGTAGAAACCATGATTTCTTTAAACTGGGTATAAATTGGAAAAAAAATACTCAAAAGAGTGTTGTAGTGTATCATTAGTATTTTAGGAAATTTCTAATATTAAACTATTTCTAGTTTTAAGATGTTTAGACACAGAAAAACAATACATATTTATATAATATCTTTTCAAAGTATTTCATCAATATTTTTAATCTAGTTAACTTTTTCCCACTTTCTTAAGAATCAAAATTCCTTTTTAACTTTAATTCAAGTTCATGGGTACATGTGCAGGTTAGTTATATACGTAAACTTGTTATGTACGTAAACTTGTGTCACGGGGGCTTGTTGAACAGATTATTTCAACTGTTGGTACTAAGCCTAGTATCAACAGTTATTTTTCTTGATCCTCTCTCCCTCCTCCTACCCTCCACCTTCTGATAGGACCCAGTGTGTATTTCTCCCATCTATGTGTCCACGTGTTCTTAGGATTTAGCTCCCACTTATAAATGAGAACATGTGGTATTTGGTTTTCTGTTCCTGCATTAGTTTGCTAAGGATAATGACCTCCAGCTCCATCTATGTCCCTGCAAAGGACACCATCTCATTACTTTTATGGCTACATAGTATTCCATGGTATATATATGTAGCACTTTTTTTAAAATTTAGTCTATCATTGATGGGCACTTAGGTTGATTAGAATCAAAACTCTTAACTAACGTTACTCATTTCTCTCTTTGAGGTTAACATTTCAGAAGGTTTTGGCCAATTTTCTTTTAAAAATAATGTTTGTCTGTAAGTTCCTCAAGCCCTCTAACATCTTTTTAAATCTATAAATGCCTTTCAATGTCTTTTCATGCTTTTTCTAATGAGATTCAGACTTTGAAAAAAGATTCCTATTGGTATCAAAACAAACCTAAATAAAAATATATCTCTTTCATTATTTTATGATGATTCTAAAATTATATCTATTTTACTTACCATCATTTTGCTTGATAATGCCCAGCTGATTTGATTATCATTTCTTGTCACAGGTAGAACTCTGAGGGCATAACCATATTTTATGCTCATTCCTCATTTTAAGTTGGTTATTTTCATCAAGTACTATGAGTTTAATCACTCTGAAGTAAGGTAATAGATGAGTTTACTGAAAACACAATTCATTTCCCAATTTTGCTGGCCAAACGATACTACTCCATGTTCATAAACATGAAACTCTTCAAGGGATCTGCTTCAAGGGGAGGCAAGATGAATGTGCTCTTGGGAGTAGGATATTTACAGATACGGTAAATTACCTTGTCTAGGCACTGGCCAAGTGGTGCTGTGGAAAATCTCCAGGACATCTCAGCTGCATGAGCTAATTTGTCTCCCATGGACTTGTCCCTCAATGGCTTGGCTGTGGGCCTACTAAAGGAAAAAAGAAATTGTGTTTTTTACCTTCTCTAAAAATCGCACATTATTTGCACTTTTGAAATCTCATTTTGTTTCCATTCAGTGGTTATCAAAATTATTAACAAAAGCCAGATGACAATATTAATCATATTAAAGACTGTGTTTAATTTATATTTATAATGCTCATATGATGTCATAATGTTCTATGACTATATTACATAAGCAACCTACAGATGATAAAATCTTTAGGTGAGATGTTTATTTTTTGTTTGTTTATGAACTGTCAATAGCCATCCATGTGCTGTTAAAGGTTTTGCAGCCCAGCTCAGTGGCTCACGCCTGTAATCCCAGCACTTTGGGAGGCTGAGGCTGACAGATCACGAGGTCAAGAGTTCGAGACCAGCCTGGCCAACATGGTGAAACCCCATCTCTACTAAAAATACAAAAATTAGCTGGGCATGGTGGCAGGCGCCTGTAATCCCAGCTACTCAGGAGGCTGAGGCAGGAGAAGCTCTTGAACCTGAGAGGCAGAGGTTGCAGTAAGCCATGATCGCACCATTGCACTCCAGCCTAGGCAACAAGAGCAAAACTCTCTCAGAAAAAAAAAAAAAAAAAAAGATAAAGTTTTTTTATAATATATGTTGTTATAAAGAAAACGAAGAATTATGGAAATATATTTCTTATTTTGACTTCATAAAAGACAGCTTACTATATGTAACTCACTAAAGTTGTTGGACATCCCTAACAAGAAAACTTGAGTAAGTCACTTAGTTATTTTAGAGTAAGTACGATTATTTAAATAATTTAAAGTTTCCTGTTGTTTTAAAGCAAAGATTTGTATTGTGTTTTTTTAGAAAATGACTTTTCATGTAAGAAGGTCAATAATACAGCACACTTAAGGTAACATTCTCTATCATTTATTTTTTCATTTGACTTCTATGCTATTTAAAAACACAAAAAAATAATAGTTTTGTATATAAGCATTTAGAAATGGCTTGGGATGATTCAAAATTTCCAAATCTTTCTACAAGTCAGGCCTTTCAAGAGATATGAAGTAAGTACAGAAGTTTACATCATTCATGTATCTGACATTGAATCAGATACTAATGAGAACCCTGGCTGAGCTGTCCTATAGCTAAGGGTTCAGCTGTTATGCATTAAATAAATTCTAAACGCACTTTTTCCAACTTCTTCCCATCCAAATCTATTTAATTTGTCATGTGTCCTTCATTATATAAGAGAGATTTTCTGAACAAATTCTCTGGCTTGAGAGAATCTGTTCAACATATTTACACTAACGTGTTAGTGATTGGAAAAAAAGCCAATGAGATTCAACCAATTAAATGAAAGAATTGAAACCTCAGCTACTGACTCAAATTATTTTTGAATCAAAGGAATTTACAGGATGAGCTTCCTGATGTCCTAGAATTGCTATAAGTTAATTATCCACCTGTAAATAAGAATATCTTCCTCAGGCATGTAATAATGAAAGTAAAAAAAATAGAATTTTGCTTTGGTGCATATTTCCCTCTTACTGTTCCCTGCGAAAAGTTACTATATTCCAGGACCAGATTGTTTTATTTTGCTATCTTTTCTAGCTCTAGAGTGATTTCAAATATTGGGTGTTCCTTCAAAGGAACAGAAATAGTACCAATTCACAATGCCATGCATTTGAGATATAAATTAATCAGCAGGACTTCATCACATTGTAATCTAGAAGGATAAGGCAAATCACAGCTCATGATTATCTAGAATTCCAGAAGAAATGGGACAGAAATAGGAAGCAAGAAGACAAAAAGCAGTCTTGGTTCTCGTATCACTAAAGAGTTTCAATGGCACGTGATCTCAAATGAAATCTGGTGGCCACTGCTCATGTGTTGTGTTCCACAGTAACTAGAGGTGTGCACATTTGGTCTGGAGCAATCTTCATAGAAGAGGGGACTAAAGCCCTAGAAAGCATGAGTTCAACTGGCTGCAGCCTGCATATCAAAAGCATTCATTGAGAAAACATTAAGAACCCATGTACACAAACAACAGGGCTTAGGTATGGTTGTCGCTCTAATAACAACTAAAAGAAGTTGTATGCTTCTCCTAGATGATACGAATTTTTTAAGTAATATATTTTCTCATTTCTTCTTTTGATGCCAGAGTGCTTGGAGCTAAATCTGTAGACATAATTTTAGCAACTATTTAAAAAATTATGACATACATATTTTAATACAATTTTTTCCTGATGTGTTGTTTGCATTTCTGTTTTTTAACATCCTGAATTATGTTTTTCCCCTATTTTATTTATTGCTTGCATTATAATAAACTGCTTCCATTGTTTTTGTAGAATTAAAACAAATATACTCAATCATATGACAGTCAACAAAGAAATAAATACACAATAACAAAAGGTTTGCTACTGGTCCCTTGCTTTTCTGCTTATTTACAATGATTCAGAGAATGGTTAGACTAAGGAAACATGATCAAAATTAGCAATATTTATTTAACAATAAAAGCCAATCCTCTACACTCCATTAGCTCATCGTAACTATAGAGAGGATTAGCTCAAAGTAGCCAAGTCTAATGTGCAATTAAGACTGTACATAACTAAAGGCACAGGATAGAACTGGCTTTTATTTTCTTCCTCACGAATTCTCTAGTCAGCCTTCAATCATGAATACTTGTAGAGAGAAAACTTTACACAAGCAGGAGGCAATTGCTGAAGCTGGAGACTCAGCCTTTGACTTCTGCCAAACAGAAGTGACCAGCTTGAGAATATAGAGATTTCTTACTAATATAATACAATGTAATAATTTTTAAATATTAATAAAATGCTAGAATTTCGTTTTTTTCTCTCAAATGTTCCTGCCTTGCCTCCATTGAACTTCTTGATTTCCTGTCTCCCCTTTTCCCTCTCTCATCTTACTCCAAGACTTTTGTAAATAAACAGCATAATGGAGAAGACACTTTCTCATAAGGATATTTTTTAGTTGACTATGCTTGCGTAACAGCCAACAGACCAAAATATTTCATCATCAAGAATGTCCAAGTGGCTGCCCAGAACCAGGAGAACTGATATGGAGTCGCATGAGATAATGTTGGCTGACTAAGGATGAGAATTTGAAAACTCCCTGTACCCTTGGGCTAGCTTAGAAACAGTGATGCTCTGCCAAGAGCTGGCTTTAGAGCTGGGCATATCCCCACTGGAATCTCAACTCTGCCACTTCCTCTTCATGGAAAATTAAGCATACTCTTTAATCTCTTGGGGTCTCAATTTCCTCATCTTTAAAATTAGCATAATCCATTTTGGGGTATTATAAATTAAATACTTCCTTATAAGAAACTGCAAATATCTGAAAAATATGATTTCAAAATTATATACTTGGTATTATGTTCTGACTCACTGGAAAAATACCTTCTGTGTACAAGCACTATACCTGCTGCCTGGGATAAGAAATAAAATGCATGCTGTCTGTCCTCAGGTAGCAAAAGCTAACATAGAAATAGACTTGTATATAACTACAGAACTTCTCATCAAATGTTTGAAGCTATTTTAGAAGTCAGGGATAGCGTCTGATGGTATTATGATCATTTTGCAGTCAGGAGGCTAGGAAAGCTTAAATCCTATGTCACTGTCAAGAATCTCTCCCAAGTGGTTACTAAGTAAGGCAACCAATGAACAAAACAGAACAGGAATAAAGGTCATTTTGTTGGTTGAAAGATTCTGCAACTAATCCTGCTGGTTACCAAGTAAATTGAAGCCTCTGACCTAGGTTTTAAGTCAGAAAGGGACCTCCTAAACACCTCTCTCATGTTAAGATGGTAGCGTTTTAGATATTGAGAACAGAAGGCTCGGGTATACCTGCATGAGAGAAAAACATATAGCTGGAGGGGTTTTCCTACCCATTCAGACACAGCATGAAAGACAGAGAAAGGCCACCAAAATTTAAGAGGATTTCCTGACATTGCTTACCAATTCTACAATACAAAAAAAAAAAAAAAAAAAAATGACAATGAGAAGTTCCAGACCTAGAATCCTCACTCTGAAGATATAACCAGTGATTGTACATGCAATGGCAATGTTCTCTAGTAATTGTGTGCAATCAATATCTATGGATTTGAATAAGCAGGTTAATCATTTTTCCTTGGGTTGGGAATGAAGCTAGCAAGAGGAGGTTGCTAAGAATTAGGTGAGCATAGGTAGAACATGCATAGGGAAAAATGGTGAACGGTCTTTCCTCCAATAGGACACAAGGTTGGTGTAATTAATTATCTCCCCAAATTATACCTTGGAATTTAAAATTGTTAGCAGGAAGATATCTACAGAACTCAAAACATTTTGTGTGAACTCCAGTACATGATGGGATTTGTCCTTAAAAGGAATAACTACTAAAACTAGACTAAACATTTATTGTAGTTCAGTGCAGACTTTAGTCTAGGAATGGTTCTAAATGGTACCCGGAGTAGTGGGCGAACTGATGAAATTAATCTATACTATTACAAAAATTAAAGTCCTCTTGATATAAATGAAAAATATGTAAAAAATTGCAAGACACACTAAATTTTAGTGTTAGAGATTGTGAAAAAAGATACCAGAAAAGATCCCATCAAACACTATGCTGAAATAAAGATATAACATGTATGAGTGGCATTATACTATCAGAATAGGAAATGGCATCAGATTCACAGATTTTGGGAGCCAAGATGGTGAGAATAAATGTATTCCAACTGCAGAGGAATATCAATAAAGTAAGTAAATAAGATTTTTTTTTTTTTTTGGAGAGAGGGTCAGACACCTGAAAAGAGGCCATAAAATATGAATAAACTTCAAACAAATGGCTCACCTCTACAGCAGGTTGAGCCAACTTTCCTCATCAAGGAGACCTCAAAGTTGCTTCAGAGCATCCACGCAAGTTGCCTTGTAAGGTCTTGATGTGCTCCCCCTTCCGCCATCAGATCCTCTTGGCCCTGCCTGATCCCTGGGGCCTCCATGGCTTGTTCTGTTTTCCATCTGCAGGGAACCCAGTAACGACAAGTGCTTGTCTTATAGTTATAAATGCCTTGGCTCCACTTCTATCAATTTATCTACTAAACACCACCAGCTGTGTCCCTCTTGACCTGAGATGAGAACTGTCTTTAAGCCAGGCCTTGATTGTGCCTCTTTTGTGGAGCTGGACATTCTGGTCCAGGAGATGCTTTATGCACTGAACCAACGGCCAATATATGATGGTGTGTCCCCATATGCTAGACTACTTGACTCCAATATTCAAAGGGCAGATGTAGAATTGGCCCCACTCATCTTTTCCATCGACCTGTGTATTAGTCAGTGTTCTCTAGAGGGACAGAACTAATAGAATAAATAAACATATATAACATTTTATATATATATATGGGAATTTATTAAATATTAACTTACATGTTCACAAGGTCCCACAATAGACTGTCTGCAAGCTGAAGAGCAAGGAGAGCCAGTCCGAGCTCCAAAACTGAAGAACTTGGAGTCCAATATTCAAGGTCAGGAAGCATCCAGCATGGGAGAAAGATGTGGGCTGGGAGGCTAGGCAAGTCTCTCCTTTTCACGTTATTCTGCCTGCTTTATATTTGCTGTCAGCTGATTAAATTGCCCACCAGATTAAGGGTGGATCTGCCTTCCCAGCCCACTGACTCAAATGTTATTCTCTTTTGGCAACACCCTCACAGACACTCCCAAGATCAATAATTTGTATCCTTCAATCCAATCAAGTTTACATTCAGTATTAACCATCGCAATTTCACCTCTTCTCAACTTGAACCTATACACATCTCCGGAGATCATAATCTTCAAATAAAGATAATAATAAGGTCGTAATTATGCCTAATGTAATACAACTATCCTTCATACAACCGGAAATGCACCAATCCCCAACCCAAATACTAATACAAAAAGCTAACATATTTAAATGCTGATATGAAGTCAATAAACCTTACGTCACATGATAAAATAAAATAAAATAAAAATATTTTCTTAGTACAAGTGTATACATGGACAAACATGTTTTTAACAAAAGAAGAATGAAATTCTCATGAAAATTACAGTCCTCGTTTCCACAGCTGGTCACACGGTTGCAGCTCGTATTGATGACTACCTTCTTCTACTATCCATTCTGTATTCCCTTTGCCTTCAGAAAGCACTTCAGCAGGTCATGGTTTTTTTCCTGGAGGAGTGACTCAAACCTTCACTCCTGAGGGGTCTGGGCCATTTGTAGTCCTGCCTGGAATGCGCTGTTGTAGTTTCCCACTGACTTTAATCACAGGGCATGGTAATACTAAGAGACACCCTAATGGATCTCTTGCATTCTATGCAAACTCTTCCTGACTTCCATTATGCAGTAGTAGACTGATTTATCTTGATAGTCCGGGTCAATCACCCCAGCCAACATGGTAACTACCTTCTTAGCCTGTTGACTTAAAGGTAGGAAGAGCCCAAAGTGTCCAGGTGGCAATCTTAACTTCCAGATTAATGGAATTGTTGTTGTGTCTCATGGTGGCGGCATTCCTCCCTCTGGAACTAAGACCTCTAAGCCAGCAGAACGTAATGTCGCAGGAACAGGAAGCAAAAATTTTGCTAGTGAATCACTAGGGGTGATGGTGAGTGGTGCCGCTTCTACATCCCCCCCACCCCCCGATTGCTGGACCCATGAAACCTGGATATAGGAGAAACAACACCATATATTGGACACTGATTCAGAGCAAACTCAGTCTTCAGGAGAACTTTGCCCAGCCCTGCAAAGTATTGTCACCTAGTTGACACTGTAACTGTGATTTCAAAAGGCCATTCCACCATTCTCTCAATCCTGCTTCAGGATGATGGGGAACAAGGTAAGACCAGTGAATTCCATGAGCATGGGCCCACTGCCATACTTCTTTTGCCATAAAGTGAGTGCCTTGGTCAGAGGCAATGCTGTGTGGAATACCATGATGGTGGATAAGGCATTCCATGAGTCCACAGATGGTAGCCTTGGCAGACATTGCACACAGGATAGGAAAAGCCATATCCAGAGTAAGTGTCTATTCTAGTGAGGACAAACCTCTGCCCTTTCCATGATGGAAGAGGTCCAATATAATCAACCTGTCACCAGGTAGCTGGCTGATCACCCCAAGGAATGGTGCCATATCAAGAGCTCAGTGTTGGTCTCTGCTGCTGGTAAATTGGGCACTCAGCAGTGACCACAGCCAGGTCAGCCTTGGTGAGTGGAAGTCCATGTTGCTGAGCCCATGCATAACCTCCATCCCCGCCACCATGGCCACTTTGTTTATGGGCCCATTGGGCAATGACAGGGATGGCTGGGGAAAGAGGCTGAGTGGTGTCCACAGAACAGGTGATCCTATCCAATCGATTATTAAAATTCTCCTCTACTGAGGCCACCCATTGGTGAGCACTCACATGGGATACAAATATCTTCATGGTTTTTGACCACTCAGAGAGGTCCATCCTCATTCCTCTTCCCCAAATTTCTTTGTCACCAATTTTCCAGTCATATTTCTTCCAAGTCTCTGACTATCCAGCCAAACCATTGGCTACAACCAGTTAATCAGTGGATAATCACACATCTGGTCATTTCTCCTTCCATGCAAAGTGCACACCCAGGTGCACTGCTCGAAGTTCTGCCCACTGGGAAAATTTCCCTTCACTGCTGTCCTTTAGGGCTGTCCTAGAAAGGGGCTGTAGTGCTGCAGCTGTCCACTTTCAGGTGGTGCCTGCATGTCATGCAGAACCATCTGTGAACCTGACCACAGTCTTCTCTTCTTCTGTCAACTGATCATAGGGAACTCCTTCTGAGGCCATTGTTGCAGGCTGGGGAAGAGAAGGCAGGGTGGCAGGAGTGGAGACCATGCAAGGGGAGCCAGTCCGAGTTCCAAAACTGAAGAGCTTGGAGTCCAATGTTCAAGGGCAAGAAGCATCGAGTACAGGAGAAAGACGTAGGCTGGGAGGCTAGGCCAGTCTCCCCTTTTCACGTTTTTCTGCCTGCTTTATCACTGGCAGCTGATTAGATTGTGCCCACTAGATTAAGGGTGGATCTGCCTTCCCCAGCCCACTGACTCAAATGTTAATCTCTTTTGGCAACACCTTCACAGACACACTCAGGATCAATACTTTGTATCTTTCAATCTAATCAAGTTGACCCTCAGTATTAACCATCACAACCTGTTTTCAAGTTCAGTATTTTTCCATTTCTGCAAATTTAGGCTCTGCTTGACTGCAGGCCCCAATTCCCAGTGTTTAAGCAGAGAAATGCTAGGTGACACAGAGAGGTCTACTGAGTTACCTGTTCATAACAATTGTACCTTCTCTCGTGAGATTATTATGAGGATTGAGTGCAATAATACCTGTAAAGGCCAAAGAAAAGGACTTAACCCAGAGCAACTACTCAGTGGGTGCTAGCTGCTATTCTTAGAACACTGAAAATGTTGACTTCATGCTTAAATGACATCAATTTGGCTCATGTGATGTCCTTAGCTCATTCAGAACATTGTAAACAATTTCCCATTTTCTTCTGGTTCTGCGTATAGCTAGAATTTATTTTTTACTTCATTCTTGAAGTCGGTCTTGCTTTTTCACCTGGGTTCCTGAAGATTTTTTTTTTTAATCCTGGAATGTTGATAACTTGCCAGGATACGTCCAATACAAGTCAGGTTTTATGCATACTTTCTGGAAGATTGTGTTTCTCTTTGACCTAAAAAAAAATCAGTCCTTCCTTCATGTAAGGGAAAGTTTCATGTATTATATCTTTTAGTCCTAATTTTCTATTTTTTCTTGGGTATTATATCTCAGGGACAGCGATCATCATTAACTAGGATTTTCTTTTTCAAAAATATACTTACTACCTTTATTTCCTTTAAACTCTGTTTTTTCTTTACCTTTGGGCATTGTAATTTTTTTTATATTTCCCCTTTTTTAATTTAATATTTTCTCTTGACTTCATTTCCCCCCCATATACACATACAATGCAAATTTAAATGGCTTTTTCTTATAGTTAATATGTGCAACTTTGATAGCATCATAGCTTTAAATTGTTACTTTAGAGCTGCTTCTTTTTCTATCTTTTCTTTTACCAAACTACCAATTGCTCTATCACCTCCTCTCCTCAAAACACACTAACACGCACAATTGATTATTGCTGAAAACTAGACTATATTCTATTTGTTAGGACTTAGCTTAATGTCAGTTAGAACAAATATTTAAATGAGACAATAGAAAGCAGTTCATTAATTTTATAATTAATTTTAAAACAGATACATTATTTGATTAATGCATACATGAGTAACTAACTTTATTTAATAATTTATCCAGAGTAACTCAACATAAGTGCTCCAATGTACCCCAAATTTGCTATTTTGTTTTGCTTTGTAAGTCAGAATAAAAGATGTCAATAGTAAAGGTAAGTCACACAAAAATATTAATTGATCCAACACTTATAAAATCAACATTTCATGTATTAGTTTTAAAATCTATTTTAAAGTATATTTAAATTTGTATTGTTGGTACCACATAAAGTAACAAATAAAATTCAAATTTTGCTGTCCTTCTAAATCTGAATAGTATATATAATGTAAAGGCAAATACTTGAGTTACCATTAAATAATTTTTAATACATAAATTTCTCCTTCTATCTATTAATCCCAGAAACACAGAATATTTAAATTATAGAAGAATGCAAAAGAAACAACAGAGGTCATTTTGGATGTACTTTGTTCTCCATTTATCAGGAAATGAATTATTATAAGTATTATAAAAAAGCAACTCTGATTACCAAGTAAATATGATCATGTATGAAGTCACAATTTATCTTATCTATGGAAAATTTCTCTCATTCAGTAAGTAGTAGGAAGGGATACATATTTCACTAATCAAATTTGAAGAAAGATTCTGAAAACTGAAGATTGTTATTTTTATTAGGATCTATCTAAATTCAGACATTCATGGCCAACACTACTAGTGTCCTGACAGATGTCTATTCTTCTTTCTTTTAATCAGAGAATTCTACTTTTCTGGGAGTTAGAAATATGCCCAGTTTAAAATACTTAGCTTTGCAAAATTCAGTGCCACTGGAGTAATCATATATCATGCTTCTTGCCAACAGGATTTAAGAAGTCGTTGAGTGTGACTTCCCTTCAAGTTGGTGAGAAAGTTTGCCTCAGTTGACAGTTACACACTTAGCCTTTAAGCTTTTGGCCTTCTCTCTCCCCTTGGAACACAGACATGACAGGCTGAAGTAGAGAAGCCTGAGGTTAAAGGCCACGTGCTAAGGATGGCTGATTGAGAAACTGAACAAAACAGGGGTATTTCACATTTATCATTTGCCATGTTAGCCCTGAACACCCCACTTCCAGGCTTTTGTTATATCTAAAATAAACCACTTTCCAATTCAGCCTCTGCTTATCAAGTTTCCATTACCACACATTCAATGCAGTCATGACAGAAAAATTTTATATTGGTTTGTTTAGAATATTTTTTTCATTTATGATTTATCAGTAGCATTCATATGAACTTTGAAACAAAATCTTATTCTTCTTTTCTCTAATTCCATCTTTCAACATTTAAATTTTGCAGATATGGCATTGTAATAATCCCAATGAAATTAATTCAAGCTGAAACAAATTAAGTTATTTTAAAACTTCAATTTGAAAAAAGATTGTATGCTATTAAATATGTAATGACGACTATAAATTATACAAAGAACTTCTGCTTTTCTAACTCAATGTATAAACACTGGCATAAGTACCTAATGATGTTTCCTTTTGGGAAATATCAGGGGTGGAAACGGATGGCATAAAACTTATTCATTCACCCAGTGATCCCTGAGTGATGACTACAACAATGAAAGAGGCTGAGTGATGAGCAAAAATTTCAGGGAAGCACCACAGAGACACGAAGAGTATTATTTTTTAATCTTAAAACTCTCTCTTCATATGGGCTGATATTTGTAACTTAAATATTAAAACTATGACTTGTTCTGGGCTAAAAGACAGCTTGAAAAATGCTAGCAACTCAGCAGTAATAATGACTTGAATGTCCACATTACAGAGCAGAAATTGAAAATACTTCCCTACCCTGTTCAATCTTACCCATGAAATTTCCCTTAATATTTTGAACAATTAATTAATAATAAGGATCAATATATGTAAATCTGTGCTTGCCCTTAATGGGGAGGACACTCTTCCTATTGTCAGATGATAGCAAAAGCCCACGCCAAACAGTGTAAGGACCTGTAGGATCACAGATCCTCCAGATTAAGAACTGTCGAACTGAGGGGCAACCCATGCAGAGAGAGGGCCTGATGCTTCCCCAGGCTAACAGAGACAAGTGTCAGGGTGTGGGCAGAGTGAATTGCTCCTTTGCAACATAATGAATATAGGCTTTGTTACATAAAAATCAAATCATGCAAATGCAGTGCTTTCACCAAAATGGAGAAGGAAAAAATTAACTTAAAAACCTGTTACATATTGTCTTACCTTATTCCACATAATCAGCATTCATTAATCATAAATTTATTATTCTGAATTTCAGTAAAGTAAATTTGGTTATTTTGTGGAGCATGTTCACTCATGTACAAAAAAAAAAAAAAACTTCTGCTGTTTTCTTCAAGTTTTATAAACAGACCCTTTTCAGATATCAGACTATCTGATATCTTGACTCTTAAACTCTTGAGTAACTTAAAGTTAAGATTCTGACATCCTCAATGGGATAAAACCTATAAGTGGAGGTACCTGTAGTGATAGTGATTTCTATCAACTAATCTTATTTGTCTAATTGTGCCACTTTTTACTAAGCTCTTTCAGTCCAAGTACTTTATTCTCATGACCTGAATAAGAACTCTGTGAAAAAAATACTATCAATATTTCATTTTACAGTGAAGACCCTGAGGCACAGAACCGCAATAACATAAGGCACATAGCACTTTCCATTTCAGGAATTAGAGGAAGACCTAATGTCTACATTGCCAGAAGTTTTTTATCAAATTGAGATGGGAGGAAAATTTCGACACCACTTTTGATAAGAAAACCACACTTTCTGAATCATTGAACTATAACCAGATTTCCTGCTTGCCTTAGCCAGTATCAAGGATTTACCCATGAAAGCAGTTTTAGAAGCCATATCTTTTGAACGATCACAGATTTATCTCCGTCTGTTTCACCTGAGTAGCACCTCTGCATGACTTTATAAATGACATTGATAGATGACATGCCATAAGGCAAATGGATTGTCAAGTACATTTATTGCAAGAGCATTCTACTCAACTTTCTAAGGCAGTGACACATATTAATATATCTGGAAATGTGCCAGACAAAGATTGAATGAAAAGGGAATTTCTATTTCTCTCTTGGTTAACCATTAAGTTCAATTAATGAAAATACATTACCTCATGCATTCCAGTTAATCAAATTGTACCTGTATTCAAGCATTTAACAGCAATTATAGCAGTCAACACCTAAAACATTTAGGTGAACAGGAATCTCAAACCTACAGAAAACTTGCAAGTATGGTAGAAATCACTTTTTTCTGAATTATTTAAAAATAGTTGCCAACCTGATGTTTCATTACACTCAGATATTTGTGATAATTTGTGTGTGTGTTCTACAGAAAAAGGGATTTTACAAACAAATAAAAAAGAAATAAAGGAAGAGAGGAAATGAGAGAAAGAAGAAGAAAGGAAAGAAAGAAAAAGAAGGAAGGAAGGAAGGAAGGAAGGAAGGAAGGAAGGAGAGAAAGAAAGAAAAAGAAAGAAAGAAAGAAAGAGAAAGAAAGAAGAGAAAAAGAAAGAAAGAAAGGAAGAGAGAGAGATAAAGAAAAAAGAAAGAAGGAAAGAGAAAAAGAAAGAAAGAGAAAAAGAAAGAAAGAAAGAAAGAAAGAAAGAAAGAAAGAAAGAAAGAAAGAGAAAGAGAAAAAGAAAGAGAAAGGAAGAGGGGGAAGGAAGGAAGAGGAAAGGAAGAAAGAAAAGAAGGGAAAGGGAGGAAGGGAGAAAGAGAGGGAGGGAGAATACATGCTCATAATATAACCATCAATATCAGGACACTAATGTTGATACTTTACTACAATCTCATTCTCAGACCCTATTCAACTTTTACCAATTATCCCCATAATATCCAGTGTACCAAAAAGTCCAAATCAGAATGACATGTTGTGCTTTGCTGCCATATTTCCTTTAGTCCCCTTCACTCTGACACAGCTCCTCAGTTTTGCTGACTTTCAGGACCTTGAACTTTTGAATATTACAAGCATTAGCTTTTGTAGAATTTATCTCAATGTGGGTTTACCTGCTGTTTTCTTGATATTAGATTCAGGTTAGCATCTTTGGTAGGCATAAGATAGAAGTGATGAGGTGTCCTTTCGTTCTATCACATTGTGCCCAAGTATGATTTGTCTTCTTACCAACTTCCTATCACCTTTATCACTTGACTAAAGTGATGTCTGTCAGGTCTCTCCATTGTATTCTCTATCCCTTTGTAATTAGTATTTTCTGGGAAGTAAACACCCTGTTCCTCATCAAAATTTCAACTTATTCATTTACTTATTGTATTAGTTCATTTACGTGCTGCTGATAAAGACATACCTGAGACTGGGCAATTTACAAAAGAAGCAGGTTGATTATACTCACCATTCCACATGGCTGAGGGGGGCTCACAATTATGGCAGAAGGCAAAGAGGAGCAAGTCACATCTTACGTGGATGGCAGCAGGCAAAGAGAGCTGGAGTAGAGAAACTCCTGTTTTTTAAAAAACATCAGATCTCATGAGACCCATGATTCAATCGTCTCCCACCGGGTCCTTCCCACAGCACGTGGGTGCTACAAGATGAGATTTGGGTGGGGACACAGAGTCAAACCATATCATTTATTTATACCTATACTGATTCATAGTTTCCAATTTTTATTAGGTGGGTTATAATTATTTAACATTTTTATTTTAATCTTCAAACGAACCTTTTTTGGGCCAGTAGCGGTTCTTTCCAGGTGCTTTCTTTTTCTTTTGCTATGTTTCCAACATTCCTGGCTCAACAAGATACTCCAGGTTCATCTAATATTTGCCCTGCTCCAACACTGGAATTAGTCATTTCTCAAGAGCCCTTGGAGAAGCCAAGATCTGGGTGTACAGTGTGTGCTTACTGCTTTTGAAGTATTGCTACTCCAGTCCTTCCAATTGGAAGGAAGCCTCTTGAACACATACACACTTGCACATACAGACACACACATATACAGACACAGAGTTTTACATCTATCTTTATTTCTAGATCTAGCTATAAATCATGAAAACTGTGAGTTCATACCAATAACTAATTCCAATCTAACCTCACAGGGCCTATTCTGGTTTTCTTTCTTTCTTTCCATAAATGCAAACTCCTTCTCCAACAATGAGAAGCCCAGATCTCATTGTGCTTACGTATTTACCTATTTGATAAGATGTCCTGTATATAACCAAACTCTTGCCTCTGCCATGACCCCTTATCCATGCAGGTTTACTGCTTACCCAACCCTGGAAGCCTGGGCTGCCTGCCACATGGAAGTCCCTTATCCCCTTGTAGAACAGTTACCAGGTAACATACAGGATGCTCAGTTAAATTTGAATTTCAGAGCAACAACTAATTATTTTGTAGTATCAGTGTGTCCCAAGAAAAGCTATGCTGCTTATATGTATAACTATTATTTCTTTAAAAGCATCAGTATAGTTTCATTGTTTATCTGAAGTTTAAATTTAACTGGGGGTCTCGTGTTCTGACACCACAGGTCAGGCTTCTCTTAGCATAGGTCCGACTTTGCATTCACTTGCTGCTCACTTCATTTACATGTCCCTTCCCCTCACCTTGGTGCTCTGGCTCCCCCACCTAAGCTGACCCTCTGTGAGACACAATTTCTCACTCTACTGTGTGCTGTGACACCCTGCACTGAGTTGGGCTGTGACGTCCAGCCAGCCTGAAATTCGCCAGGCCCTTCCTCAGCTCCGCCATCTGGTCCAGGGCAACCCACCCGTTACAGGCTGTCCTCTCACTCTGAAACCTCACCTTGAGCTACTACATCTCTCCCCAACTCCCTTGTGGATGTCTATGTCCTGCTTCACCCAGTATTTTTAGGATCCAATGTTCAGGGAGGGAAAGAGAGGGAGGAAGGAAAAAGAAAGAATTCTGAAACATATTTGAGGATAGATTGCAGAGTTTAACACTAAGTGCTCATTTTATGATAATAGATCATCATGAAAAACACAGGAAAGTTCTACTAACAGCAAGGATAATTTATAATTTCTATTTGCTTCCAGAAAACAGAAATAAAAGGGCAGAAGTAAACTGTTTTGGACTGTTTTTCCCCAAGTGTGAATAGTAATAAGCCTGCTTTGTTAGGAGAAAGAAAAAAATCAAGAGGGAGGGGAGAAGAGGAAGATAAAGAAAAGAATAAAAGAGAAAGAGAAAAGGAAAGAGAAAAAAAGGGAGGGAGGGAAGGAAGGAAGGAAGGAAGGAAGGAAGGAAGGAAGGAAGGAAGGAAGGAAGGGGAGAGGAAAAGAGGGGAATCTATTATGTATAATGTTAAATATTTAAATGGTATGAAATGCTTTAAAACGCTAAAATTGTACATTTTATTACTTGAATAAGAAATCTACACAGTCTGGTAGATGAGGCAGGGAATGTTGCCTCCCCTACGTATATATTTTTTTCTTTTTCTTTTGTTACAAATCTTTATTTTATTTGTGCTAGCAAAGTGCCCAGACCTAAGTGATAGTAGACAATTTATGTAATCCAGTGATTCACAAATGGGATAATTCTACACCGCTAGGGAGTGGTTTGAATACTGTGGATGTATTTTTGGTTTCAAAATTATTGGGAAGAGGAACTAGCTTGGTGAACACGACATGAGACAATCTAACATACTGAAGAATTATTCATTCAAAACATCGAAAGTGCTTCCATGCAGAAACACTGGTGTAAGCCTAAAGCTGCACTCCACCCCTAGTTTTCCATCTTTCTAGCAGCTTACACATGGCAAGAGTACCCAGTTCTGATCAATGAAACCTCAAAGGAAATGTGAAGAAGTTCTAGGAAAGCTATTTGTTTCTAATGAAAGACGACATCATAGAACTCACCATCACTTTCCACTTATTTCTTCTTTGAAAGCAGCCATCTGTGTCCAAGAGAACTATAGAGGCACTAGACATTGCACCGTTAAGAGCTGAGGCAAAGCTGCACCTCCCGTCCTCCAGCTATGGAAGGAAAATAAATCCTTACTCGTTTAAGCCACAGAAGTCAGTTTTTCGGTTATTTTCAACATAGCACATTCCTAACTAAAACTATGGTACTTTTATTTCAAGAAGAGAACATTTAAATGTTCGGCTTTCAGGGATCTCCTGATTAGAAGAGATGACTACGAACTCCTCATTCAACCTATCCTGATGATCTATATTAGATGAGGTGACAGAGGGAGGGAGGAGAACTAGAAACAGGCATATCTCCTAGTTTGGTATAAATGCAAAGAAGACTTCATTAAAGGCTTATTGAATGGTGAATGCCTTGAATTCTGCCTGTTAGTGCCCAGTAGCCTGAGGTCTATGAAGCATGTGAAAGTAACATGGAGAATTTATTCTCTAGGGGCTAAAGGACCTATCTGTTAATATCACTTTCGAACTGCTTGACATTCAGCTAAACACTTAACCTAAGATTCCTCGGTTACATGAAAGTAATAATGGTTGCTACCTCATTTGGCTCTTGTGAGGATTAAATGAGGTAATGCTTGTATACAGTGCAACATACAGAGTAAGTATCAATGAAGGTAAAATACTGGTGATTTTTCATACTCTCTACTTAATTTTAAATTGTGTTTCTTTGATTAATTACTTTTGGCTGTTACTTTTTTTGTTGGTAGTGAATTTAAGAACCATGAGAAGAATGTTATCCAGCAAATGTTGTATACTTTAATATGATTATAAAGACTTTTTAAAAGTAGCTTCATGTGTCCCTTCTTCATTTTTATAGTGGCAATTTAAGCTAACTAGCTTGCATTTTATCATGCATTTATAGATCCACAACTCTAGTAAATAAAGTTATCAGACAGGAATACAATTCAGAAATATATTTAAAGAGCAAAGCTTATTTTTCTATGAATTTTACTTTGTTGATTTTAAAAAACAATACTTTATTGTCTTTTCTAAGTGAATTTCATATCCATGACAAGTTTGTTAATGTCATTTAATCCCCTCAGCATATCAATTTAAAGATCAAAGATTAAAATTTTATAAAACAAATTGTGAGATAATGCAATGTCAATCTTGTAATGTTTTATGAGAATAATGCAATTAAATTATAATATATAAAATTCTTACATTTCTAACCAAAGCTTCATAAAATGAACATATTGTATAGAGTGATTACAAACTGAAAAAACAGTTTTCTTAAATAGAAGATGTGACAGAACATAGTTAAGAGGATTTACTAGGTAATATATTTTGAGGACTTCTTAAAACAATAAACTACACATCTTTAATATTTTTAAAACTGCCAGAAGTCTATATTTAACATAGGATCATGCTATATTTTTGAACCTCTGTTTTGTTGTAATGATATCATACTAAAATGTAATGCAAAGTAAAATGTATATAATGTAAAACACAAGTCTTACATATGTTGCCATTGGATACACTGCTTATAAAGCTAAGGATAAAGATAACTCTAAACTCTGAGTCATACAACAGTTATAAAGCAAATATGCACATTTATATCTCAAAAGATAAAATTGCAACTGTTACTAAGCAGGAGTAAATTCTTTGCTGAATTATCCTTACTGCAGACATGTTTTGTCATTAGTGGCTAGATTGCCCAGTTCAATTTTCCTACGTATCAATCAATGCACTAACGTTTTAATTTTACTAACCCCTTTGGAACTATTATCACATCCTAATATTAATGCCAATTGTAGTAATTGTGTGCTAAATTCCCTTTGTCTCTAAAACGTATCTTCTCCATAAATGTATGTGAACATTTCTGAAGAGTTATTATTACTAATAACATGTATTTTATTATATAAACAGAAATATGTATGACAAATATATAAAATAACAGACATTAATCATACATTAAGATACTATTATAAAACGGAAATATTTAGAAATTCACCTTAGGAGTTTTAAAATGAGTTGACAAAGAGTTTAAGTTTGTTTTTCTACCAGTCTGTAATATTTATGAAGTCAGACTGATATGTGTTCTCCTGTATGTAGCCCTAAACACCAATCCCAATGCTTGGAATTTAATAGAGGATCACTGAGAATTTGTTGAATTGAAACCAATTGATCCTTATTATGCTTTCTAGAAACAGGGAAAAGAAAAAATTTGAAAGACATGGTAATTTCTCTTTCACAAAATGGTCATTCAAGTAGATATTAATAGAAACAGCTTTCACGATTCCCTAACCTTTTTGCCCTGGCAGGATGTTGTCTATTTCCTTTCTTTCCAAACTCCATGCCATTTCATAGCTCATCTCCAGAAGTTTCTTTATGCTAGGGTCATTCATGGCACAAGAGTCTGTTATGATTTTCCTTACCTAGAGCATTACATTAGAAAAAAATGAAGCTTAAAATCACATTAATTATATGATATTAAATAGACATAGCTACATTTAAACAATGATGTATACATTATGATTAAACTATTTGATTGACTTACTTGTGTTGCCAGGGTTTGGAAGAGAATATGCAACAATTAGAATTACCTAATGTTGATGGCATTATGATAATTTTTATCCCTACTGCTGCACAAACATTATAATTAAAGTTAAAACAATTTCTCTATGTCTGGTAACTACTTCATATTATTAATTTATATGCAGTTTGAAATTGATCAAAAGCCATCTACCTGTCTTTTGCAAATAAACTGTCCTTAGTCCACCTCTTTACACATCCTGGATTTATATAGCTAATGTCTTCAAAATAGTATAGGATTTCACATTTGAAGTTTAATTTTCATATAGTCAATTTTGTTTCAGCCTATGGATATCCTTTTAAATATTCTTACAAATTAGCTATCCCTTCTAGCTTTGGGCAATATGAAAATACCACATGTAATTTATTTAAATAAAATAACACACATGCTCACAAATAAGTTAAATGAGGCCAAATGCATTTCATCTGTCTTAGCCAGTTTGGACTGCTATACCAAAATACCATAGACTGAGTGGTTTAAATTATAGACTTATTCTCACACTTCTGAAGATCCAGGTGCTGTCGCGTTTGGTTTCTAGTGAGTACTGTCTTCTTGGTTTGCAGACAGCCACCTTCTTGCTATATCCTCTTGTAGTAGACAAACTGATTATCTTTCACCTCTCTCTTCTTATGAAGGCACTAATGCCATTTATGAGGGCTGTACCCTCATGACCTAATCACTCCCAAAAGACTCACTTAATATTATCACACTATGGATTAGGGCTTCAGCATATGAATTTAGGGGGAACATAAACATTTAGTCCATAGTACCATCTGAGGATGCTTTTCAAGTTGATAATGTTCAAATTTTCATCTCTCTGTCCTTGCAAACATTATTTAATCAGTCTATATATTATCAGCCTATCCACCAATGATTTACGAGATTGTATTTCTGATTAACTTATTAGAAACCAAGATACTCTATCATGGTTATTGTTTTACCAGTTAAGTAAGACTTACAGACGTAACAAGTATGAGATAGTCCAGGTCTATTTAATAGAAAAGAGCTGCACACATATTCTGAAGTAGTTTGCTAACTTGAATTTGCATAAGAATCCACTAAACAAGCTTTAGAGAGCTGGTGAGAAGCCACTAAATTAGTTTTAGTGGATTCTTATGTAATTTCTAAATGCAGGTCTCAGGACTCCATCCCCAAAATACGTTGATTCAGTAAACCTGTGGGGTTAATAATGAATCTACATTTACAATAGGGACTCCACTTCCCTAGGCTTTTTCTACATGATTGATCCTTGAACCATACTTTTGAAAAACACTGGAAGTTGTATATTATGGAAGGAAAACAATATGTACTAATTTCAACCCAGAGAACTATGATGTGGACACATCTGAAGTGCAACGTCAACAATATTTAACATGTATCCTACACAGTGAAACAGAAAAGAACAAATAATCCAACAGGGAATATATACTTTTATATTATGTGGTAAGACGACACATAAAAATAAAATAAGTAAGATGTGATGGTAGAAATAAAGTTTTTTTCACATAAACCTTGGTTCAAGAATATAAGTAAGAAAATAACTAAGTATTAATATGTAAAAATTGCAAATGTTACAATACTGCAAGCAAGATTTCTGACCATCTTCTGGGTATGTGACTTTTATTTTTCTGCATATGTGGATATGTCAACAACTGGAATGGTAATATGCTTTTCTCAGAATTATAAACAAGTTATGTAATAGTTTGGTGGTCCAAAGACATCCTCTAACATGTGTGGGTCTCTAAAGATACGATTTGGCTGTCAAGACTTTTCTATTTATAGGAAAATAATACATAATGTATAAACTTCTAAACAGTATTAATTCTTTTTGCTGACATTTACCTATTTGTTTTTATTCAGTTTTATCTTCATAATTTCTTACAAAATAAAATATTTTTCATTTTTGTGTTGCCATGTGACTACATCTGAATATCAAATTTTTCCAAAATAGTAATCTGATTGTGTAACATCTTGGCTTAAAGCCCTTCAGATTCTTCACATGACTCTTATGATGATATCCAAATTCTGGACATCCCCCACAAGACCACTGTCAGCTGAGTCCTCCAGTCGGCCCTCTCTGGGTTCTTCATACCAGCTCTCTCCAGCTTAGCCACAACTCATCAAGATCTTGGTATGGAACAGATACTGTCCCTAATGCATTATGGAACAAATCACCTTTAATCCCTGCTAAAGATGTTCCAGATAGAATGAATTTTCTTTTCTTTTCACAAATTGACCATTTGAAAAGAAAAGGAACCTTTGCCATGTTTGTCATGTCACACAGTGCCATATCAGTTAGGAAATGATGAGGCTCAGATTTGAACTCAGACAAGTCTAAATCCAAAACCCTAATTCTCACCATTGCATTACAGGGCTTGCTCTTTGAATTTTCAAATATGTCTTCTTTCTCTATTGTTCAAAGTGTCTGGAAAACTATCCTTGTTCCCAGAGCCTCCTTCACAGGCTAATTCTACCCACAGTTCCTCTGACGCAGTCTAGACTCTGTGTACGTTCCCAGGTTACAAACACAATTCCTAATGGACTGTATTGTAATTGTACAGTTAGTTGTTTGTATCCCTCAAAAGAATTTTGTATGAAGGCAGAAAGCTTAGCAATTTTATTCACCAGAATCTCCAGACTGTCTGACACTTAGCATATAATAAATGACAAATAAATGTGTTGATTGGTTCATTGAAATCATGAATGAATAAGGCTTTTGTATGAGAAAGTGTCAGAAATAATGTTTGTAGATTTGCTTGAAAATGTTTTGCAATTTAAAAATTGTGTCAGGATCTGGCAAGATGGCCGAATAAGAATAGCTCCTGTCTGCAGTTCCCAGTGAGACCAACACAGAAGATGGGTGATTTCTGCATTTCCAACTGAGGTATACGGTTCATCTTATTCGGAATGGTTAGACAGTGGGTGCAGCCCACACAGGGCGAGCAGAAGCAGGGTGGGGTGTCGTCTCACCTAGGAAGTGCAAGGGACTGGGGAACTCCCTCCTCTAGCCAAGGGAATCTATGAGGGACTGTGCTATCTGGCTCAGATACCACACTTTTCCCACAGTTTTTGCAACCCACAGACCAGGAGATTCCCTCGTGTGCCTGCATCACCATGGCCCTAGTTTCAAGTGCAAAACTGGGCCGCTGTTTGGGCAGACATGGAGCTAGTTGCAGGAGTTTTTTTTTCATACCCCAGTGGTGTATGGAACTCCAGTGAGACAGAGCCATTCACTCCCTTGGAAAAGGAGCTGAAGTCAGGTAGCCAAGTGGTCTCACTCAGCAGGTCCCACTCCCACAGAGCCTGGCAAGGTAAGATCCACTAGCTTGAAACTCTCGCTGCCAGCACAGCAGTCTGAAGTCAACCTGGGACAATTGAGCTTAGCAGGGGAAAGGGTGTCCACCACTACTGAGGTTTGAGTAGGTGGTTTTCCCCTCACGGTGTAAAAAAAGCCACTGGGAAGTTTGAACTGGGTGGAGCCCACCACAGCTTGACAAAGCTGCTGCAGGCAGACTACCTTTCTAGATTTCCCCTCCCTGGGCAGGGCATCTCTGAAAGAAAGGGAGCAGCCCCAGTCAGGGGCATATAAATAAGACTCCCATCTCCCTGGGACAGAGCACCTAGGGGAAGGGGTGGCTGTGGGCACTACTTCAGCAGACTTAAACATTCCTGCCTGTCAGCTCTGAAGAGAACAGCAGATCTCCCAGCACAGTGCTTGAGCTCTGCTAAGGGACAGACTGCCTCCTCAAGTGGGTCCCTGATCACCATGCCTCCTGACTAGGAGACATCTCCCAACAGGGATAGACAGACACCTCATACAGGAGACCTCCTGCTGTCATCAGGTGGGACCCCCTCTGGGATGAAGCTTCCAGAGGAAGGAGCAGGCAGCAATCTTTGCTGTTCTGCAGCCTCCGCTGGTGATACCCAAACAAACAAGGTCTGGAGTGGACCTCCAGCAAACTCCAGCAGACCTGCAGAAGAGAGGCCTGACTGTTAGAAAGAAAACTAACAAACAGAAACAATAACATCAACATCAAGAAAAAGGATGCCCACCCAAAAACCCCATCCAAAGGTCAATAGCATCAAAAGTCAAAGATATATAAATCCGCATTACAGCATATTATAGTTGTGGTGGCTATGGGGCAAAACTCCTTCTGCTTGCAAAAAGCAGAGGGAAAAGTAAAGGGAACTTTGTCTTGCACCTTAGGTGCCAGGATGGTCACAGGGGTATAGAGCACCAAGCAGCCACTTGGGTTCCCTGATTCCAGGACTTGATTATTGGATGGCATTTATGGACCTGCCCTAGGCCAGAAGGGAGTCCACTGCCATCTAGGGTGAGTCCCAGGCTTGGCAGCATTCACCACAAGCTGATTTTTAAAACCTTGATCCTTAAGGGAACATAGGTGGTAGTCTGTCAGTACTCTCTGTGGCCTGGGGTGGTGGTGGCTATGGGGTAAGGTTCCTCTGCCTTTGGAAAGGGGAAGGAAGAGTGGGAAGGGCTGTGTCTTGTGGTATGAGTGCCAGCTCAGCCACAAGGTAAACTTCCAAGGTTTTTTACTCTAGTCCCTGACTCCTAGACTGGACTTCTAGACCCACCCAGGGCCTGGGAGACCTTGCCGCCCTGAAGGGAAGAACATAAAATAGCATAAAATCTGAATACTGTATTTGTTTCCAGAAATGTACCTCTATTATTCCTAGATGTGTGTCAGCCAAGAACTTATCTCAGAAACTGCTTAACCTTGCAATAACAAAGGGGAAGTTTCTTCTCTAAAAAGGAATATTGGGCTAAGGTGATATACTCTGAAGACGTAAAAATGACCTGGTGTCTACAAATAAATGAAACACCACAGAGTATTGAATTTAATATCTTCTGGTGTTTAAGTCTTAATTTCTAATATGAGGTGCTTTTAAAATTTTCAAGCCATGTTTGATGCAGAAAATTAAACTTGACACATTAAAGAATACCAACTTACTTCAGACTTCTTAAGAAACATGTATTCTTCTGTAAGAAGCAACATGCGAATCAAATTTAAAAGATTATGAACATTTTGCACTATGTTTGAACAAGTTTGAAAGTCAAAATTGACCATACTCAACTGACTACAGTAGTATGCACGTAGGAATTAGATTGTTTTAGTCATTAATTAACCAATAAGTAAAAAAAAATTATTTACTTTTACCTTTTATAACATTGTCAGTCACCTTTTTCAAATATCAAGTACTTTATATTTCAAAGTACGTCTTACTTTCTAAATTTATTTTCCTATATATTTAGCAATGCTTAAGGTTGTTTGCATAATTAAGAACCACACTACATCTCTGTGTGTGAGAGAGAGAGTGATACAGCTCAAATTATTCAAAGGTCAAACTTGGACAGAACTAATATTAATGACTTTATCTATTTTATTTATTTTTTACCAAGTACTGAATTTTCTGTTTTATTTTAGCCCTCACTCTGTGGTGAGACATTGTAGCACAGTCATTAAAAACATCAACACTGGTACTAAACAACCTGGGTTGGAACTGCTGCTCTATAGCTCATTAACTGTGCAATTTGAGAAGTTGATATAATCTTTCTGTGCCTCAAATACTCAATAGTAAAGTGTAGATAACAATGATGCCTATGCCATATGGTTGTTGTGAAGATTAAACAAATTACTATAAGTAAAATTGACTCAAAAAAATCTAGTAAGTAGTAGATTTTAAGTAAGTAGTACATACATATAAAACATAGTAAATTTTATATGTTGTTAGTTATTATTTTTCCTATTTGTACATTTAGAGTCATATTTAGACATATTAACTATTATTTATAAAATTTAATTTTTCAATATCAAAAATTTTAAGATACGAAAAAAATTTATCTGTCTAGCTTATAGATATAGATACTGAGGATGGTTTCATGCAAGAAACAGCATTCTTCCAATGTTAGATTGATTGCTATAGAAAATGGGCCAGGCATAGTGGCTCATGCCTGTAATCTCAGCACTTTGGGAGGCTGAGGTGGGTAGATGGCTTAATCCCAGGAATTCGAGACCAGCCTGATCAATACAGGGAAGCCCTGTCTCTACAAAAATTAGCTGGGCATGGTGGTGGGTGACTTTAGTCCCAGGTAATCAGGAAGGAGGAGGTAATCTGGTAGGAGGACCACTACCAGATCACTACCTCCCTAGCCCAAGAGGTTGAGGCTGCAGTGAGCTATGATCACACCACTGTACTCCAGCCTGGGCAATAGAATGAAACCCTGTCTCAAAAAAGAAAAAAAAAAGAAAGAATAAAAAATGGCTTTGTCCAGTCTCTTAATGAATTATAGTATGTGAAATATGTAAAATGTATGAACATGACATACATGATTATCCAATCACTCTTTAGCAGCAGTACTACTTTTCAGTTATCATAAACTCCACATTTATGTAATATTTGTGGTTGTTTTAAAAGTTGACCCTTAAAAATAAATGCCCAAATGATCGCTGATGGAGCCAGACTCCAGCACATATCCAATTAAGTAAAGTGTTTCCCTAGGTGCTGGGGTAGGAGCAAACATATTTCTCTAGCCCCTGACAGAGACAAAGGTTTATAGAGTAGGTCCAGATGCCGAACATAAATGAACACTCAATGCACCATGGCATGATTAGGACAATTCATAGGACCAAACCAGCAGCCAGGAGTGGGGCGAAAGCTCAAGTTTGCACAGATAACAAATAATTGACAAAAATCTCATTAAACATTTTTGCTTGAAAGACAAAAAAAAAACCCATATTGTATTACATAACTTATCCAAAGGCCTGCCAGACATCCTTCAAAGTCCTTCCTTCATTCTTGGAACTGTGACACTGAGAGGACTGAAGCTGAATATTCCAGAAGTCACTGAAGCACATCCAGATGCTCTTGGTTGCCACCAGCCCTCCAACTCAGCCAGAAGGCAGCAACATGGGAGTCAGAGAGCTCTCCTTATACTGTGCTCTTGCTTTAATGTAGAGCACCTACGAAGAGCTTATATCACACACACACACACACACACACACACACCCATCTCTACTAGTCTCTCTTTTGAAAGCATTTATAAAGCTGATATTGAATTCACCAATTCCACACTGGCAGCAAATGGACAGAACTGTGAGTTAATACTACAGTGGTCCCAGAAGAAATACTGAAATGTCATTTCTTAGGTCTCTTTTCTTCACCAATCATGGCTATCATTATATTAAATTCCTATTAGTAGCATTGAAACTACTCATACTCCATTATATTACAGCACTGTTAAAGATACTGAAATAGATTGAAGTTTTACCTTGACATTGCTGTAGTGTTCAGATGTTAAAAGAATTTTAAGTAGAAATGTGTTAATTTGTTGTTATATGTAACTCTCCCACATGTACTTCTAAAAATCACTTTTGTGTCAGCTAATGTGTATGATTATTTAATGTTGGTTATTTGAGGTTTCATTAAACTGATAATATGTCATAATATTTTTAATTAGAAAAGAAGTAGATCTAAAGCTTGAAATTTTAATCAGAAAAAGAATACAATTCACAGATTTTATTTAATATTTAATATAATTTGAGAAGTTATAATTTTGCATATTAGTGGAATATACAAGCATTCTTAGACAAAACTTTATGGATAGAGAATTAATCCTCTACCAACATTATGTTGCTCATATATTACATGAGGATGTTCTAAATGGTTATATAGTGACTTTTCCCAGGGTACAACTTATGATCAAGTATTTTTGGAGAAAACTCTTACTTCTACTTTTTTAAGAAGAATAAATACTTCAACTTCTTCCAGAAAAAAAAAAAATCCAGATCAAGTGGCATGCATGGTACAAAGTGAAAAGGAATGGCTGAAGAGAGCCTCATAAAAAGAAGCTAATGTCACATTGGCTCCGTCTTTAAAATCACTAAAGGAAACAAACAACAGACTTTACAAGGAAAAGGAAAACAAACTGCTTATACAGAATATCTAAATTTGGAAGGTGCTGAATGGACAACTGGCTTAGAAAAACATTATATTTCATGAGAATTACCCCTGATGTTCATAATTTCATAGTTAAGCTTTGTTCCCTCTTTTGATTTCATGCAGACATTTGAAAGTGAAGTGCATTAACTATGTATGCAAATATGTGAATTCTTGTCTGTGTATGTGTGTGAGAGAGAGAGTGTGTGTATGTATGTGTGTGTAAATATGTACACAAATGCTATATATTAAAATGTTTTGAACTCTGTTAATTCAGGCACTAGAGTGTCAGGCAGAAGAAAAGAAAACTCAATCCACAACTGTTAGTCTAGGGTCATGTTTAGAGTTTTTCCTTATAGATTAAAACATGCTCTGTGTCTGTACAAAATATATTTTCGCATGTAAGACATTACAACAGGAAAAAAGGAACAGTTATGTAGGCATATTTTGCCAACAGTGGTGGTAGAAAAAAATAAAAACTAAATAATATGGCAGTTGCTAAAAACATTTCTGCAACCTTGCCAAATAAAGTTTAGGAATATGTCATGTCTGCACTTGAACTGTTTGTTCTCAAGCTCTCTTGGAGAATGTAAGCATGGCCAAATGTCCCAGCCTCAGGCCCTGGGGACTCTGCTCACACTCTTGTAATGAAAACATGAAAAAACTATGCACAGTCTTCACATGTCTCTCCAAAAATGACACGTTCTAGTTTTGTCTTCAGTGATCCAAAGCATTTGACATAGAAGATAGATAGTAGTTGGTGGAAGTTTTGAAACAATATAATGGAATTCTTCAAAACTTAATAAAGTGCTTTGTGTAAATTGTTGTGTTCATCTTTGCCATATATTGCGATTTTATAAATAGAAGCCAGGAAGCATCACTAAACTTAGTAATGCATTAATCAAAGCTGACATTCAAAATAGGTAAGTCATATTGAGTAGGTTAAATATGCCAGAGATAAATGTAAATTCTAAGAACTTCAAGTACCTTTTTAATATTAACTGCTTAGTTATTTTTCACATAGTCAATAACATTCTAGTCACAAAAGCATTTTGGCTTTGCTTTTTTAAATCTTACATGAAATAAAAATTTAAAATCATGGTAAGAAATGAATTACATTAAACCTTCCTAATATAGAAATGCCCTCATAATTTCATAGCAATACTTATATGTTCTTGGAGACTTTGACAAAGAAATCTAGAAATAGATTCAAACTCTCATACCATCTTCCAGATTTTCTCTGCCTCAAATCTTTTAGGTATTCTACATGTTATTTTAGATTGAAGCTATTATTAACAAATAATAACCCAGTCTAATATTAGGTAATTTCATATTTGCTATATATTTGAAATATTTGTAATCAATTTGAAAAACAATGTAATAACTTTTATCAGTGATTAATATAACAGACAAATTTATGTTTTTAAGAATATAATATGATTGAGCTTTTAGCAAACCGAATGACTCATCTAATAATTTTTAGGGGCCTTACGACACAAATTATTTTCAACAATAGGTCCCTGAGTATAAAGATAATAACTATTGCAAGATCTAGAATGTTATTTTCATTATAACACATAATGAGAGGGAAGATATATATCTGGCTTTTCTGATTGTCATAGATATTGATTTTAAGAACATTCAGATCCCAGTCATTTGTACATAATAGTGAAGGAAAGAACAAGGACAATTTATATGAGCCTCCTGCCTCCTCCCTCCTCCACAGCCTGTTCCCTTAACTTTTTTCTTTCTCTCATTATCTATGTTGGTCATACTGAACTGCTGGCCTAAATATTTCATATCTCCCTTGACTCCAGTTGCTTTTATCTTGGCTTGTAATTTTTTTCTCCCTTTATTGTTTATATAATACATTTTTTTCCCCAATAGTCAAATGTTATATACAACTTGTCCTGAACTCACCACATGACCTTCTCCCTTCCCATCCCAGCATGTTGAGCTAACTTTTCCCTCTTTGGTCACACCACAACTTGGACAAAGTAATAAACACTTTATATTATGTATGTTGGTTTGCATGTCTGTTTACCTACTAGACTGTTGGCTCCTTGAGGACAAGGGCATTTCATTTCTGTATACCAGGAGCATTGAGCAGTATATGGCACATGATAGGTACTCAGTTGACTGAATGGAAGTTCTTTCAATAATTGAAGGAAATTTTTTGGACTACTGTCTTGGATAACAACAATTTGACAGAACTACTTTTAGGGCAACGACCATATTGCTCTCATGTTAGATACGTTACTATCATGTTGTCTTAGAAGTTCAGGAGAGTTGATCTATTATTATTTTTTTCCATTAACATTTGCTTCTTAACTGGAACCCATATTGTCTTTTTTTCTAATTGTTAAAAAAAAAAAGTCAAAAGAATTTGTCTTACTGCTAACCTATCTGCTGTTTCCCCTAACAAAATGGCATTTTCTAATCAATCCTTAATCCAATATATTTCTTCCTCCTCTTCTTTTTCCTCCTCTTCTTCCTCCTTGTTCTTCTTTCTCCTTCCAACCAGTAAAGTTTCCTTGCGTGCTAGAATACGTTCCATTTTCCCTTACACACGCACTCTCTACTTCGCTCTGCTCTGTCCCCAAAAGGGTCTCCATTATGAAGTTTGTCCATCACCAACTCAAATAACATCCCCAAAAAGAAGACTTACTCTAAAGTGAAGGAAACAACAATGGGTTCATAGCCATAAATATTACTGGTCTTACCACGTGCTCCAAAACCCAAAAGGTGCTGGCTTGATATAACAATGTTATGGCTAACTAAGAACTAAATTAACTCATGAAATGGAGAGCAATCTGGTTGAAATTTTGTCCTACAGGATGTTATATGACTTAAATTAGCTCTTATTATATGGAGCCATCACTCCCATTACCAGCATTTACAGGAAAAGGAACCAGAATTTATAAGAAAAGGAAACAAAATGTGAGTCTGAGAGCCATTCTACTATCACCAAAATAACTCACTGAAAAAAATATTTACTTCCAGTCCCCAAAACCTTTGGTTAAATGGGTTTCAAGTCATATTCCTTAAGAAAGAAATACTTCCATCAGAGAACACAGTCATAGTCTGTTTATTTTCAAGCTGAGACTTCATCTTGGCCATTCAGGGCTCCCCATATGATTGAACCCACAAAAAGAGAAGGAGGTCACTCATTGACTGAAGTGATTGATTCCAATTCCCAAGATGAACTTGGGTTTCTGCTACACAACTGGGACAAAAAGGCCTATGCATGGAGCCCAGGGGATGTACTGGGGTACTTCTCAGTACTTTCTTGCCTACCGGTCCTGGTCAGCTATAGAAATACAGTAAAGATAGGGACCACCATGGACCCATATCATTCAGGATCACTCCAGCAAGTAAAGAGTTCCATTTATCTGAGCTGCTGGCAGAGGTAAAATAACACAGACTGAGTAGTGGAGAAAGGAAGCTATAATTATCAAATTTAGGCCTCATAACTAGCATCAGAAATGGGACCGCAGTGGGAAAATGTTACTGTAATTATTTTTCACCTTCCCTTTTCCTCACTTTCCGACCTCATCTGAGAACACTGGTGCTACCTTCTGTTTAAAGTTTCAGATGAATAGATCATTGCATTCCTAGCAACACAGCTGCTGGGAATGTATGTTTGGCACAAAACACTCTATCTGGAAAAAATACAAGAGTGAGTATGGAAGGTGAGTTCCGCTTGACACTTCCCATTTGACCCTCCAGATCTGCTCTCCATCTTCCTCTACCCTGCCCTGTGTTCCTACAGGATAACTAGTGTAAAAGACATCAGTGAGCTCTCTTGCCCTTTGACTCCCAGTGGGGTTCAGTTAATGGGAGTCATCAGAAGGTCAGAGGAAGGGAAAAGAGTGGGATAAATATTTATTTCCCCCTTTCCTTCCTGTGGGTTGATTTCACGCACCTACCAAAGGCCACAGCTCCTACAAGACAAACTTTTCATCCATTATCTGTTGGTTTCTAATAACCATTCTTTCTTCTTATCACTTTAATGCCTTTTAAGGCCTTGGGGTATAATACTTCCCCATTTTTACCAGGCCCAATGGGATTATTCTATCTTACACTGATTTCCCTGTACTTGGTCCAAACGTTTGGAAGTAATCACCATTTATTAAACTTCCTTCAATTACCATCTCTTTCTGCCAAAAAAACCTGTCTGATACACAGACGTCAACATCTGCAAATTGTGTCCATAACTAAATGATATTTATCAAATATTACTTTTCCTTTTATAATATATCATACAAAACAATCATTTTTCAATATACTATTAAAATGAGTACAAAGGCATATTACCAAAAAAAGTAAATACATCCATGGAAGTGCTAAAAGTTGAAAAGAGTTTCTGCCATGAGAAGGTAAGAAATGTTGACTTTAGAAAATATTAAGGGTGTAGGGTTGTATGGAAGGATAACCTAGATCAAAGGAACCACATCTTAATATATGCATGGATGAGGGTTGCAGGTGATTGAAACTTTTTTCAGTGATAAAAATAAAATAATGGCTTTAATTGTGGAGTTTTTAGTTACAGAGATCAGGAAAGAGCTTGAAATGACCGTGATAGAACTTAAGTAAAGGTTCATTTACAAAGCTTCTAATTCATTCAGCCTCTACCCCCTCCTCAGCATGTGCAGGGCAGCTGAGCATAGATGCTTCTCCAGTTGAAGAGCTCACCTTTAATCTGAGCAGAAGATTTTCCTGAATGTCTTACAGTGGCAGCTGTAGTCGGTGAAAGGAGGAGAAAACAGAAGAGGATGGCTGTGAATCTCCTCAATGGAGCTAGTTATTGAGGACAGAAAAGGAAAAGCAGCTCTACCCGAAACAAAATTAATCAAAGTACACCACCCCTGAACTTAGTCCTCCACCCTATGATATTTCTAGCCTGCATGCTCTACAGCCTCATAATCTAAAGGGAAGCTTGCCTGACAACTGGAATGGCTCACAATCAGGCCTCTGATCACCCAGGAGGGAGCCTTTAGGGTAACAGACCTACAAAACTGCAAAGCAAACCCTGCTAGCAAAGGGATCAATCAGCACAGAAGCTAATTCACAGATATGAGTGATACATTAGCTTCGACAGTTATAAAATGTCAACAGAGATAATGAAAAAATTGGAATAATGTGTTTAATCCATGGTAGTAAACTCAGATTTAGCACATATTGCATCTCTAAAATAAAAACAGGCTGACATATAAAAGAACAATAAAAGAACATAAAATAATTATTGGAAATGAAAAGTATGAGTGCCAACATTAATTTTAAAAGAATCAAAAGGAATACTTAATAAAGTGGGTAGTCCTTGATTAATAATTTGGAGGATAAAGACAAGGAAATATTCCAGAATACAAAATTTAAAACATTAAGATATTGAAAATATTAGGAAATTAAATGCCAATGATAAGAAAGTATAACATATACCTACTGGAGAACAAGAAGAAAGAAAAGAGACAACCGGTGAGTATAAATAATTACAGAAATAATAGAAAACAAGTCTATAAGAAGAATATTTAAAGTGAATGACACCATGGATTATGGGAAAAATGAAAGCCAGAGAGATAATTCTGAAGTTACAGAATTCCAAACACCAAAAGAAAATAATAAAATATATTACAAGGAAAAAAAACACAGAGAAAAGAGAATCAGATTGACATCAGACTTTTCATTAGTACCACTGCATGTCAGGAAGAACAAAAAACAGATTTAATCTAAGATTAAATTTTTAAAAATTTAAAAAGAAAATATTTTAGGTTGCAAAGCTCTAGTGTCCACAAGTATCTTTTGAATATATATATATACACAAACATACATACACATACATATAATCTAGGTAAACAAAAAAGAAGCTGGACAATGAGAAAACGATCCAAGTGAAGAGTAATGTTTAAAGAAATCACAAGGTGATTTGAACAGTAGGTAATATAGCACCAAAAATTCTTCAGGAAGAAAATAGGTCTCATTCCCTAAATTGTTTGATTAGGTCACCTCTTAATGATAATTTAAAGATACATATATATAACTTCTTAAACAATAAAGGCAAACAAAAGATCCAAGTAAAAAAACCAATTGCTCAAGAATGACAGAGTCCAAATATAAAGAAACTTTACTTAAATTATTCTGAAAAATAAAGGAGGAAGGAATACTTCCAAACACATTATATGAAGCCAGGATTATCCTGATACCAATACTGGAAAAGACACATCAAAAAAAGAAAATTACAGGCCAATATCTCTGGTGAATATTGATGCAAATATCCTCAACAAAATACTAGCAAGGCAAATTCAACAACACATTAAAAAGGTCATTCATCATGACCAAGTGGGATAGATCCCTGGGATGCACAGATGGTTGAATATACACAAATCAATCTATGTGATACATCATACTGACAGAATGAAGGACAAAAGCCATATGATCATTCAATTGATGCTGAAAAAGCATTTGATAAAATTCTAGATATTTTTATGATAAAAACTCTCAAAAAAGTGGGTATGGAAGAAATATATCTCACATAATAAATGCCATATACAACAGACTCATAACTAGTATCATATAGAATGGGGGAAAAACTGAAAGCTTTAGCTAAGATCTGGGACAAGACAAGGATGCCCAATGTCACTATCGTTACTCAGCATAGTACTGCAAGTTCTGGCTAGAGTAGTCAGACAAGAGAAAGAAATAAAGGGCATCCAAATAGAAAAGGAACAAGTCAAATTTTCCCTGTTTGCAGATGATGCGATCTTATATTTGAAAAAACCTAAACACTCCACCAAAAACCTATCCCACTGCTAGGTGTGTACCCAAAAGAAAGAAAATCAATATATCCAAGAGACATCTGCACTCATGTTTATTGCAACATCATTCACAAGACCCAAGATTTGAAAGCAACCTAAGTGTCCATCAACAGATGAATGGTTAAAGAAAATGTGGTACATATACACAGTCGAGTACTATTCAGCCATAAAGAGAATGAGATCCCACCATTTGCAACAACATGGATAGAACTGAAGGTCATTATGTTAAGTGAAATAAGCCAGGCACAGAAAAACAAACTTCACATGTTCTCACTTATTTACAGAAGCTAAAATTAAAACAATTGAACTCATGGAGATAGAGAGTAGGATGGTTACCAGAGGCTGGGAAGGTTAGCAGGAGGGTAGGGAGAAGTGGAGATGGTTAATGTGCACACACACAAAAAAACAGGAAAAATGAATAAGGCCTAGTATTTGCTAGCACAACAGAGTGACTATAGTAAAAAATAATGTAATTATACATTTTAAAATAACTAAAAGAGCATAATTGGATGGTTTGAAACACAAAGGATGAATGCCTGAAGTGATAGAGACCTAATTTACCCTGATGTAACTATTACATATTACATGACTGTATCAAAACTTCTCACATACCCATAAATAGATATGCCTATTATGTGCCCACAAAAATTAAAAATTAAAAAAGAAATATGAAGACATTGTTTTGAGCAACTGAATTAAAAAGAAAAATAATTAATTTGCCATCGAATGAACTCAGCACAAATTGTGAGCCCAAAACAATACTAGAATGTTTTATACATGTTAAATAATTTAATTCTCATAATAGTCTTGAAGTAAATATTTGTGATGTAATAGTAAATATACAGACAATGAAACTGATGATCTAGACATTTAAATTTCCTGCCCAAGGTCTTCCAGATAATAGTGAAGGGAACGGGGTCCAGTGCCCAAAGACAAAATGGGCTCATTGCTTAATGTTAAGATTCCCAACACTAATTTTTTTTTCTACATTTTCAACTTTTGCTTTAGATACAGTGGCCACATGTGCATATTTGTTACATGGGAGCATTGTGTGATGCTGAAGTTTGGAATATGGAATCCATCACCGTGATAGTAAGCATAGTACCTGATAGATAATTTCTTAACCCACACCCCCTCTCTACACCCTCTAGTAGTCCACAGTGTCTATTGGTCCCAGATTTATGTCCATTCTGATACTAAATTTAAATTTAATTTGAACAACCATTGGTCGGGATATTTAAAGCATTCCTTATCAAGGGAAAAGTTAGATTCAAACATTAATTTTTACTCATTTAACTATTCAACAAGTATTAATTGTGCTGATATCACGGGCCAGACAATCTATTCATAACACAAAGAAAAATAAAACAGCCTTCAAGAAGCATGTAAATTAGTAGATTATTAATCCAAGATAGATGCATGCTCAAAATAAACTTCTTTATCATTAAGCTGTCATCCCTGCTCATTACTGCCTTAAAGATTTTTGACCTTTTGATCATGGTATCCCCACATTAGCCTTCCAGATAATTCCATGAGAATACCTACAGCCCAAAGATGTTTTACACAAAGGAAAAAATATCGTTTGAATCCTTCAACATGAATCATTATGGTTGAGATTATTGAAGTTTTCAATGCTTTATAATATCACTTCCAGATCTTTCTTATTCCATATAACACTTGTGAATAGGTACACTGAGAAGAGGCAATGGGCTCACAGGACTGAAGAAAGTCATAAGAACATGAAGATGGAAAAAGAAAGATGTTCTTGTAAGTTACATGCTCAGCTATGATCTAATAGAGGAAGAAGAAATTAAAATAATTGTTTGTTGTGATACTTGAAAACTCAGCCGGTAACCCACCATGGGGATTTCACCACATTATCTTTGGGAATACCTGAAGTTACTGGTTCTGTAATACATTACTGAGGCATTTAAAAATTAAGGGAAATTGCATGACTCAATCTTTTCCAATAATATTAGTTGGTGTAAAAAATAACATAGATTTTATTGTGGACACAAAAATTCCCAGAAGTGACATGCTTGCAAATAGTTACACTTTCAGTCAATTAATTTCTTTGAATCGTGGGATTTAAAGGACTCAGTAAGCATGAACAGGAAAAACATGTCAGTAAAATATTAACCACTGTGTTAGACTGGGAAAGACAATTTTCAACAATGTTTTATGCTTCGTTAGTTAGTTAAATTTTCTATCAACATAGGCTTAGTAACCAGTTGAAAACCATGATCACATTCTGGAAATTCAGATTACGAATACTAAAGATACAGTCTCTTTTGTCATAATAGGCAACATGTATTCCTTAAAAAGAGTAAATATAACATAGAAAAATACAAGTGCACATAAATAATAGAGAATTTATGGTTTAATTTTCAAAAGAAACCATTTCTTAATTGAGTTGGTTGTTATTTTTGTTTTTGTTTACTGTAAAGTTTGTTCTTTCATGATTTAGTTGCTTTATATAAATGACTAGAATAAAAATGGAATGATCAGTCTTTTGAGAATTAGTGTATCATCATGTATATATTTGCCCTCTAACTTATAAAGAATTTTCTGTAAAAAGACAAGGTATTTGTGTACCTAAAGCATGTGATAATCTTGGCTCACTAAGTTGCCATTAAAAAGAGCAATTTAGCATTTCCTAAACCAAATATTTCTTATGCATCATCTCATTGAAATCTATAAGCTAGGTATTACTATTATCCTTTTATTCTTACATTGGCAAATAAGAATCTGAGGGTTCAAAGACCCTTTACCTTGTCAAGGCCACACAACTAGCAAAAGATGAATCAGCACTCCATCTCAGCAGTCAGAAGTCAGAACTGAAGCTTTAAAATACAATGTATTATTGAGATATGTTCTCAAGCCACACAAAACAGTGGTATCTGTGATGTAACAAAACCATCTGCATAGAAGCATGTTCCACTAAAAAATTTAGATGCATACACATGCATAAACAGTTATATATATCCATATATACACATGCATGCATACATACATATACATATAGGAAAAAAGCCTAAGACCAAAATAGTAATCACTATTATAACTAGATGGTGGGATTATAGGTAACCCCTTCTATTTTGTTTTCTATGCTTTTCTATAGGTTTTCAACTTTCTACGAAAAAATACTTAGTTTTAATAACTAGCTCAGAATAATTGAAATCATTATCAATTTTTTCTTATAATGCTAATAAACTTTGGATATAATCTTATGACATCAATATATGATTATAATAATACATGAAAAGGTTTTATCTTCTATCTAGTAACTCTAAGTTTAATAACTTTGTTTTGAAGTTATGGGGGTCATTAAGAAATATTCTGGTCTGAAAACATTGCCACCACCTATAACTTGAGTACTTATTCTAGGGAATAAATATTATTCAACTACAACTTTTGCTAATATTTGATTCGATTTCAAACAGGCATTCTTGAATTGTATTCTGTTTTCTTGAGATTTAGATAAGATAAAGTATTTCACCACCACTTCACAGGATAAACACAATAAATATCAGCTAAGTATAGCCCATATACATCTGAAAAGGAATATCAAAAGTATCCAGTATTTATTTTTGAAAAATTACATTTTTATTTTTCCCTTCACATTTTTTCAGTTGAATAGGAACTCTCTTAATGGAATTCTGTTTAACCATTTGCTCACTCCTCTCTATTCCCCCATCACACTTCCTGTGCTGGTTTGCTTGCAGACTGCTCCCCTCCTCATTTTAGTGGTAGCTCCCAAGTCAATTGTTTTTCCTACATTTGTCATTCTCTTCAAAGCTGTTATCACAATCATATACATTAATTTACAGATGAACAGATTAAATATAATTATGAAAATTTGTCATTTCAATGGAAAAAAGATTAAATAATTTGGGAAAACAAATATAAAACAAAATAAAAATGAATTTCTAAAAGAATTGATTTTAATTTTAGGTGTGGAAAGAAGACAAGTGCAACAGTTAAAGAAAAAGTTAAAACCTAGAAAAATTCTGTGCTTAAATTTCTGGGCAATATTCCTAAATTCTTATTCTGCTTTTAAAAAATGTCAGTCAATGTCTTCTATGGACATAAAATTACTATAATGAAGATAACATATTTTAAATACACGTTAAATATGTGACCTAAAATAACCAGTATTGTATTCATATACTTGGTATTCTATATGTGAAGTCAGCTCCCTTAAACTTATTTTTGTATACTTGATATTCTATATGTATATAATCAGCTCCTTTAAACTATTTTTTTCTGGAAGCATGCTTATTTTAAAGCACTAATTTTTGTTTAGATCACAAAAATAAATGTATCATATGACATGTATGTAATTACAGTGAAATGGATATGAAATTAATATGATGTGATGAAATTCAACTCAATTAAAAAACAAATTTAAATATACCAAACATAACTGAATTACTTATACAATGCTAATTACATCCATTTTACAAATTTGATTTTACATTTTACTTCCAAATCCATCATAAGTTTTACAACTTAATAAACACTAAAAAGAATTCCTACACAGGTAATTTTGAGATATCACAAAATATCATGAAGGAGTCTTGTAAATTTATACATCAATGAGCATTTCAAAATGTATTAAATTTAAATGAACACTTGCCCATTTGGATTTAAAAGAGATATCCAATCCACATGAATTCAACATATCAGTGACAGTTTTAAGGAAAATTAACTCGAATTCAGTATGATTTTCAACAATTTAAGAACAGTTAAAACTTTCAAAAAACATTGAAATACATCCATTATCAAACTAATTGACTTGCCACCATTCATGGCATTTTAACACCTAAACTGTTTGATAAAGATTTCCATGCACTATGATTGGTTGTCACATCAAATTCTAAACACTCAATTCAGAAAGAATCTCTGGGTTTTGTTTTTAAGAATGTCTTTGAAACGAAACAGTCAACACACATATTAGTGATTCTCAGAAAGTTATTCGTTCTATGCAATTCAATTTTTATACTTCTTTAAGTGGTATTTCCCAAAGTGAAAGTCAGTCCGCAGTACATGTTGTCTAGATCAACATTAAGAAAAAATGAATATACCACCTTTTTTTCATATCCCCAATCCACTCTCCCTGAAAAGAAACTTAAGAGTAAGTAGATATATTCAGTGCTATGGGGAAAAATATTGTAGGTAGGTTAGTTACACGTAAGAACTACTGTTACAAATAGTGAGATGGACATAAATGCCTTTCCTGCTTTATTTCAGATGGATATTGGAAAATTAGAATGAGAAAAAAATAGATAAAAGACTTGAAAAAAATACATAGTCTACGTATAGTTAAGAAAGAAAAGATCAAAACAAAAGAGCATGTCTAAACAGATGCTGGAAGAAAGTGCTAAACAGGAAAGAGTTGTGGCCCATATGGTAGGCTACATTCGCACCATAAGACGAAAAGTTCTTCACATGGAGTCTGTGTGCTCTGAGATGCCAAAGAGTGCATTAAGATATCTTGGCTCTAATTGGGGCCTCTGTAAATGTCAGTACATTTATCAAGTTTTTTAGGCAACACACTATTTAAAACCACAGCAAAGGATTTATCTCCTTTTGGGTTGGTGTTTGGGGTCAAAAGCTCCTCAAAATTGTTTCTAGTTTCAGGTTACTCTTTATTTCACTCAGCCCTAATCAGCATATGAGACTCTCTGGTCTGTTTCACAAAAGAATAATTTAAAGTACATTAATTAATGATTTATTAAATGTAAAGTCACTAAGTTTATTGATGATCCTATCATTAAAGAATAATGTGGGTAAAAGGACAATGCATATAATGAAATTAGGCTTCAAGAAAAAATAAAAAATGAACTACCTTTTAAAGAAAATCCAATAGTTTATGAGAAGCATGACAAAATAAATAAGTAAAGTTATGGCGATAAGAACCAAATGGAAAAAAGAAGTCCATGTGCATTTGCCAATTCTATAGGAAAGTCGCCAACTGTAAATGCAACAAGGGATCTGAATGAAAGGCTTCCACACTACTTATTCCAGTTGCAGTATGTTATGGCCGTGGTTATTAGACAACTCTCCATGTTGGTAAAATTGAAGTTTCCATTGGGCATTTAAGTAATTGCTGAAGTCATAAAAATTAAAAACAACCAAAATGAGTTATCATTATATATGAATGACAATTCTTATTTAATGAATGAAATGTAATTTTCATCTACTTTCTAGGTTCCAGGCTGGTCTACAAGGCCAACTATAAGGAAGATGTGGGATTTCATCTGAATACAAAAATTAAAGTAATAACATGAGGAAAATCTCTCTTGGCTATCTGTGATTACATTTTCTCTTCTAAAAATAAAGCCAATGTTAACTGACTTGTCAATTAACCTGAACATTTCTGAGTAAAATTTCAAGCAAATTAAAATCTTTCTCAAAGTTTATTCCACATTCAGTAAAGCAGATACCACAAGTTACTAAAGTAAGAAAATTGTAATTTATTTGTGTGGCAAGACCTTACACATACAACCATCTGATCAAAATCATCTAAGATATATGATAAAAAATGAAATTCCGATAGTGAAAATAACCATGGTGAAATGTGGAAGTATTATCACGTCACCCATTTTCATGCAGATGGGAAGCTAAATCATAGGGTAACGAGCAAATCAAAATCAGAAATAAATAAAAAGGAAAGAAGGCAATGTGTTTAGTTATGAAGAGGTGTGTGTGAACATCGCCACACTGTCAGTTTATGGTTACATGAACACATCTCAATTCTAAATTTGTGGCTTTTTTTTCTTTTTTTCATAAGAAACTCCACAGACTGCTTTTAGAAGATTTGGCAAAAGTAGACACTCAATAAATATTTGTTGAATGAAATGAATTTTTACTAGCAAACAATATATACTCATTGAGGAATGTTGCATGCAGACTTTCACTGTAGCAAATGATACATACTGAGCTAAGTAAGCCTTTTCTGGAAAACTTTGCTTTGTCTCAATTAATTTGCCATAGTACTGGCCCAATCATACATCGAAGCCTCTCACATGTGGCATTTTTCTTCCTCTTCCAGAGGGACATTCTGATCAGTATTGTTGAAAATAGCTTATTTCATTGTGTATTTCAGTTCTAGAGTTGTCAGATAAAATACAAAAAAAAAAATCTAGCTAAATTTGTATATGAGTTAAACAACAATACTTTTTCAGTATGTCTCATGCAATACTCAGGATACCAGTCAGTAATTGGAACTTTTTACTGAAAAATTATTCATTATTAATCTTAAATCCCAATTTAACTAGGTGTCCTGTGTTTTTATTTTTAAGTCTGGTAACCTTATTCAAGTCGGTATTCAGGCTGTGTCCATAAACTTCATTGAAACTGACAGCATCGTGAAACATTTACTGGCTCTGTATTCTGGGGAAGAAAGTCTAGTCATTGGAGTATTGTGACTGGTTCCACTCTTGTCACGCACTGTAAACATGTTTAAAATGCATTCCTTTTTTTAATAATATTAATGTAAAGCTAAAGATGTTTAGGAAAAAACAATGGGTTTCATAGTGTCTGTCTTTTGCTGTCAAATCATCTCAGTGTGTGGCAAATGGATGACCTCTCAAATGTCTTAGGGAGACATAAACCATGTTTTTCATCTCAAGATCAGACTGAGAAAAAGGGGGAAAATATGTTAACTCCGTGTGTGAAAAAGAAGAGAGATGGGAGTGGAACTTAATTATATAAACTTGTCATAGAATTAATTCATCATACTCAGTACACAGAGATATTTTTCACAACTTCAGAACATTCTGGAGTGTAACTAATTGAGACATGACTCATTGATGAGCAGTAATTCCAGTCATTCTGGCCACTGCATGAGATATTGTTGAAAGCAAGTGTACAGCCAGAAAATGATTATTCATATATCATCAATGGAGTTGTAGCTCACTTAGCAATTTAGAGTCATTTTTACTTCCCATTCTATAAGCATTTCTAATGCATCTTTGAAGGTTTTATGTAAAACTTCCCATAGAAATATATGAGGAGGAGGTATTTTTCTATTTCGAATTTTATTTTTGTAGCATACACTGTTCTCAATCCATTGCCTCTACATTAAAAACACAATTCAAATGCTTGAAACAATACTCTGCACTTATTATGCATACATTTTTACCATGTAGTGGCTCCTTATTGTGATTTTGACTTTGCCCATAATGGACTGAACTTATTTTCCCAGAGGAGAAGATAGCAAGGAAAAGAAATTTTTTAAAAATTAAAAACTTTAAATTATCCCCCTTGCCTTGCATGTTTGTTCCATCCTTATTATGGATATGGGACAGAATTATCACTTTCTGGAATGTTTTCATTTAGTAGAGTATTGTGCTGTGGACACCCTGACATATTTCAGGGCGTGTTTTGAGCCTCTTTTGCCTCCTCCCTTCAGCACGCTATGCAGATGTGCCGCTGATGGCATTTCGTGACTAATTTTCAAGTCTACATTTGGTCTTACACTGTGAAAAAAAATACATTGTTTTATTAGCTTTGAATTTTAAATAGCAATAATGAAGTTATAATTTCATCTATGCATTTAAGGTATGTTTCATCCAGGGCATATAATCACTTAGTAGTGTTAACCAAAATGAATGTTAAAGTGCTTTAGAAATCTATGCAATTCAAATAAATGCTAAATCTACCCTCAATGGGGCTAAACTCATAGGCCCATAACAACTACTTATATAGCACTTATGTTGTATTAGTTATTACAAGTAATCTAGAGATGATTTAAAGCATATGAGAAAATATACATAGGTTATATGTAAATACTATGCCTTTTAAAATTATTTATTTATTTGTTTGTTTGTTTGTTGAGACAGAGTCTTGCTCTGTCGCCCAGGCTGGAGTGCAGTGGCATGATCTCGGCTCACCCCAACATCCACCTCCTGGGTTCAAGCGATTCTCCTGCCTCAGCCTCCTGAGTAGTTGGGATTATAGGTGTGCGCCACCACGCCCATACTATGCCATTTTATATAAAGGACTTGAGCATTCACAGATTTTGGTATCTGTGGGGGTCCTGGATCAATCCCCCATGAATACCAAGGAACAACTATATATACTATGTTCTAGGGCCATTTGTAGATATTCAAGATGCATAAGCAAATAAAGACAGGAATTTCTATTTTCATAAAGCTTCAGGTCTAAAAGCCACATATGTGAAATCAAACCAAAGGAACACAGTTAACTTCCCCACTAGAAAGTCAACCTTTGTAAGATGATTTTTTTCCTCTACCTCCAAGAATGGAGTATAAAACAAAGGAAGGACTCTATGTACACTTGTTGAATTAATCTGAATATCAAGAAAGAATGTAATGCAAATACAAATCTCTATTCTGTCTGGGTCTTATACATCATACCTATAAAAAGTTGATCACTAAAATGCCTTCTGCCAAACACTCTGAAATACTATTGTCATATTTCTGATTACCCCTTATTCTTGAATATATATATATATATATACACACACACACACACACAAAAGTAGTTTCATTCTGCAAGAATATTAGACAACACAAAATGTACGTGTCAAGGTGAGACAAATAGAGGCAAGGTATCAGGGCTGCTTAACACCTAACACAACACTTAGATTGTTTCTTTAATGTAAGATGTAAGCAGACCTTTCACATAATGTGGTAACAGCAGAATTAGCTTAGTAGTAATCACCATTCCTGGAAAGATAACTCAGAACAAATAAGTGAAAAATTCATCATCTTTTATGAGAGAGGACATCATTTTGGAGCTAGGATAAATATGGATATTGACTACAGAAAAGATAAAACAAGTGTGGTAACTCTGTGCAGAACCTATTCATATCAGGAAGAGAGTGGATATTTTTGTGAGCCTAAACATATTTTTGGACCCAGAAGCAGAATTCATCTAAATAAAAACCATTGTCCTGGCTGGTTCCATATAACAAGTGTAATATGTCCTGGAAAGTAGCCTATGGTAAGAGTGGTTGCCTGATCCAGTTACTGTGAACATTATTCAGTGAAAAGTTCTGCCTAACAAATGCATTCACCAGTCCTGCTATGGAGGAACAGGACTCTAAAACAAAGACATTGTTTAATATTATCATTCTTGGATTGGTGTATCTGAATATAATATAAGCTATTCTTAAATAGGCTTTTAAAAAATATTGAGTTGAGATTTGGGGAGTTGAGGTTTGAAGAGAATGAAGGTCTAAGGTGCTCATAACAGTGGAAATAACTTCCTTTAGAGACTAAAAGTCTAATGTTTGTAACAAAAAAGATATTTGGTGGTAAAACTAGAATAATAAAGGTATAATATAATATAATATAATATAGAACTGAAACTGTACATTTTAGCAATCCTAAACAAATTTTTAAAACAACATGGGTCTATATGAAATATACTAAAATTATATGTGAGGAAGTAATTTTGATGCTTTCATCAAATTTGAAGCTGCCCATATACACAGAGCTCTTATTAGCAATGCAAAGAGTATGAAGATATATAAAGAAACATGCACTTTCAGTAATACAGGATGGAAACCAAGAAGCACTGTTAATAATGAGTATGAGGAAGGAAGCTGATCCAAATTTCAGAGGCTTTGGAACTGCATAGGAATGAGCTTTTCAGGTTACTAGTTTCACTGCTCACTAACTAGACAGCCTTGAGAGCTTAATCATTAACCAGAGAGTCTATTTATAGTATTTTTAAAACATGGTCATTCCTAGGAGTTCTGGGCTGTTTATCATACTGCTCTGAGTTGACAAGGTCATGCAGAATTTTCGTGTGAACAGAGACTATAACCTTAAGGTCCAAATTCCCTAGGTTGTGTTGGAGGTACACTGGTATGAGAAAGTGATAAGGGAGCAGGCTGGGCTTTTTATCTTCCCCAGATCCTCTGGAACATCTCTTTGAAGGCCTTTTTACCTAGGTGCAATTTTGTCCCCCTTCCATTAAAGATTACTCAATTATCTCAACAGCTTCTATTAAGGTTAAGTGAATTTCCCTCACCCTTCTAAAAGGAAACCAGACTCCTACAAGTTGCTAAAATACACTTGCTAACCCATGACCAGGTCACAAATAAACTGGCTTATAAAATTTATGTGGATTCTTCACTTCACGTGTCGCTCCTCTACTCCACTTTGAGCCTTCTTCTACTAACGTATTTTCTTTTTTTAATAATAAACATCTGTGACAGCATATTTGCCAAAATAAATAAAATTAAGAAGATGATTCTGTGGGGTTATGCTAAACAATTTTTTAAACAGGTTCAGATTTCTTCTGAACGGAGTACGAAATAAGTGTCTCCATATGCTGGTTCCTGTTTATTATTGTGTGTGAGAGAGAGAAAGGCAAAGCTAAGAGAGAGAGTTAGAAAGACAGACCATAATTATAGAGTCATTAAAAGTTACTTAACAGAGTTTTATAAGTGACTTTTTAATTAAGAAATGTTTTCAATACAAAGCAGGGGTCCTGCTTTGTCATTCAATAAGTTTTGATTTATATTTTCCAAAATGTTTTTATTTCCGTCATTAAGAGGAAAGCCAGTCCATTTTGGTGTTGGACTTGCTGGAAGTGTTGTGGCCATCAATGTTATCAGTTTTGCTCTTGGCTAAAGTAAAATCCTGTTCTTCCTCTGCTGTGCTTCTTTTCTGGCTTTACATGCTCAAAACAGATTGTACAAACACGTCAGGAAAGGACAATAAAAGGCTAACTCTTTCCATTGCATCACAGATTTGAAACAATGAAGACAAATGTTGATTAATCCACGATGCTTCAAAACTATTTTGTCTGATAATAATATTTACACCAGCCTTCTTCGCTTCCTTTTTTTCAAGATGTATCTTTTCTTTCTTTCTTTACCTTCAAACTATCTACTTCCTTTGGTTTTAGATTTGTTTGTCATTAGCAGGACAAAGTTACAGTTTTATTCTATTTGCTAGCCTAATCTGCAAATCTCTGTCTTTAACAGGAGCATTTATTACATTTTCCTTTAATGTTAATACTCCTTTATTTAGGCCTGAGTCCCTGATCCTAATTGATGACTTTATCTTCAGCTGATCCTGTTTATCTTTCTCTCCTTTTTTCCTTTCCCTTGGGTAATTTTTATTTTTTTTTTTATTCTCTTCTACTGGACCTCTCTCCTGCTCCTGATTTCTGTATTACTGTTGTTGTAAATTTTAATTCAATCTTTTTTAACTATATGACATTTTATTATTGTTTTATAAATGAATATCTGTTTTGATTAGTGATTCTTGAATTTAGATAAGGAATTCTCAAAACTGACCCCAAGGAACATTTGGCAAAGCACAGTGACATTATTGGTTGCCACAATTGGGAGCTAAGGGTAAAAGGTGATACTGGAATCTAGTGGGAGAGGAAAAGAATCCTGCTAAATGACTTGCAATAAACAGGACAGCTCCTGTATTAGTCTGTTTTCACACTGCTAAAAAGAACTGCTGGAGACTGCATGATTTGTAAAGAAAAGAGGTTTAATTGACTCACAGTTCCTTATGCATGGGGATGCCTCAGGAAACTAACAATCATGGTGGAAGAGGAAGCAGGCATATCTTACACGGCAGCAGGAGAGAAAGAGAGTGAGGAGAAATTACCATTTATAAAACCATCAGCTCTCATGAGAACTCACTATCACAAGAACAGCATGGGGGAAACTGTCATCAAGATCCAATCACCTCCCAGGAGGTATCTCATTAGATACCTGGGGATTACAGTTGGAGATGAGATTTGGGTGGGGACACAGAGCCAAACCATATCACCTCCCTACAGCAGACAGTTCCTGGCTCAAAATGTCAATCATACTGATCTTGAGAAACTCTGGTTTCAATTTAGCCATATTTGCCACTTTCTTCGCATTTCATTTTTCTTGCTACCCATACTTTACGTCTGAGCTCACTGTCCCTCTACCTGAATCAAGGGTATATTCTTAACAAACTCAGTTTTTGTTGTTGTTCTCTCTCTCTCTCTCTTTCTTTCCCTCAGCTTCTTTTAACTTTATCTTTTTCCTTGAAATTTATTTTGCAAAACATGAAATTATAGAATGGAAGTTTTCTTTGGGTTACACATTGACTATGGACAAATAAGCTGGCAACTTAGTACTCACTCATTTGAAAGAAGCCTTCCCTTTTATCTCTGACTGTTATGCAGCTCTTCCTTCAGATATTTGATGTACTGATGTGCACTATGGTGTATCACAGTTTAGATTTCTTATTATTTTTCCTGCTTGGAGTTCACTGGGCTTTTTGAATCTGTAAACAAGTATATTTAATCACTTCTGGAAAATTCTTAACTATTACTTCTTCACATTTTGCCACTGTTTCTCCTCTCTCTACTCTTCTTAAAGACCAATTAAACATGTTGAAGCATATTCACAACCTCCATGTCTCATAACCTCTTTTTCATATTTTCCATCTTTTTTGGCTCCTTAAGCACCATTCTGGATATAGATCCTAGATTACTAATTATCTCTTTAATTGTACTATTCGGGTGTTCAGCCAAACCATTGAGATTTTTCTGGTAGTTATTTGATTTTTTATTTTCAGAAACTCTTTTTTTTTTGTTTTTGAGATGGAGTCTTGCTCTGTCACCCAGGCTGGGCTAGAGTGCAGTGGCGCAATCTCGGCTCACTACAACATCCACCTGCCGGGTTCCAGCAATTCTCCTGCTCAGCCTCCCAAGTAGCTGTGACTACAGGTGCGTGCCACCACACCCAGCTAATTTTTTGTATTTTTAGTAGAGATGGGGTTTCACCATGTTGGCCAGGCTGGTCTCAAACTCCTGACCTCATGATTCATCTGCCTTGGCCTCCCAAAGTGCTGGGATTATAGTGGTGAACCACTGTGCCCAGCCCCCAATTTGATTTTTTCCCCAAATCTGCTATGCTTCATTTCATATTTCCTGTTTCTTCCAGATTTTAAAGCTAGTGTTTTATTTCTTTAAAAGAGTAAGAATAGTGAATTTTTATTATTTGTAATCACTACATTTGAAATACATGCAGATCTATTTCTTCTGTTTCTTTTTTTTTTTCCTGCTGCTTCTTGCTCATGGTATTTTGTTTCATTGTGTACTCAGTTGTCTTAGAAGGATATGCCCATTTTACAAAAAGAATATTTATGGGACTCTTTAAGGACTAGATGAGGTTGCCCTCCTCAAGATGATTTGGCTCTGCTTCTGGGGACACTAACAGTCTGAGAATTCTTCAATTCAAGTTCATAGTTTGAGGACACTGAGAACACTCATCTCAGGATGAGAATGCAAAACTTCAGGGACTGTTTTCTACCTTTCTTTGTCTCCTAAGCTCATATATGCCCTAAGCGTGTAACTCTTTAATGACCCAGCTTAATGATGGGAGGGTCTTTACTACATTTCCCACCTTGATGGGTTCAAGACCTTGATTCTTCAAGGCCACAGATATGAAGCCCAAATCTACTTAGATCGTTCAATGCCTTTGGGACAAAAGTGGGTTTATTTCTACGTGCCTGGTCACATATCTGGATACCTGCTTCCCCTATGATTTTGTCCCAGTTGCTCCTCATTGGCTAATCTATTCTTCAATACTTTTAGAGACATTTAAAAAAAAATACATGTTCTGTACTATTAATGGCTTTTACAAAAGGATGTGCTCAAATAACTAGCCAATATTAAAGTAACTTGTTAAAACATGGTGTCTTATATGTAATGCTCAGTGAATATCTATAGCTTGTCGGTGATTAAAATTTCTAATATTTTTGACATAAAGTCATTGTATGATGCACTAAGATGTTAGGAGTCTAATGGATAACATTTATTATGACTTAGAGTTATTATGAAGGTTAAATAAAAATTAAATAAATTGCTATCCACATGAATATATTATGCTTATGTTGGCAAAGATAAAAATTTGGTATCTCACCTAATGAAAATATTAACAATTTCAGTTAGCTTTTGATGTGATAATAACAGATATCATAGAGGTGAGGTTTGCCATATTCCAGACACCTGTATTATCTCATTTAATCATCAAATCTATCTCTAAGAAATAGATCATTTTACAGAAGAAAAACAATGGAACACAAGGAAGTTAAAGTACCTAAAGTCACACAGCTGGCAAGTGACAAAGACAGAATTAGGCCTCAAGATTATAACTCTTGAACCTATGTTCTTAACTATATGAAATTACTTTATTTCCACATGTTGGCTTCTATAGAATCAATTTTATTTATAGGAAGCTGGTAAACAATAAAGCCAATGACAATAACTTTTAACATTCCTAAAATCCCTAATAAATATAAATCCATATTTTCACTTTGTCCTGGAGGACTTATTTGCAAAAGAAATGGATCATTCTTTTAAAAAATTAAGTTTCATTCCCAAGAGACCTTATTTAATTTTATATCTCTGATCACCAAAATATACTAAGATCATTAAAGTTGAATAAAATTAAATCTTATCATTTCAATAGTCTATTGATAATCTAGATTTCTGTTTTATGATTGATCAGCAGAGATTTTTTAAGATTACGATTTATAGGAGAACATTCAAAACTTCAAAGGAATCTTTGTAAAGGAACTAATCAAGCAGAATTAACTCACCACATAAAGAGAAAACTCTCTGAGTCATTAGTTCAATAAAATGACAGTTACATAAGAGAAACCTGAGTGAATTGTTATTAATTGTAGCCAAGAAACAAAAAGTTACACATCATGGAAAAGAAGAGTGAGCTGCAATGATGGTTTCATTTTTATTTATAAACATAGCAATCCCTAAAGGGCTCAAGTTGATTAGAAATCGTGTGCATGTGTAATAAAAAGTGAATTTTCCCCAAGAATTTGGCATCTAACAAAAATTTTCAGTGCTTTAAAGAATAAGAAAAGGATAAAGGAAATACAAAGTTCAATCAAATTTTCCAAACCTTTTCTCAAATCCTCAAATACCAGGGTACTTGAATTAGTTCCTGTCAGTTGGCTGATGAGTGAATTGGGATTGTTTTGAAATCAATCGTTGTCAACAGACTCATTAATTTCCCAAGAATTGGTCAACGATTTACTTTTTTTTTTGAAACACATTAATAAAGTTGACTAAAAGAAATTGGATTTGAGTCATGTTGATTTAAATAACTGCTATTTTTTTCTATGAAACTTTATAGTAGTAAGTAATCTAGAAGCATAGGCAGTCACTCTTTTCTCAGTTGAAATAAACCTAAATATATATTATAAACTTTTTCCCATAGCAATACCATAATATCTGATGAATATATTTGTTTTGCCTTTAGTCATTAAACTTTTTCTTTTGACTCCATCAACTTCCAGATGGTATATTTATTTAAAAATCAGAATAAGCACTGAAGTATGACTAGGAACAAACTGTAACCTAGCTTAATAGGCAGAAAAGATTGAAAACCTAACTTAGGAGTATGCGCCTATAACAATAGCTGAGTCTTAGCCCATCCCAGCAGCCATACTTCAACCACTCATAGACTGCTGAGTGTTCAAACTGTGTTCGAATAAGGCAAACTCCAATCTGTAACCAATCCCGCTGTTTCTGTACCTTACTGCCAATTTCTGTCCATCACCTCCCTTTTCTTGTCTACAACTTTGCTCCGATCATGAGGCATCCCTGGAGTCTCTCTGAATCTGCTGTGATTATGGGGGTTGTGCCATTCGCAAATCATTCATTGCTCAATTAAGCTCCTTTAAATTTAATTCAGCTGAAGTTTTTCTTTTAACAGTTGTTTGATGTTTTTTAAATAAAGAGGTGACCAGATGACGAGGTTCATTTCCAGTGGATATTTCCTTTTCTGTGTGTGGCAATTGGAAGATGGATAACTAGTGAGTTCCTGTGAGAACTGTCAAAATGGCATTGCTGTAGTTTTATGAAAGCAAAAAGGTGATATTTAAGATCACATTAAATTCAAGAAGAATTGTCTATGAGTCCAATTTTTGATTTCTTGCAAGTAACTAAATAAGGTATATTTTTTATTTTTGGTTTTAGTCATGTCTCTGGTAGAAAAACAGTGGTATAGCCACGAATCTCCAATTCAACACCCATCATTGCTGAAGCTTTCCAAGAGAGATGTAGGACATTCAGACAAATTCACATGGCTCATACCAATATGGTTTGGCCTAAAATCCCATGAAACAGGTGAGTTGTGCCACCAATGACTTCCAAGACTCTTGTTTTGCTCCTCTAGATTTATTGTTATCCAATATACATCTTTGGTGTTTTGCCCTTATAGCCACAACCTCATATTTACATACATATAACATATGGAGACTCCAAAATATGAACTCTAGGAAAATCACCCATAGAAACATGGAAAGAAATTCTTCACTTCAGCTACAGCAGCTGATCTAAGCTATCCCTCACTAACTTTTTGTTTGTTTGTTTGTTTGAGAAAGAGAGTCTCGCTCTATTGGCCAGGCTGGAGTGCTGGAGTGCAGTGGTGCGATCTCGGCTCACTGCAACCGCCGCCTCCTGGATTCGTGATTCTCCTGCCTCAGCCTCCCGAGTAGCTGGAATTACAGGCATGTGCCACCATGCCCAGCTAATTTTTTTGTATTTTTAGTAGAGACGGGCTTTCTCCATGTTGGTCAGGCTGGTCTCGAACTCCCCACCTCAGGTGATCTGCCCACATCGGCCTCCCAAAGTGCTGGGATTACAGGCATGAGCCACCACACCCGGCCTGAAGACTGATTTATTTTAAGAAATTGGCTCATGTGATTGTAGGGGCTAGCAAGCCTGTCATCTGTAGAGCAGGTCAGAAAGCTAAAACTTCAGGTAAGAGTTGATGTGGCAACCTTGGGTGTAAATTCCAAAGGGCAGCAGTTTAGAACACAAGGAGAATTTGTATTATTTCATTCTGAAGGAGAATTCCTTATTCAGGAATCCTGTTTTTGCTCTTAGGGCCTTCAAATAATTATAGGAGACCCACCCATATTATGTAGGGGAATCTGCTTTACTCAAAATCTACTGATTAATTGTTAATCATATCTAAAAAATATCCTCACAGCAATAACTAGATGGTGCTTAACCAAACAACTGGGCAACATAACCTGGCCAGGTTGACACTTAACCATGACAATATGTTTTTGAAAAAGTGTCATAAGCACTCAATAAATGCTTTCTAATAAATATTTAAAATACATAATTCTAACATTACTCTTTAATTTATTTAGCAAATAAATAAAATCTAGATACAATGCACTAGCTTTTTTCCTATAAAAAAAAATTTAGTTACAACTATTTAAAACAGTTTATGTAACTAAGCCATTAAAAAAATAGTTCTATAGCCAGGCATGGTGGCAGGTGCCTTTAATCCCAGCTACTTGTGAGGCTGTGGCAGGAGAATCAAGCGATTCTCCAACCAGGAGGGAGAGGTTGCAGTGAGCAGAGATTGGGCCACTGCACTCCAGCCTGGACGACAAAGCAAGACTCTATCTCAGAAAAAAAAAAAAAAAAAGAAAAAAAAAACAGAAATAGTTATAGGCTAATTCTTGAAGTGTTTGTTATTCAGCAATAAAACTTTCTCTTGAGACTTGGAAGAAACTTAGGCAGCTCCTTTTCAGTTTAAAAAAAAAAAAGCAAACAAACAAAAACTGCTTTGGGAGGCCTAGATGGGAAGATCACTTAGGGCCAGGAGTTCAGAACCAATCTGGGCAACATAGAAAGACCACAACTCTACAAAAAAAAAAAAAAAAAACTATTTTTTTTTCATTAGCTGAATTTGGCAGTGCATACCCATAGTCCTAGATACTCAGGAGGCTAAGACAGCAAGATTGCTTGAGCTCAGTTGTTCCAGGTCACAGTGAGCTATAGTAGTGCCACTGTACTCCAGCCTTGGTGCCAGAGCAAGGCCCTGTCTCTAAAATATAATAATAAAATAAATATATATAAATAAAACTTATATAATAAAAACAGAAATATTGCATGTAAGTCAGGGAAGGGAAAAATAAAAAATAGAAACCTACCTCACAATCACACATTTTTAACATGGTATCAGGCTTTTGGAAAACAGAAAAAAAAAATGTTTTATGCCAATTTTAAATATGTGATTTATAATTTTCAAAAGGTACATTGATTCTTAGTCCTGCAGCAACACTACTGATGAGTTTACAACTGACTAGAGATAGTCTTGCTATAATTATAGGTTGAGCATGTATTTTTGTAGACATTAAGAGGTTTAGGAGATAAAGAAATTATTATATGGACATTATAACTTTTACTAGTATAGCTATTTTGAATTGAAAAATGCTGATGACTTTCAAAAAATCAACTTGTTTAAATTAGATGAATCCACATTAAAGAGGCTCAAGGTTATTTAACATGCAAAACAAATCAAAATAGTCTATCTGAACAACAAATTTCACAGATCCAAAAAAGTAGATATTTAATCCCTCAACATTCTTGTTCTTTGCCCAGCTAAAATTCCACAATATTTACTGTCTGATACGAGGGAACTAAGTCATTTTTCTATGCTATATGAATAATAGTTTATTTTTGCAAATAGAATGATGTGAAAAATGTATCCATCAAGGTGCAAAACCTATTTGCAAAAATCACCTAGTAATCAATGACTTGAGTCCTTTGCATAAGATATATCCAGGTTCAAATTCACATTTTACCACATATTAGCTGTATGATCCTAGACAACCTTAACTTTCTCATTCCTTAGGCTAATTGTTGGCAATAGTGATATTTATTCTATATTTGATACTTACTCCAGTTTAAATTGGATGTTAAAAAAATACTCAAAGATTAGAAAATATAATAAAGTAACATGCCCTGGACTATTCTTTAGCAAGTATTGCTGCTTTAAAAATAAAATGTACCAATTTTAAATGCATAGTTCAAAGTCTTGACTAATGTATACAGTCATGCAGCCTACACCGTAACATGATACAGCATATCCCTATCACTCCAAAAAGTTCTTACATGGCCCTTTGCAATCCCTCCCCTCTCGTGCTTTGGTCCCTGAAAAGCACTGCCCTATATTTTAAAGTCCTGGTTTTTCCCTTTCTAGAATTACAAAGAAATGAAATCATTCAGTATGTAGTCTTTCATGCTGCCTCCTTTAACTTAGTATAATTCTTTATAAACTCATTTATGTTGTTGCATGTATTAATATTTGATTTCTTCATGCGGCATATATGCAAAAATTGTACGGGGCCAATTGTATATTCCTGTATTTTTTGTTTGTTTGTTTGGGTTTTGGGGTTTATTCTGTTTTGTTTTTGAGACAGAGTCTCGCTCTGTCCCCAAGCTGGAGTGCAGTGGCGCAATCTCTGCTGATTGCAACCTCTGCCTCCCAGGTTCAAGCAATTCTCCTGCCTCAGCCTCCAAGTAGGTGAAACTACAGGCCCACCTCATTCTGCTAATTTTTGTGGGGTTTTTTTGTTTGTTTGTTTTTATTATTTTTTTCTTTTTTATTTTTTAGTAGAGATGGGATTTCACCATGTTGGCTAGTCTGGTCCTGAACTCTTGATCCTAGGTAATTCACCTGCCTCGCCCTCCCAAAGTGCTGGGATTACAGGCGTGGGCTGCTGCACCTGGCAGGATATTACTGTATTTTTTAAAACATCCATATATATGAATAGACAAAGATTTCTAAATATGACATACATACATTTTTAAAAGATTGATAAATTGGCCCTCATTACAATTATCAGTAACTGATCCTAATTAGGATTAAATTCTGTTCACTGAAAATCACCATTTAAAAAGTGAAAAGAAAAATGACAGACTAGGAGAAAGTATTTGCAATGTATAAATTCAACAAAGAAATAGTAGCTAGACTACATAGAGGGCTCTTATAAGTAAATAAGAAAAAGACAAAAAAAATCCAGTTAGGAGATGGAAAATTTGAACAAACACTGCACAAAATGGGATATCATAAAACCAGAAAGCAGGCAAAAGGTAATCAACATAATTAGTCATCAGAAAAATGCAAAGTATACCCACAGTGAGATACTAAGATACATCCACAAAAAAGACTAAAATAAAACTAGCGATATCAAGTGTCAACAATGATATGAAACAACTAGAATTCTTACAGTGCTCATGAGAGGATAAACTGATACAATCACTTTGAAAAAAAAATTTGGTGTTATTTTCTATGTCCTGGCTATTTCACTTTTGAGTATGTCCCTAAACAAAATGAGTACTTAACATTCAACAAAATATATGCACAAGAATGTTCATAATAGAGTTTATTCATCGTGTACAAAACTGGAAACATCCTAAATATCCACGAATAATATGATAAGTAAATATATTGTGGCACACGTTGGTAGTATAGAATGAAATTTAAAGCAGAAAACGGGAAAGAATGAACTATTGCTGCATACAGCCGGATGGATTAATTCATCTTTTTTTTTTCAGACGGAGTCTTGCTCTGTCACCAGGGTGGAGGGCAGTGGCGCGATCTCGGCTCACTGCAATCTCCGCCTCCCAGGTTCAAGTGATTCTCCTGCCTCAGCCTCCCAAGTAGTTGGGACTACAGGCCCGCCACCACGCCCAGTTAATTTTTGTATTTTTAGTAGAGACAGGGTTTCACTATGTTGGCCAGGAAGTAACTACTCTGGAGAGGAGTACTGAGTAGGAAGGAACACATGGGAGCCCTCTAAGGTATTTAAAATATTCTATGCCTTGCTCTGAGTGGTGATTACCTGGGTGTGTACGCATATAAAAATAATCAGGCAGTTTATTAAATATTTGGGAATGTAAATGCACGTAAGATACCTCAATTAGCAAACAACTCTTGGAAGATACTGCAGATCATCTGGGGGTGTCATCCGGGAAGGCATTTTGAGACAGAACATAATCATTTTGATCAGATATAAGTTCAGCTCCACAGTTTGAATTCACTAGTATCTTCAGTTAAAGGCCACAGGTGGTAATGATGTCTCCTGTTGCTATATGTAGCGATATAGTAGTTTTAAGATAGCTCAACTTTAAATATGAAGTTGTGATAAGATTCAGTTTACTCACTCTTCATAAGAAATGTACTGAAGAAAGTTCATATTTACAATATATTATTGTTAAAAATAAAATTGTAAACGTGCTTTTTAATGAATTAATAGCTCTATAAATACCCACTGAGTTGGTAACATATGTAAACATATATAAAGCTTAATGTAACTATTAAACAACAGATTTCAGGTTTATTTTAGAATTTGATATGATAAAAGCACTGCAAAAAGGGCAGTTAAATAAAATGTAGGCTACATATTCTCACTCCAGATACTATAAGAAATGAAAAATACCTCGTAAATTACAAGGTAACCATTGATATATTTGTTTAGTATGCATTTATTTATAATAACTGTATAAACACCTATTTTTTAATTAAAACGCTTATTGAAGACACTATGAACCATGGCATGCAAAAGGCATCAGGATACAACAATGAGACAGAGATTAAACTCTCAAGGGTTCATAGTAAGAGGGCAGACAGACAAATATCATTATAATTCAATGTTGAAATTGGGTCAGAGCTATGTGCTCATGGAGAGTTCTATGCCAAAGTCTATAAAACACAGTTCCAGTCCAGAGAACTTAAAAACGTAACCACAAAGTGAAATCCATATCAACTTTAAAAACAAAATTCCACATTAATTTCTATAAAACTTGTAATTCACGGTAACTAAAGTTTAAATGTCCTATATTTTAAATTTGGTATAATCAATTCATTGCAGTCTCTGTATTGTTATCTCAGTGTGTATGTGTGCATGTATATTAAATGGAAAACAATCCAAATGAAAGGCAGGAGAAAGATAATATTTTTGTCATATATTTTCTACTCTCAAACTTCCCAAATAAATGCCTGTTAATGATTTCAGGTTTAAAGGGCCTCTTTTCCAAATGCCAGTGAGCATGACAAGTGGCCCACACTTCAAGACTTTATAGCCCTCTGATATACTTGCTCTCAGACACAAACCAGATACTTCACCATCTGCTTTCCTTCTTGCTGATCACTCACTTTTTAGGTTAGATAACATCCACAGAAAACCATAAACACATCATATATTACATGATAATTACCCTTCCTTAAAGATAACAGAAAAGGAAACCCATTTTCTGATGTCACTTACTCCAGAAAGCTTCAAATCCAAAAGATGAGCAATATCTGTTCCACTGAGAAATAAATTAGAACATAAATGTTGAACACTCAAGAAACCAGAGATAAATTCACATACAATAACTCTCCCGAAATTGTCTTTGTTTGTAGCACAATATTAAATGAGCCCAAAGTGAGGGAAGATAAACAACATTTTTAATTTGTTAGACTATCCCACAGATGCACTGGAGAATGTCAGAATATATAGCACATTAGAAGTGCTTTGTCTGCATCATGATATTGATTCCTCTGATTATAATGGGATATTTTAGCTCAAAATGTGATTTTTATGGTAAGAATATGGAGAAAACACTTATTGATGAGCCCACTATTTGCCAAAAATAGTATATTAGGAAGGAAGATGTTATATTAGTACGTTTTCAGCCTGCTTATAAAGACATACCCAAGACTGGGTAATATATAAAGAAATTAGGTTTAATGAACTCACAGTTTCACGTGGCTGTGGAGGTCTCACAATCATGGCAGAAGGTGAAAGGCACGTCTTACATGGCAGCAGGCAAGAGAGAGAATGAGAACCAAGTGAAAGGGGTTTCCCCTTATACAACCATCAGATCTCGTGAGACTTACTCACTACCACGAGAACAGTATGGAGGAAATTGCCCTCATGATTCAATTATCTCCCACCAGTTTCCTCCTACAACACGTGGGAATTATGGGAGCTGCAATTCAAATGAGATTTGGGTCGGCGCACAGCCAAACCATATCAGATACCCTGAACTACATAAGTCTAAAAGCGAAAAATTCCGGTTTTGCAGTCTGTCCATTCAGTGACCATTTTTAGATAACTAGAGTGATTTGCTGCCTTTATGCTATCTCCCGCACTCATTCTCTAATTTCAAAGTGTCTTAGACTTTATCATGAATCACACAATAAATTGTTTTATAAAACTATATTGTTCTTCACTTTTTAAACATGTCTTCAACCTTTACTCCCCCATAATCATACAGATACGGTAACAAGATCCTACAACAAAAATTACCAGATGTCAAGCTCTGCATTTGACTCCGCGCATTTTGAGATCATCAAGTATGTCTTATTCAGCTTCAGTTTCCCAGCCTGACAGAGAACCGAGGACTCAAAAATTTATTGGTTGAATGAAGGAAACCATAATTAGGAGTGCATTAGTCCCCTGGAAGAAACTCATTTATAATTGTATGGTACAGTGTGCTCCCACATGAAAAGGATTAAGAAAAACAATGCCTACATATTCCCCTCATTTCTCTCCAGTTACAGTTTTACAGCTTTAACTTTCCCTTTACGTCAAATTTCTGGAAAGCTTTGTCTAATTTCTGTATGAATTATGGTGTCTTGGATTTCACCCTAGCTGGCTATTTTTTCTCTCTTTTAAAAGCATCTACTCTTCCTGTCACTAAACTCGTGGCCCCAATCTAAGCCCCCTTTCCTTTCCACTCTACATTCTCAAAAGAGTTAATTTCACCCATGTCCAAAGCTTCAATAATAACGTTCACAGATAACTTATGTGTGAAATAATTTATCTATACAACAATTAATATCTCACAAACACATAAACAAACTTGATCTTGTTATTTTATCTTCCAATGTTCCAATGCTAGCTAATTCATCGTCACCCATCCAATCATGAAAAACAGAGAATTAAGAGTTACCCTGTTCAATACAAGAAAGAGCTACTACATAGTGTGGGGGTTCTGGGAAGGTAGCAGGGGCTAGGACCTCAAGCACAGGGTACAAGTGGCCTCAAACAGAAGGTATATGGGAAATCTTTTTATTATAGTAAGAGAGTCACATTTGATACCAGAAAAATGAGAAATTCTCTACCAAATGGCTTTTGTTTTCAGTGTAAATTACAACATGAATTCATCTACCAAAAATGAATAGGAAAAGTTGGTTGAATTTTGATGAGACAAAGAGAAACTTGATAGAAATGCCAGGTGGTTTCAAGGTCTCCTTTGAGCATCATGATTATTGATATATAATCAAACCATTTGCCCTGTGGTTGCAGCTTTCTCCATCAGCACTCAGTTTCTTATGAAAATAAGTGAGGGAAGAAAAATGGAGCAGAAGTAGGGTCACAATTCCTTATCCAAGATTCCAAACTCCAAAATGTCCTGAAAACCATTTTTTTTCCAAATTATTTTGGCTGCAAATCAATTTTCTGATAAGAACTCATGTATAGTCTATATTTATTTAAATTAGAGTACATGTAATACATTTTGCTAAATATATCTATTGTTTTATATTATGGGGTACTGTCTCAGACTGTTAGAGGTGTTATGTAATGTTTTAAAAATTTGAATTCTGAATCATGTTTAGTTTTAAGGGCTTTTTGACAAAGGTTTGCAGATTCAGCATAAGCATCCATTCAGATTTGACATTTTGCCAGGAGGCTTAATTTTTCCATAACTTTTTGACAACCTTACCTCAGGAATAATGCTATGTGTGTGCTGAAAATTAAAAGGTAAATTATTAAGTTATGCATTTATATTTGATCTACTATTAATTTTATGAGAAAATAAAGCAATTTTCTGAAGTTTCCCAGAATGCAATGTGACCAAAACCTTTATGGGACAAGTTTTTAAAGTGATAATTTGGCTCTGAAATTCCCTTTTGTGTTCTTATGGAGAATGGATTTATATAATGGCAATATGTTATTTTTCATTTAACATATTTTTCAGTATGTTACATGAGAACTGCTTACCTCATGTTTTGATTACTATGCCTGTATGAAATACTTTTGTGGCTTAAAACATAACGCTTATTTTATTAATATCAACTCTCAAGGATTTTGTGGGTCAGGAGAAAGGCTGCAGCTGAGCACTTCTGGCTTGGAGTTTCTCATGATGTTCACTCAGATGGTAGCTGGGCCTGGAGCAGTAGGCCTAGAAATCTCTTTCTTTCTATGTTTTCTCAAACCATCTTCATATGGTCTCTCTATGTGAGCTATTTGGGCTTCCTCACAGCATGACAGCTCAAGGCTCTTGCACAAGGGTTCCAGCAACTAAAATGAAACTAATCTTTTTTGAACTAACTACAAAAGTCACACAGTATCCCTTCTACCACTTTTATTTGTTATAAGCAAGTCATAAGCCTGACATTACAAGAAGGGAATAATAATCGAAGAGATACTTTGCTACACCTTAATTTCTGTTAAACTCTCCTGTCTTATACCTAGAGAAGCGTTAATATGATCCATATAGCTAAACTTGTGAATCACTACTTAGAGCCCCATTACTTCATAGTTCTGCAGCTTTTGATACAGCCGTCAACTTTCTCCTTTCTGAAGCATTTCCTTCCCTTGGCTTCCATGACACCACACTTCTCCTTCTCTGTTTATATCTTGTTTCTTCATCAATTCAGCCTCCCATAGAGGGCTTGATATGTTGAAGTTTCTCAAGAACCTGGGCCCTCTTTCCTTCTCACCTTGAAATTTCATCCTAGGCATTTGTGTTGATTTCCTGAAATTGCTATAACAAATCAGCACAAATTTGCTAGCTTAAAACACGAAATGAATTCTCTCACAGCTCTGGAGGAAGGAAGCTTGGAATATTTCCTCCAGAGAATCAAAGGGAGCTTCTGTTTCTTGTTTGTTCCAGCCTTTGGTGGCTCCAGATATTCCTGGGCTTTTGGCTGCATTACTCCAATCTCTGCTTCCATCTTCATATGGCCTTCTTCTCTGGGTCTAGGTATTTTATAAAGTTACTTGGCATTAGTTTTGGGGCCCACCTGGATAATCCTAGATAATCTTATTTTGAGATCCTTCACTTAGTTATACCTAAAAGACCCATTTTCCAAATAAGATAAAATTCATGAGTCCTAGGGATAAGGACACAGACATATTTGGTTTGGGGTGGTGACCGTAAACACCATTCAGTCCACTTCATTATACTTAGCCTATTCTGTGGATTTAATTGCCATCGATTTAGAAATTCATATCTCCAGCTTTCTGGGTATCTCTTCTGAGTTCTACATCTATATATTTATAAACATGAAAGCCTGTTTCACATCTCCTTTAGAGATCAGAAAGATTCCTAACACAGTTGTTCAAAATGAATCTCCCTGTAGATGCCCCTGAATCTGCTCCTCCAGTTCTTATCTCAAAAATGGCATCATAATTCACCTAGTTGTGCATGTGTTTATGGATATTAATTATTTTATTCATGATCTGCATATACAAAGATGTCCTACATTTAATACTTCATAAATATTTCACTAGTTTCCCCACTTCTAACCATTCTCAATGCTATCACTCTACTAGAACATGAAATCATCCACTAAGAGTAAAGGAGAACATTGCAACTTCAAGGATGAAGTGTCCATTATCAGAAGTCTGGATCCCATCACCGCCATCCACTCTGAAAAATAAGGCTGACCTTCACTACCTTCAATGACCTCTCAAGTCCTTCCACTTCCATTAGTTTCCACTGTCACTGTTCTAGTGCAGTCACCATTATTTTTCCCCGGAATGGTTGTAGAAGCCCCTAAGTGAATCCCAGCCTCACCATCATTCACCCCTCCAGCTACCTTCCACCTTGCAAAAACAGTAAGCTTACAAAACACAAAACTGGTTTTATCACACAAGTGTCTAAAGCCTTTATGGCTTTTCAATGATTTCACAATAAAGTCCAAAATATATAACATGGCCTTTCAGCAAGCGACCACTCTCTACCTCTCCAGGCTCATTGCCCAGCACAGCCCTGCTTGCTCTAGACCATGACACCTTCTTTCACATGTGCCTCTACACAGAATGCTTCTCTGGCTTGCAATGACCACCCGCTATACTTCATCAGTAAGTGAATCCCTGATTATCTGTAAAGTTTTGTATATAATGCTACTTAATTTTATCTTAATGCCACTTCTTCTGGATAGCTCTCTCTAAATTATAGGCCTAAATTTTTCTCTCCATTTTTTACTTTCATTCCATTTTGTACTTCTTTATATCGCAAATGCAATTGTGCTAATTATCACTACACTTCATCAAATCTAAGTCTACGTTATTTAATAAAACTATTGCCAATAAAACTAGACATTCGCATTCTTATTAGTTAGAATTTTTGTTTTATCTTAAAGAATCAGCTGTTTAGCCCTATCTACTTATATTTTATAATATTACATTCTTTTGCATACTTTGCATTCTTTGTTCGAAAAACAAAAATGTTGATTAAAGTGTTTATAAAATATCTTCATCATCCCTCAGAGCCCAAATAATCTGCACTACTTTTCAAGTCAGAATGGTTGATGCCTGTGCTTGCTCATACAATAATATCTGCTGTGTCATCAGGAGTATTGATAGTGTAGTACTTCTTAAAAGTGTTTTCCACTTTTGTCTCTGGGAAATTGCTGTCATCCATTCTGGGAATTTTCATGCTTATGCATAGGCAATTAATCGCAACTACCATGGCACAACTACTGGCAAGCCATCAGTAATTGTGAGATGCAATACTATTACAGAGATGTTAAAAGAGAAGAAAGAATAATGTAAATTTTAGAATCTAGCAATTTGATACACATTTATATAATTATTTATTAATTCCTATCCCTACTGATAAATTTTCACATCTGCCCAAGCAGATTTTATATGTATATGGGGCATTCCATTTCATTGCGTCAGTCTTCACCAAGAATATTACAAAAAATCTGTATTTAGCAGACCTTCCTCTAGAACTCTCTCCTGTTGGGGAGTTTCTGACTACATGCCTGCTTGGAAGACAGGTATAAGAAATCAGCTAACACCTCCAAGGACTTACTGTGAGTCAGAGAAGAGCAAAGAAAAACTCCTTTCAATTGTGCCCTTCTGAGCAGGTGAAGTTGCTGCCTGAGTCCCACCACACACAGCACATGAAATTGCCCATGAAATTGCTCATGAAATTGCACATGCCTGTTGTTTTCACCTCACCTGGTTCACGGCATCAAATGCAATACCTGTATCTCCCTCAGCACACCACTGTTCCCTCTTTGGGCTCCTTCATTCATCGCTGCCTATGCTGGACACCTCTTCCTCCCTAATTTCTCTTTCCAATGTTTTCACCTCTTAGACTGCATTACTAAATCACCAGTGTTTTTAATTGTTGGCCTATCTCTTTGCATGTATCAAAACAAGACTCCAGCCCCAGACAATGAGGGATGAGGCAGGACCTCCTGATGAGTGCTGAGCTGGTAATGCTAGGAGAGCGCTCCAACATCCTGCTATCCAAATTAAGCCTGAAGCCACTCTTAGTCAAAGAGTCATCTGAGGCATGGGAAAGGCTTACATTCCTCCAGACCAAGCAAGGTACACAGATGGAAGCAGTGAGGAACCAAACTCTGGAAAAGAGAGTTTGAAAATCGGAGGCCAGTGAAGGACATGATAAATCTCAAGACGAAAGGTGCAATCTGAAATAACTTGGCTTTGGAAAACTTAAGGGACCCAGCATAGGGCACTAGCTTCTAATCCAGCACTGGTACTAACTGGATACCTGAGCTCAGACTTTGTTGTAACAAAAGATCACCATAGACTGGGTGGACTGTGAACAATATAAATTTATTTTTTATAGTCCTGGAGGCTGAAAGCCTGAGATCAGAATGTCTGCATGGTTGAGTTCTGATAAGGTCCCTCTTTCAGGTTGCAGATCACCAACTTCTCATTGCATCCTCCTATGACAGAAAGAGAGCTAGCTCTCTGCAATACATATAATGGCACTAACCCATTCATGAGAGCTGCACCCTCAAGACCTAATTACTTCTCAAAGGCCCCACCTCTAAATATCATCACATTGGGATTAGGGTTTCAATATATGAATTTGGAGTAGGAGGGAGATACAAACATTCAATGATTTGATTTGGTCAACAATTATTTGTTGAATAAATAAAAGTCTGAAATATGATGATTCAACACAGTGAGACATATAAGAAGAAAGCAAGAAATAAAATATTCTGAGACAATGCAAAACAAATAAAGCATCACTACACAGACTCATAAAATAATTATGTGGAATTGAATACCCTCTATACGCCAGGTTGTATGTTAAGAGCTTATTTCAATGCCAGACTGAGGCACTAATTATGACTCCCATTTTATACATGATGAAAATGAGACTTAGAGTGTATAGTACACAGAATAATGTTCTCTCAAAGATATGCCTTTCCTGATCAGCAGAATTTGTGAATATATTACTTTACATGGCAAAATGGATATTGCAGGCATGATTTAAGTTAAGGGTCTTGAGATAGAAAAGTTATTTTGAATCATCCAGGTGTGCCAAGGTTATCACAAAATCCCTTATAAGGTAATGAGAGGAGGAAGAAGATGTGATGAGAGGAGCAGAGTTCAGAGAGAAAGAGTAAGAGAGAGTTAAAGTTGCTATGCTGCTGACCTTGAAGACAGAGAGTGGGGCTGTGAGCCAAGGAATGTAGGTGGCCTCTAGAAGCTGGAAAAGGCAAGGGAACAGATGCTGCCCTGGTGCCTTCAAAAGCAATGCAGCCCTGACAATACCTGGATTTTAGGGCTCTGACCTCCACAAACATAATATAATGAATTTGTATTGTTTTATATTTCAAAGTTTATAGTAATTTGTTACAGCAACAATAGGAAACTAATTCCTTAATACAGAAGGATTAAGGAATTTTCTCAATGACCTCATTTTCTCAGTGAGGGTCAGCTGAAACCCAGGCATCTCTGACACTGAGTTTTGTCATTTCTCTCATCTTAGTAGCGGGAAAGTCACTCAGAAAATAGATAAATCCACAGTTGTAAAATGGAAGTGTCTCAACCTACTTAACAGGAATTAGGCATTTTTAACATGCTGCCAATAATGGTGAAAAAAATGAACCAGATAAATCTATATGACTGAAAAATGGCTACCTGTTTCTAAGTACAGAGAGAAAAACTGTTCATCCAATTTTGTTAAGCGTAAATTCTCACCAGACATATATCGTTTTACTGTGGACTCAAATTTGATCACTATTCAAGTCTTTTTCAATGTCTTCTCTATGGTTGGCTTACCTCCTAAGCAGATAAAAATTGATTTTCTAATTCTGTATGACTTGTTGCACAATATATCTTTTTGTATGTACACAAAACTCTGAAAGCTTACTTAAACTCTGTTAGCTCATGGTTAGCCTCAAATTTACACCAACTTAAGAATTATTTTTTCTACTAAATGTTGTTTAATAATCATTGTTTTATTTTTATTGCCAAATTCTAGCTTTAAAAATGGCTGGTAGGAATGTAAATTAGTTCAACCCTTATGAAACACAGTATAGAGAAATCTCAAAGCTCTAAAAATAGAACTGCCATTCCACCAGCAATTACACTACTTGGCATCTCCCCAAAGAAAAATAAAGCATTATATAAAAAAAAGACACTTGCATTTGGATGTTTATTGCAGCACTATTCACAATAGAGAAGTCATGGAACCAACCTAAGTGCCCATCAATGGTTGCTTGGATAATGGAATATCATACAGCCATAATAAACAATAAGATCATATCCTTTGCAGCAGCATGAACGCAGCTAGAGGCCATTATCCTGAGTGAATTAACTCAGAAGCAGAAGATCAAATATCATGTATTCTCCCTTTTAAGTAGAAGCTTAGCAATGGGCAGACATGAACATCAAGATGGAGATAATAGACACTGGGAACTCCAAAAGCATAGACAATAAGAGATGAGTGAAGATTGAAAAACTGCCTATTTGGTACAATGTTTAATACTTGGGTGATGGGTGCACTAGAAGTGCATTCCCCACAATTACCCATGTAACACCCATGTAAGAAACAAGCACATGTAGCCCCTGAGCCTAAAATAAAATTTTTAAGTCCTCAATATAATCTATTTATTTCTGAGTTAAATAAAATATTCGAAGAGAGATAAGTGTTTCAACAAAAATATGTTTGTACATATAAGCATTTTTATTAATAAAAGCATTTGCCTTATTTTGACTTAATAATGTATATAATATCAGAGATATTAAAATGTACAATATACAATTAAAATATACAATATCTGAGATACTTTCCCAGATTTTACTGGGGCTTGGAGTGAGTGAAGAATCCAATCCATAGCCCTTGTTTTCAAGGAGTTTGGTTAGGAAATCAGAATATATGGTTGAAATACAATTCGTAAACAAATCCCTGAGTCAAAAATATCCTAAATGTACTATACCCTCTCTTTAAACCATTCTCCAAACTGCAGTCATAACAAGTCAGATTCCAGTTTTGTTTTACTTCCATATCTTTTTTGGAAGAGTCAGCTTAAGGTTTCATTGCACAACTGGGAGCTGAAATGTTGAAGAAAAGGATGTTGAGTCCCTGAATATGGAATATGGGCAATGGTATAAGGCACGCAGCTTGGTCAGTGGGTGACAGACTTTAGTAAATGCAGTGTATAAGGGGAAAGGGACCTGTGATTGGACAGGTGGGTCGAGATCACAGAAAAGCCTGAACATTGCACTCTGTGATTAGTATTTGATTCTTCTATGTTTAAGACATTATTTTCTCAAAAATGTTTAGCACAATATAGAACTTAAGAGTACAAGGAGGAAAGCCAGCTTGCTTAGTTCTTTGCCTTAGTTTCCTCATCTTGAAAATGGGATTATATATAGATCTTATCCTAATACAGTGGCTGTGAAGATTAAATGTGTTAATATAGAAAAGCGTCTAGAAGAATGACTGGCACACAAAAAGTGCTAAAGAAGTGTTTTTTACTATTCCACATAACACAGATGTTGAAAAGAGTTCAGGCAAACTACATGGGATTTCTCTTTACAGATTATTATTTCAACAGCTTTGAGAAATTTAGTAGGGAAAATTTGTTTTCCATGTTTATTTTAGTACTATTCACAATAGCTGAGATACGGAATCAAACTAGGTGCTCAACAGCAGATGAGTGGATAAAGAAAATGGATAAAAAAGTACTACTGAGCCATAAAAAAGAATAAAATACTGCCATTGCGGCAACATGAATGGAACTGGAGGATGTTATATTAAGTGAATTAAACCAGGAACAGAAAGTTAAATACTACATGCTCTGTCATACGTGGAAGTTAAAAAAAAAAGTTGATTTCATTGAAGTAAAAAGTAGAATAGAGGATACCAGAGGCTGGGAAAGATAGAAGGAAAGGAAGAGATTTGTTAAAGGGTACAAAATTACAGTTAGATAGGAGGAATACATTCTAGTATTCTATACCACTATAAGATGACTATAATTGACAATAATATATTACTATATATTATATAGAGTCCAATGGCTAAAACGAGGAATGCATTCAACATTCCCAACATAAAGAAATGATAAATGTTTGATATAATAGGTATGCTAATTACCCTAATCTGATTACTATACATTATATGTATTGAAACAATGCTAGGTACCTTCCATGAATATACACAATTATTATTATTTGTCAATTTAAAAATTAAAGGAAAAAAAAGAAAGAATAGGTAGGTGTAGTGGCTCATGTCTGTAATCCCCGCACTTTGAGAGGCCACAGGAGAGGATAGCTTGCGGCTAGCAGTTTAAGACCAGTCTGCAACATAGTGAGACCCCATCTCTACCGGAAAATAAATATATTAGCTTGGTGTGATGTTGCATGCCTGCAGTCCCAGTTACTCTGGATGTTGAGATAGGAAGATCGCTTGAGCCTAGGAGTTGAGGCTGCAGTGAACTATGATTGCACCACTGCATTCCAGCTGGGATGGCAGCAAAACCCTGTTTCTAAAAATAAAAATCCAGAAGAAAGAAAGAAAAAATAATTTAATTTTACTTTAGCCAGCGTTTTACAAAATTACAGGACTTCAGATTTTTGTTATTATTTATTTCTTTATTATTTGTTTGAAGAACTAAGCATTTTTAATAGCACTTATTAATATTCTGTGATACAGTTTGGGAAATCTGTTTTGGAGAATAGAGAGTATTTCTTTCATATCTAAGACAAATACAGTCAATTCTTACTATTTGCTGTAATGGGTTCTATAAAGCCACCATGAACACTGAATTAGAAAATACTAAACTCTTGCTCCTAGGGTAATCCAGAGTAATTTTCCCACAAGCCTCTGCTCAAGACATTTTCCTCAACCTAAACACCATTTGTAGTATACATATTTGTTTGTCAACATCCTCCTAAAACTAGTCAGTCTCATAAGCATAGAAAACCTGCTCTCCCACCTAATCCTACTTCTGTATCCCACTTAGCCGGTATTCGTAAATTTCTTCCACAGTATCCTAAGCTGCAGAACCTGACTCACCTGAAAATTTAACATATTCATGATACATTGCCCTTCAAAATATGTAAGCTTCTTAGCATGAGCCACAAAGAGCTTAACATTGTCCTGGCCCTGGGTTACATGACCATAGTTTTTTGACTTTCAGCCTCACAACAAAACTGTCCCCTACACACTTTTACTGGTTGTCATCTCATGAGCCCACAAATTTAGCCAGTTTTCCATCTTTTCTATAGTTTGATTATGAACTATAAATGTTAACTTTAGCTCTTTCCAGGGTAACCTCTCATCGAGATAAGTAAATTTTCTCTTCCTTTTTCTGGATGTACTATGCTGTTGATTCATTAACATTGAACTAACAGCCAAGAGTACTATAACGCATGCCTGAATGAAGCCTTTTTAACACACGTATATTCTGCAGAAGGCACACCTTTTGCACTTAGAAACAATAGATAGCAGTTCAGCATTACATTTGAGGGGCCAATCTAAACAGAGAAATTACCAACAAAAAGCACAAAAATGTGAAAAACATGACACTAAAAAAGATCAGGAAAAAGGCACTCATTTACTAAAAGCAGGGCTGCAAAGAGGTGGCACAGCATCACCTTTTTCAACATCAGCTGGGAACCTGTGCATGGAGTGACTTAATTTTTCTCTCTGTGTATGTCCACAAATGCCTATGAAAGCACTGCAAGTGTTGATTTTGAGGTTGCAAATACATTTTAATAAGTAGGCTTCCAGCTTCATCCATGTCCCTACAAAGGACATGAACTCATCCTTTTTCATGGCTGCATAGTATTCCATGGTGTATATGTGCCATATTTTCTTAACCCAGTCTATCATTGATGGACATATGGGTTGGTTCCAAGTCTTTGCTAAAGTGGGGTGGGGGGAGCTGGGAAGGATAGCATTAGGAGATATACCTAATGTAAATGACAAGTTAATGGGTGCAGCACATGAACATGGCACATGTATACATATGTAACAAACCTGCACGTTGTGCACATGTACCCTAGAACTTAAAGTATAATAAAAATAATAAATACATAAAATAAAGTAACAAGTAGGCAAATTCAGGAATAATGAAGATTAACTGTATACTGACAACACTGTGTGCAAGAGACTCTTTTCGAATGAAGGAAGAAGACACTGCCAGGAAGAGTATAGATGAAGAGATTGTGACCTCTTTACATGTCTCTGATTTCCATAAAGATTACAAGATCAATATTACACAAGACTAATCTCAGTAGCCTGTATTTGCATGTGTTACAATTGTATGGTCACTTTATAAGGGAATGACTTATTAAAGTCATTGGTTCTTTCAGAGGAGATCTAATAAAGAGAAATAGCTGATGGCTGGACTAATACAATAGCATTATCTGTGATACTAGTCACTTTCATAAAGAGCTGTGTTCATTAAGAGTGGTATCATCAAGACACATCAGGTGGTGTGTAGCCTAATCTAATATTCAGTTTGTCTAAAGCAGAAATCCAGTCACAGTATAGTTTGGTCATAAAAGCTATATATTTAGAGAACAATTCAATATTTATTATAAAATCATATAGTTTAAATATGAATGGAAGCTATTTATGAAAAACAAACTTATGAGTCATGAATATAAATCATTGGAAATTATACCTGTCAATCTCATATCATCCATCCATAAGATATTTCCCAAAAAGGAATAGATGATGGATGCTTACCTTTCAATACGTCTCAAATATTGTTTCTAAAATATTTTTCAAATCAGTCTCTCATTTTAATCCTGCTACCACTTCCCTGGTATAGATGTTCTTTAGCCCTATTCTGATCTTATTCAATAGCTTATCAGAAATTGGTAAAAAACCTCCAAGATCGAGCAACACTGGCAGACAGAGCTGGCAGCTGAAGGGCCAGAGAAAGCCAGCTCTCGCTTGGACAGATATCAACCTGCAAAGACACTTATATGCCTCTGCTTTACACAGTGAGAAGGAGGTTTCTGATGGTTAAGGGTCTCTGAATTTATCTTCTTTATTAAACAAGTTATGATCATATTCCCTAAAATCTAAAACATTTAATGTTTGGACTTGGGCAACATAGTTAACCTCATTAAGTCTGGGGTTTTCTCATCTGTAAAGCAAATATAGTAATATGGACCCAGCCTGCTGTCTGTCCTTTTCTGTGCTTAAAATGGGGAAAGTAAATGTAAAAATCGAGTTAATCAGATGAGTTATGGCATGGGATTCACTTGCAGGATTTACACTGGCTTTCAAGTCAGGGCTTTGCAATGTTAATTTTGGCTATTCAGATACTTTTCGCTCCTCGATTTCAAGCTCCTGGCAGTGCTACATAGAGATTTTTAGATCTCTGTGCCTCAAATATGTGGGATATTAATTATGCTCTGGTCATGCCTGCATGGAAAGGCAGTCACACTTCAATGTGCAGCAGTCAAGACCCCTACTTGATCATCAGCGTCAAAAATCAATTCGCATTTGAGATAAATATTTCAGGTTTTAAATATTTAGAAGAGGTATGTTTATTTATCTTTTTAAAAATAATACCATAAGTGGTAAAGTTTTTTGGCAAACACCTTTGGTTTGTACACTTCTGAACAAAAATCATTTTAAACATAATGGAAATTGGACCAGTTTAACTGCAACAAAAGCTTCCTCCTTGTTTGATTTTAAAGGGAATGCATCTCGTTATGCATTATGTCCAATGCAAATTTCTTCTCACTCCACCAAGTTTTTGTAACCTTTCATCTCTAATGTTTTCTTCAAAGCAGGAAATTTCTTTAACAAAAGGAGGAACTATTTAGATATCGGACAAACTGACCCAGTAGCTGAGAAGTTGCAAAACAGCTTTTGGATGTGATTTTTCAAGATTGGCTAGAGAGTGTGTGCCCCTTAAGTGCTTTCATATCTGTCTTTCTGAGGAAAGATAAACTGTTCTCTGGCCCAAAGATGAGATAACACTCCTGGTTGTGAACAATAGGCGAGGAGCTCTGGCAGGATTGCTAAATAATTCTTCAGTAACTTCGAACAGACTCCACAGACTTGCTTTGATTAGCAGGAAGGTCCATGAAGCAGAGTGGAACTATGTGACGATGTGATGTTAGAACTGGCGAGGCAGAATCTACTCTGACCTTTTCACCTTACACACAGGCAGTCTGGGAGACAGGAAAGAAAAAGCTCTTGGCAAATTTCCTATAATAACTTATTTAAGGGCATATCTACTTTTGGCTGTGTTTTTTACTACATTTATTTACTTGGCAAGGCATTGAATTCCTTAAAGGCAGAAGTCAGCCAGTCTGCCAGCACATTTGACATGATGGATTGTCTGTCTACTGTACAATACTCTGAACATCAGCATTTTGGGGGAGGTTGGGCAGAAGATAAAAAGATCTAGATGTAGTAGTTATTGTTGCATTGTTACAAGAAAAAGTGGTGCCAGCTCCTAAAGATATAAATAGTAAAGGAATTGAGGCCTGAGGGCCAGGGGTGAAGGGCTGCCTAAGCTGAAGCCCTGTCAGTGTTGTATGTAGCTATTTATATGATGAAATTAATCACTTGAAAACGGGTCAAGGTGAAGTCAGAGTGCTTGAAGCAATTGTTTGTACTTTATCAAAGACAGGTTTTTCTTCTTCGTCAGTCAACCTCCACATGAAAGCCATTGAGATTTGAAAGAAATCTTACCATGCCACTAGCTGCTGCTAGCTAAGTCAGGTTTTCCTAGTCTGTGATTCTAGAAATATCAAATAGAAAACAGTGTTACTTAGATAATGATATTTTGGCAGGGTATAAATTTGTTTGGCTTTTCTGAGTATCTCTCTTTCCTTTTTGTGTACCTATTTTGACTGCAGATTTTCAGTGAAAATGCCAAATTTGTGTTGATATTGTTGAAATCCTTTTTTACCTATACATAATTGTAATCAACTTTGAATTCTGAAAGGGTTTGTACTATAAATAGGAAAAACCTAGATTTCTACATAACACGATACACACCTACACACACACACACGCGCGTGTACACTACGTCAATTAAAAACCATAAAATTTCTAGAGAAAATGTAATAGCATATCTTTGTAGCAGGATCTTAGAATGGTATCTTAAACAAAAATACCAAAAACACAAATATAAGACAAAAAAGATAATTTTCAATATGCCAAAATGCAGATTTATAGTCTATGAATCATAACATAGACAAAAGTTAAGAAACAGATGGAAAAATGGCAGAAGATATTTAATTCAAAAAAGAAATGAAAAGAAAGATTATATAAGTCTATAAATCAACAAGAATAAAGATGCTCCTGAAGAAAAAAAGCAAAAATCATGAAAAAGAAATTAACAGCACATAAAGACACACTCAAAATCACTAGATCATTAGTAATGACAGAAATGTCAATTAAAACAAGGTGTTACTCTGCACCTTTTAAACAAAGATTGGGAAGCTAGAATGTCATGTATTGGTGGAAATTCGAGGACATACAAGCCCTCAAGCACTGTTAGTGAAAAACGCTATTTTGGAGAGCAAATATATTTCTCTCTAGATATGCAGGATAGAAAGGTTATAGCCTGCATAGCTCTGCAATTCTCCTGCTGGATACGTGGCTCAAAGATAGTCTCACACAGGTTCACAGGGGTACTTGTAAGGTGTTCATTGCAGTGCTAGAATTGGGAGGCAACCTGGGAATCTAACCCTAGGAGAATGACCAGGTAAAACGTGATGAATGGGCACCATGCAATGTCAATCAGTAGTTATGAACAATGGATTCATTACTCAAAACACTATGATTGAATTTTATAATATAGTTTTTAGTGAAAAAAGCATGAAAATAATAGTATTTATGAACACAATACATTTAGATAAATTAAAATGTCATGTACACCAAGCATGCACATTTTGCAAAAGCACTTATACAAAACATGATGCACATTAAACACGTTACAAAGGAAGTCTACGGAAATTGGAGCCAGGATTGAAGAAAAAAAGGCGAAAGGGACAAAACAAATCAATGAATTAATTTTTAAGATATATGAGCAGGAGAAAATGGGGGATGAGCATGAATTCTGGAAGGATGAATAGAAAATATTTATCTTCCTTTTTGGTTTGTCATGTTGGCGCATTCTTCTACGTTGTGGGGCACACAAGACTCCAGGGCAGTTATTACATAAACCAAAAATTCGACAGGAATTTGTCCTTTGGAACATAGGTACTCTCTTTTCATTTGGTCTTTATGTGTGTCTTTTATTCACATATCCAAACTCAGGGATCAGCCACAGAAGTAAGATGAGATGGATGAATTGTTGCTATTGTGGAGAAAAGCCACACTGTATTAAATATCTGCAAATTAGTACAACCACTATGAAAAACAGTATGGTTTCCAAAAAAATTTAAAACATAACTACCGTATCATTCAGCAATCCCACTATTGAGTATATATACAAAGGAAAATAAGTCAGTATGTCAAAAAAATCTGTACACCCGTGCTTATTACAGCACTATTCACAATAGCCAAGATATGCAATCAACCTATCCATCAGTGGATAAATGAATAAAGAAAATGTGGTATGTTTATACAATAGAATACTATTCAGCCATAAAAAGTAGGAAATTCTGTCATTTGTGGCAACATGGATGGAACTAGAAGACCTTATGTTAAGTAAATCAGACACATAAAAATGAATACTGCATGTTCTCCCTCATATGTTGGAGTTACAAATGTTGATCTCAAAGAAGAAAAGAATAGAATAGTGGTTACCAGTGACTAGGAAAGGTAAAGGAAGGATAGGAAGAAGTTAGCTTACAGATAAAAAAAAATACAGCAAGATAGGAGCAATAAGTTCTAGTGACTAATAGCATTGTAGGGTGACTATAGTTAATAATTTATTGTATAATTTCAAATAAAGGAGAGGATTTTGAGTGTTTCTGGCATGAAGAAATAATACATATTTGAGGTGATGGATATGCTATTACCCCAATTTTATCATTACACATAGTATATATGTATTGAAATATCACGCCTTACCCCAAAAATATGGACAATCATGGTGTCCATATTTGGACACAATGCAATATTCTTTTTCTGTTGGCAGTGCATCTTCTTACATGTATGGTTCCTCAGTAATTTTCAAATGTTCCATTAACCAGCGGGAAGTATGTGGCATTTTTCACTTACCAAATATAATTCAGATATCTGGATATCCTCAATCTTTAAGTGTTCTTGTCCAAAAAGCATCTCACATGTTTTATGCCCTCTGAGTTAAGACTATGTCCAGGTAGATGGAGATCAATGGGATGTTGGGGAATTTTGGAAAGCTGTTAGCTCGAGATTGTAGTACCAAGTGGGAGCCTGCAGGTCAGCTACCCTAAACATCCTTGGGGTTCACTCTATTCTCTCATTAAACCTAAGCCTGTAATCAAGAGGAAGGAGGGCCACTGTCACATCCCGCATAAAAAATGTAGCTACCAATTTTCGTCCACTTCTGCCTGTTGGAAACTTAAGATCAAAGTCCCATAATTGAGAGAAGCAAGATTGTAAATAGATTGTTGTTTTGCTTGCCCAAGGACTGTGAGAACAATTAAAGAGAGAGAGAGAAAAGAAAGAGAGAATGCTTTCTTTTTTTCCTCTTTTGGAAAAAAGAGAGGCTGTTTTTACTCTCTTTGAGTAACCTCACGGACTCATTCAAACTAGAATCCTCAAACTCACACTGACTGTGATGAGCTTTCTAGAATGAAAATTATAATACCAGCATGGGTTCCATATCTTCTTTCTCTTTCCTGCCTCCAATTTTGTGAGACTTATTCATTGTCACAAGAACAGCATGAGAAAAACTCACCCCCATGATTCAGTTACCTCCCACCTGGTCCCTCCTATAACACAAGGGAATTATTACGATTCAAGGTGAGATTTGTGTAGGTACATGGAGCCAAACCATATCATTTCATCTCTGGCTCCTCCCACTCCCAAATCTCATATCCTCACATTTCAAAACAAATTATGCCTTCCTAGCAGTCCCCCAAAGTCTTAATTCATTTCAGCATTAACTCAAAAGTCCACAGTCCAAAGTCTCATCTGAGGCAAGGCAAGTCCCTTCTGCCTATGAGCCTGTAAAATCTAAAGCAAGTTTGTTACTTCCTAGATACAATGGGGGTACAGTAATTGGGTAAATACACCCATTGCAAATGGAATAAATAGGCCAAAATGAATGGGCTATAGGCCCCTTGCAAGACTGAAATCCAGAGAAGCAGTCAAATCTTAAAGCTTCAAAATGATCTCCTTTGACTCCATGTCTCACATCCAGGTCACATTGATGCAAGAAGTGGGTTCCCATAGCCTTGGGTAGCTCTGGCCCTGTGGCTTTTGAGGTCACGGTCCCCCTCCCACCCAGCTGCTTTCATGGGCTGTCATTGAGTGTCTGTAGCTTTTTCAAGCACACAGTGGAAGCTGTTGGTGGATCTACCATTGTGGGGTCAGAAGGATGATGGCCCTCGTCTCACAGCTCCACTAGGCAGTGCCCTAGTGGGGACTCTGTGTGTGTGCTTAGACCCTACATTTCCCTTCCACACTGCCCTAACAGAGGCTCTCTATGAGGGCCCTTTCCCTGCAGCAAACTTCTGCTGGACATCCAAGCATTTCTATACATCCTCTGAAATCTAGGCAGAGGTTTCCAAACCTCAATTCGTGGCTTCTGTGCACACACAGGCTCAACATCACATGGAAGCTGCCAAGGCTTGGGGCTTGCACCTTCTGAAGCCATGGGCTGACTGAACCTTCACCCCTTTTAGCCACAGCTGTAGTGGCTGGGATGCAGGGCACCAAGTCCCTAGGCTGCACACAGCAGGGGGACCCTGGGCCTGGCCTGTGAAACTGTTTTTTCTTCCTAGGCCTCCAGGCCTGTGATGAGAGTGGCTGCAGTGAAGCTCTCTGACATGCCCTGGAGATATTTTCCTCATTGTCTTGGCAATTAACATTTGACTCCTAGTTACTTATGCAAATTTCTGCAGCCAGCTTAAATTTCTCCTCAGAAAATAAATTTTTCATTTGTCTTGTATCTTCAGGCTGCAAATTTTCCAAACTTTTATGCTCTGCTTCCCTTTTAAATGTAACTTCCAATTCCAAACAATATCTTTGTAAATACATAAAACTGAATGCTTTCAACAGCACCCAAGTCACCTCTTGAATGCTTTGTTGCTTAGAAATTTATTCTCCCAGATACCCTAAATCATCTTTCTCAGGTTCAAAATTCCACAGATCTCTAGGGCTGGGACAACATACCACCAGTCTCTCTGCTAAAACATAGCAAGAGTCACCTTTATTCCAGTTCTGAACAAGTTCCTCATCTCCATCTAAAACCACCTCAACCTGGACTTCATTGTTCATGTCACTCTCAGCATTTTGGTCAAAGCCATTCAACAAGTCCCTGGGAAGTTCCAAACTTTCTGACATCTTCCTGTCTTCTTCTGAGCCCTCCAAACTGTTCCAACCTCTCCCTGTTACCCAGTTCCAAAGTTGCTTCCACATTTCTGAGTATCTTCACAGCAGCACCCCGCTACTCACTAACAATATCTGTATTAGTCAGGGTTCTCTAAAGGGACAGAACTAATAGGATAGAAGAATATATGAAGAGGAGTTTATTAGGGTAATTGACTCACATGATCACAAGGTGAAGTCCCACAATAGGCCACAAGCTGAGGAGCCAGGAAGCCAGTCCAAGCCCCAAAACCTCAAAAGTAGGGAAGCTGATGGTGGAGCCTTCAGTCTGTGGCTGAAGGCCTGAGAGTCCCTGGCAAATCACTGGTGTATGTCCAAGAGTCCAAAAGCTGAAGAACATGGAGTCTGATGTTCGAGAGCAGGAAGCACCCAGCATGGGACAAAGATGGAGGCCAGAAGACTTAGCTAGTCTAGCCCTTCCACATTCTTCTGCCTGCTTTTGTTCTGGCCCTCCTGGCAGCCGATTGGATTATGCCCACCCAAATTGAGGGTGGGTCTGCCTCTCCCAGTCCACTGACTCAAGTGTTAATCTCCTTTGGCAACCCCCTCACAGACACACTCGGGAACAATACCTTGCATTCTTCAGTCCAATCAAGCTGACATTCAATATTAGCCATCACAGAACTCTGTGTGAAGATGAGGAAAGGATTGGAGCAATACACATATAAGCCAAGAAATGCCAAGGATTCCTGGTCATTGCCAGAAGCTAGGAAAGAGGCAAGAAATAGATTCTCCTTAAGCACCCTCAGGAGTCAACCCTGCCAACATCTTGATCTTGGACTTCTGACTTTCAAAACTATGAGACAGTAATATCTATTGTTTAAGTCACCCAGTTTGTGCTACTTTGTTGCAGTAGCCCTAGGAAACTAATACTCCAGCTCTGATTGATTCAAGAAACAAAATATTTAGGGGTACTAATATTGAATTAATAGATTGCTCAATTATTAAAATGAAGAATAAGACTGTTACCAACATGAAAGTTAAGTTCCAATTTGCATAGAAATAAGTTCTGTCCCTTGTAGTCCTGTTCCAACTGAATGTCATGATTTAGGAAGAACAAAACTGTTTCTTCTCTATAAAATATATTTTTCCACATCATAAAACTTACATATTCTGTTATTAAGGAATAAACATTCCCAGTAACTTATTTGATTTCATATAATAGTGAAACACCGAGTAGAGGAAAGAATGCATTTTATCATAGCTGCACGATCCACTTTTTAAATTGAATTCATAATATAACCAGTTTGTTACTAGGAAAAAAAAAGTGAAAACATGCTGATCAATTATCAGATCTCCCTGCTGCTTCAGTCTCTTCAGTGTACTCAAGCATGCGTACGAGGGAGAAAGAGAGAGAGAGAGAGAGAATAAACTCACATTCCTAACTGTAAGAGATATACAATAGAATATAATTTGATTTTTTAAAATTGTAGAAATGTGGATGATATTGACATTCCAATTTATTCTGAACTACTTCTCACAACCTGCTTTTTTACTATGAACTTACAGCAAGATTATAAAAAGATGTCTGTGGATTCTCTAAAGGCTGCAGAATCGTGTGATAATTGCTCATTTCTCTTTCCCTACAGGCTCTCTGAGACTGGGTCCTTAGTCATAGTAATGCGATAACTACCATTCCTTGAAGACTTACTATGTGTCAGTCACAGTGCTAAGATTTCAATCATTGGTGCATTAAACAGCAAATACAAGAGGTTTGATTGGCATAGGCGCCCATTGTTCTAGGTGTTTATGTACCGGAAGCCACTTTAAATTACACGATTGATACCAGATTAAATTTTTTTGATATCCCAATGTGTTTTCAGAATGGTGAAGAGTACCAGACAGTTTATTATTCCAAGGTAGTGTTTGTTTTGCTTTACAGACATATCCTGACTTTTAGTACAACAACTTTGAGGCTTGGAATCCTCCTTTTCACCACTGAACTCATTTTGCAACATGGAATTGCCAATAGCTGGCAGTCATATAATTTTGAATTGATATTCAAAATTATTTGTCAGTTTGGTCCAAGAACTGTTAAATATAAGAAAAATGTTTACTCATTTTTCCTTTGTCCAGAAGAATTTGAAGAATTTCTAATACAGTGACTTAAGAGGAAATTAAATAAAGTCCAAATCACATTTTTGTTTTCTATTTTTTAATATTTGGGAATGCTCACGTATGTTATTCTTCAGATTCATTTCTTTACTCTGAAATTGACACAAATTCTAAGAAACAATGTATTTTACACTTCACTTCCTAAATCCAAACAAATATACTGCAATAAAAACATTCACCTCTGTTAATTTGGTCATGAGCAAATTATATCTATTGGAACTACATAAATATTGATGATCAGATTTGAGTATAAGTTTGGCTTAAATTATATATAGTTATGAAATCTGTTTTAGTAATTTCTTTCTATATGACTTGATTGGCACTCTCTGAGTTTAATTGCCTTCCACTGCCTGTTTGTTTCATCTGTATTAATATTGTTCTTAAAATTGGACTAATGGCTTCACAGGTAAGTTATCAGAAGTACTAATGGAATTCAGACATTTGTAGAATGGTTTCTACTTCAAAAAATGACTGCATATAATTGTATTTAGGTCTCAAAGAACAGTGTCTCTACTTGACCAGAGAAAAAAATGAGAAAGATTGAATTACTGCAATGGTCACAAAATCAACAACTGATAGAATTGGAACAAGATCTATATTCTATGCTATTTGTAACACCTTCTACTTCTGCTGTATTCTCTGTTACTCACACCCAGGATAACCATAAAATCTAACACATTGCTTTTCATAGCATTTATTTTTTAAAAAGTCTTGGGAGAGAAATAGACCTTAGTATCACCCCTGTCTTCTAGCAGGTAAGATGTTCTTTCCTATTTTACAAACAGAGAAGACAGAGGCCCATAGAAATGATGATTTGTCTTAAATTAATATGTGATGAAATGTAAATTATATTAAAATTTTCCTTCTTCTGGCTATACTATGCACTATCATTTTCGCCAAAATTTATTTTTGTTTAATGTTTATCGGTGAAAGACTAAAATGCTGTTCATATTTGAGGAAAATAAAATTTCCCCCAAAAAAGACATTATTTCAAAAGTAAAAATTATACATGGCATTTTATGTTCTTTTCACTGGCAGGCAATCTACAGGAAATTATTAAACCATGAGCCAAACTGAAGTGTCAACTTCCTGTTATCAGGACAACAGAAACATTATGGAAACAAATTCTTGGTTTTGAAATTTTTATGGCATGAGTACTCATGACTATAAACCAAAGCTTTTAGGATAAGAAGACTAACTTGTTTCTCAACATCAAATAAAATCACCTTATTACATGTACTTCTCTTCTCTCAGTTTTTTTCTGTGCTTTGTGAAGCCTCCTCGGGCCATGGTCACCTTAAAAATGGATCACAGCTATATAGGGAAAAAAATTAAAAGTCAAATTGTCATTTATCTTAAATACTGCATGATAATTGACATCTTGGTTTGTCCCATATGATGATTTGTATGACTCTTGGAATATAATAGGCTTTCTGAATGACTCTAAATAAATTTGGAACAAAAGTCAGTAAAGAAAAAAGTGGGAGTCATACTTTTTGGCATTATCATATCAAACAAACACAAACGCTTTTAACCATACCTAAAAAAGTTGAGTTTCCCAGATTTAGGGAAAATGCACAATCTGAAAACACAGTCAAAAGACTATTCTCACTTCAGGTACCAGCTGTCTTTGAATGTCCCAGGACCACCCTTATTTCAGACCAGTTGGTAACAAATTCAGGGGTTACCACAGCCACCTTAGGTTCAAAATTTCACTAGAAAGACTTACAGAACTCACTGAAAATAATTATACTCACAATTGCATTAATCAGAGGTCTAGGATACAAATTAGGACTAGCCAAAGGAAGAAGCACATAGACCAACTCCACAGCAACCCCGTGGGATTGGGGAATGGGCAGCAAGAAAAAACAATATAAACCTGGACTTAATGCTGTCTACTGGCTAGTGACTAGTAACTAAAGTCTAGTAAAGACTAGTAAACTCTGCCTTCTTCCAGCATCCAGGCAACTGTGGCAAGCTAACTTATGATTGGTTAAAATTTCAAATCCTTCACAGTTCCTGACACTAGTTACCGCCAGTAAAGTGGTAAGCTCATGAACTGGTAACTCTAAATATTTTGTACATATATTTATGTGCATATGTATTTTATGCACTTTTATTTTCTCACTTCTAATTCATTTCTTATCAGATTTTCTGCTCACCACCACTCTAATAAAATAACTCTTTCAAAGGTCTCCAATGGCTTCCAAGTTGCCACATCTAGCAATCGATGTTCAGTCTCATCCTGCTTGACCTTGCCAAGTTATTAATATGTTCCCAATTTCTGTAAGACCAACCGTTACTCTTTCTCCTTCTTCTCAGCCTACTCAATGTGAAGACATTGAGTCTCTGGTCATAAAGAATCATGCTTTCCTTTCTTTCAAATATGCTTTACATATGCTATTTTCTCTGTCTGGAATACTCCTGCTGCATTTCCCATGTCTTACTTATCCTTGAGGTCTAAAGTTAACTAAAGCATTTTCCAAAGGATTCCTTGACCTTGAAAGATTGAGTCTCATTCTTCTTTACTTTCTGACTTACTATGGATAACCTCTCTAAGCAGATTCTCTACTTTTTAATAGCACATTATTTTCTTGTTTACTGGTGCCCTTTCCAATTTATTTGTTTATTATTTGTAGCATATTAGAGAAATAGCCTGTATACATTAAGAGAGTAGGGGCCATATATGTCTTATTCACTCTTTTTTGGAATTCAGTTTCTGACACAATGAAGGTACATCTTAAGTTGACTAAATGAATGACAAAATACAGTACTGAATGAAGAATTGATTAAATCATTAATAACTATGGTATCAATTTCCCTCCACATTGCCTTGAAATCAGCCTTTATTAGTTAATCTTGCACACTAGAAAGCTGGAAGGCAGATACTGTATCTAGCCAATTATTTTATCACCAATTCCAACAGGAACTCATACTCACAGATACTGTGCTGCTGTTAGAATAGCTGTTCATTATCTCTCAAATCATTTATTTTCTCAACTCTTTGTCTTGCCCTCTTTGTTCTCATTTTTTCTTCCACAATTGACTAGTTTTCATTCATCATGGATTACAGTCAACCGCATCTTTCCCATAAAACCTACACTCAATAGCTCAAACTAGAGTGACTTTTCCCTAAATTTCTATTTTTCCAGGTTTGACACTTGACAATACTCTGTCTTTCAACCTTTTGGGAAGCTATTGTCTTGCACTGTCATCAACATTTAAACATGTGTATAACTTGTTATCTCAATTAAATTGTAATTTTTAAAGGAAAGGCATATAGCATATGACTACCTCTTTTATATTCTTAACAATGTTGAGAATAGTGCAATAAATGTAATAAACATCTTCACTGAATGAACATATCATTTATTGAGTCACATTTTTATATTTAATCTTCCAGGAAAATAATTACATTATTTGACCTTGCCAAACCTTCTTGAAAACAACATATGTAACTTTAAGCCATATTTTTCAATAAATAACATCTTCATTGTTCTGAGTGAATTGTAAGAATTAACTCAATTACCAAGATGACCAAGCTAGTATCAAGGATGTGACCGATAGACTGTGAGAATTTGACTCATTGTATACTGGGCTTTTCACTTGGCTGTTTAACAGGAGAAAACAGGAAAGAAGCACACACAGTCAAGTGTTTGCAGTGGAGAAATTGGTGTTCAGTGTTCTGGACAGGCTTTAAGTCCTCTGGGTTGTATCCAAGCAACACAGCCTCAGAGCTAGATCACAGAATCAAGACACCAGAATTCTACTTCTGTGTCCAACATTTAGCGCAATCAGATGGAATGCAACATTGAAATATGAAATGTAATGTTTTAGTTAAATCAGTGTTCAAGTTGGCAATTTATTATATGCAGCCTGTTCAGAATTGAAAAATTTGCTATTGTCTAGACTGTGCTTCAGACAATCAGCCACAAATCCCAATGTAGAGGCTATTCTGTGGTTGCATAACTTAAATAAATTTCTTACCTCAAAGTCATTGACAAAAAAATACTGGAATAACGAATCCCTAGTAAAGTCAGATCTTATCAAATAGAACTTATTTATAGTCATATACTGTGATAGATGGCCATATTCAAAGCATTTGATATTAAAAGTCTAAAATCAATCTTACTATGTACAGGAAATTGTCAAGCTAATTTGACACTATTACACAGCATTTGTTAAGTATGCACCAAGTCTAGAATGTTCAATTAGACAAACTTACAATACCTAAGTAAAGTTATGTTAGTCTAGATAAATCATACTTATTTACTGAAGAATTCTAATTTGAATTGAAAAATTCCAGACAGCAAGTTTTATTCTAAAAATAATTTATAGTGTTAGCTGCAAATGTCACATGTCAATAAGATTGTGTAAAAAGCCCCAAATTTTTCATCCTTAGAAAGCAGTTAATCATTGAGACATGATAATGCCACCAAAAAAGATTACCCTATGCAGTTCTTGAAGTACGTTTTGCTTTTAATAAATTTAAAAAGACAATTTCCACATAAAGGACATATTCAAATCATTGCAATAATAAAAGCTAAGTAGTGCCATGGAATTAATAAGACCTTGCCCACAAAAGTAAAGAGCCAATTGGCAATAACATTGTCTAATGGAGGGGCAGACCGCTGGAACTCTCCTTGCCCCGCCAAGAAAGTTAAAATGTTATGGCCAACAATAATTTGGTCAGGGGAAAAAGCTCAAATTGCATAATCTGTGAAACAAAAAAGAAGTCTGCGTGCCATTAGTTAATTTTCTCAAATTATACAAATAAGCTCTACTGAAGTTTAATGACAGACATATTGGGTGAGATTATCTCAAAACTCTTTTCCAACTTTAAATTTTATGACTTTGTGACTGTCTAGTATATTTAAATCTGAATATAGATCAGGCAGAAATAAAACAAATAAAATTCTCTTCATAATGCTGGATATATTTATTTGATTTTTTTCAGAAGCTCAAAAAAGGGAAAATTTGTCTTCATTGAACTTTCTTTTTGTGTCTTTTCAGCACTGGAACAGTTAGTACAGACTTTCCTTCTGAGCAGCATTTTTCAATGACTTTTAAAAAATAAAAGGGAGGAATAAATATCGGATAAGAAACAACTTCCTGATGTGCAATGCCATGAGAAAAATTGATTTTCAAGTCTTAAATGTCTAAATATATCGATTATTAAAATAAGAACTATGAGTCCTCATTCACAAAAAAATAATTTTATCTTGTCCACTTAAGATAGAAAGAATTGTACTTGAACACTCTTTGGTCATTTTTAATGGGATTAGATTCTATAACTGTATTATTGAGAGGAAAATATAATATTAAACTGTCTAAGATTTGTGGCCATGTGCTACTAATCAAAAATTTATGAGATCACTTGAAGGTATTCATTTCAAAGTTTATATCCTGTTGAACACAGTCATTTATTTATTTATTTTCTAACCAGTTTTTAAGAAAGAGCATGAGATTTGGAAAGAGAAGTTCTTAGTTCACATACAGACTTTGACTTTTACAAGTAATGTATCTTGGGCAAATCACTAATTTTGCTGCAGATAACTTTTTGTGTTTGAGAATTGCCAAGCACAATTCAGAAATTATAATGAGAAGGAAGTCACCTTCCTATGATTACTGGACAAATGTTTTCAGTGTTCAAACTTCAAGTTCTACTTTGTAGTCACCAACTTCGTACAGTAGCAAAAACATATTCCTGAAGAGTAGTATGAACTTCTGCTCTTCCAGACATCCCTACAATTTTTGAAGTATCTAATTCCCTGAATTAAGTTTCATTCTATTTGAAGCATCTAAAGCGGCTCTTTTTTCCTGTACTGAACATTGAGTGACTCACTAATAATAAGTGATTAATAAACTCTTTGAGCTAAACTGATCATAGATAAACATTAATAGGTACTATTTCAACTGAGAAACAGTTGAGGACTATGGCCAAGTTTATAGTTTCCAAAACACTAAAAAGAAAAAAAAAAGAAAATTTATACAAAAATCAGAAAATGAAGAAAGGAAAAACTATAAAATAAAATGGCAGAATGACAAGGGTAAATAATATTAAAATAAACTAGAATGGCCTGATTGTATTCATTTAAATAAGGGAATAAGAAAGTACGTCTTTCTCTCTTTTCCTTTAGAAACCCCACTAAAACAAGAAATGTGTTCAAAGTGGAATTTTAAAAGAGTATAAACCTGGAAAAGTGAAAATAATGAGAGGGGTTTATAAATAAATCAGAGATGTCAACAAATATGTGGAAGTCATAAAGTGTAAAGAAGCGAGTAAACAAATGAAGCAAGAAGAAATAATCACATCTTCGAATATCAGTGCTACAGAGCCAGTGCAAGTCTGTCTCCCTAGTGGAATGTCTGAAGCACGGGGCTCACAGTTGGCAAGAAAGGGAAAGAAAAAGACTGAGAAGTGAGGTTAAAACAGATTTTTAGCACATGTTCTGCAAATATGTTTAAGTACATTTTGCTTGTTCTCTGTGCCTTCCAGAATGTTTAAAGTAGTCCAACATGTTTTTAAATTTAATGCCAAACATTGGAAAAAGGAAAGAGAAAATGGTAAATATATGTGAACCACGTAGTCCACATCAGGAATTAACAACTATTTTGCACTTTCCTAAAGTAAATAATCCAGAATTATAGGGGTTTACATATGAGAACGGAGACACTGAATCTGAACATAGAGGAAGATTCATTTTTATGGCAGATTCTGAGTTGTTTACTACCTGTAAGTTTTATATCCTTGGGGATGGAGTTGGTGAATGCCTTCAAAGGCAACAACAAATCAAGATTTGGAAGATACCTGTTTTTTAAAGAGAGAGTTCCTATAATTTATAATTATATGAATGGCTCAATCTTCCTTCTTAGCATGTCTAGTTCTGATGGATCTATTTGTTATTCCTGTACATTCCTATCCTGTGCCTCTAGGCCTTTTGGCATCAATAAGCAGGTGTAGCTCCTGCAGCAACAATCAGAGAAGAAATAAGCTTAGGACAAATTACTAACAAATTTTTACTAATACTAACTGGCAATTGTGACATAGGCCTCACCACATATTTCATTAGGGCTCTAACATTTGCAGACAAAATGCTTTTACATAGTTAATCAATTTTCACATATAAAATTCATGTCTTTTTCTGTAAACATTGGGAAACTTAGGCACTAGTTTTTAGATGCAATTGAAATGCAAAAAGCTGAAGCACTTCAGCAGTGTAAAGAACTCTGAAAATCCATTCCTCCATAAGAGCAGAGAGAACACTAGCTGAATTGTTCAAAATCAATATTTTTATAACTCTGGAAATTAACCAAAGGCTTGCAATAATTAGTAGATTGAAAAAACCAGCAAAAAAACAAACGAATCTCAGTAAGAAGAGTGAGCTTTGTGGTATTTCTAATTTCCCCTGTTCCCATCCCTGCTCCTCTATGCCTCGGCAACAGCCTTGAAAACCAGCAGCCTTACAACCATGGTAGCTGTAAGAACCAGCAGTCTAACAGCCACTGAAGGAAGAATGGGCTTGGAGCTCCAAAAACCAGATCTTGAGAGAACTGTTATTTTTTGACCTGTCTGGCACCATTCATAGGTAGCTCATCTCTACATGAAGTAAGTCAGAGCTTACTCACTAGGAAAATCTCTTCTCCAGGTCATTTATCAAAAATTTCACAGAGAATTATATATTATTTCAGCTGCCTGAGGTGTTAATATCATTTGGGGTAAGCAAGAGTCTGGCCAAAAAACTTAACAAGAAAACTTGGAGACGATACGTCCACTGAGCTGTGAAAAGCTCTGTCACATTCTTGGGAATCTGAAGATCATATACACGTACAGGGCTGTACAATACTCAGAAAAGAACTAAGAAAGTTCTAACCTCTCATTTCTAGTTAATTTTGATACTTTATCCAAGTAGGAAGTAATGGCTGAAGCACAAATGTAAACTCTCAGAGCATTGAAGGCATGCCCAACACACAAACAGAGCCCCTCAGGAGAGTTTAGGGGACTAGTTGGCTCAAAAAATCTAAGGAAATGAATCATTAGCTGATCACTCAGTTAAATGAGCAGTGACTTCAGTGATTGCACTTGACCAAGAATACAGACTTTAGAGAATTATTTCATGAAAAACCTGAAACAAACAAATAGCAACAGCAAAAACAAAACTAGGGGAAGGAGGAGATCTGATTACCAAAGCTAACACATGATATAATTTTAAGTATCCAGTTTTTAACAAGTAATTATAAGACATCCAAAGAAACAGAAATGTATTATCTATCACACATGAGAAAAAAAGCAGTCAATAGAAACTGTTCCTGAGGAAGCCCAGCTGTTGGAATTATTAGACACATACAGTAGCTATTCCAAATGTGCTCAAAGAACTGAAGAAAATCTTGTGGAAAGAACGAAAATAAAGTTAGAAAAATTCCTCACTCAATATCAATAAAGAGAGAGAAATTATTTTTAAAAAAGAATCAATAGAAATTCTGAAGTTGACAAACAATTTTTTTTTACTACAGGGGCTTTATAGCACATTTAAGTTATCAAAAGAAGAACCAATAACCTTGAAAACAAGTCCATTGAGATTATCCTGTCTGGGGAACAGAAAAAAATAACAAGATCTCTGGGATTGGAGTTTCAGGAGGAAAGCATAAAGAGAAAGAGAAAAAAATTTTGAAAAAATACAGGCAAAACCTTTCAAACCTTGATTTAAAAAACACTAATCTACACATCCAAGAAGATCAACAACTTCCAAATAGGATTAACTCAAAAAGATCCAAGTGTAGACACATTATAATCAGAGTGGCAAAAGCTGAAAACAAAGAGGGTGTTGAAAGCAGCAAGAAAAAAGAGTGTTATAAGGTACAAAGGAATCTCAATAAAATTAACAGGTGACTTTCAACAGAAATCATGGAGGTTATAAGGCAGTAAAACAACATATTCAAAGTGCTTAAAGCGAAAGAATGTCAACCACGAATTGAATATCCAGCAAAACTAACCTTCAAAAATTACAGAGAGATTAAGATATCCCCAGGCCAAAAAAAAAAAAAAAAAAAAAGGAAATTTGTCACTAACAGACCTATACTGCAATAAATACTGAAGCAACTCCTTCAGAATCAAATGAAAAGAAGTTAGACAGTAATTCAAATCCACATGAACATTTTTCAGGCCTGGAAATAGGCACCTGAAAAGGCTTTACCTGGCAGGCCTCATGGGGAAATCTACTCTCCCCACACCAAACTTGACATACAGACAGTGCATTGAAGTCTGTGGCAAAAGCTGCAGCCAAGACCTCAGGCCCCTCTGGCTGGTCATACTCTTATGTGCATTTTTATTCATAGCCAAAGGACCTCTATTAGGAAGTCTCCTTATTGGGAAGCCTCAGCTGAGACATTCCTCAAGCACCTCTATATTTTTATAATGGGATCTCAAAGATAATTTTTCCACTCTGACTCAGTAGTTAGGACTCTGAATTTTAGCCCTTACCCTTCCACTTTCCCTAGCCCCAGGTCATAAAATGATAGAAGTCCTTTGTTCAAGACTCTCTTGGCAGTTACATATTTTCTCCATCTGTACTGCTACATTTGACCCTCACACACTGCCATTCCATGGGGGAAATGAGAACATTGAGGGAGCCAGCATGCCAGCACTCTTTGCTATTTAGCCTCTTATACTATCACAGTAAGTGAAAATCAGCTCAATTATTATTTATAGCTTAGTTTATTGTCTTAATGAATGTGAACACCGAGCAGCTCAGCTTTCTTCAAAAGAATAAAGAGCACTAGCTGGTGCAGTGGCTCATGCCTGTAATCCCAGCACTTTGAGAGGCCTAGGTGGGTGGATGGATCATGAGGTCAGGAGTTCAAGACCAGCCTGGCCAATATGGTGAAACCCCGTCTCTAATAAAAATACAAAAATTAGTCAGGCGTGGTGACGTGCACCTGTAGTCTCAGCTGCTCGGGAGGCTGAGGCAGGAGAATTGCTTGAACCTGGGAGGTGGAGGTTGTAGTGAGCTGAGACTGTGCCACTGCACTCTAGCCTGGGTGACAGAATGAGACCCTGTCTCAAAAGAAAAAACAAAACAAAACAACAACAAAAAAAAACGGAGCACTAGTAAAAGTAACTACATAGGTAAATATAACAGATGTAATAAATGTATTTTTTGTTTCTAACACTTTTCTTTCCCTATCTGATTTAAAAGGCAAATGCATAAAGCAATAATCGTGAATATGTGTTCATTGGCCTTAATGCATAAATGTGTAATTCATATGAAAACAATAGCAAGAAGAATTGTAAGGGAACAAAGCTATATTAAAATGTTTGTATATCGCTGAAAGTTGGAATGCATTAATTTAAAATACATTGTTGACATTAATTTAAAATTGACAGTAATTTAAAATACATTGTCTTAGTTAAGATGTAAATTTTAAGCCCAGGGCAACCATTAAGAAAATAATGCAAAATAATATAACAAAAGTAACAAAAGTAATTAAAATAGTGCAATACAAATATATAGTTAACACAAACAAGGCAGTAATTGAGTAATGGAGGAACAAAAAACATTACATATATGTTATATGTTTAAATATATATTTATATACATATATATACCCCAAGACCAAAAATAAATAAATTAAAGAAGAAATACATCACTAATAGACCTATACTACATGAAATACTGAAGCAAGTCCTTCAGAATCAAATGAAAGGAAACTAGTCAACAACTCAAATCCACATGAACATAAGGAGTCCAGCTCCAGGCCAAAATCATATATGTGATTTTTTAGACCTGAAGATAGGCACCTGCATCTATATCTGTATCTATCTATCTATCTATATATACATATACACATGCATACATATATATATAATATATGCATGACATAAATCCAACTAGGCACCAAATAAATCCAAAATAGGCACCTACCTACATATATATGTGTATGTATATATATATATGCAGATATAAATCCAACTTTATCTATATTGCATTAAACAAAAGTATATTAAACTCTCCAAACAAGTGGCAGAGATTGGCAGAAAGAATTAGAAATCTGATCCAGCTATATGTTGTCTGTAAGAAATACACTCAAGATTCAAAAATAGGTAGGTGGAAAGTTAAAAAGATGGAAAAATTATGTCATAAAATAGCAATCAAAAGACAACTGAAATAGTGATACTAATATCAAGCAAAATAGACTTTAAGAAAAATATTATTATTAGAAAAAAGAGAACTATGTTTTATAATGATAAAAGGGTCAATCCTTCAGGAAGACATAACAATTATAAACATACATGCATCTAACAAAAGAGTCCCAAAATACATGGAGCCAAAACTGACAATACTACAGGGAGACATAGCCATGTCAACAAGAATAATGGGACACTTCTATAGCCTCAATTGCAATAATGAATAAAAATAAGCTAAGAAGAATTTCAACAAGGAATTAAAGGAGAAGATTTAACAAATCTATAAGCCAACTAGAGCTAACAGATTTTTATGGAACACTCTACACACAATAGAAGAATCCACATTCTTCTAAAGTACACAGGTAATATTCTCTAAGATAAACTATATATTACTTCATTAAAACCACAAAAAATTAAAAAGGTTGAAAATATACAAAGTATGTCTTCAACATTAAAGAAATTAAATTATAAAGGGATAACAAAAGGAATTTTGGGAATGTACAAATATGTAGAAATAAAACAACATGCTCCTAGCCAATGGGCCAAAGAAGACATGATACGGAAAATTACAAAATACTTTGAGATAAAATATTTATAGAATTCTATTACGTTTCTGCACATCGTGACAGTACACGGATCAAATTCCTTTTTCTCTGGACTATTTTTCTTACAATTTGTACAGAAAACATCCTTGGAAAGCAATAAAAATGCTATTTATTGTCATCAGTTACACACCATTATGTGACTATAAAAAGTAAGGAGAACAATTTTCTATATTATAAAAATACTAATTGTAAAATGGTTACAACTTTCTAATATGTGTTAGTGGTATCATAGATTTTCTGAAATAGAATTTCTGTGGAAAATAATACTATCTAGAAGATGTAGCATTTATTGGATTCTGCTCATTTTTATTCATAAATTAGACTTTTGCTACCTTAAATTGTTCTTAATAGTCTAGGTGCTGATGTATGCTTGTTGTTAGTGTAAATCATTGCAGGCCTCAGCTAATCAAATGTTTTACATGATTTTTTCACTGTTTTTGGCTTCAAAGAAAAATTTCAGTTTATAAAATTTGCCAAGGAATTAACTGGAACCAAGAACTTGATTAAGTATAAAAGAAGGCAAAAATAGGGGAGAGTGATCAAAACAATAAAACAATTGCTTCTAAAAGAAAATCTCCGGTACTTTGGATTAACTGAGCAAATTTACCCAGAAATAAGCTCAAGGTAATTACAGACTTTCATATATTCAAGTGTGCATAAATATAACATTTTATATATTCAAGTGTACATAAATACAACATTCATAAATTTTTCCCAGGAAAGAGTATATAATGTGCACCTCCAATTTCATGTCAAATCTTTATCATATTTAATAGTAGATTTTATCTCAAAAATAAATGTTGAAAAAAATCAGTCAAGCTGCACATTTTTTAAATTAAGAAATAAACTTTCATTTGAATAAAAATAGTTATGACACCATTGGATTAACTAATAAGTAATAATTAAAGCCATATTTCCATGTCTTTACAGTCTACATTTCTGGGAACTTCTGATATTTTAAAAGTATTTAAGAGGTGTGATATGGTTTGGCTATGTGTGCCCACCCAAATCTCATCTCAAATTTTAATCTCCAGGGCTGGACCTGGTGAGAGGTGACTGGATTATAGGGGCAGTTTTCTTATGCTGTTCTCATGAGAGCAAGTAAGTTCTCGTGAGATGTGATGGTTTTATAAGGGGCTCTTCCCCTTTGCTTGTTTGCTCTCACTGTCACCTGCCGCCATGTAAGATTTGTCTTTGCTTTTTTCTTGCTTTCTGCCGTGATTGCATGTTTCCTGAGGCCTCCCCAGCCATGTGGAACTGTGGGTAAATTAAACCTATTTCCTTTATTAACTATCCGTCTCAGGTAGGTCTTTATAGCAGTGTGAGAAGAGGCTAATACTATAAATTGGTACTGGTAGAGTGGGGTGCTGCTATAAAGATACCTGAAAATGTGGAAGCGACTTTGAAACTGGGTTAACAGGCAGAGGTTGGAACAGTTTGAAGGACTCAGAAGAAGACAAGAAGTTGTAAGAAAGTTTGGAACTTCCTAGATACTTGTTGAATGGTTTTGACCAAAATGCTGATAGTGATATATGGACAATGAAGTCTAGGCTGAGGTTGCCTCAGATGGAAATGAGGAACTCCTTGGAAACTGGAGCAAAGGTGACCCTTGCTATGCTTTAGCAGAGACTGTCAGCAGTTTGCTGCTGCCCTAGAGATCTGTGGAACTTTGAACTTGAGATAGAAGATCTGAAATTGGAACTTATATTTAAAGAGAAAGTAAAGCATAAAAGTTTGGCAAATGTGCAACCTGACCATGCAATAGAAAAGCAAAACCTATTTTTTGGGGAGAAATTCAAGCTGGTTGCAAAAATTTGCGTAAGTAACCAGGAGCCAAAAGTTGATAGCCCAGACAATGAAAAATATGTCTCCAGGGCATGCCAGAGAACATCACAGCAGCCCCTTCCATCACAGGTCTGGAGGCCTAAGAGGAAAAAATTGTTTCTTGGGGGCAGGCCCAGGGCCCCACTGCCACTCTGAGCAGCCTTGGAACTTGGCTCTCTGTGTCCCAGCCATTGCCACACCAGCTCCAGCCATGACTAAATAGGGGGATCGTAGAACTCAGGCATTGCTTCAGAGGGTGCAAGCCCCAAGCCTCAGAAGCTTCTATGTGGTGTTGGGCCTGCAGGTAAAAAAAAAGACAAGAACTGAGGTTTGGGAACCTCTGCCTAAATTTGAGGATATATGGAAACGCCTGGATGTCCAGGCAATTTTCTGCAGGAGTGGAGCCCTCATGGAGAATCTTTGCTAGGACAATGGATAAGGGAAATGTGGGGTTGGAGACCCCACACAGAGTTCTCACTGCGGCACTGCCTAGTGTAGCTGTGAGAAGAGGGCTACCTCCCTCCTGACCCCAGAATGGTAGATCTACCGACAGCTTGCACTGTGAGCTTGGAAAAGCCACAGACACTCCATGACAGCCCATGAAAGCAGCCAGGTGGGAGGGTGACTGTGCCCTGCAAAGCCACAGGGGCAGAGCTATCTAAGACCACGGGAACCCATCTCTTGCATCAACATGACCTGGATGTGAGAAATGAAGTCAAAGCAGATCAATTTAAGCTTTAAGATTTAATTACTGCCTTGCCTGGTTTCAGACTTACATGAGGCCTATAATCCCTTTGTTTTGGCCAATTTCTCCCATTTGGAATAGGAACATTTAGCCAATGCCTGTACCCCATTGTGCTTGGAAGTAACTAACTTGTTTTTTATTTTACAGGCTCATAGGTGGAAGGGACTTGCCTTGACTCAGATGAGACTTTGGACTGTGGACTTTTGAGTTAATGCTGAAATGAGTTAAGACTTTGGGGGACTGGTGGGGAGGCATGATTGGTTTTGAAATGTGAGGACATGAGATTTGGGAGGGGCCGGGGTGGAATGATACGATTTGGCTCTGTGTCCCCACCAAACTCTCATCTCAAGTTGTAATCCCCACAATCCCCATGTGTCAAGGGCAGGACCTGGTAGGAGGTGACTAGATCAGGGGAATGGTTTCCCTCATGCTATTCTCATGATAGTGAGTGAGTTCTCATGAGATCCGGTGATGTTATAAGGGGCTCATCCCTCTTCACTTCTTCACACGTTCTCTCCCCTGCCTCCATGTCAGATGTGCCTTTGCTTCTCCCTTGCTTTCTGCTATGATTGTAAGTTTCCTGAGGGCTCCCTCCCCAGCGATGCAGAACTGTGAGTAAATTAAACCTCTGTTCTTTATAAATTACCCAGTCTTGGATATGTCTTTATAGCAGTATGAGAAGAGACTAACACGAGGTCTGAATATACCTTCTAAATTTAATAGACATAATCATCATAATTACATGGTTTTAATTTAACATATGCATTTTATTGGCTAAACAGGTGCACAGTTTATGCTGGGCCCCTCCACAAAAACCATTCTTCCATTTTCTTTGGCTACAAATGTCATTTCCTTTAAATAACTCATCTGACTTCTAAATCCAAGTTACATGTCTTGTGATATAGGCATTCTGTACATCAAAGCACTTACTATGGTATCTTTGGTTTTATGTTTATTCATCATTATACCCCATAAAAATTGGAAACTTCATGAAGGTGCAACCCACATATGTCACTGATCTTGCTCTTGAACAAAGAACACAAAAGTAGAAAATGGAGGAATGAAATAAAAATCGCAGAGATGTGCAACAAGAGGAGTGTTCAATAATTAATCCACACATAGATAAATTCTTTATACTCAATAAATATGATGAATGTAAATATGATATACTCAATAAATATGAATGTAATGAATGCATTATACTTCAAGAATGCACCATTTTCTAGGTACTAGATGATACATCAGTAAATAAAACACAAAATTTCTGCCATCTAGCAGCATATATTTTAGAATCTAGATGGTTGTTACCTGAGATATATCATAATATATTTTTACCAAAAGAAGCAATGTAAAATGTTATATTATTATCATCTAAAAAATGTGAGGTCACTGGGCACATATGCAATATGATGAAATAGGAGAAGTGCAGGACCAAGCAAATAGACACATGAAATAAGTCATCAGTAGTTTCAGGATGTCTCGTAGATTCATTTATTTGTTCATTATATTCAAATACTAATTTGACAATTTATATAAGCATCCTCCTAAAGACTGAGTATTGAATCCTGAACAAACAGACATGGCTCTGTGCTCATAGCATTCTGATTTATTTTTAACTATTGTATTTCAACCACTGCCTTGGTCTGAATGTTTTTGTTCCCTCTAAAGACATACATTGAAACTTAGCCTCCAATGCAACAAAATTGAGAGATGGAGTTTAATAGAAGGTGTTTAGGTCAGAACAGGTCTGCCCTCGTGAATTAATTAACGCTGCTATGGAAAGGTCTTGTGAAAGTGCATTCTGCCTCTCTTGCTATTTTGCCATGTGAAGAACAGCATTTGTCCCCCTTTTTTGCCTTTCTCCTTCTGCCATGAAAAGTCACAGCAAGAAGTCTCTCATCAAATGCCTGTCGCTTGATCTTGCACTTTCCAGCCTCCAGAAATGTGAGAAAAAATTTTCTGGTTTTTGTAAATTATCAAGTCACAGGTATTTTGTTGTAACATTACTAAATGGACTTAGACAACCACATATTACCATAAGTTACACTGACTTTTTAAAACTAAACTTCTTATTTTAAAAAAAAATTATAGATTGACATGCAGTTGAAAATAATAATAGAAACACCCCACGCACCCTTTGTCCATATTTCTGAATAACATCTTGCAAAACTGTAGTTCAATATCATAACCATAATATGACATTGACACAATTAAGATACAAAATATTTTCTTTACCACAATGATTTTTCATGGTGCCTCTTGATAACCACACCTACTTCCCTCTGCCATTTTGTAACTCATGAAAATCACTAATCTGTTCTCTGTTGTTATAAATTTTACTATTTCAAAAATATTATGTGTGTACTACTAGTATGTAGTATGTAGCCATTTTGGATTGATTTTGCATATATGGAGATTCTCTTATCCATAAAAATTTCCTTTTTTCTTACTGCTTTCAAAATTCTTTGTTTTTGACTTCTTACAATCTGATTGCGGACTTTTTTGGTTCACCTATTTAGGGTCTTCTTATAGCCCTGGATATAGATTATCATTTCCTTCCTCAGATTTGAGAAGTTTTCAGCCACTATTTTGAATACGCTTTCTGATCTTTCTCCTCTCTTTTTATGAGGACTTTCATAATGCATACATTTAGATGATGTTCTTTAAATCTTTCAAACTTGTTTCACTATATTTCATTGTTTTACTTTTGTTCCTCTCACTAAATAATATCCAATTATCTGTCTTCAGATTTGCTAAGCCTTTATTCTGTTTGAATTAGTCTGTGGTTGAACTGCTCTAGTGACTTTTTCCAGTCAGTTATTATATTCTTCAACTCCATGATTTCTGTTGGAACTCTTTTATATTTTATATCTCTTTATTGAACTTTTCACTTTATTAATGCATTGTTCTCTCAATCTCAGTGGGTATCTTTATTATTCTTTTTAAATTAATTCTATGTCAGGTAAATTATATAACTACATTTTATTAGGGTTAGTTTCCTTTGTTCCTTCTTTTTTTTGTTATCATTTGCCTAGCTCTTTGTTTTACTTGACTCTCTGTGTTGGTGTCTGTCCATTAGACACAGCAGGCAACTGTTCCAATCTTACAGACTGACCTCATTCTGAAGAAGACCCTGATAAATGAGCCTAACCAGAGATTCTGGGAGCCTCTACCCACTCTTTCCCTCCACAGGGAGGGACAGGCAGCTGCGGTAATCATCTGCTCACTCTGTGCTTAGCCAGGGAGAAGCTATAGCATCTATCAGCCCAAGCCACCATCCTCCATTCTTCCCAAGGCAACTTGATTGTGCCGGCCTCAGCAGAGCTTTAATACTAGCTAGGTGATGCTAGTTCTTTGGCAGTCCCTGGAGACTCCTGGGTACTGGGAACATGGATGAACTCTTTCTCTCTCCATATGGAAGCCGAGAGCTGAGATTTTATTTTTGCCCTTTGCTCTATGCTGAGAAGTGGGGGTGGGATTCATGGTGTCTACCATCCGAAGCCACTGCCTCCTTTCTCCCCCAGCTGGATAGACTGCATAGAACCTGTCAGAGCTCCAAGACTGGGAAGACATAAGTTGGTTCTCTGTGGAACCCACTCAAAAAAGTTGGGGTGTTGGACACTTGAACCAACACCTTCCTTCCCTAAGATCAATCTGGGAGCTAAAGTGTCTCTTCCTGATTGTATGGTGCTACAGTGGGGTCATGGTCTCCAGTGAAAGGTTGTCCCAAATATCCCTACCAGCTTTGGTAACTCTGGTTTCACATTCCCTCAAGGTGCAGGAGCCTTTTAATTAGTTAATTCAAAGGAAATTAACCTGTGAATTGCTGCCAACTCAGAGTTTGTAGAAGAAAGGAGGGTCTAGGGCTGGGATTAATATTGAGGTAGAGGAAGAAAGGAGGGTGGGGATCGAAGAACTACCTATCAGATACTATGCTTATTACCTGGGTGATGAAATAACCTCCATGCCAAGCCTTGTGACATTCAGTTTACCTATATAACAAACCTGCACATGTTCCCCTGAACCTAAAAGAAATATTACTGGGATTTTGGTAGAAATTGTGTTTAAACTGTATATCAATATGGGGAGAACTGACATCTTCACTGTGTTGAGTTTTCCAGTCCACAAACACATGAGCCTATGAATCCATTAAACAGAATATGTCTCTCCATTTATTTAGACAGTCACTGATTTCCTTCATCAGTGTTTTGTAGTTTTTAGCATATAAGTCCTATAGATGTTTTGTTCAATTTACACCTAAGTATTTCATTTTGTTTTCTGAGCAGTTGAAATGGCACTGTATTTTTAATCCATGTGTTTATTGCTAATATGCAGAAATATAATTGATTTCTGTCTTTTTTAATTCTATGACTTTGAACTCATGTATTAGTTCTATGAGTTTTTGGTCTTTTTTATGGGGTGGGGGAAGATCACTTGAGATTTTCTATATAGATCATCATGTAATTTGCAAATAAGGACCATTTTATTTGTTCTTTTCCTATCTGCATGCCTATTATTTGCTTTGCTTGTTTTACTGTGTTAGCTAGATTTTCCAGCACTATGTGGGATACTGGTGGTGAAAGTGAACACCCTTGTCAGTTTCTAATCTTAGATGTAAAAAATGTAGTATTTTACCATTAAGTATGATGCTATATATAAGCTATTTGTAGATATCCTTTAGCAAGTGTAGAGTTTCCCTCTATTGTTATATTTCTGAAAGTTATGATGAGTGGGTGTTGCATTTTATCAAAATGCTTTTGCTGTATTAATGAATATGATCTTGTGATTTTTCTCCTTTTGAGTCTTAACACAGTGGATTACATTGGCTGTCAAATATTGAAGTAGCCTCAAATCACTGGAATAAATCCCATGTGATCCTGATGTATATTTTTTCTACATTACTGAATTCTATTTAATAATATTTTAATAAAGTTTATCACATGTCTATGTTCGTGAGAGACATTGGTCTGTAATTTTCTTTTTCGTTTCTTTCTTAGTTTTTGGTATCAGGGTAATATAAACATCATAAAAAGAATTGGGAACTGTAAACTTATTTTTTCTGGAAGAGATTACATAAAATTGGTGTTAGCTATTTAAAGATTTAGTACAATTATATGGGTAACCATCTGTGCCTGGAGATTTCTTTTTAGTAGTTTTTCAAATTTGACTTAGTTATAATTTAATTTTATTAATAATTATAGGGCTATTCAAATTATCTACTACATATTGGATGAGTTGTCACATTTTGTGCTTTTTGAAAAACTGGTCGATTTTTATCACAGTTAACAAACATGTTTGGGGAGTTCTTGATAGTATTTTCTTATTATCCTTTTGAGCTCTGTAATGGCTGCAGTGGTATCACTCCCAATATTGGCAACTTGTGACCTCTTTTTTAGTCAGTTTTGATGCTTTTAAATTTTACTTATTTTTCAAGGAACTAACTCTTTGCTTATTTTGATTTTTATTGCTTTTTTGTTTTCAAATTCATTGATTTAAACTATTATCTTTAATATTTTCTTCCTTCTGCTTGCTTGGATTTATTTTGTTCTTAAATTCTTGAGGTCAGAGATTTGATTAATTTGGAACTTTCCTTATTTTCTAATGTATATATTTAGTGCTAGAAATTTCCTTTTGGGGTCGGGTGTAGTGGCTTATGCCTGTAAACCTAGCATGTTAGGAGACCAAGATGGGAGGATCACCTGAAGCCAGAACTTTGAAACCAGCCTGGACACTATAGTGACACCCTGTCTCTACAAAATACTTTTTCATTAGCTGCACATGGTTGCATGCAGCTCTAGTCCAAGCTTCTTGAGGGGCTGAGGCAGGAGGAGCCCTTGAGACCTGAGTGGTGAGGCTGCAGTGAGCTATGATCATGCCACTGCACTCCAGCCTGGGTGAAAGAGTGACATGGTCTAAAAAAAAGGAAAAAAAAAAACCCTCTTGGAACTAATTTTGCTGTGTCCTGAAAAACTTTATATGTTTATATATTCATTTATAATTCATTGAATGTCTTTTTATTTTCCTTGAAACTTCCTCTTTAACCCAGGGATTATTTAGAAATGCATTATTTCATTTCAAAGTGTTTGGAGATCCTCCTATTAACTTTCTGATACTGGTTTCCAGTTTGATTCCATTGTGATTACAGAACACTCCTGATATGATTTCAATTTTCAAAAAATGTGTCTAGGTCTGCCTTATAGCCCAAATATGGTCTATCTTGGTATATTTTCCATGGGTACTTAGAAGAAATGTTTATTTTGCTCTTTGGGGAGTAAAATGTTCCTTAAATGTTGATTAGATACTTATAGCTGGTGATGTTGAGTTCTTCTATATCTTTACTGATTTTCTGTCTAAATAGTCTATTGATTATTGATAGAAAGGTGCTGAAATCTCCAACAAAGCTATGGTCTTGTCTTTTTCTCCTGTCTTTTTAATTATATCAGCTTTTGTTTCACATATCTTGTACCTCTATTATTTGACATGTACACATTTAGGATTGGTGTCTTTTTAGTGTATAAACCTTTTATCATTATGTAATGTACTTCTCTGTCTCTGGTAATTTTCTTTGTTCTGAAGTCTCTTTAATTTTACAATAATCTAGCCACTCCTGCTTTTTTAAATTAATATTTGCATGGCATATATTTTCCATCCTTTTACTTTTATTTACATTATATTCAAAGTGAGTTTTTATAGCATATAGCTCAGTCATATATTTTTAATCCACCCTATAAATCTTTGTCTTTTCATGTGTGTATTTATTTACTTTTAATGTCATTATTAACATGTTGGCATTTAAGTCTACCATGTAAGTCTTATTTTGCTCCCTCTCTTTTCTCTTTGTTCTGTTTCCTGTTTTCTTTTTTCCTGCCTTTTTATGAGCAATGTGACAATTATTTTAGAATTTCATTTTGATGCATATACTATAATTTTTATATATCTCTTGTTATAGCATTTTTAGTGGTTGCTCAAGGTATTATATTATATGTACAAAACTTATTATAGTATACATAATGTTGACATTTTACCAATTAAAGTGAAGCTTTAAAGCTTTCCTCTCATCACATCTTTTTTCCTCTTTCATTTATAAAATAATTGTCTTTAATATTGTTCTAAGCAATTAGAATCACATCAGTGTAATAATTTTTGCCTCAACTGTCAATCATGACTTAGAAAACCCAAGAAAAGAAGAAAATATGAGTAAGTCTTTTACTTATCCATATTTTTGCTGTTTCTTGTTGTTTCTTTCTGATATTCCAAAATTTCTTTTTTTATCATTTCATTTCTGTTTAGTGAATGATAAATTCTGACCCAATTTTGAAGTGAATTCTCACTGAATTATGTCCCCTCAAAATTTATATATTGAGGTCCTAACCACCAATGTGACCGTATTTGAAGACAGGACCTATAAGGAGGTAATTAAGGTTAAATAAAGTTACAAAGTTAGGGCACTGATACAATAGGATTAGTATGCTTTTAAGAAGATAGACTAGAAAGCTGTCTCTCTGTCTCTCCCGCCCTCTCTGTCTCTGTCTGTCTCTCTTTTTGCACACACACAAACACACACACACACACACAAAGAGATCATGTGAGCACACAACAATATGGCAGCTGCCTACAAGAAGGAAAGAGAAGCCTCACCAGAAACCAACCATGCTGGTGTCTTTGTCCAAGACCTCTAGCCTCCAGAACTGTGAGAAAATATGTCTGTTGTTTAAGCCATCCAGACTATGGTATATTAATAGCCTATACTAACTAACACAGATAATTTCCTTTAGTCATTCTTTTAGAATATATCTGCCAGTGATAAATTCTCTTAGCTTTCCTTCTTCAGAGAATGTCATCATTTAGCTTTGATTCTTAATTGAAATGTAAATGGTATTTAGAATTTTGAGCTGACAGTCTTCTTTTAGCACTTAAAAATGCTGAAGCACTGATTTCTGATTGAAAAGTTAATATCATTCAAATTGTTTTACTCCTATAGCCAAAATGTCATTTCTCCCTAGTTGCTTCTATCATTTGTATTTGCCTTTAGTTTTCACAAGTTTGAGTATGATATATCTCCATGCAGACTTTTCTGGGTGTATATTGTATGGGTTTTTTCTCGGCTTCTTGAATCTGTAGGTTTATGTATTTTGTCAGATTTGGGAAGTTTTTGGTCATTTTTTGTGTATTTTTTTACCCCTACCTTCTTTGTTATTTCCTTCTGGAACTCTAATCCTGTTTACTTATCCATCCTTGTATCCTCATTATTCTGCTGTTGAACTAATCCACTGAGTTTTCTATTTTGGTTAGTGTATTTTTTAGCTTTAAAATTTTCATTTCACTCTTATTTTATCTTCTATTTCTTTACTAAGACTTTTCTCTTTTAATTTATTTCCAGTTTATTTGTAATTACTTTCAGAAGCATTTTTATAATGATTTGTCACATAATTCTAGTATCTACAGTGTATTGGTGTTGACATTTCTTGACAGTCTTTCTTCATTCAGTTAGAAGTATTCCTGGCCATTTCGTAACATGTTATATTCTATTAAAACCTGAACCCTTTGGAACTATGAGACTGGATCCTATGTAAACCTACTCAGTTGGTTTCCTCTACAGGGACAGAAGGCAAGTGAGGATAGAATTTCAAGTTCCCTACTTATCCTCTATTAATAGTCAAAGAAGAGAAAAGCTCCTTGTTACTGTTGGGCAAGTGAGGGATTTTCATGCCCCCACTAGACATTTGCTGACATCATATGGGTGTGCTTTTGTTATTGCTCCCCATGTGGCCTCCACTGACAGCATAGGGAGGGGAAAATGGGCAATGATGAAAGTCCAGACTCTCCTCTAGGCCTTTTCTACCACCACCAGAAAGAGCATTCTTCTTTATTACCAGGTGGGAGTGAAACGCAAAGCTCCTCAGGTGGTATTCACTGACACAATAGGAGCCACAAGTGTGACTCATCCTTAGCAGAGAACAAAGTTACAACTTCCTACTCAGTCTTCTCTGACATCACCCTAGAGAGAGTTTGGGACACCTCTTTATAGCTTAAAAAGAATGAAAATCTATGCTCCTCATTTAGCTTTTGCTAGCTAAGTTGGGAGTGGGCTACAGATTTTTTTCTGTGATATTTGATCAGGGTGGAAAAGTTATTATATAGGAGTTTTCTTTCTTGCTAGTATGTGCCTTTCCTGAAACTTTGGCTAGAGCCAGCAGGCTTTTGTTAAGGATTTTTGTTTTTGCATCCTTTGGCATTTCTGGGATTTTCCAGCTTCTGTAGCTCCACGTCTGAAATACATGAGGCAAAAAGAAAACATAGAAAACGTACCACCATGTCATTCTTTGGTCCTCAAGTTCCTTAGCTAGTTTTCCTACTTCTTTACACTTTTCAGGTCTTCCTAGGTTTGTTTTACATATAATTTTCAAGGTTTTCAGTTGGATTTAGCAGGAATATATCTACTCCATCTTTCTGGAAGCAAAATACCATTGAGAGATATTGATTTTAGAAACGGAAATGACTCATGTGAGAGAACACAAAATGGAATAATTTTACTGAGACAAGAAGGATCAAACCAAGGAGAAGATGAAGACTAAATCAGCATGAGCTATGGTGGTTACAGAGGATAAAGTTACCTGACTGTTACAATCAAGATTCTGGAGCCCAGGGAGGGCAAAACCATGTGATTAGTAGCCCTTCCCAAATTCCATTATGAGTGGGAACAGTCAAATTCCTGGTGGCCACTTGCTTAGTACTGGCTTTTTACCCACAAGATTTAATACTAAGTTGATTGATTCAACTGTGTTTTCTTTGCCTGTTCTCGAGCTGCTCACTTTAATTCTGGATGTTCGACTAGTAAAAAAGATCCATTTCTGTAATTTTGAAAATACGGAAATATGTGAAGTCAAAGTCAATCTCAAACCTTCTTTGTAGAGATGGTAAGTAAAATTAAAGGATTGAAAACGCATTACTGTGCTACAAATCTACTTAAAATTTTTTAATCATTGCTGTTTCTGAGCTCCTCTGAATAATCTGTTAATGTGTGGTACCCTGGCTCATGGCAAGGGCATGACTTAAATTATATGCAAAAATACCTTAAAAGTATTTATTCAGGTAATAGATACCCCCTTTGTGATGAGAAACAGATCTAATAAAATGATGACTTGTTCCCAAACAATAATCTGAGTATCAGAAATTGAAGCTTAAGTTATTCCTAAGTTTTATTCCTAAAATGGATTTTTTTTTTTAGAAGAAACTAGAACATATTAATATGCAATTTCACACCCAAAGGAATGCAAAACTTTACTTTCCTGACAAAGAATGTCCACTAACTAAAAATGACTGTGTTGGTGCTGGAGAGGATGTGGAGAAATAGGAACACTTTTATACTGTTGGTGGGACTGTAAACTAGTTCAACCATTGTGGAAGTCAGTGTGGCAATTCCTCAGGGATCTAGAACTAGAAATACCATTTGACCCAGCCATTCCATTACTGGGTATATACCCAAAGGACTATAAATCATGCTGCTATAAAGACACATGCACACGTACGTTTATTGCGGCACTATTCACAATAGCAAAGAGTTGGAACCAACCCAAATGTCCAACAACGATAGACTGGATTAAGAAAATGTGGCACATATACACCATGGAATACTATGCAGCCATAAAACATGATGAGTTCATGTCCTTTGTAGGGATATGGATGAAACTGGAAAACATCATTCTCAGTAAACTATCGCAAGGACAAAAAACCAAACACCGCATGTTCTCACTCATAGGTGGGAATTGAACAATGAGAACTCATGGACACAGGAAGGGGAACATCACACTCTGGGGACTGTTGTGGGGTGGGGGAGGGGGGAGGGACAGCATTAGGAGATATACCTAATGCTAAATGACGAGTTAATGGGTGCAGGAAATCAACATGGCACATGGATACATATGTAACAAACCTGCACATTGTGCACATGTACCCTAAAACCTAAAGTATAATAAAAAAAAAAATTAAATAAAAAAAAAGAAAAAAATAAAAATGACTGTGTTGGCAATTTAAAAGCATCTCCTTGCATATTGAACACTTGCTTTGGGTAAGAGCTTGGCAAACTAAAAGCATATGGCCATTCTCTTTTTCATGGTTGTACCCAATAAATGTCATCAGAATTTCAAAATGATGAAGAAGGTCTTTAAGTAAAGAAAATGAAATGCGACTTTTGGTTTTCTAAATCACAGAGATTTGAGAGAGGGGCCCTGAGGCACATACACAGAGACCATTAAGTGATATAGAGGCCAGAAATACAGAGCCAAATTCTATACAATAAAGACCGAATATCAAAAATAGTTTACAATACTAAACAGGTTATGTCTAATGTCAAGAAATGCTTTCAGTAATACTGGTAATTTTTTATGCCTCTAATCATAATTCGTAAGACTGAACTAAAGTAGAAAATCCTACATTTAATTTGTCCCTTGAGCAATATTATGTGATTTCAAAACCATAGCTGTAAGAAGAAGAAATTCATTTGATGTTTCCATTAGTGTACTATTCATGTTCGGTCCATTACTAACCACTTTAAATTTTTAAATACCAGCATGTCTTAATAGTAGGAGTACTGGACTAAGAGAAACAAGCTGCAAATTTAAGTTCTTAACTACCACTGACATCACAATGCATTACATTTTTTCTGAATCTCACTTTCCTTATTTGTAAATTAAAATAGTAATAATAGCTGCTCTGAGTGCCTCACAGGGTAGCTCTAAGGAACAAAAGAAAGAAAATCTTTATAAAGTAGAATTCATACCAAAGTGGTAATGAAACCCTTAAACAGCGAAAATCCAAGTGGATGTAGCTGGAGACTGAACTAGCACAAAAGAGCAAGAGGAGACATTTGTTAGTGCAAATGAAGGGGAATAATATGTGAAATGATATCTGTATTACAGGTAAGTTTCCTCAGGAAGCATTCAACTTGGAAGATGTTCTTATTAAAACACCCAGGGTCATCTTGGTATGTACGTGTGCATGCAGGCACACGTACATACACACTCATGCAAACATAGATACACACACACACTGTTCTGCATTTATTGAATGCTAATTAAATACTAACTGAATGTCTGCTCTGTGTTTGTCACTGTGCTCAGAACTAGCGATAGAGCAGTAAGTAATTGAGAAATAGTCCTTCCTTTCACAGAGCATATGTTCTGGTAAGGAAGATTACAATATCATTTCCAAGTGTGCAATGACAACATGATATGTTGTAGAAATGAGAACTATGGTGGTATGAATATTTATTATTGAGACATGAACATATTTGTGTCTACATTAACTGATATTTTAAATTTCCATCCCCCATTTCCGTACTATTATAAAATGTTTAATAGTAATTAACTTGATATTTCAGTATTTATGCTCCAGGATATATCGCGGGAAATTCAGCCAGATATCGGGCAAAATTCACTCCCGATATTTCACGTAGTTTCTTTTCTATTTTCCCTAAGCATCGGCTGGTTTGAGAAATAAAGGGACAGAGTACAAAAGAGAGAAATTTTAAAGCTGGGCATCCGGGGGAGACATCACATGTTGGTAGGTTCCGTGATGCCCCACAAGCCGCAAAACCAGCAAGTTTTTATTAGGGACTTTCAAAAGGGGAGGGAGTGTATGAATAGGGTGTGGGTCACAGAGATCACGTGCTTCACAAGGTAATAGAATATCACAAGGCAAATGCAGGCAGGGCGAGATCACAGGATCACAGGACTGGGGCGAAATTAAAATTGCTAATGAAGTTTCAGGCACCATTGTCATTGATAACATCTTATCGGGAGACAGGGTTTGAGAGCAACCAGTCTGACCAAAATTTATTAGGCGGGAATTTCCTCTTCCTAATAAGCACTATGGGAGACTGGGGTTTATTTCATCCCTACAGTTTTGACCATAGAAGACAGCCACACCCAAGGGGGCCATTTCAGAGACCTACCCTCAGGGGTGCATTCTCTTCCTCAGGAATGTTCCTTGCTGAGAAAAAGGATTCAGCGATATTTCTCCCATTTGCTTTTGAAAGAAGAGAAATACGGCTCTGTTCCACCCGGCTCACCAGTGGTCAGAGTTTAAGATTCTCTCTCTTATTCCCTGAACATTGCTGTTATGCTGTTCGTTTTTCAAGGTGCCCAGATTTCATATTGTTCAAACGCACATGGTCTACAATTTGTGCAGTTAACGCAATTATCACAGGTCCTGAGGTGATATACATCCTCCTCAGCTGACAGGATTAAGAGATTAAAGTAAAGACAGGCATAGGAAATCACAAGAGTATTGACTGGGGAAGTGATAAGTGTCCATGAAATCTTCACAATTTGTGTTTAGAGACTGCGGTAAAGACAGGCATAAGAAATTATAAAAGTATTAATTAGGGGAACTAATAAATGTCCATGAAATCTTCACAATCTACGTTCTTCTGCCATGGCTTCAGCTGGTCCCTCCATTTGGGGTCCCTGACTTCCCACAACAAGGATATCCAGGAGGAAATGTGTCTCAGCTAGAAAAGGAAACAGCATTACCCAAAGATGGCCAAAAGGACTTGGTGTTCTCTTGTGGTGAGATGGTTAGTTAAGTTATTAGGCAGAAACATGATTTTGCTATGTCTTTATTTGGAAGTCGAAAGGCTTATATATGAATATCAGGTTGACAAGGCGCAGACTGTGACAGCTTTGTACAATGTCAATTTAGTTAAGCTAAAACTAGGTCTTCTGTAATTCTATTTTCTATGTTTTTCTGCGTTAGGGTGAGCCAAAAGAGAAACTGCACAAGATTGGAATGGTAGCTGTGAAACAATGGCTATAATCTCTAAAGGTCATTGTAGGGTACCAGGTTCCCCTGTAGCTCACACACATTGTTACTGACCTGCTAGGCATGTGGAAGCAGCCAGATATACAGCTTTTTCAGATCCTGCTAGAGCTTCAAGTTTAATTGTTGCTCCCAGGTACAGAGTAGCTAGCTCTTCCCAACACAGAACACTCATATCATCAAGATTGGAGGAGGTAAGATTCAGACAGTGTTTCCAATTTTTCCTTATGGATTCCAGTTTGTCCTTGCTGTGTCTCCTATTCCATGTCTAACTTTTTTTCTGAACTATCAGCATTGACTATCTATAGCAACTTCAGACCCACTGCTAGATACAGTGACAACAGCCTTCCGTAGACTTCTTTGCCAGCTCCCACAATTATATATGTTTGATTCCAATAATGTTCTTTCTTCTATGGCAATTATGCTTTCTGACTGAACTCTAACTGATATAATATGCTACAGCAAAATTACGGGGAATATCAAAAAGAAAGGCAACATCATGCAGTAAGCCAAGATCACACCACTGCACTCGAGCCTGGTGACAGAGTGAGACTCCATCTCAAAAAAAAAAAAAAAAAAAAAAAAGGCAACATCACAGCACAAAAACAATGAATTAAATAACATAAGAAAATTTGGAATTATTGACCTAGGATGATTGTTTCTATCAGAAAGCCACCAGTTCAGCTAAATTAGAAGGACATGGACTTTAGAACGAAGGTCTCCAGGCAAAAGGAATGGAGATTTGACATTAAGTCCACATAAAGAATAGGTTACATGACAGAAAGAAGAGATAAAATCAAGTATATTATCAAAACCTGAAAGAAAATAAAAGAAATCAATCATGAACTTCAGGTAAAACAAACATCTGCATAAACAATTATGGTCCGCATATCAAGTTATTCCTTCAAATTAGAATAGGAAGCCAGTAAACTTCTAGAGGAAAAATGGACTGGATTTCAGGCAATAGAATGAGTAAAAAGATAGATGATATTGGATACATAACAAAGAAAACATATGTTTCCTTTTCTAACAAGAAAAACAAATCAAAATAAAAGCACTTAGAAACTCTAGAAAGAACCAAGAAAAGAAAAATGGTAAAAACATGAAGGAAGTTAAAATGGGTCATGATTTTGAGGACTTGGAGGAGAGTAATAAAGGAAAATGGATTTGATCTTTGTCCAATGAATGTCAATGGGGTTGTCTCAGTGGTGCTATAGAACAGGAGACATAATTCCGTCATCCACTGGGCATTGTTGTCAAGGATATTTACATGGACATACCAACTTAATTGTAATTTATTATTTTCAACTTTCAGACTCAGACTGCGTAATGCCTAGAAGAGCAAATAATTAACACAAAACAGAATATTAGTGGAAGTAACACCAAGAAAATTAACTGAGTAGAGTTGTAGAAAAAAGAACAAGGACATCATTTGATGTGCTTCACTTGTTACAAACTTGAGAAAAAAAGTATCTCAATAAAATATAGTATGATGCTTTGCTGAGTTAAGTGTGAGCTACACTTAGGAAAATAATCCTGTTTAATTATACTGTACACTATAAAAACAATTTAGCATAGAACATAAAACATTGCTTTTCTATGTTTCTTGAAAACCTGCATTTCTCTGAACTTGAGTCAGAGAATCTTATGAAGTGAATGACTGTGTGCCCCCCAAATTCGTGTGTTGAAGCTCTAATCCCTAGTATGGCTGTATTTAGAGATGGAGTCTCTAAAGAAATAATTAGGGTCAAATGTGGTCATAAGGGTGGGTCCCTAATCCAATATGGCTGACTTCCTTATGAGAAGATATGCTAGGGAGCTCTCCATGTACCAAGGAAAAGCTATGTGAGGACACAGCAAGAACGGGCCATCTACAAACCAGAAAGAGAGCCTCACCAGAAACTAAATCAGCCAGAACCTTGATGTGGGACTTCTGGCCTCCAGAACAATGAAAAAATACGTTTTTGTTGTTTAAGCCATCTAGTCTACAGTATTTTGTTATGCCAGCCAAGCTGACTAAGGCAGAGACCAATGGGGGTGTTAAAGAAGAGGTGAAGAGAAGCTAAATGCCTCGTTTTTCTAGTTCAATTCTAGTTCAATCATATTAGCTTCATGTTTATTTGTTTTATAATTGTTGTTTATTGTATTTGATATCAGATTTTCCCTGATGAAAGAAAAAAGAGTTCTAAACCATCAACTAGCACCCCTGAAGAAACAGAATGTCAAAAGCATCTAAATACTAAATAATTTATGTTTCCTACTCAAATATTACTGATTTTCCTTCATGCCACCATTTTTATGCATTGTTTGATATTTTATTTTAAAATAAATTTTAACTTAACAGGAAGGTTTTTAAATAGTTACATAAAACTCACACTCATAGCTATATTCAACAACTATCAACATTTTGCCAACATTTCTCACACATACTCTATTTCTATTCCTCCTCTCCCTTCCCTCTCTCTTTACACATATAAAATAACATAGACATAGAAATCTAAACCTTTGAGATTAAATGCAGATATCGTACTTCCATATCTCCTAAATACTTAAACATGTATTGCAGCAAAACAAGGGCATTCTCTCTTTAATCACATTCACAACATTTTTTGACTTTCTTTTTTCTTTCTGTACTTCTTGCCCGTAACTTATCTTGATTGCATTTGGTTACTTTTTTCATATTCATAAATACGTACCAGTATTCTGAATGAGATAAGCTAGGTAGAATGGGGAAAGACTGTTGTTTCTAGAAGAAACTGTTGAATTCAGTTGCCATGGTGGGATTATAAAAACGGTTTTGATAAAAATTCAAGCAGAAATAAACATGCATGATCTTCTCCATTTAGAATTGTACAAAAAGCTGTGTATACTGCCTGCTTTGAGATGAAACAATAGTCTTGTGCATTGTCATGTCAAACACAAATAACTCTTTATTCTATTTTGTTTTTCTTGTTTTGCCTTCTAGTCCTACATGAAAGATATCCAAAAACTGATCTTCACTGAAAAACAACACTAAAATCAAGCAGAAGATTGTTTTTGGCAAAACATATTGAGCTGATAAAACACTAATTAGTATATTTGAGTCTAGGCCTCAGGACATTTTCTTCAAATGTTTTCATTTTTATTCATAATTTATAATGTAGTTCTCTTTTATTTTGAAATACACGCTTGTTTTGGAGGAAAACTCTGGCAATATACCAAGGAAGAAGTTATATCTAAATGATTTAAATAGTGTTTGCTAAGCATCTTTGGTGACTGTTTTTCTCCCTTAGAACTATAAAATCTAACAAACATAATTTATGGAGATGTTTAGTCTTGAACAGAGATATTATAGTTTTGAAACGGATTAAATTTCAAAAGTACCTTTCTATATCTTGAGACTTTTTGGTAATATAAATCAAAATAAAACATCCATAAAACATAATATTCTGCTTCTTTCATCTCTTAAGTTGCTGTGCTCTAATAAACTGTTAGGGGTGTTTGTACACCAACTGTACACACATTTACTCATGGATACAATGGGAAGCTGAGAATTTTTGAGTTGCACAATTAGGATGTAAGATTCTTCAAATATTTCGTCATAGTCCAGAGACTGAGGAATGCATACTATCTCAAAGAGAAAAAATAAATAAGGCTCACTTATCTTTCAAATTAGATTGACAGGCTATTCGTGTAAGTAAAATTGTGTCATGTTAATTATTGATCTGTAGGATGTTAGAGATTGTGCTAGAAAACTTAATGTGAGGACATGATACTCTTACTCACGCCCAGAGAGTTAGCAATAATGTTAGTTAGTGTTATCCTGGCCAACTCTGTCTTTTTTCATCCTAAATCATTTTCCCATCAGCCACTGATGAGAAATTCTGCTAATGAAGACATATTCCTTTGTGTAAAACCCACACACAAACGAGATCATGATTTTTATGCAATCAGTATTAGTCACCACAGAATGGGGTTGCAATAAATGGTTTAAATGTTTCTGAATATAGAAAAAAGAGACAAAAGTCAGTAAGCAGATGTCGAAGTCCTACTTATAGAGACTAAACCTTTTGGGCTTCATGATGGCGTTTCTGCCTTATAGAGTTATTATGTGAAGCTACTCCAACATAAAGGGAATACAAAAATTAACACATAGCATAGAACATGGTATATCCTCAATAAAGTGAACTGCCCTTCCCCTCACACATGTCCTTTGTCTCTCCCACAGCAAAGTGGCCAAATGGGACATTGTTTTATATATATATATATATATATATATATATATATATATATATATATATATATATATATATACATATATATAAAAGAGCCTGGTATGGTGGCTCACACCTGTAATCCCAGAACTTTGGGAGGCCAAGACTGGAGGGTCCCTTGAGCCCAGGAGTTTGAGACTAGACTGGGCAACATAGGGAGTCCCCATCTTCTCTCTTAAAAACTTTAAAAATTAGTCAGGCATGGTGCCATGCACCTGTGGTTCCAGTGACTCAGAAGGCTGAGGTGGGAGGATCGCTTATGCCCACGCTGAGGCTCCAGTAAGCTGTCATAGCACCACTGCACTCCAGCCTGAGCAACAGAGCAAGACCTTGTCTCAAAAGAGAGAAAAAAAATCATCTGTCACTTTTCTATATATGACAGTCCATATACAGTTGTCATATATCGACCACTCTAAATCTAGCCTTCAGATAATCTGACTTTGTTTTTGAATATAAATTGTGCATCGGCAAATCTAAATCTACTTTTCAAAGTACTTATAGTTTTATTTTTTTAAGACACTATCTGATTATTAACAAATTTGAACAAATTTGTCATGTGGCTGAGGATGAGGGGCTGGGAGAGGGGAGTGGAATTGCCCCTACACCAGATCATTTGATAGTATTTGTGAACAAAGATCAATGTCCAGTGAAAGGACCTTGTTCTCCACCTGGTCTATAAAGGACCCACCAAGGCACCTGAAATTCCCTTGCTCCTGTGGGACACTAGGAGCTGCTGTCCTCTTTCCTACTTCAAAGCCCCCTCCACCTGTTTCCTCTGGGATAGAGGTAGAATTGCCATAATGTTAAGAAGCAAAGGAATTGTCCAAAATAATCCCCTCTTCATGTAAGGTGGCCAAAACAGGCCCAAAACTCACTGACCAGGCTGCAAGGGGGAGGTAGAAACACATGCTCTGTTATCCCTGCTCTGTGTAAAGTAGGTAACCTGATGATGAAGTTAAGAGATTGGGAGCTGCCTGCATCACTACCTCTGTGCACTGGAGAGGTTGGAGCTCAAAGGAGCAGCTGCTAACTGAGAAAGAACAAATGCCCCACTGGATTCCCCAGTAATCAGTAATTGGTATGTGGGTGTTGATCCCCTCCACTGAAGCTGATTCCTGGTACGTCCAGGGGCTCTCATTCACCCAGTGGATGGTCCAGTCCTAAAGGACACTACCTCCTTTCACTCCCAAATTAAGGAAGGATTAGCATTTTTCAGATCTCAGAAATTTAACTCTCCTGATAGTCTCTAAGTCTATTGTTCTACTTCCAGACATTATACCTCTAATTGCATTTTTATAAACACCCACTATTAATTAAAATGGGGGCTGTCTATAGTTGTTCAATCATTGGCCAATTTTTTAGAGTTCTGTTAATCCTAAAGCTTCCAACAATCTCTGCTACAATATTAAAATGTTTAAATATTTTGCAGGTGGCAGGGTCTAATAAATATCTAATAATTGATTTAGTACTTTCAGATAAATTCAATAAAATAATTCTTGCATTACGTCTACTAGAATAATTTTATTATGGTTATAATAATTCTTAAATACTAGCCTTTAGAAGGCATGTGATCTTCACATCATATTTTGTTGCTGTCTCTTCCATAACGGTATGATGTTTTAACATATTTGTGTGATAAATAAAATTTAATTTTTTAGATGAGAAAATCTGGTGTCAATATACATTCTAGCCTTTGGCTGAAATTTCACCTGAAACAATATGTTAAAATGATATCTGTTGAGTGTATCCTTTCTAAATTCAAATATTAAAACCACTATTGCAACTTGTTAAAATGTAAAAGTAACTCAAATTATAGAAAGAATTCACTAAATGATGCTCTAGTAACTTACTAAAGACATTTTTAATGAAGTCAATCAATATTTTCACTTATCTTTATGAGAGTTCCAAAAAGCTAGCATAATGAGCTTTTCACAATATATATTTTGTTTCATTACGCATAATATCTCCTTAATGTTTGTGGGAATTTAGTGTTTCAACAATTCCCCTTACTACATGGTGCTCTTTAGAAATTTTTCTAAATTTTGTTATTTAAAGATCAGTGATTTAAAAAGAGCAATTCTGCCACCTTGTGTTCTGTGAAACCAGGATAGCTGCTTGCTTCCGGGAAATCGCCAGTACTTTCTTATCAAACTTGAAAGTTGTAACTCTGAATCAGAATTCTAGAATGATAATCAGCTGTGCCCCTCCCCCTGTTTATTTTCTTCCAAGTTTGCATGTACTGATCATGGAAGCTGGTTACTTAAGCTGTACCTGTGCCAGAGTTAGGACTCATTCCTCAGGATTTCTACTAAGGTTTGTAAAGCCAAACAACAAAACTTTAATTGCAACCATATGTCACTCTGTTTAAATTTTATTTTATTTATATATATATTTCAAATTTAGGATATATGTGTACATCAGAATTACTGAAATGCTAGTTGATACTCAGCTATACAGGTTATATTATACTCTGTTTTAAAACAATAATAAGAACAACACAAAATAAGCTTACAATTTTTAAAAAATATACAACTTTTAAGAGGTAAGAAAAGTTGCTTGTGTTTTTTGAAGTCAGATAATTAATAGAAGAAAACTTTCAAACTTTTGGTAAAATACAACTTTTAATCAGAAGATTAGAAATTAAGCAGAAAAGGACGTACTGCTAATAAAGAAATAATCATTGACCTATTGATGTGTCTCATTCTTATAGCGGGAAGTGCTAGGAATACACAATACATTGTTTAAAGGTTTGCAATTCATCATTCTTCCCTAGAAAGGCAGAAGATGAAATGCCATCAAAGGCCTCAACTTCTGAGTCTGTCCTTCTCTTGTAACTTGGATTACTGAACTCTTTGTATCATCTCTTCCCTTTGTGGATTTATTTTCAAGAGAAAAATATAAGTTAGTCTTCACAGGACTAAACTTTGTAAGTCTACGAAAAGGCTTCATCAGAAATTTATATACTTAGTGGTTGGAGTGAAGAGAGACCATCATTTTAATCAGATTCTCAAAGGCGTCTATGTCCCCACCTTCTCAAAAGGATAAAAGTTACCATAAAAAGTCTCTGATTTGAATTACACAACTCTATTCCCTATGAGTAAATCATAAAATTTAGGTGGTATGTTACTGCCATCTTGTGTCTAGCGAGTATCTCTTTCAGTTTCCATTTAGTGTGCTAGTTGGAGTGATCAATAAAGAAACATTCTAAATTCAACCTGTAGGATTCTGCAGGGACTTACATGAACAAAACATGGAAAAACAATGAACTTCAAGCTATCGGTCCCTTAAAGCATTATTAGAATTATTGTCTAAAACAGTTTTAATAAATTATAGGGCTGCTCATGATTAAAGATTTCTCCTTAATAGTTTTAGTCTTAAACAACTCATACTTAGAGCAGGAATTAGAATTGGCAGGAATCTCATAAGAAAGGACACCTAGATAATAACTTTTCTACAACCGAAGGCAAGGAAATATCACTAATTCATTGAGATGTTGCAATTAGTTTTTAAATCTTGGATTCTTAAGGTGAATTTCTCCAAGTTTCTGAGTATTCATCCAACATGTGCCAAACTTCAAAACTTTCTAAAGTTTAGGCATTTCAACTTGAAAAAAAATTTAAAAGCACAAACATAAAAGGAAAATGCTGTGATGTATTACACAAAATCAGAATAATTTTTCAGCATTGTGATTTTTAGTTATCTGGCCAAATTGTCTGTGTTGATTTCACATACAATTTAAGAACTAAAATCGCTTTTTGAACACTTACGTATAAAAAGTGATTGTAACTCTAAAATAATCCAGAAATTTAAGAAATGGAGGATTAGTTACAGACATCAGGAAGAAAACACAAAAGTTCCAATGCTAACCAGCCAATCCAGCATGAACTTTTGAATATTATCAACTTTCCAACTGCATGGGAAGATGATTGGAGAGAGCTGGCAACTGCTTTTGAGTAATAAGCATATTTTGGAGCTCAATGGAAAGAAGAACTATTAATTTTCTTTCTCACTAGTGTGACTACAAAATTCTTAGTTGTAGAGGCATTCGCAGATATTATGAGGGTATTTCTAGCTAACAAATAATTTCTAGTTTAGAGGGAATTCAAAGTAACCCTTTGGTTAAAAGAGGATTTGGAAGCTGGTCTTGAAGCTGATTTTGAATAGCAGGGACACTGATCTGGTGACTTCGTGGGGACAGCATCACTTAATACTGCTCTTGATAGATTGAAAACTGCTCTTTGAGAGAGGAAGAATTCGGTCTCATGATATAGCACTTCAGTAAAAAACATAAGCAGAAATAAATAGTATAAAAATAAGCACCAATAAAGTTACCTTTTCAGGAGAAATTTTCTTCATATTATATTTTTATCTGGTTGGGGGGGTTGGGTTGGAGACAGGTGAGTTTAATTCAAATTCTCCAATTGACAAGCATTACTCATATTATCTGGATCATCTCACGTTGTTTGAGTCTTTGATCATACAGCTGGCTTCCTAAACATGATAGGATTTCCTAAGGCACCTAAGATATATTTCTAACAGGACCCTCGGTTAAAATAAATTATGCACGTTTCCAGGACCTGTTTCTGAGCCACTCAGATTCTTCTATTAACAAGCATATCTGAAGTCAGTGCCCTATACCCATTTTTAGACTCTTTTACCCGAGGGCAGCCTAGCTCTCTGAATTGACAGAACTATAGTTAGCACACTGCATTGTTCTGGGTTTGCCCATCTGATATGCCTATCCCAGAGGAATTGCTGCAGGAACTGATAGAAGTTTGGAGAGCCATGTTTCCTTCCACTCCATGCTTCTTGACCAATTAAAACAAAGCACAGAAGCGGAAAAATCAGTAATCACATTACAAAAGAACACAGGCATAAAAATCTTTCATTTTGGACAGTGGAAACTCAATTTTGCTATATCTTCCTCAAAATTTGCTTGGAAATGACCACAGGAAAAAAAAAAAAAAAAAATAAAAATAAAAACACAGAACCGGAAAAGACCTCAGAAGGACATGTGAGGGGCTTCTGGCCAGTTTTATGTGCCCCTTGTGTCTCTGGCCACACCTGACTGAGAGCATAGATGTTCTCCTTGGCAATCTTTCCTGCTCTTTCACTCCAGTGGCAGCTGGTCTCCCCACTTCTCTTTGTGTTTACCCGATTCTATAGCTGCAGCATTCCCCCTTCTCTCACTGACATTGGCTGAACTTTGACATGAAACTTGTTTTGTGCTTGCAGTGACCTCTGATGTTGACCTGTTACATTCTTCCACTAAAATGCTTCCCAATGAGCTTCCAGTCCCTGCTGGCACTTCTTTAGCCCTAAGGGGCGAGGATCCCTTCTCAATACCAGTACCTCCCTTGTATCAGAACCCTGAACATCAACGCATTACAAAAAATGATGTAACTTCTCAACGATATTTCTAGCTTCCTCTCTTGAAAACTTTTGGAATGTTTTTCAAAGGGCTTGACAGGGGTACTTTGACAACACCACGAAGTGTTACAACGAGAGTACCCATTCCTCCACTCCCAGTGTTATCCTGTGGCCAGGACCAAGTCTAGGCAGCTCAGTTACTTTCCCACTCAAGATAAGCTCCCTTCTCATCCAAAGCACTGTGGAGAAATTGAAATAACCTTTGACTCCACCCTGGGTGGAGGTGTCTTAAGCCTGCCTTCTAGATAAAAATGCCAGTTCCAGTGTTGTGTGCAACATTTCTCCTAGGGGAGTCATTAATTTTTCATGAACATCGTAGTGGCTTTTATTCCTAAGCTGAAATCAATAAAGTTAATATGTAAAACAAGCCTGTCCCATGGGATATTTGTGTCACTTAAAATGCGGAACTACAAGCATGAATGGTAAAATTGGAATTTTTCCTAAAATTTTAAAGTTGAAATAAGGAGTAGTTTCTGTTTAACTATGTCTCATGCTCATTCCAAATTAGTTAAATGCACATAAATATTTTCTAACCACTCTGTATTTTTTAAAAAATTTCTTTTGTTGTTACTTATTTACCCCCAAACCACATTTTATGACTTCAAATCATCTTCATTCTTTAAAGCTGTCATGGATTTGGCTCTTTCAGATTGATCTCAATATATTTCTGACTGTGGTAACATCAAAAGCCAATATCAATTTCTTTCAAAAACTACCGAAGAAAACATTCTTTATTCCAATAAAATAATTTTTAGAAATCGTTTCTCCCTTAAACTAGTGTATTTTTAAAGAAGAATTTAAATAAAAAGCAAGGCAAGCATTTCTACCCTTATATATGGAGACAATTCAAAAGCTTCGACAAAGTTGAAATTTTCTTATTGTCATTTGTCAGAATATATCTTGCAAAACAGATTTATTAGTATTTACTATCCATACATTTAATTCTGTGTGAGAGTATGTATGTACTTTGGCAATGCAGTGGAGTATCTGCATGATTTAGGAATTTTTGAAAGGAAGCCCCAGGAAGCAGGATAGTTGATTTCCTTAACATAATTAGCTAAATGCCCATCATCATCCACTTGTCTATAGATAAAGTAAGGAAACTAAGTGTGTTTTGAAGAGCATTAGAAGGGGGAAGGTACCTATCTATATTTCAATCCATATTTTACTGTCTTATAATCCAACCCCACAAATATATTCAATTGGTTTAATATCCGTGGAGATATTTTCACAGTTCTACAACCATCCTTTGTCTTGTTTACATCTGAATTACACGTTTTCCTGAGTAAATTTCAAGGATAGAATTTGAGAAATTTCAGGAACTCCTTTAGAACTGCCAAATAGAAAGTTTCTCATGTAGACAAATCATTTTTCACAATAGTACAATACTGTAATAAGAAAGAAAAATCACCTAAGTTACTAAAATCTATAACAGTAGAAAACTTGATGATTATGAAGCAACTTTTTCTTTTTTTTTTTTTTTTTTGAGACGGAGTCTCACTCTATCGCCCAGGCTGGAGTGTAGTGGCGTGATCTCAACTCACTGCAAACTCTGCCTCCCAGGTTCACACCATTCTCCCGTCTCAGCCTCCCGAGTAGCTGGGACTAAAGGCGCCCGCCACCACTCTCAGATAATTTTTTGTATTTTTTTGTAGAGACGGGGTTTCACCATGTTAGCCAGGATGGTCTCGATCTCCTGACCTCGTGATCCACCCGCTTCAGCCTCCCAGAGTGCTGGGATTACAGGCATGAGACACCGCGTGTGGCCAGCATTTTTGAAATTAATTCAAATTTCTGAAAATCTGACCAAATGAATATTTTTCTTTCTTATATATTATATGTGTTATACACTATATATATTTCAAATGCCAGTTTGAATAATTGGCTTCTTTGCATTAGATAGACATTTAAAATAAAAAAAAAATTGATTAAGATAAGTAAATAAACCAGTCTTTCCAATAATGCTACAAATTTATTCTAAGTTTTACTCAGAATCACAAATACTATTTTAAATTTGCCATACCCTTAAGCATATATAATCAATAAGTTTCTTTAAATAATTGTTATTTGTAAGAATATATCTTGCAAAACAGATTTTCAAAGTTGAAATTTCTAAGGCATGCAACTAGAAAATGTTTGAGAAAAACATAAGAAAATTATGCCCTGTTCCTCAAACATTTTCTAGTTGTTAGTTTTAGTGGGAAGTTTCATATCACATATACAGAACTTCCTTAAAAAGTAAAAAATATGCCATAACTTTGGAATCATATAATATACCCCACTTACTAACTTCAGACACACGTTTTAAAACTATATTTAGAGAAAAGAGACTTTCAATGACAATTTGATTGTGAACATAGAATTATAATTGAACCTTAGTAGCACTATGTTGCTTTTTTTCCAGACACAATAGGTAGGGTTTTGATTTGATCACATCTCCAGGAATTCAGTGTGGCTCACACTGAAATTGTTGTGGCTCACACAAGATTGTTGAGCACAATCTTGGATTACACTCATTGAAACCTAGAAGGGTAAATGACCAACAAGAGATTTAACAGAAAGCATACTTTGCCATATGGCTTCTAACTGTTTGCTCTTTGAAGCTCAGTGAGAGAGATCTGAGATACTACAGCAATGTTTTTCCTTTGTCATGAGAGATTTGTCTAGGAAGACAGCAGAAGCCATGAATTTGACATGCTAGTCAAAATACAAGAAGTTTAAGGCAACAGATGAAAAAGCAGAGGGCCTGCAGCTGTTTCAAATGAGTTCCCGTGGTGCTGAGCTTCTTCCGAAGAGGGCCCAAATAAAGCCACAAGAGTTCTTCCTACCACTAAACAGCCCTGTAAGTTAAAACCCATGACAGCCATTCTATTGATTTAAATTTTGATAGATCCTTATTTAAGCATCAAAGTTTAGTCAGTAATCTTTTGCATAAATGGGATATAATTAGTGATGTATGAAAATGCACTAAATAAGCTTTCCTTCTTTGGCTTATGATCCTCAGAATTAATCAATAATCTTTTTCATTTTTGGTTCTAACTCTGGGAATTTTCATGCTATTCTGAACCTTGGATGTTTAAAATGCATAATAAAATACATGAAATCCAACCTCTCCTCAATTAAAATTTAATAAGCTTTGAAAACTCTATTTTAAGGTATCACTAGAGATCATTTTTTACAAAAGAAATTTCAAGAAATATTAATATGCCCATTGTATTAGTCTGCTCTCACCCTGCTATGAAGAAATACCCAAGGCTGGATAATTTATAAAGAAAAGAGGTTTAATTGACTCACATTTCTGCATGGCTCGGCGGGGCGGGGGGGGGGGTGCCTCAGGAAACTTACAATCATGGTGGAAGGCACCTCTTTACAGGGTTGCAGGAGACAGAATGAGTGCCAGGAGGGGAAATGCTGGATGCTTCTATGATGTGGTTTGGCTGTGTCCCCACCAAAATCTCATCTTGAATTTTAGCTCCCATAACCTCCATGTGTCATGGGAGGTACCTGGCGGGAGGTAATTGAATTGTGGTGCCTGGCCTTTCGTGTCCTGTTCCGGAAACAGTGAATAAGTCTTACAAGATCTAATGGTTTTATAAAGAGTTTCCCTGCACGTGCTTTCTTGCATGCCACCATGTAAGATGTGCCATTGCTTCTCCTTTGCCTTCTGCCACGATTGTGAAGCCTCCCCAGCCATGCTGAACTGTGAGTCTGTTAAGCCTCTTTCCTTCATAAATCACCCAGTCTCACGTATGTCTTTATTAGCAGTGTGAGAACAGACTAATACACTTATAAAACCATCAGATCTTGTGAGAACTCACTATCACAAGAACAACATGGGAGAAACCTCCCCTATGATTCAATTATCTCCCGCTGGGTTCTTCCCACATGGGGGTGTTATGAGGATTACAATTCAAGATGAGATTTTGGTGGGGACATAGCCAAATGATATCACCCATAGATCACTTTTTTTTATTCATGAGTTACTTATTTTGAGAAGAGAATCTTAGTATATTTCTAAAATTTAGAGAAAGACTTTATGTCTAAAAGAATGTCAATTAGGAAATTGTCACTGGGGCCAGGTGTGGTAGGTTATGCCTGCAATCCCAGCACTTTGGGAGCCCAAGGTGGGTGGATCACTTGAGGTCAGGAGTTGGAGACTAGCCCAGCCAACATGGTGAAACCCCGTCTCCACTAAAAACACAAAAATTATCCAGGTGTGGTGGCAGACACCTGTAATCCCAGCTACTCTGGAGGCTAAGGCAGGAGAATGGCTTGAACCTGGGGCCATAGGTTGCAGTGAGCCGAGATCATGCTACTGTACTCCAGCCTGGGTGACAGAGTGAAACTCCATCTCAAAAAAAAAAAAAAGAAAAGAAAAGAAACTTGACACTGGTTGGTTTGTTTTGTTTTGTTTGGAGCATTGAAACAATTGTCCTCCAACTATTAATCCATCATAGCAAGATTAAAATGTTAATGCAACTATTATATTTGAAAATTAGCATCCTGATGAAATTATAAACTTGACCACATGCAATAGCACCAACAATGGATTGCTCATCACACATAATGACCCATTTCAAATTTAAATGATATTATTTAGTGCAATTGAATTAGAATGATCAAATTTCTATCTAGAGGACATATGTGATGACTTTATAGTAAATTGCCATAAAGACAGTAGGCAGTGACATGAGAAGAGGTCAAACAATTTAGAGTCCAAGAGATATAGGAACTAAAGATGACTTTGTACCCAAACTTCTTTATATTTTCTTTTTACCTTCTCTTCATGCAATATATATGAACAACTTAGGGTTGTAATGCAGTGCCTGGGAGTTCCTTTATATCACATTTAGTTGCTATGAGAGTTCCTGGATGAGAAAATCAGGGACAATCCAATGGGGGTGGGCATGCAGCAGGGGCAGAGAACAGCACATCAGAGTGAGAAGGGAATAAAGAAGAATAAAGTCAACGCAAATTTGGCAGTTTCTGACCATTTGTTTTTCCTTGTGACTTTTAAGAATCTTTTGCTAGGCTATCTTTAAGATATAATTTGTAGCCTCAACAGAAGGCATAGAGTCAGTGGTGTCCAGACCACTGCAACTCAAGGAGAGAAGACCTTTCTTTAATGGATAGCAATTTAAGACTACAAGAGTTCACTGTTTTTACCATCCTTGGAACAATATGTGTGCTCTAGGGAGAGATAACTACTTTTAAGAACTTCAAATCTAGCACCTTTCACCAACTTAATTCTTTGGAAATGTTAGAAAAACATGACTTTTTTTCCTCAAACTTGTTCTGAACTGACTTGAATGTTCCCACCCAGGGAGCAATTCAGGAAAGATTCTTCTTGCCAACCTTTCATGGCTAAATTTCTCAAGCATGACCTAGGTTAGAGCAAAGTTGCTTCAGTCTTGGGATGATTGCCCTTTTTCCATTTATCAGTTTTACATTTTTGTTTCATCTCTGCAGGAAAGCATTTGTGTGGCTGGGGGATGAGGAAGTGTGCTTTTTGTGGGATTGCATGGTCTCCTGAACTATGATTTTGTCACTTTAAGATGAAAATGCTGACAGCTAGGGTGGAGAGTCAAAGAAATAAATTAACGCCCTTGTCTGGTGTTCAAAGTAATGATTTCATATGAGTGTTACAATGATTGCTCCATACTGGGATAAAGACTCATGCTGATGAATGACTTAATAACCTATGATAACTATGTGAAGTTGTTTTATTAAAGATGGTGGCCTACTGATCTCTATCTCTTCTGAAAACAAAATGAGGATAAAGAAGTACAAACTACACCAATAGCAAGAGAGATATAACAGATATTCTGGATTTTCTAATTACAGTAGTTGTTATGAAAGAAATCAATTTCTAAAAAATTGTAAGTGATCTCTAGTAAGAAATCAGTCTCCCTTAGTGAAATAAAAATATACCTGAAAGTGGCTTCCCCCTGTCCCCCACCCCCCCCCGGCCCAATGGTAGCTGGCATGCTTCATGGGATCCAAGTCTATGACACTAAAATTGACCTCTATTGCATTATGGGAAATAGGCTCTTCTTCCACTTGTTTGTGTATATAAGGACCTTGAGTTCCCCACATTTATTTCAGAGTCCAGAAACAAAAGATTAAACATTGAACATTAGTTAAATAATGTAATGATTTTCAATAAAATTCACAGGTTATCCCAACAATCATGGGTTAATTGTGTCCTATGAGAGCATAGTAAAATCTAGAATCTTTTCATTATATTTGGTAGCAAAGCATACTGCACGGCTATAACTTCTTCTCTGCCTTTGCTCAGCTACTTCCTCTCCTCCAATTCCCCTTTGCCATCCACGACCAGCCATGCACATGCATGAACAATCAAGAGGAGGAACAGGGATGCTCTTCAGGAACCATTATGAGAGCCCCTGAGTGCCTGAGAAATGCAATTGCCTCCATTGCACTCCAACTCCTACCGACAGCTCCTTTCCCCATTCTTTTTTGGAGGAAGAGCTAGGTTCCTAACTCCATTTCAACCAGTCACAACTCACTTCATCACATGTGTCCTGGATGAACCTATAAAATCAGATACCCAATCAAGAGAAATGGTGTAGGCATTAACTTTGGGCTGATTTCCGGTGGTATATTCTCAGATTCTTGCCTCATTTCCTCTACTGTTTTGTCACAGAATGTTAAGGATTTTCTAGAGACAATAAAGCTGAAAGCAATAGAAAGAAATCTTGGCTGGAAAACGAAGAGAAAATAATCCTTCAATATTAAAATCCTTTAAAAGAAGATGAAGGAATTACATTAAATGGCAATTATAGTGCAGTAAGGAAATGACTCCAAGGCTGGTAAGCTCATCATGATTTTGGGGGAGAATTCATAGTAGAACAGGAAAAGGCAAAGCTTTGGAGCCAGAACAGAGCCCCCAATGCATTTGTGCCTGAGGGATGTCACTGGGGCAAAGGCCACTCATGTAGAGGTCTGTGAGAAGACCATCACTGAGGCCTCTCCTGTCTCCAGTGGCCCTGCCCTTCCAGTGTGACCCAATTCTCAAGACATCTAAGAATTATTATTATGGCCTATGAACATCTGACTAGATGTTTAATTTACTCAATGGCTCCCATGAACCTCACAAGACCTCACAGTTGGGGTGCTAAGAAATGTTGGGAATGGAGAAAAAAATGTTATCATTTTTAGTTACTTGGTAAAAGTTAATCACAATTCAGTTGGTAAATTCTCAATCATCATTGTTCAAATGTCAGCTAAAGTAAATCTCCAAACCAATCTTGCCCAACAGTTGATCACTCTTTCCATGCTCGATAGCTCTACCTTGTAAAGAGTTTTTGGCCAGGTGTGGTGGCTCATGCCTGTAATCCCAGCACTTTGGGAGGCCAAGGTGGGAGAACTGCCTGAGGTCAGGAGTTCAAGATCAGCCTGTTCAACATGGTGAAACTAAATAAAATACAAAAATCAGCCGGGCATGGTGGCATGTGCCTGTAATCCCAGCTACTCAGGAGGCTGAGGCAAGGGAATTGCTTGAACCAGGGAGGTGGAGGTTGCAGTGAGCCAAGATTGCACCACTTCACTCCAGCCTAGATGGCAGAGCAACACTCTGTCTCAAAAAAAAAAAAAAAAAGAGTTATTTATAGGTTTATTACTTGAGTCTTCTCTTCCTTTGCTTCCCTTTCCTTTTCCTTCCTTCCTTCCTCCCTCCCTCCCTTCCTCCCTCCCCTTTCTCCTTCCTTTCTCCCTTCCTCCCTCCCCCCTTCCTCCTTCCTTCCTTTCTTTCTCCCTTCCTCCCTCCCTCCTCCTTCTTCCTTCCTTCCTCCCTCCCTCCCTTCCTTTTCTTCTCCTTCTCCTTCTCTTCCTCCTCTTCTTCTTCCTCCTCCTCCCCTTCCTCTTCTTCCCCTTCCTTCCTCCTTCCTTTCTTTCTCTCACTCTTTCTTCTTTTTTTCTTTGTCTGTCCCCCTGACTTTAGAGAAAAGAAATTATATCATCTATGGTTGTGTTCTGTCATAAGAATTTGATAAATATTTGTTGGGCTGAATGAAACTGAAGATTGTAGAAGTCACTCTTAGATTCTTGGAAATATAGTTGCTCAACTGTAAAATAGTCATACTATCTTTTTCTTAAGGATGCTGGACTAATTTTAATAATTTGCCATATATGTCTAGTAAATTTCATGCCCTCAGCTAAATGGTTGTTGATATATTACTATTTTCAGGTATGATATTATTTTAAATATTTTCCTAATATGTGTATTATTATTATTGAGACAGAGCCTTGCTCTGTCACCCAGGCTGGAGTGCAGTGGTGCAATCTCAGCTCACTGCAACCTCCGCCTCCTGGGTTCAAGAGATTCTGCTGCCTCAGCCTCCCAAGTAGCTGGGACAACAGGCACGTGCCACCATACCCGGCTAATTTTTTGTATTTTTAGTAGAGACAGGGTTTCACTGTGTTAGCCAAGATGGTCTCCATTTCCCGACCTTGTGATCTGCCCGCCTCGGCCTCCCAGAGTGCTGGGATTACAGGCATGAGTCACCGTGACCGGCCAATATGTGTATTATTATCACTACTACTAATAATAATTGAGCTCCTAGGTGGGCCTGGGGTAAAATTCAACTGCTGAAGGCTTGAAGTGATTGTCTTTGTCCTCCAAATAGAGTCTAAATGATTTCAGTAAAGGAGACACCACTTTTTTTCTTGCACTTTTTTTCTTTTCCAAGTATGTTCTTGGTTATGCTTTGTCTGCCTTTCACTTCTTATAATTTTTTTTCAAGTTTTCTTAAGATGACTTCTCTCATTCTAATGGTTTTAATATTAAATTTCTAAATCTGGTTTTAAAATGAAACAGGATTACAAAACAGAGAAGAGAACATGTTTGCAGATTAAGCTGGTATTAGAGAGATTAATAAATAAAAATTTTTTTAACATGGGAACGCCACAATTTTGTGGTAGCTGGGGACAAATGTTTCTAGTGTGTTTTGTGGCAGGGAAATGCAACCAGTTCATATGGGAGATGAATTTAGTTTTTGGATGTTCCTCCTTGTAATTAATAATAAATCCTAGTAAAAATAATGAGAGGAAAACAGGAAACAGAAGAAAAGAATCTCCAATCTGTGACTGGAGTGTAACTGTTTGGATAATAATTATTGCCACATTTTTTGTATTATTACGAAAGTAAAATATCAGACCAACATTCAGATTGTTTTATAAAAGAAAAACAGGAACATCATTTTGTTCCTGATACTTGGCACTGACATTTCTACATATGATTATAAGTAGCATTTGTCCCTTTACTGTAATGTTCTCTTTTGAACAGATTGATTTTGACATTCTAACAAATAACCAACATGTAGGCAACTGAATATTTTGATTTTATCCCAAAGAATTAGCTAAAACTTACATATACATTTGAAGAGTCATCAACTTTTAGGTAGCATTTAATTAAAGCCATAAGACCAGATCAAATTACTTAGGGAATAAACAGAAATGCATAGACATTTTTGTTTGCTCTTAGTTGTCAATCATTGAAAAAATGATAAATTATCAGGCAAGATAACTGGTGATCAGTTTCATTACCAAAGAGGAATAAACAACTATAGAAACCAAATGGAAATTGTCATATGAAAGCAAAAATCCTTTTGGGATTAGATAGAGGGCACTGGTCTAGTAAGATAAAGCAACCACTCAAAATGTTAGAGGTGATCTGAGAGCTTGGTATTCCTTGCTGAAGCCAAATTTACATATACAGTTGATTTTACTATTTATTCAAGTTTACTTTCCCAGGAGAAAAAAGAAAAAAATGCATTTTTCATTTTGTGTTTTTCTTAAATTAGGCAAACTCTAAAATAGATTTATATTTTACTAGCTCACATTCTACTTAAAATGAACAAGTACAAATATATAACTTTATAACCCTATTTTCTGACTTTCTACTCTAGTCTAGCTTTCTCCTCATGCTTACTGCTTCCAGATTAGTAATCTCAGAGCAATTCCAGAAGTGTAGGGGAGTCACATTCTCTATTTAATGTGCAGCAAAATGCCAATAGACTTTATTTGCCTAAATAACCAAAAAGATATCTATAAATATGCATGCATAAAAACCCTACAATAAATAAAAGTGTTAAAGAAGTAAGTCCAATCAATTGTAAAAGTGTTTGCTGTTGTTGTTTTGAAGAGTTTCTTTCTTAGGTCTTTGGAACTATTTTACTTTGTGTGGGAAGACAGCCTGATTTTTCATTAGTAGAAATAGTAGTGGTATAAAAACAATAGTAATAGAAAAGATAGCGTATGTAAATGTACTATTTCCGAGTTTAAGAATTGGTGAAGTAGGTTAGGAAACACAGCCATGAACCTTTCAGGGGTCAGGGCACAGAGCAAAGATAAGCATAGAGTAATATGGAGGTGTTGTCTTGACTGAGCCTCTGTTTAACTGAACACATGCTATTCAGGTCCTTCAAATCAATTTCTGCATGTTTATTTAATACATACAAAGTTGCTATGGTTGGAGTGGCTTACTGGATCACAATTCTCATCTCATTCCTTCAATTTAATATGGCTGAGCCTAAGAAGGGTCACTTCTCAAACTATGTTTATTTTACTCAGGAATCTAAATTTGTCCAATGTTTAGAGAATATAGCTTTTCTCTGCTCCTCTCAGAAGCTGAAGGTTTGTTCACTCACATTTTTGAGTTGACGATCACTCTCTACTGAGAGTTTATCTGGGGCCACCAAGGAGAAAACCTACACATGCCCTCTGTGCTTTCTCACAAAATGGTAGCTGAGTTTCAGAGACAAATGTTCTGAGAAAGAAACAGTGATGGAAATAAAGGGAGAAGGAGAGAGAGAGAGAGTAGACAGAAGCCTTAGAATTCATGCAACATCACATCCCCTGCATTCTATTCATCAAGCCAGCCGCAAATGCCACCAAAATGCAAGGGCATGAAAAACAGACTTTACATCTTTATTAGAAGAGGCGGAATTCTGCAAAAGCATGTAGGCAATAGAATCTCTCATAATTGGTTTACTCGACATGCTGTCAGTATAGTTCCACAGAGGAATTTTGTTGTTGCTGTCCTTATTTTCTAAAGAGGTAAAGTTTTATCATGAAGAACAGAACTGATGAATATGAAGGAAAGAAAGATAAAACAATTAACAAGTGTGTCCATATTTACATGTGTATTCATGCTAAGTATCCTTCAAAAGTCTCCTATTCACTGCTTGAAACTGCATGGGAAATTGATTCATGGCTAAACATAAATAGCAGCTACCATTTTAATATACAGTCTTCCTTGGGGTAACAGGAAATTGGCATGACTTCACACACCAAATATTCTTTTTCCTCCCCTTCCTCCCTCTCCTCCTGCATCCCTTCTGCTGCTTCTTCCTTTTTTCTGTTTTATAAAATAATTTTGCATTATTATCCTCAAAGTAATAGTTATACCTCATTACACTCCATGCCTACACTGTTTCTTCAGACTTTAGATTAAATCCAAAGACATAACGTAATGGCCAGTGATTGTCAAAGTGCAGAAAAGGTCTATCTAGGGAAGAATTCTCAATAGGAAGAAAATGTGGAACACTCTAATGGAAAGAAGAGAGGAGAGTCAGACCTATTCTCACTCTCTTCCTTTTGGTGTGGAAATATGGTAGGTGGACAGAGGGAACGATGCAAAAGAAACACCAGCCCAGTGAGGAGGGAACTCAATGCCATTTGGGGGAACAGTTGTTGCTTTTTGTGGTATAGTTCAGAGAAATTTCAAGTAGTCATGTTTAGGTTTGGTTAGAAGAGATGACTCGATAGGTTATCTGGAGGGGTCTTCGTGATCTTCACAGAATAAGTGGCACAGTAATTGGTGATATAAGATTCTGTGTGCCCAGAACAAAGCACAGAAAACACAAACAAGAAGAGGCCTCCAGGGGAGTCAGACTTAAAAAGGCACAATATTTAAAAATGTCACCATCAGTGGCAAATAGTTGAGTCCAAGGACTTCAGTAATGAGTATTAGAATGCTAACCACACAGCAGATAGGTCCCAGTCCTGCTTCACTAGTTGTGGGTTCAGGGACCAAACCAGAAAGTCCCTGCTTAGCAGAGACCAGCAAGATTCAGCAGACACCTCGTAGATCAGGGAACACTGCTACAGAGGTTCTCCCTTCCTGCACACGTGGAGAGGAAGGGTGGAGGAGAAGAAAATCTAAACTCCTAAGTACTTGTACAAAGAAGACTGATACATCCAAAAGTATTATATAAACTGGAAGGGACTGTGATTCCATCAACTTCAGGTTGCAATTTAGGTTTCCCTGACCACTTATAAAGTAACTGTTAATGAGGATAATCAGATTGGTTGTAGTAAATTAAGAACAACGATATTTTGCCCATCTGAGTACATGCTCATCTAGCAAATGTGTGAGCCTTCCCTCTTAGAGAATCTTGAAGGCCTTATCATGAAAGAACCAATTTAGCTAACGTGAAAGAACAGAATGTCTTCCCTTAGGAAATGGAGGTCCAAGGCATTCAAATGGCCTGGTTACAAGTAGCAGAACAGAAATCAGCATTCAGGATGCCTGGCATTCAGTTCAGTTTTCCCTGCCACAGCATGTCCCACATGCAGTCAGGTCAGCTTGCTCTCTAATGGAAAGTCAATGGAGGAATGAGTTCAGATGGGAAGGGAGAGACCAGATTAAAGGTGTGAAAGCCCAGAACACTAATTGGCAAACGTCAGTTAATTTTTAAATATAATGTCTTCATCATTAAACACTTACTCTTCTCAAACCATGTGAAATCATTAAAGCATGTTACTGAGTCAACAGAAAAAAAGACAAGGTCCATCTTGGATCATTTCACTGTTGGAGACTAAGCAGAAGTGAAAATCTCCTCTAACAAAATTAGCCACTCAAATCATCTAAATGAGCCCAACAATGTTATACTAGATTACCTTTCAGAGTAATTAGACCACCCACGCCTGTCAATTTAAGGAGGCTACTTTCCGGAATGTGTTGAACTTGACATCATTCCCAAACTGGTAGAAAATGGAATAATGAGAATTAGTTTTGATATCTTTTGTTTAGCCAAGTATGCTTTCTTCCACTAAATGATCATAGCATTTCTTAATATTATAGATACTTCATTTTCTTTGTTCAACCCATTTTGTAACATGCTATGTTATTTTATTATTTTGAAAATTGTAGAATTGTGTCTATTCTTCTTAGGCATATTGGTCAAGCTGTAATTTTTCTTTGTTTAGCATAATTAGAAGTCTGGTATAAAAAAGTGTTTTAAAAACTATCACCTAAAAAAGAAAGTATGGGGCAGTGTAGCTTATGAGTAGGAAATTTCATTTGTTTCTATGCACAAGTAAATATTTTCATGGTGAAGTCAGATGCGTTTGCATGACCAAAGCTCTATTTGCATGTACAAATATGGGTTTCAAGTACCCAATGCAATTAAATTACACAAACACATATGCTAATATAATGTGTTGTAGTTGTCGAGTTTTTTTCTCAGTAGAATATCAAGGATGAATGAGCTCATTAGTTCCACAGTAAGCAATTATTCTCCCTCAAAGCATCTTATTTTAAAATACTCATCCCTCTACCCTTGCAACTTATAGAAATAAAAAACAATTTTTTAACTTGAAGAAATACTTTTAAAAGGCAAATATCACACAAAATATTTACTTTAGTTACAACACAAGCATAACACAGTTAAGTTTTTAAGAAACATTTTCAATTCCTCTAATAAAGTTATATAGAAACCTATTAAACAGCTACAATTTTAGGTGCTAAATTCACCATGCTCTTCCTAGAGAGAAATAATAATTTTTTTGAAAGGTGTAGTAATTCTCATAGGCCAAGGGAATTAATTTTAGGTGGACCCCCACCAGGCCTGTGACTCTATCAATCCTTAAGATCTGCTACTTTGCTGGAAAACTCATCTTCTCAAATGTGGCATTATAGGCAGTAACCATCATTGAATACTCAGAAAGGAAAGTGAATCTTCAAAGGGGAATATTTTTAAAATATGCCTAAAATGCGAATTTTAGAAAAATAACTTTCCTCTCTCACAACTTTTCCTCATTAGTAGTACCTTTCCAAAGTTACCTTGTAAGTTAAATTAAGGTTTAAAAGTGCTTTTATAGTAACTTGATCATGTTTTAAGAGTTCAAAAACAATTATTTTATTAAGGCCTTGGAAATAGTTTAATAAATTCATGCCTAAAGTTTTTTTTAATTTTTCTTTATTTTTTCCTAATAACATTTTCTGGGCTAAATGACTTCTCTCAAGTTCACATTCAATGATGTATATTGTTTGAATAAGTATATTCAGAAGTCTTCCAAAACAAGCAATTGTGAAAATTTAGTAAGGCTTACTTGGGCCCAAAGCATGATTTTCTTCAGAGTAGTTTCTTATTCTTTTAGACTGTAAGCAATGAACATTATATGGATTTGTATTTATATTATATAAAAATGTATTTATACTATATATATAAAATATTCACTATGACATACATAAACACAAATATAATGAACATTTATATGTAGTATAAATTCACTACCACCATATGTATTATACATACAGTAGTGTAAATTCATTGATATCATTCTCTATGAAATACTAAAAATTCTATTCAGCACATCAGATTCATTCACCAAAAAAATGATTTTGTCATCATGAATTTCATAGCATTCACTCTGTACTGGGAGATATCATTCTCTATGAAATACTAAAAATTCTATTCAGCACATCAGATTCATTCACCAAAAAAATGATTTTGTCATCATGAATTTCATAGCATTCACTCTGTACTGGGAGAGAGAGAGGGGTTGGAAGTCATGGGACTTCCTTTTAGGACACTGAAACCTAGTCGTGAAGAAACATGCACAAAATGATCTATTACTTCCAAAATGCTATATCAAGATCTTAAATTGTACATCCCAACAAATGTAAATAAGTGATCCGATGTGAACGGCACTTGAAAGGGTTGATGTGGAGTTCACTGTCATTGTCAGAGTAGCACAGATTGGCAGAGGAAGACTTCAGATAGAAGACTTTAGATAGAAGGAATGATCTCAGCAAAGGAAGAGAGGAGATTAGAACTCCTTAGCAGAAGCCAAAAAGCAGTCAGAAGTTGCTATAAGCTCCCACTTATAAGGCAGAACATGTGGTATTTGGTTTTCTGTTCCTGTGTTGGTTTGCTAAGGACAACGGTCTCCAGCTCCATCCATGTCCCTGCAAAGGACATGATCTCACACATGAACACACAGAGGGGAAGAACACACACTGGGGTCTTTCTGAGGGTGAAGAGTGGGAGGAGAGAGAGGATTAGGACAAACAACTAATGGGTGCAAGGCTTAATACCGGGGCAATGAAATAATCTGTACAACAAATGCCCCTGACCAGCTTTACCTATGTAACAAACCTGCGCTTGTACCCCTGAACTTAAAATAAAAGTAAAACAAAACAAAAAAAGAAGTTGCTATAAGTGTGTTAAAAGAGGAATAGAAATTGAGAATATGTAATACAAAAGAAAAATAGAGTCATGCCTACTGACCACATTCTGGGAGCCATCACACAAGCCAGCTAAGTTGGATTGATTAATTTTATGTAGCCACAGTGTGGCTAGAGCCTTGTCATGCATCTCATTATTCTTTTCACATAACCTCATGCATATCTCACCATTGAGGAGAATGGTGAGAACCAATCTTGTCTTCATTCTAGAATTAGTCATAGGGACAACAAAAACAACAACAAAGTCATGGAGCATCTAACTGTCCTTCTATCTAAATGTCAAGAAACGACTCTGATGTGTCATCTCCACCCTGCTTTACAATGAATGTTGTCCCAATTATAGTTATGATCCTTATGTTCTGGAAAATGCCAAAGTCTGATGCGCATAAAAGAAGAGGTCCATTCCAAAGAAGGCCAGAGGAAAAAGTATTGAGAGATGAGGAGAGCCTGGAAGATAAACCTTTTGGCCCAAACGCAGCTTCCCATTCAAAGAAAGAATTCTATAGTGGCCAACACTTCCATCTCCAAGACCTATTATGGGCACATTTAACTTCTGGCCAGATTCCCAGCATTTCTGCTGTTGACTTTTCTACTGGTCCACAATGATGGAAATTCACGCACGAAAGGATATGTAGAGTAAGAGTGCACAAATATGGGCATCTTCTATTCACCCATTGAAAGACAGGATCCATTTCTGAATGCATGCTTGCTATTTCCACCCAATAAAAGGAGTAGGAAACATAAAAGGTCTATTAGATCATCTTGTCAACTCTTCTTCTTAGTTTCGTCAACAGTCCAGGATGCTGTCAAATGAAACTCCTCACTTTAGGGCATCTCCAAGGATAAAGGCAAGGCACGCCTCTGGAATTTACATAGATGCCCAGTCTGCCAACCAGCTACAACAAGGTTCTATGATTCATGATTAGAAATGATGAAAGAAAGTAACACTGTTTATCATCACATACCACCTCCCAGTGTTTCTTTCTCCCAGAATTAATAAATGCAATGACACTGAATTCACAAAAATATTGTATTTTTAAGCATTCGTATGCAATGATTCCTTTCATTGCTATTAATAAACTAGAGGACCCATCCAGCTGAACTCTTTCACTGTGTGCATGTTTTTGTGTGTGTGTGTGCACGTGCACCCACTTGGACTAAAAGAAAATCTCAGCATCATCTATATCTGACAAGCTTGCTGTACTGTGCTAATGAGCCCTAACAGTTTTAACATAAGTCCTGCAGGGCTGGACTACTTGAGGCTTATTTCATCATTGAAAAAAAATGCTCAAGCTTATGGCAGTACTAGATGTTCAGATAGCTTGAAGTGAAATACAGTCTGTCAATCTGTTCAGTGTCATACCTATAATCAGAATTCTGGGAATGTGCACAAATCCTTGTGCTTTTTCTTATGAATTGGAAGACTTTTCTTTCTTAAATAAAAGGAAACAGATCATGCAGCATGTTGAATAGAAACAGGCTGGTGCATAACAGGAGAAGAAAATCCAATGGAATAGCCACACACTGATTCCCTTTACTTCTAGGTTGGCAGACAATGTAAGATTTGGAATTAACACCAGAAAGGAATTTCTCCCATCTCTTTCCATGGAGCTGGCTCACTGATGTTCAAGCCATGTTAATAGTCTCAGACTGCTGGCTCTGGAAAATGCTAAAGGTATCAAAAGGCACTCAGAGATTTACCAGTGAATCCAAAATATATAAGCATTTATCCAAGTGCACCCAGTTTCCCAGTCTTCATTAATAATCAGGTAATTGAAAGTGTTCTCATCTCTAATGCCTAATGCAGTAAACTATGTGCAGTCTTGCCACCACATCTATGAGGCATGTTAAAGCCCATCGTGGGTTCTCAACCCTGGCGGCATGCTAATGTCACCCAGAGAGCTCTCACCAAATACCTACATCCGGGGCCCATCCTCAGAGATTCTGGCTTAATTGGCTTGAAGTAGAGCCAAACCTTGATATTTTTTATTGTTCCCCAGGAGATTCTAGTGTGCAGCCAAGATTGAAAGACTAAAATTAACAGGCTGAATCCGAAATGAATTATAGGTATATTATAATAACATGTAACCCTTTATTAGAAGACTCAGAACTTTCTAGAAAAAAAATTCCTCTGACTCCTCAGGACTGCTCTCATTACTTCACTTAATGTCTCCTGTGTATCTCAGAGATCAGGAGTTACTTGGCATAAAATGCGTGTGAGAGGCAGCCTTGCATAATGGTTAAGAGCACGGTGTTTACATTCTTGGGTTTAAATCCTTACTCCTATTTAGTGGTATGATCTTGGTTGAATTACTTAGTTCTGTTCCTCTACTTTCCCTCTGTAAAATGGTAATAATAGCTCCAGTTGAAAGGACTGAATGACTCAATGTGTGTGAAACACTTAACACTGTGCCTGGCCCATGGGAAGATGTACTTGCTATTACTATCCCTAAACTGCCATTAGCTGAAAAACAAAAATGTATGAAAATCCAAACTCAAAGTGTTTACTGCTTGAACAGCGTTCTAAACAACAGTCAGCTTTTGTTTTCCCTTTACTGTAAGTCTAGTTTGCAATGACCTCTACAATTCTTAATATTCCACCCAGGACTCAGCCAAATGCACTAGTTTCTTCCATCAAAAAGGCTGCATGTTTTTTGCCAGTATTGTCAAACTGGGAATCAGTTATTATATAATTCTGTGTTTACTAACAGCATTGTTGCAATACCATAAAAACTATAGTTTGCAAAAGAGCACTGTATTTCCAGATGTTTTGTGCACTTCTATAGCAGTTTTGGTGATATTTGGAGTATAAGCATTATGTAAACCTGAAATTTAAATTTCCATTTGTACAATAACAAGACTGACATAATGTGGATCCAAAGTATGGTCTTTTTTTAAAAAACAAAAAAGGGAAAAAAACCTAAAAAGTCTTTTGTATAAGCATGCGCCCCGCTTAACTAGCTACTTCACTGTTTGACAAAATATCATTTGGAAACTATGTCGGTAAATACCATCAATCCTATTTGGAAGTTGTACTGCACTGACTCTGAAATATTGTTTTGCTTTTAATTCTGCAGGCATAATTTTTCCAGTGGGTCAGAATCAAGATTACAATAATGTGAAGCAGCGGAAGAAAATCTCCCTGCTCTTAGAAGAAAACATGGTTATCCTACCTATTAGTAGACAATCATGGAAATATTTGATTTAATTTAACTTTGATGTGATTTAATTTTGACTTAATGCTCTCCCAGGCAACAGTGATTTCTGATGTCGCGAACTGCCTTTCCTTTAAGGCACGTCCTTCTTCTTTAGAGGCAAGGAGCTGCAAACGTTTTCTGTAAAGCACCACGCATATACATTTTAGATTTTGCACCCATATGTTCTCTGTTGCAATACTCAACTCTGCTATTGAAGCAAGAAAGTCACAAATAAATGAGCATGTCTGGTATGGAAGGCTGGATAACAGTTTCCAAAGAAAAGCAGATTCTAATACCTGCAACATGTGACTACTGCCTTATATTGCAAAAGGAACTTTGCAGGTATGGTTAAATCAAGGATGTTGAAATGAGGAGATTGTTCTACATCATCTGGATGAGCCCTAAAAGTAATCACACTTGTCCATAAAAAAGAGAGGCAGAGGGACATTTGACCACAGAGACAGAAGGCAATGTGACAACTGGAGCAAGATGCTATGCTACCGGCATGAAAGATAGAGAAAGGGCCAGATGCCACAAAATCAGTTTTTAAGTGTAAAATACAGTGTTATCAACTACAGGGACAATGCTGTACAGCAGATCTCTGGTACTTACTCATCTTGCCTAATTGAGAATTTATGCTCTTTGACTAGCAACTCCCTACAGCGCCTTGCCCCCAGCCCCAGGTTACCACCATGCTACCCTCTAATTCTACGAGTTTGACTATTTTAGATACCTCATGACAGGGGAATCATGCAATTCTAGTCCTTCTATGACTGGCTTATTTCACTTAGCATCAGGTCCCCAGGATCATCCAAGGTGTTGCACATAGCAGGATTTTCTTCTTTTTTAAGCTTGAATAAATATTACATTGTAAGTACGTACCATATTTTCTTTATTTGTTCATCCTTAGAAAGATGTTTATTCATTTCTACATCTTGTTATTGCAAATAGTGATGCAATAAACATTGGAGTGCTAACATCTCTTCTAGATTCTGATTTTAATTCTTTTGGATAAATACTAGAAGTGGGAGTAGTGTACTATGTGATAGCTCTATTTTTAATATTTTGAGAACACTCCTTACTCTTTTCCATAGCTGCTGCACTATTTTGCATTTCTCCAACAGTGCTCAAGAGATCCAACTTCTCCACATCCTCACCAACACCTGTTGTGTTTTGATTGTTGAAAACAGCCATATTAAAAAGTGTGAGGTGATATTTCATTATGGCTTTGATTTGCATTTCTCTGATGATTACTGACAATGAACATCTTTTCTTATACTTGTTGGCCATTTGTATGTCTCAATGACTGTTTATTCAAGACTTTAGCCCATTTCTTAATGTGGTAATTAGTCTTTTACTATTAAGTTATAAAAGTTTCCTTATATATTTTGGAAATCAATCATTTATGCAATAAATGGTTTACAAAGATTTTATTCCATTCCCTAGATTGCCTTTTCACTCTATTGATTATTTCCTTTGATGTCAGAAACTTTCTAGTTCAATGTTGACACTCTTGACAATCAGTTATTATATAATTTTGCGTTTTTAATTTTGTATTTTAATTTTGTATTTTGCTTTTCTTGCCTGCTTTTGATGTCATATTCATGAAATTATTGCCAATACCAATGTCTTGAGGTTTTACAGTTTCAGGTCTGATATGTAAGTCTTTAATCCACTTTGAGTTGAATTTGCATATGATTTAATATAAAGGTCCAATTCTATTCTTTTGCATATGGATATCCAGTTGTCCCAGAGCCATTTGTTGAAGAAATTATCCTTTCTCAATTGTATGACCTTTGTCAAAGATAATTTGGCCATATATGTGTGAATTTATTTTTGGGTTCTCTATTCTGTTCCATTTTTTTATGTGTTTGTCTTTATGCCAGTAACATATTATTTTTATTTTTTATTGATAGATTAAAGTTTGTGTATTTACCATGTATAATGTATTGTTTTAAAGTATACATACGATGTTGAGTAACTAACTCTAGCTAATTAACATATGCATCCCTTCACATGGTTATCATTTTTGTGATGAGAACACTTTATATCCACTTTCTTAGCTATTACTATAGCTTTGGAATAAATTTTGAAATTAGGAAGTGTGATGCCTCCTGGTTTGTTCCTCTTGATCAAGACTGTTTTAGCTATTTGAGGTATTTTGTACTCCCATATAAATTTTAGAATTATTTTTTCTAATTCTATAAAAAACTCCATTGGGAATTTGATAGGGATTACATTGAATCTGTAGATTACTTTGGGCAGTATTGACATTTTAACAATATTAAGTCTTTCAATCTATGAACACAGGATATCTTCTATCTGCTTGTATCTTGTTTATTTCATCAACGTTTTGTAGTTTTCTGTGTACAAGCATTTTGCCTCCTTAATATGTTTTGCTTTTTGTTGCTTTATAAGTGGACTTGTTTTCCTAATTTTTTTCAGACAGATTGTTGTATAGAAACTCAACTGATTTTTGCATGTTGACTTGTATCCCGTAATTTTACTGACTTTATTAGTCCTAATAGTTTTTTCAATGGAGTCTTCAGCGTTTTCTATGTATAAAAACTGTATCTGCAAACAGAGACAATGCTAATTTTTCCTTTCTGATTTGAGTGCCACTTTTCTTTTCTTGCCTAATTTCTCAGGCTAGGAATTCCAGTACTATATTAAATAAAACAACAAAAGTGACAAAAGAGGGCATCCTTGCTTTGTTCCAAATCATAGAAGAAAAACTTGCAACTTTTCACCATTAAGTATGATGTCAACTGTAGGCTCTTCACCTATGGCCTTTATTATATTGAGGTAATGTCTTTCTATGCCTAGTTTGTTTAGAGTTTGTGTCACAAAAATGTTGTTGAATTTTGTCAAACACTTTTTCCACATCTATTAAAATGACATGTATATGATTTTATTCTGTTAGTTCATTGAGGCTGTTATAACAAATACTTTAGATTGGGTGGTTAATAAACAGAAATTTATTCCTCACAGTTTTAGAGGATGAGATGTTCACAATTGAGGCACTGGCCTCTTTTATAAGAGCATTAATTCCAATCATCTCCCAAAGGCTCTGCCTCCTAATGTCATCACATTGGTGATGAAGTATTAACGCAAGAATTTTGGGGTGACACAAACATTCAGACCATAGAAGTGGCATAGTACATTAATTATTTCTGTATGTTAAAACAATCTTGCATCTCAGAGAGAAATCCCACTTGGTCATGGTGTATGATCCTTTTAATGTGCTGTTGAATTTAGTTTGCTGGTACTTTGTTAAAAATTTTTACATCTTCAGGGATATTGACCTGTAGTTTTCTTTTTTTGTAGTATATTTGTCTGGATTTGGTATCAGGATAATGTTGAGATCTCATAAAAAAACTTTTCCAGTTTTTTAAAAGAGTTTGAGAAAAGTTGATGTTAATTCTTCCTTGCGTGTTTGGTAGAATTTACCAGTGAAGCCATCTGGCGCTGGGCTTTTCCTTATCAAGAGGTTTCTGGACAATGATCCAATCTTATATAAATATATATAGATATAGATAGACATAATTTATAAATAATACAATTTATATTATTATATAATATATATTATATATTATATATAATATATAGATTATATTTATATATCATAATATATATTATATATCATTTATATATCATATATAATGATATATATCTTTATATAATGATATATATCATTTATATATCATATATGATATATATCATTTATATAATGATATATATCATTTATATAATATCATTTATATAATGATATATATCATATATATGATATATATATTATTTATATATAAATATATATAATGATATATAAATATATAAATATATAACATCAAATACTTTAATATATTATATATCATTGATATGTCATTAATATATCAGATGATACATCATTAATAGATCATTAATATATTAGATATTGATATATCACTATATTAGATAACATTATTGGTATATCACTATAATATAGTAATATATTAGATATTATTTGTATTATATACAATATATAAAAATATATTACATAAAATTAATATATTAAAATTATATAAAATACATTATATATAACATATATAACAAAATATATGCTATATATTTACATAGTATATTTATGTATATTTATTTATACTGATATATGTGTATATATATTGGTATGTGTACATATATATATAGGTACGTTCTTTGGGATCATTTGAGATACGTCTTTCATTTCTGATTTTACTTATTTAACTATTCTATCTTCTTTTTTAGTCTAGCTAAAGGTTGTCAATTTTGTTTGTCTTTAAAATATACCAACACTTAGGTTTGCTGACTTTTTGTATTGTTTTCTATTTTCTATTGTGCTTATTTCTCTTCTAAACTGTACAATTTCCTTTCTTCTGCTAACTTTAGGCTTAGGTTGCTCTTCATTTTACTTTTTCATCCATTTTACTCCTTTCAGGTGTAAGGTTGGTTATTTATTGAAAATCTTTCTTCGTTTTTAATGTAGGCATTTATTACCATAAACCTCCTTCTTAGAACTGCTTTTGCTGCGTCTCAGAAATGTTTAGTATGTTGTATTTTTATTTTTGTTTGTCTCAAAATATTTTCTAACTTCCCTTTTGGTTTTTCCTTTTACCCATTGGTTGTTGAGAAGAAAGTGTGTTTTTAAATTTCCATATATTTGTGAATTTTCCAGTGTTTCTTCTGCTCTTGATTTCTAGTTTTATTTCATTGTGGTCATAAAAGATACTTGGTATAATTTCAATCTTCTTAAATGTGTTAACATTTGTTTTGTGACCTAGCCCGTGCTCAATCCTAAAGAAATATTCATGTACACATGAGAAGACTTTCTATTCTGCTTCTCTTGGGTTGGATGTTCTACATATATCTGTTAAGCCCATTTAGTCTATAGTGTTATTCAAGTCCTCTGTTTACTTATTGATATTCTGTCTGGATGTCTGTCCATTATTGAAAGTGTGGCATTGAAGTCTCCTACTATTATTGCATAGCTATTTCTACCCTCAGCTTTGTCATAAATACACAAAGCTCACCTGCTGTATATATTTAGATGCTCTAATGTTGGAGGTGTATGTGCTTATAATCACTGTATCTTCCTGGGAAATTGGTTGTTTTATCATTACATAACATCTTTTTTATGTTTAGTGAAAGTTTTTGACTTAAAAATCTATTTTGCCTGATGCAAGTGTATCCACCTTTCTTGTATTTTGTTTGCCACTTACATCAAATATCTTTTTCCATCCCTTCACTTGTAGCTATATGTGTCCTTAAATCTAATGTCAGTTTCAAGTGGATACAGTATAGCTGGATAATTTTTTAGTCCATTCAGCCACTCTAAGCCTTTTGATTGGGACATTTAATCATTCAAACTTTAAAAGTTTAAATTAATTATCTATAGGAAAAGATTTACTATGAACACTTTTTGTTTGCTGTTTGTCTTATAGTTCCTTTCTCTCTTTTTGCCTCTCAGTTTATTTTATTTTATTTTATTTTATTTTATTTTATTTTATTTTATTTTGGGGGGTGGAGTTTTGCTCTTGTTGCTTGGGCAGGAAAGCAATGGCGCAATCTCAGCTCACTGCAACCTCTGCCTCCTGGGTTCAAGTGATTCTCCTGCCTCAGCCTCCCTAGTAGCTGAGATTACAGGTGCCTGCCACCACGCCTGGCTAATTTTTTGTATTTTTAGTACAGATGGGGTTTCACCATGTTGGTCAGGCTGGTCTTGAACTCCTGACCTCAGGTGATCCACCTGCCTCATCCCCCCAGGGTGCTGGGATTACAGGTGTGAGCCACCGAACCCGGACTCTTTTTGTCTCTTGCTCTTTTCATTTGTGTTTCATCGATTTTTTTTTATTGATATGCCTTTATTTCTTATTTTTATCTTGTGCTATAGGCATTTTATTGTGGTTACCATGAGATTTACATAACATATCTTATAGTTTTAACAGTATATTTTTTAAAAATAACAATTTAACTTCAAGCATATGTAAAAGCTTTTTTCTTTCCCCTACACTCAGTTATTGATTTCCTAATTTAAATTAAGTTACAGTGTAGATCTATTATATTTTAAAATTATAGTTATTTTCAATACTTTTGTCTTTTATATTAGAATTAAAAGTGATTTGTCCACCACCATTACAATAATACAGTGTTCTGTATTTGTGTATACATTTATCTTTTTTTTTTTTTTGAGATGGATTCTCACTCTGTCTCTCAGGCTGGGGTGCAATGGCATGATCTCGGCTCACTGCAACCTCTGCCTACCAGGTTCAAGCAATTCTCCCACCTCAGCCTCCCGAGTAGCTGGGACTACAGGCGTCTGCCACAACACCCAGCAAATTTTTGTATTTTAAGTAGAGACAGGATTTCACTATGTTGTCCAGGCTGGTCTAGAACTCCTAACCTCAGATGATCCACCCACCTCAGCCTCCCAAAGTGCTGAAATTACAGGCATGAGCCACCATGCCCAGACCTATACACTGATATTTACAAATAAGTTTCATACTCTTTACGCCGTTCTGTTACTGGTTAGTATCCTTCCCTTTTGACTTGAAGAACTCCCATTAGCATTTATTGAGAGGCAAATTGAATGGGGATGAACTTCCTCAGTTTTTGTTAGTCTGGAAAAATTCTTATTCTTCTTTATTTTTCAAGGACATGTTTACCAGCTATAGTATATTTGGTTCATAGTCATTCATTTGTTTCTTTTAGCACTTTCAATAAATCATCCTACTCCCGTATAACTTGCAAAGTTTCTGCTGAGAAAATTACCTTACAGTCTTGAGGAGTTTCGCTTATATGAGACAAGACATTTTTCTCTTGCTACTTTCAAAATTCTCTTTGGCTTTCAACAATTTGATTACAAAGTGTCTACGTATAGATTTCTTTGGGTTTATTCTTTTGGGCTTGGGTTGAGGAGGCAGATTTCTGGTCTATATATTCATTTCCTAACCCAGATTTGGAAAATTTTTAGCATTAACTTTTAAAATATGCTTTCGGTATCCTTTTTTCCTCCTTCTAAGATCCCCATTATATATATATATATATATATCCACTTGGTGGTGTCCCATAAATTCCTTAATCTTTCTTCACTCTTGTTTTCTTCTGTTTTCTTTTTGCTTCTATGACTGAATAATTTTTATAACCAGGCTCTGACTTTACTAACGCTCTCTTCTGTTTGATCTAGTCTACAGTTGAACTTCATTAGTAAATTGTTCAGTTCAGTTATTATATTCTTTAGTCCCATGATTTCTGTTTGGTACATTTTTAATATTTCCTGTCTCTTTGCTGAAATTCTCACATTGTTTATGCATTATTCTCCACACCTCAGTGAGAAATTTTAAGATGCTTATTTTGAACTATTTGCTAGATAAATTATATAACTCCATTTAATTCAGGTAGGTTTCTAGAGATTTGTCTTCCTTCTTTGATTGGAACATCATTGCCTAGTTCTCTATTTCTCTTTCGTCTCTGTGTTCCTGTCTAAATATTAGATAAAACAGTCACTTCTTCCACTCTTCAAAGATTAGCCTTGTCTAAGAGAAGTTCTCACTAATCAGCCTGGCCAGAGATTATGAAGACCTCTCGAACCTGTAAGTTTTTTCAACCCACTTTCTTTATTATACTCACCCCCCAACCACCACAGGCATCTAGAATATGCCAGATGCCATCAATACTCCAAGACAAGAAAAATAAAACCAGTTCTTCAGGAAGTCCCTGAAAAGGTTGGATTATTGGGTGCTCTAAGTCAACTCTTTCAATCCCCAAAGAGGAGCTTGGAACTGGGATTTTTATCTGCTCACTCTGATCTATGCAGTCAGGTGAGCAGCTGTGGTGACTAGTTGTGTGCTAAAAACCCTATGCCTGCTTTGCTCATGTTCTTATCAACTATCCTCCATCACAAAGCTACATTATTGGTACTTTAGGTGTCAGTTTACATGACTGTTTTTTTTTTCCTTCTTAGTTGTCAATTTTTGTGAGTATATAGCAGGTATATATATTTATGGGGTACATGAGATATTTTGATATAGGAATACATGCTTAATAACCACATCAAGATAGACAGGTGATATTCATCACCCCAAACATTTTGTCTTTGTGTTATAAATAATCCAGTTATACACTTTTAGTTATTTTAAAATAGAAAATTAAATTATTATTGCCTTTAGTCACCCTCTTGGGCTATCAAATACAAGGTCTTATTTATACTTCCTATTTTTTGTACCCATTAACCATACCTACTTTTACCCCATCACCAATCACTACCCTTCCCAGCCTCTGGTAACCATCCTTCCACTCTCTATACCCATGAGTACAATTCTTTTAATTTCTAGCTCCCATAAATACATGAGAACATGCAAAATTTGACTTTCTGTGCCTGGCTTATTTCACTTGACGTAATGACTTCCAAGTCATTATGTTAATGACATGTTCCATTCATGCTGCTGCAGATGACAGGATCTTATTTGTTTTAATAGCTGAATAGTACTCCTCTGTATATATATACCACATTTTCCTTATTTATTCATCTGTTTAGGGACACTTAGTTTGCTTCTAAATCATGGTTACTGTGAATAGTGCTATAATAAACATGGGAGTGCAGATATCTATTCAATACATTAATTTCATTTCTTTTGGGTATATACCTAGCTGTGGGATTGTGGGATCATACAGTAGTTCTATTTTTACTTTTTTCAGGAAACTTCCAACTGTTCCAGTAGTGGTTGTACTAATTTACATCCCCACTAACTACGTACAAGGTCTCCACCTTCTTACTAGCATTTCTTTCTGCCCATTTTTTTTTTTTTGGATAAAAGCCATTTTTACTGGGATGAGATGATATCTCACTGTAGTTTTGATTTGCATTTCTCTGATGATCAGTGATGTTGAGCACCTTTTCATTCACCTGATTTTTATTTGTACATATTCTTTTGTAAATGCCTACTCAGATCTTTTGTCCATATCTTAATCAGATTATTAATTTTTTCCTATAGAATTGTTTGAGCTATTTATGTATTCTGGTAACTAACAATTGGACACGTGGATAGTTTACAAATATTTTCTACCATGCGATGGGGTTATCTCTTCACTTTATTGACTGTATCTATTGCTGTGGAGAAGCTTTTTAATTTGATGATATGCCATTTGTCTATTTTTGCTTTGCAAACTATTTGTGGGGCATTACTCAAAATCTTTACTTAGTGCAATGTCCTGGAGAGTTTCTCAAATGTTTTCTTGTAGTCGTTTCATAGATTGAGGTCTGAAATTTAAGTGTTTAATCCATTTTGATTTTTTTTTATATGGAAAGAGATAGAGGTCTAGTTTCATTCTTCTGCATATGGATATCCAGATTTCCCAGCACCATTTATTGATGAGACATTTATTTTTCCATTGTATGTTCTTGGTGTCTTTGTTTAAAATGAGTTTGTTTTGGGTTCTCTATTCTGTTCTATTTGTCTGTGTGTCTGTCTTTGTTTATTCGTTTGTCTGTTTTTGGAGACACAGTTTTGCTCTGTTACCCAGCCTACAATGCAATGGCAAAATCTCAACTAGCTGCAAACTCTGCATCCAAAGTTCAAGCAATTCTTGTGCCTCAGCCTTACAAGTAGCTGGGGTTACAGGCATGTGCCACCAAACCTGGCTAATTTTTGTATTTTAGTAGAGATGCGGTTTCGCCACGTCGGCCAGACTGGTCTCGAACTGTTGGCCTCAAGTGATCCACCAGCCTTGGGCTCCCAAATTCTTGGGATAACAGTAGGCATGAGCCACTGCACTGGGTCTATGTGTCTGTCTTCATGCCAATATTAATGCTGTTTTGGTCACCATAACTCTGTAATATTATTTGATGTCAGGTAATAGGAGTCCTCTAGTTTTGTTCTGTCTGCTCAGAATAGCTTTGGCTATTCTGAGTCTTTTGTGGTTCCATATAAATTTTAGGATTATTTTTTCTGTTTCTGTGAAGAATGTCATTGGTATTTTGAAAGGGATTGCATTGAATCTGTAGATTGCTTTCGGTAATATGGACTTTTTAACAATATTGATTCTTGAAATTCATGAACATAGAATATCTTTCCATTTTTGTGTGTTACTTTTTTATTTCTTTTTCAGATTAATCACTTTTGGCATATAAAAATACTACTAATATCTGTATATTGATGTTGTATCCCATGATTTACTGAATTTATTAGTTCTCATCATTTTTTATTTGCTGCAGTCTTTATTTTTTCCAAATAGAAGATTATATATGCATATAAGGATAATTTGACTCCTTCCTTTCCAATTTGGATGCTCATTATTTCTTTATCTTGTCTGATTGCTCCAGCTAGAACTTCCAGTACTATGCTGAGTAACAGCAGTGAAACTGGGCATCTTTGTCATGTTCTCAATCTTAGAGAAAACGTTTTCAGTTTTTCCCCATTCAGTATGATACTAGCTGTGGGTCTGTCATATATGGCTTTTATTATGTTGAGATATGTCCTTTCTATACTGTTTTTTAGGGTTTTTATTATGAAGGGATGTTGAATTATATCAAATGCTTCTCCAGCATTAGTTGAAATTATCATATTGTTTTTGTTTTCATTCTCTTGATACATCAAATTGATTGATTTGCATTTATTGGATCATCCTTGCACCTCTGAGATAAATCCCACTTGGCCATGATAAATCATCTTTTTGATGTGTTGTTGAGTTCAGTTTGCTAGTGTTTTGTGAAGCATTTGTGAATCAAGGTTCATCAGGGATATTGGCCTGTGGTTTTTTTTTTTTTTTTAATGTGTCTGTCTGGTTTTGGTATCAAAGTAACTCTGGGCTCATAAAATGAGTTTGAAAATATTCCCTCTTCTTCTGTTACTCTAGTTTGAGTAGGATTGGTATTCTTTAAATGTTAGGTAAAATTCAGCAATGAAGTCGTTATATCTCAGGCTTGTCTTTCCTGGGAGATGTTTTATTATCGTTTTGATCTCATCACTTATTATTGGTCTGTTCAAATTGTAAATTTCTTCACGGTTCAATGTTGGTAGACTGTATGTGTCTAAAAATTTATCCATTCCTTCTAGATATTACAATTTATGGGTATATAGTTGCTCAAAGTGGCCTCTAATAATCCTTTAAATTTCTGTACTATTGGTTGTAATGTCTCCTTTTTCATCTCTAATTTTATTTATTTGGGTCTTCTCTCTTTATCTTAGTCTGGCTAAAGGTTTGTCAATTTTGTTTAACTTTTCAGAAAACCAACTTTGATTCATTTTATTAATCTTTTGTATTGTTTTCTTCATTTTAATTTCATTTATTTATGTTCTGATCTTTACTGTTTCTTTTCTACTACTAATGTTGGGTTTGGTCAGCTATGGCTTTTCTATCTTTTTAAGATGCATAATTAGGATGTTTACAGTTTTTCTGCTTTTTTATGTAGGCCCTTACAGCTATAAACTTTCCTCTTAGTATTGCTTTTACTGCATACCATAGGTTTTAGCATGCTGTGTTTCAATTATTGTTTGTAAAAACGTTTCAATTTCCTCCTTAATTTCTTCACTGACCCATAGGTCATTCAGGAGCATAATGTTTAATTTTCACATATTTGTATAGTTTCTAAAATTCCTCGTTATCATTTTATTATTTTTATTATTTATTACTTTTTATTTCATTTGGTCAGAGAAGGTACTTGATTTTTTTTTAATTTTTAAAGACTTGGTTTTTTTGGCCTAATATCTATCATTGAAAATGCTCCATGTGCCAAGGAGGAGAATGTGCATTCTGCAGCTGTTAGATGATATTTTCTGTAAATATTTATTAGGTCCATTTGGTCTGCAGTGTGGATTAAGTGCAAATTTCTTTGTTGATTTTCTGTCTTGATGATCTGTGCAATGTGAAAGTTGAGTGTTGAAGTCTTTAGCTATTATTGTGTTAAGGTTGATCACTCTCTTTAGCTCTGACAATATTTGCTTCATATATCTAGGTGTTCCTCTGTTGGGTGCATACACATTTACAATTATTGTATCCTCTTGGTAATTTTATCCTGTTATCATTATATAATGGCCATCTTTTTTTTTTTTTACAGTTTTTGTCTTAAAATCTATTTTGTCTGATATCAGTATAGTGACTCGCTCTTTTGTGGTTCCCATTGGCATGGAATATATTTTTCCATCTCTTTATTTTCAGTCTACTTGTGTCTTTACAGGTGAAGTGCATTTCTTCTAGACTATAGATCATTGGGTCTTGTTTTCTTTCTTCTTTTCTTTTCTTTTTTTTTTTTTTTTTTTAAGACAGAGTCTCCCTCTGTCACCCTGGGTGGAGTGCAGAGCATGATCTCAGCTCACTGCAACCTCTGCCTCCTGAGCTCTAAGCAATTCTCCTGCCTCAGCCTCCAGAGTAGCTGGGACTACAGGCACTCACCACCACACCTGGCTAATTTTGTATTTTTAGTAGAGATGGGTTTCATCATGTTGGCCAGGGTGGTCTCAAACTCCTGACCTCAGGTGATCCACATGCCTCGGCCTCCCAAAGTGCAGGGACTACATGCGTGAGCCACCACACCTGGGCTTGTTTTCTTATCCATTCAGTGAGTCTATGTCTTTTAACTGAAGAGTTTAGTTCATTTACATTTAATGTTATTCTTGATAAGTAAAGTCTTACTCCTGTAAGACTTTTTTTGTTTTGTTTTGTTGTTGGTTTTCTGGGTGTTTTGTGTGTGTGTTCTCTTCCTTCTGACTTTTCTTCCTGTTTTCCTTTTAGTAAAAGTGATTTTCTCCAGCAGACTATTTTAATTTCTTGTTTATTATTTTTTATCTGTTGTGTGTTATTTGATTTGCAGTTACCATGGAGCTTGCAAATAAAATTGTATAACTTATTTTAAACTGATAACAGCTTAACACTGATTGCATAAATCAACAAATGAAATAACAAACAAGCAAAATACTAATAAAAATTCTATAACTTTAACTTCATCCTTCTACTTTTTTGTGATGCATATTTATGATGGGTTTTATTACATAATTTCTATATTTTTATTAAAAATTTAATTTCCATGATGAGCTTTTTTTTAATTAAGATTTTTTTTATTTCAATAGCTCTTGGGGTATGAGTGGCTTTTGTTACATGGATGAAATTTTTAGTGGTGAATTCTGAGATTGTAGTTCACCCCTCACCCAGGTAGGGTAGACTGTAGCTAATGTGAAGTTTTTTATCCTTATCCCCCCTCTTAGTCTCTAAAATCCATCATATCACTCTGTATGCCTCTGCATAATCATAGCTTAGTTCCCACTTATAAGTGAGAAAATACAGTATTTTGGTTTCTACTCCTGTGTTACTTCATTTAGAATAATGGCCTCCAGCTCCATCGAAGTTGCTGCAAAAGACATTATTTCATTTCTTTTAATGGCTGAGTAGTAGTCCATGTGTGTATATAACACATTTTTTACCCACTCATTAGTCAATGGGCACTGAACTTGGTTCCACATCTTTGTAATTGTGAATTGTGCTGCATTTGCAAATGTCTTTTTTATATAATGACTTCTTTTCCTTTGAGTAGATACTCAGTAGTGGGATTGCTGGATTGAATGGTAGATCTACTTATAGCTCTTTAAGGAATCTCCATGCTGTTTTCCATAAAGGTTATACTAATTTACACTCCCACCAGCAGTTTGTAAGTATTCGCTTTTTCCTGCATCCGTGGCAACATCCATTGTTTTTTGACTGTTTAATAATTGTGCTACCTGCAGGAGTAAGGTGGTATCTCACTGTTGCTTTAATTTGCATTTCCCTAATGATTAGTGATGTTGAGCTTTTTTTTCATATGTTTGTTGGTCATTTGTGTATCTTCTTTTGAGAAATGTCTATTCATTTCCTATGCTCTCTTTTTAAAGGAATTATTTGATTTTTTTTTCTTGGTGTTTGAGTTCCTTACAGATTCTGGATACTAGTTCTTTGTCGGATGCATAGATTGCAAATATTGTCTCATATTCTGTGGGTTGTCTGTTTACTATGGTGAGTATTTCTTCTGCTGTGCAGAAGCTTTTTCATTTAATTAGGTCTCATTTATTTCTTTTTGTTTTTGTTGCATTTACTTTGAGGGGTTTAGTCATGAATTCTTTACCTAGGCTGACGTCTAAAATAGTTTTTCCAACATTGTCTTCTAGAAATTTTATGGTTTCAGACCTTATATTTAAGTCTTTGATCCATCTTAAATTTTTTTATATAGTGAGAAATAAGGATACAGTTTTATTCTTCTATATGTGGCTTGCCACTTATCCCAGCACCATTTATTAAATAGAGTGTCCCTTCTCCAATTTCTGTTTTCGTATGCTTTGTCAAAGATCAATTGGTTGTATGTATTTGGCTTTATTTCTCCATTGTCTATTCTGTTCCATTGGTCTATGAGTCCATTTTTATGCCAGTACCATTCTGTTGTGGTAACTATAGCCTTGTAATATAACTTGAAGTCAGGTAATGTGATGCCTCTAGATTTGCACTTATTGCTTTTGATTGTTTTGGTTGTTCCAGCTCTTTTTTTGTTTCATATAAATTTTAGGATTTTCTAATTCTGTGGCTACTAATGTTGGTATTTTGATGGGAATTGCATTAAATCTGTAAATTGCTTTGGGTAGTATGGTCATTTTCACAATACTGTTTCTTCCAATCCATGATCAAGGAATGCCATTTCATCTGTTTGTGCCATCTGTGATTTCTTTATTTTTTTTTTTTTAGCTCTCTTCTTAGAGATCTTTCACCTGTTTGGCAATTTCTAGGTATTTTATATTCCTTACAGTTGTAGTAAAATTTATTGAGTTCTTGATTTTCTTCTCAGCTTGGTTGCTGTTGATAGATAGCAGTGTTACTAATTTGTGTACATTGATTGTGTAACCTGAGACTCTATTAAATTTGTTTTTCAAATCTAAGAATCTTTTGGAGGAGTCTTTAGAATTTTCTAGATGTACTACACTCATATCATCTACAAATGGCAGTAGTTTGACTTTCTCTTTTTCAATTTGGATGCCCTATATTTTTTTCTGCTTAATTGCTCTTTTTAGTACTTCCAGAATGATGTTGAATAGAAATGGTAAAAGTGGGTATTTTTGTCTTTTCTGGTTCTCAGAGAAAATGCTTTCAATTTTTCCCATTCAGTATGATGTTGACTGTGGGTTTGTCATATACGGAGTTTATTATTTTAAGATAGGTTCCTTCTATGTCTAGTTTGTTGAGAGTTTTTTTCATAAAGGATAGCTAAAATTTGTCAATCACTTCTTCTGCACCTACTGAGATGATCATATGGTTTTTGTTTTTAATTCTGATGACGTGATGTATCACATTTTTTAACTTGCATATATTAAACCATCTCTGCATCCCTTGGACAAAACCCACTAGATGATTTTGAATTATCTTTTTGATGTGCTGCTGGATTCAGTTAGCTAATATTTTGTTGAGGTTGTTTGCCTCTATGTTCATCACAGAAATTGGTCTGTAGTTTTGTTTACTTTTTGTGTCCTTCCTGGTTTTAGTATCAGAGTGACATTAGCTTCATAAAATGGTTTAGGGATGATGTCTTCTTTCTCAATCTTTTGGAATAGTTTCAGTAGGATTGCTACCAATTCTTTAAATGTCTGGTAGAATTCACCTGTGAATTTATCTGGTCCTGGGCTTTTATTAATCGGCAATTTTTAAATTACTGACTCAAGCTTGCTGCCTCTTATTGATCTGTTCAAAGTTTCTATTTATTCCTGATTTAGTCTGAGAGGGTTGTATATTTCCAGGAATTTGTCCATTTCCTCTAGGTTTTCTAGTTTGTATGAAAAAAGGTGTTCCATAGTGGTCTCAAACGATCTTTTGTATTTCTGTGGTGTTGATTGTAATGTCTCCAGTTTCATTTCCAATTGAGTTTATTTCATTGTTAATTTAGCTAATTGTCTATCACATTTGTTTATTTTTTCAAAAAAACAGTTTTTTCTTTCATGGCTCTTTTGGGGTTTTTTTTATTGTTGTTGTTTGAATTTCATTTAGTTCTGCTGTGATCTTTGTTATTTCTTTTCTTCTTCTAGCTTTTGTTTTAATTTGTTTTTGTTTCTCCAGTTCCTTGAGGATGACATTAGGTTGTCAATTTGTGTTCTTTCAGACTTTTTGATGTAGGCATTTAGCACTATAAACTTTCCTCTTGGCAGTGCTTTTGCTGTATCCCAAAGGTTTTGATACCTATGATGGTGGACAAGGTGGGAAAGACTTCCTCTTCTTAAGACCCTTCACATGCACCAGGGCTTTCTAACTGTTGGGGTAGAGCTGAAGACTTTTCCTGCTCAACCCAACACTTTGACTGTGCCACTGCTGAAAAAAGCTTTCCACCAGCAAAAAGACCTAGTGCTCAAGGCCTGCCACCCAGATTCTTTTGTCCCACATGGTGTTCCCTTCATGTGGTGCACTTCTCCCTCCTCTAGAGTACTGTGAGTGCTGTTGCTCCTCTGGGTCTAGCTACCCAGTGAAGCTGCAACACTCCAGGCTGGTGCTGGGGAATGTTTGCAAGGGGTCCAGTGATGTGACCTGTCCGAGGCAATATCTTTTGTGTATGTGGGGTTTCTGGTGTTTTGAAATAGTTCTACAATGAACACTTGTTAGTTTGGTCATCAGAAATAAATTCTTTCAGTGTAGTGCAAGTAAGTTCTATGTTTTCAGGCATTTCCTCAGCCTCTGTCCACAGGCTAATCTAAAAACGTGAAGGATGTTTGTATTGGCAGATTGAGATGTGAATTCTGCATACAAAGGTAGGAAAAGGTAGAAATCATGTTAATCCAAATGCCTTTGTGGAAAAGTAATAAGCTGTGGCATGAGACATTCCTTCAAAGTTAATTAGGTAATTATTAGCCTAAAGAAGCAAAAAGTCAAAGTTGCATAGTTTTAGCGATAAAGCTTAAAAAATTCATTAACAGAAAATGAACACAGGAAGTTCCAGAACTAACCATGAATCCCTGGTTCTTATAACTAAAAACGTCATCTTCTGATCATTTTAACTAACGTCCCTCCATCCAAAATTATGAGGAAGAAAATTTTGCTCTGCTCCCCAACACAGGTAAATAACATAATGTCAGAGTGAAGAGGTTAAAAATTAACATTTTCTGGTTGCATTTAGTGAAAATGTTTAATTTTCAAAATCAGTGAAACAAAGGTAGAATGCATAAGAATTTGAGACTGATTGGAAAGGAGAGTTCTGCCAAAGTCAACATTGAAACCTCTGGTTGACTGAAGAATGGTAGTGCTGATAACAAAAATTCATAATAGCATTTGAGAGACAGAGAGAGAGAGAGAAGTGCCACAAGGCAGAGACCGTTTCAAGAGAAGAAACGCTGACTTTCGTTTGGTTTGTGTTAAGAATGCCCACATAGAAATACACAAAAGGTAGCCACCTTTTGTGGCTCACCCCTATAATCCCAGTGAGGCATGAGAATAGGGTTTGGAGACAGGGAACATAAGGACTTCCTAGAACTAAATCACATGGAAACATTACAGCTATGACAGGAAATATCCTCTCAATTTACGTAGGGAATAGGCTGAATACATGACTTTGTAACTTTACTTCATCCTCTTCATTTACATAGGGTGTACACCAAGTAACCAATGGAAACTTCTAGAGGGTATTTAAACCCCCAAAAAAATCTGTAACAGGGCCCTTGAGCCCCTATTCTCAGGCCTGCTCCCTCACTGTGGAGTGTACTTTCATTTTCAATAAATCTCTGCTTTTGTTGCTTCATTCTTTCCTTGCTTTGTTTGTGCATTTTGTCCAATTCTTTGTTCAAGACACCAAGAACCTGGACACCCTCCACTGGTAACACCAGCACTTTGGGAGACCGAGGCAGGCAGATCACTTGAAGCCAGAAGTTTAAGAACAGCCTGGTCAACATAGCAAAACCCTGTTTCTACCAAAAATACAAAAAATTAGTCAGGTGTGATGGCATACACCTGTAGTTCCAGCTACTTGGGAGGCTGAGGAAGGAGAATCACTTGAATCAGGGAGGCAGAGGTTGTAGTGAGTCGAGATCACACCACTTCACTCCAGCCTGGGTGACAGAGCTAGACTCTTTCTCAAAAAAGAAAGAAATATAGAATAGGCAGCTGAAAATTAGAATTTACAGGAGCTATTCAAGCAGGTAACAACAAGTTGGATATCATCCACAGCAACCTGATCACTGAAGCAATGCCTTAAACTTCTGCAGATTCATGAAAACTAATATATCACAGATAGGGAGGGAGTAGCAGCAGAATTCAGAGAGCTTGTTGAAACAGAAGCAGGAGGAAAGAATTTTAGGGAATAAAATTTGAAAGAGGAAAAAAGTAAACACAAAATGAGAAAAAATATTTTGGAAAAACAGTAAGTACCCACGTAAGAGATATAGCACAAGTTAGTAGAAGAGCTGATCAAGATAGCTTTATTAGTCCCTGAAAAGCATCTGAAACCACAAAGGAAAGGAGCAGGGAAATATATTTTTTAAATTGTGATATTATCCAAGACTGGATCTTGAGTGAAGAGCAGTAAAATATTAAGGAGGTTGCTTTATGTTTTAGAAAATACGTAGACTTTGGAAGCAAATATACCTGTGTTTGAATATTGGCCTGGAAGACTTTGAATCTTGAAACTCTTTGAGCTTCATGGTTCTTTCTGTGTAAATTAGAGAGGACTATACTTAGGTCACACAATTATTTTGAAAAGTTCAATGAATACAAACACATAAAATTCAAAGCATGCCGCAGAACACATAGTTGTCATTCAATAAATGTTACCTCCCTTCAAGGATATAGGTGCTATTATTAACCATAAATTACAGATAAATAAACTATTTATAAGATACAGTGCTTGTTCATTCAACTGATACTTACTGAGCCTCTACTATGTGGCAAGGTATGGTTGAATTGCAAGGCAAATGATCCTACACAATCTTCTAGCAAAGAAAGGCAAATAAACAAAAAAGTAAATACAGATATCATATAAAGATGAGTGCAATTCAGAAAAAAAAAAGCGGCATGGTTTTATAAAGGTATCTGGGTGGCTAGCTTAGGTTAGATTGTCAAAATGCTTCATCAAAGAGGTAGGAAGAAGGAATCAGGCAGCCATGTGAAGATTAAGATGAGGGCTATTCCAGGAAAGGTCAACAGCCAGAGTAAAGGACTTAGGAAGAGTATGACGCAAGTGACACGTCCAAGGAACCCAGGGAATGTTTAGTCCAGCTAAGGGTTTTCAGTGGATGAGGGGAAGAGTGGTACCAGGGAAGTCAGAGTGGCCAGATCACATAGGGCTTGGTAAGCCAGACAAAGTAGCATGGGTATTAGTCCAAATGAAATTGGGCAGCACTGGAGTGCTGTAAGCAGGCCACTAAAATAATCTGATTTGTATTTTTCAAAGATCCCTCTGACTACTGGGTGAAGAAAAGACTGCTAAGGACTAAAAGCCAAAGGAGGAGACATATCAGGAGGTCATTGTGTTCATGTTTAGAGGAGAAACAAGGAATACTTAAGCAAAAGAAGTAGAGCTGCAGAGGATTAGGGGAAGATACATCTTTGGGGTATGCTTAACAGAACCTGCCACCAGGTTAGATGTGTGGGAAAGATAAGTATCAAGGGTAACACTTGGATTATTGTTGGGTACAAGTGACTGCAGGGGTACCAATTAACAAGATCAGAAAGCAGAACGTTGGGGGGCAAACAGGAGAGGACAAATGGATGGAGAGAAGATGCTAGATACGCAATTGGCTGAATATACCTTGAAAAGTTTTGAGGAGATTCAGAAACAGCAATTTAGAACAAATTTCAAACCACAGGATGGAATGAGAACTCTGAGGGAGAGTGTACAAAACTGGGAGAGAAGAAATCCCAGCATTCCCCCTGGGGCATGTCAACCTTTCCAGATCACACAAAAAAGGAATAGGAAACTGTGAAAGAGGAGAAGAATAGATAAGTAAAGCAGAAGGAAATTCAGGAAAGTGTAGAATCAGGCAAGCCAGGAGAGGAAGATGTTTCAGCAAAGGGGCCATTCTGTTCAGTGCTGAGATAATAAAGTACCTATAATAATTTAAAAGGTGAATCCATTGAATTTGAAAGCACAGAAGTTATGGATGACCTTGATAAGAAAAATCTTTGTGAAAGGATGAGAACTGGATGCCAAATAAGATTTTGTATCATTTTCCTACACAGCAACACAGCCTAGGCATGCCCGCCATATTAAATGTCAGCAAAGGAATGACTTAAAACACTGTATTTATTTTCTTTATACAATTATGTTTCAATGTTTTTCATGCATAATTTTGTTTAATCAAAAATATTTATATTCTACTTTAAATCTTTTTCTTTTCCTTATTTTTTCTACCTTTCATTCAATATCAGCTCTCCTCTGCCACAAGGTAGTCCACATTGCAATGCAGTAGTGATCTTCAATATTTTTCCTGTGCCTAGTCTTATTTATGTACATACATGCATATCTGTATACAGATATATAGGGCTTGGATTTTTGTCCATATATTGTTTTACCTAAATTGAATCATACCATAAATACTTTCTGAATCTTGCTTTCCACTCACCTATATCTCACAGAAACCCTGAGTCAACTGGTATAGCTTAAATCCACTCTTCTTTAGCGGTTGGGTTATATTCTAGATGTGAGTTTGCTATAATTAAACATTCCTCTATAGACTAGCATTTACTTTGTTTTCAATCAAACACATGATGATTAATGGTGCCAAAATACATCAAAACTTTATTAGTATTATAATTCCCTTTATTTGAATGTTTACGTCTTTAGCACATTTTTATTTTTATTTTAAAAAATGCCTGTGAACATTTACACATAAATCTTTCACATATCTCTAATTCTTTTCTTAGGATAGATGCTTAGATATAAAGGTACATGGCTTGGGTATAAAAAACGTTTTAAGAAATCTTGACAATGGTGCTAAATATCTTTCTAGAAAAGTAGAAATTTGTATTCTTACAGAAGATGAGAGTGTTAAGACCACTGTTCCATGCCATCAGAACTCATCTGAGCATTATCTGAAGCAACTATGCCATCACTCAGGGAAGATGCCTCATAACCCTAACAGAGGCCTGACTTAAGTGCCAAGGCTGATGTAAACAAAGCAGTCAGGAACACACTGGCTAGGATTCTCCTGACCTCTTCTTTTGTTGCCATAGTTACCTTTATCAATAAATGTCCAAAGATGTAACCAAGGCATTGTTGTCATTGTTCACTGGATGGCAACAAACTGTTATTGAATAAATTAGTGTCCCAATTAAGAGTCTTTCCTATTTTTCAGCACCTTTCCAATCTGTAACAGGTATTTCCTTTCAAAACACTGACAGAGTGAAATAATGTGAACTTTGGTTAGAAATGAGAATTCTTGGTGTCAATTTAAAATCTTGACACCCAGGAGAATGAAAATTGTGATTTCTACTAATTATCCCATGAGGTTTTGCTAAAAAAGCATCTGTTTTCTAGCCCTGCACCTTGTATCCTAACCAAAATATAATTGTCCATGATTAAAGCACGGTTGTCTGCCTTCCTGAATCTTGGGCATCGGAAGTCAGCTTTCTGCTGCTAAATCTCCTTTTGGGACAGCTCTCTAGAAGAACTCTGTAGAAAAGTTTGTGTTGCAGAGTTTTGCATGGAGTTAACTGGCAGATATTAAGAACACAGGATAAACTCGGTTGAGTCAGGCACTTTTGACTTTCTGATAACTTTTCAGTCCTTCCCCTGAAAATTAGGAGATCTGGAAGGTTTTCTTTCATATGGAAAATACTAAAATGCTTAAAAGAAACAGAACACATTTGCATATGTAACACAATTCCTTATTTGAATCAGATTTATTTAATAATCACAATCTAATTTTAGATAGTTTCTGTTTTCCAGAAAATGCAAGTTAGAGATCATTAGAGCAATTAGTACAAGATAAACTTTAGAAGATTGCATTTGACCAGACCAGATGTAAAATCATTAGGGAATAAACATTACCATGCTTCATAGAAGCCCACTATTCAGACATTAGATGAGTTTTAGATCCGATGACATAATAACAGGCCTCATTTAAAAAGACTAATAACTTAGTGAAAACCATGTGTATTTCTACAACACTATTTGCATTTTACTAATTTAATCACACGCATTCACTGAGGGTACTGACATTTTAGCCAGTGTGAGCAAGAGAAGCAGATGACTCATGTATGCTCTAAATGCACCACATCAAGATGACTAGTTGAGTTGTATTCAGAAGGGCTGAAATAATGTGTTATTATCCAAAACACCATAGTCATATAAAAACAGGCAGTATAGCAGATACCTGAAAAAATGTTTTTTTGGATGAATAAGGGAAAAATGTTAATATTTTACAGTTTATAAGTTGCTTTCATTCCCATTTTTTGAGTACCTGTCATTACTAGGCAATGAACTAGTTTTTGAGATGTAAGATAGATAAGACAGAATATCTCTTTTTAGAAGCTAGCTTAATTCTAAACCCTGTAATCCAGGAATCGTAAGTATTATTAAGCCATTTGTACAAGGGCTGAAAAGCAGTTAAATATGATCAAATGAATTGTCCAAGTCACAGAGTGCTAAGTGGGAACATTAGGACCAATATTCAGGCTTTGCAACTCAGTCCAGTGTGCTTTATACTATCTTTTTCTAACCATCTTCCAAATTACTGTTTCTTTTTATGACGTCAACTCCAGCTGACTTAATTGCAACCCTGGAAACAACTTTTACAAGTGCTCTTTTCATACTCTTTGGTGATTTCTTCATCCATATATTTGTGTATATGTGTGTGTATGTAACTATGTGCGTTTGTGTGTGGGTGTGTCAGTGCGTGTGCTGTGTGTAGGTACATAGCTAAGAATCTGTTTCTACATAATGCTAATACAATCATTTGGGAAGATAAAAAATCCTACCACCTGTGTGTTTGGTCTATTTGAGGACAAATAACAAGACTGACTATATTTTGTACTAATTTGCAAATTATTTAGCAAATCTTTAAGTGTTCTAACTGCAGTTTGAAGACATTATATCATAACAATTAAGAGGATGATATTTAAAACAAGAACAGACTTGGGTTGGAATCCTACTTATCTCTCCCACTAGTTACTTATTCTTTTTCATTTTTTTCTCCTGTAAAATGGAGATAATGAGAACAACCTCACAAAATTGTTATAAGAACTAGATGGGCTAATACACAGAGCCTGGTTTATAACCAGCACTCAATAAACAGTAGATTTCATAATTAAAAAGGTGAGATGATCTTTGAATGTAATCACCCTAAAATCAGTATGGCACTTTATAATCTGACTACATTTTTCCCCCAACTCACCTTATTCACTATTTCTAGTGAAATATTTTTTAGCTGTTTCAGAAATTAAATCTGTCCAAATTATAAAAATGACAATATCATCAATGATCATATTTAAAAATAAGACATTGAAAGATCCAAATGCATTCAATGCCTCAGTTATTTACACTTTGGTATACTGAGATACTGTGAGGAATAATTTTTTTTAACACTACAGACACATTTACTTTGTATCTCCCATTGCTTTTGGCAGAGCTATTAGTTGCTCAATAAACATATAGTAAACAAGATTATATGGGGTGGTTTATTTTAAGTGCATTGTGAACATGCCAGATGGCACATTTTAAAAAGCAAACTATCCCTATGATCCAATTAGCACTAAACAATTAAGATGACTTCCACCATAAAACTCAAATTTGTCCTTTTGTAATGCTGCGTACCATTCAAAATAAGTAGAAAAAGGTTATTATCATGTTCAAAATATGTATAAAAATAACTGCATGAAATTTTCAGTTTTGCGGTATGAATAAATTCTGGAGATCTAATGTACAGCATGGTTACCATAGCTATTAATACTGTATTACATATTTGAAATTTGCTAAGAGATTAGATCTTAAATGTTCTCACCAAAAAAGAAGTAACTATATAAGGTGATAGATATGTTAGTAAGCTTGATTGTGGCGATTATTTCACAATGTATATAAACAAAATATTTCACCTTAAATATATACAATTTTTATGTGTTAATTATCCCACAATAAAGCTGGAAGAAATTCTAACACAAACAAACAAAAAAAATAACTGTACATTGATTGAGAGTTTAGATCATTCTGGAAAATCAACACAGGTTTACAAACCCAGAGCAAAAGAGAAACTCAACACTAACAAAAAAGAAAGTTGATATTCCACAGGCAGTAATTCTTACTTAAAATGTGAAATAAAACTATTACTTTTTCAAGAGGATCAAGCCCACTTGCACTGAAGCTGTGATCCCACGTCATACGAAGAGGCATAGAAAGGACCAGCAAAAACCATGGAAGGTGGAAAATGATATTGGATTATTTTCTATTAAGTAACTTACATCATTGTCTATCTTGTAGATAGTCACAAACGAGATGTAAAATGAAGAAAAAAATTGACATTTTTATTTTGAGGGCATTGTCAAAGAATAAGATGCTATTCCCTGAAATTGAATGATTTTCTAACCTGACGCTTACCATTCCAAGGCCAAGTGTTATTACTTCCTAGCTTTTCTGATGGAAGTGTTTAATTCAACGTTTCTTGGACAGTGTTTAGTTAACATGAGTTATCCTTTTATTGATGATTTGACAATGTTGTTTTGAATATCAACTTATGGTTTTTCTTTATATTAAATCAGCCCTTCTCCTCTTTTGTATTCAGCTCTTTCTTCTGGTTTTTCCTTATGGAAATTATGTCTTTGGAAACCCTTTTATATTTTTACTTTTCTGTTTCTTATCTGCTATTGATCCAAAAAATAAAACTTAGACTCTTATAATTGTGAGTTAGGTAAAAGTAGATATACATTAAAAGCATGTTTCAATAATTTTTTCATAAAATAAAACAAAGAGTTTAATCACTTGAGAAATTGTGCCATTTTTTTAGATGCGGAAGACTAAAGACAAGCAAATTTGGAGAGGAAAACAACTAATTATTATTTGTTACTGGATACTTTTGTCCATTCAATATCCAAGTGGAGAAACTGACTAGTATGCTGAGTAAATCTATCTTGGATTTCACCATTGAGATGTATGCTGGAGATGTAGTTGGGGAAGTTACCAGATATTGATGGTCTATAAAGCAATGGGACTAGGTGAGATTATTAGGGAGTGATGGTAGATATGGAGAAAAAAGGTAGATCACTGAGGCTTGGACTACTCCAACATTCAGCAATCAGGAAGAGGAATGGAATTCACAAATAAAACTGAAAGAAGACCCTTGAGATAGGAGAACAACCAAGGGGATGGGCTTTAAAAGCTAAGTGAAGGAAATGTTTCAAAAGAAGTGAGTGTTTGATCAACTGTGGAGTAAGATCAAGATTGAAAATTGACTATTGGATTTGACAACATGGAGGTCATCAGGCCTTACTCACGACAATTTGGGTAGAAGTTTGGAGAAAAAAAAACAACCAAACTAATGTAGGCTTGAGAGAAAGGGAGAAAAAGAAACAGAGTTGGTGAGAAAATATAACCACTGTCAAGACTTTTTTTCAAAAAAAAAAAAGGTGAGAAATGTGCCCAACAACTGGACAGAAAAGTAGAACCAAGGAAGGACTTTTTTTAAAAACATGGAAGGTTCCAGAATGTTTGTATATAGAAGAAAATGCCCAGAAGAGAGGAAATATTGATGATACAGGAAAAAGAAAATGTTATTTTATACGAGGAGTGAAGAAATTAAGATGTCAAGGATGACGTCTAAGTTTCTGGCTTGTGTACCTTCATGAATAGTGAAAATCTTTACCAAACCAGAAAATAGTAGAAAATTATGTTTATAAGAAAGATCATTAGTTCATGTTGTAACATATGTTAAGTTGCCAGAGTTTTGAGTTATCTAAAAGACACAAATAGGCAGTATGGATCCTAGAAGAGAAATTAGATCTAAAGAAGTAAACTTTAAGACAACAGGACGTGGTAATAACTTAAGCCAAGGGTGAAGGCAAGATCTCCAAGGTCCTCTTAATTTTTTGTGGTTAAAGGATCTCCTATAGCCACGAACTTATCACCCTAATTTGTGAAATAAAGAAACCATATTTTAAGGATCTGTTTTATATGTTCTGTACAGGATGTTACCATGTGTGATGAATGTTTTAAATACTGTGAGTTTGTAAAGTTAATGTTATGTTATAGATGAAGAAACAGAAGTTTAGAGAAACTTTGCCCATGCAAAGTTCAAAATGGTAGAGATGGAGTTGAATCTAGCTTATCACAACCCAATGCCTGTTCTGTCTTTCAGCTACACCAGTTGGGACTTTTTATGATCCCCTCTGACCATTATAGTTACTTCTTAATAGGTTTTCTGATTTTCTAGGACCTTATCCTCCATTCCTAAGCTTTTTCGTGGATAAGAATCACTTCCAGAGTATTGCCCTCCCCAGATAAACCAATAGTATACACAATCTGCACATTTAGTAAGCATCCTCAAGTGATTCTGATGCAAGCAGGCTGTGAATCTACAATGTAAAAGGTTAACAATGTAAACAATTTACATGTAACAATGTAAAAGGTAACAATGTAATAGGATAAGAATGTAAAAGGTTTGCTCTACTATAGTCTATGTGTGGTGTCACATTAATCCCCTAAAAGGAAAACTAACTCATGCTGCTTGCTTGATTAATAATTGATAAGTACTTAGAGTACTTAGAGTCTCCTATGACATGTCCTAGACCTAGGACATGTCAAGCCAGACTCTCTAAACCAATCTTACTAATTTTGTCTGTATTCCTAAATAATAGGAATTCCTAAATAATATTCCTGTATTCCTAAATAATACCTTTTCCATCCACATAAATTTGAAGCTCCCCTTCCACACTCTTAGACGCCCTCTTCCAGATTCCTTACCTTCATATTACTAAATAAAATCCTAACTATTTTTAAAGGCACAATTTTAAAAATCCATGTTTACTCTAGTTAGAAATAGGGTTTCAAGGCCGGGCGCGGTGGCTCAGGCTTGTAATCCCAGCACTTTGGGAGGCCGAGGCGGGCGGATCACGAGGTCAGGAGATCGAGACCACGGTGAAACCCCGTCTCTACTAAAAATACAAAAAAAAAAAAAAATTAGCCGGGCGTGGTGGCGGGCGCTTGTAGTCCCAGCTACTCGGAGAGGCTGAGGCAGGAGAATGGCGTGAACCCGGGAGGCGGAGCTTGCAGTGAGCCGAGATTGCGCCACTGCACTCCTGCCTGCACGACAGAGCGAGACTCCGTCTCAAAAAAAAAAAAAAAAAAAAAAAAAAAAAAAAGTAGGTTTTCTCATTTATCTATTTGCATACCCTAGATATTATCTTATCTTGAGTTATCATATCTTGAGTTACATTTTATGTGAGTATACATTTCTTATCACCCAACAGGGTACTACCTTCATGTTTCTTTGCATTTTTCACAGCAGTTTCCATAGCATAAGTATACATCAGAGATGGGCCATAGGTGTTTGCTAATTTAATAAATAAGGTCACCCATTAAGCCATATAAAGGTCTTATTTCCACTAGGGAACTGAGGAGGCAAATTGAATATTGAAAAGGAGCTTTAAAAATGTCATCTACTTCACCATAAGTTTTCACACAGCACTCAACTGTATAGACACAAATGTATTGGGAAAAAAATGCCTGTCTTCTGTAAACTAAAATCCAAGTCATAACAAAATTTTCTTATACATTTTCTCCTAAGCTTGATTATTGCAAGTAAATGATTAACTCAAGTAAAATTATTAGAGATGGTATCTTCCAAACCTTTCTTATTACAATCCCATTCAAGACCAAGGGGTATAAACTGAATCAGAAAAAGATGTAGGTGTACAATAAATTATTGTTAATCATACTCACCCTATTCTGCTACCAAATACTAGATGTTATTCATTCTATTAATACATACCTATAGTTTTGTACCCATTAACCATCTTCACTTTATCACCCTCTCCCAGCTACCATTCCCAGGCTGTGGTAACCTTTATTCTGTTCTCTGTCTTCATGGGTTCAATTTATTTTTTAGCTCCAAGAAATGATAAATGCTTAAGGTCATGGATACTCAAGTTACCCTGTTCTGATCATTACACATTGTATGTCTGTATCAAAACATTACTTGTACTCCATAAATATATACAACTATTATGTACTGATAGCAATTAAAAATATATTTAAAAATTACAGGAAGAACAAACAGTACAGCAGTAGAACTATAACAGCCAGATGTATCAATGACAAAGAATAAAACATCTGAAAACAAACAAAATAGAAATGTGGGCACAGTGAAGACAAAAGCAATAACTGAAAGTAAGTGGTTACAAAAAACAGAAACACACAGCTGGCAAATTAGTTTTGCAGAAGAGTTTAAGTTTTCCTATTTCCTTGGCAACTGAAGAAGGTTGTGATGTTAACTGCTTAGACATCTGCATCCTCAGAACCATCTCCTCCTTTAGAAACGAGAATAAATACCAAAATAATACTATGGGCCAGAATATACTACTCCTTAACAAAACCAAATGAAAGTAATGAAATAAAGCTTTTAATATGTGAATTATCTTGGGTTTAATGCCGGAGAGGGATTAATTATTTTTTGTTTTCCTTGTTTTCTTTAGAGAAAAGTGAAAGTCCATGTAATGGCAGGAATTTCCTGAGGTTGTTACATTCTAAGTGTTTTGGGCCCTCCAGCTAACCATTACAAACTATCCCTACACTCTTAGGAGAACTCTATTATTATTCTTTTTAGGTTGAAGTTGGCACTTGATTACAGACACAGTTTGCTCATAGCCTGTAGAACATTGGCATGAATACCAAGAAACAGCCAAAGGCAAGCCAGATTTCAATCACAGAAGACTCCTATTTCCCACATTAGAATAAATTTAAACTGACAAAGGACAAAAGTCAACAATATAAAGTCAAAACTAAAAATCCGAAGGATTTGGTATACAATTCAACATTAATTCTAGAAATGTCAGTTCTTTTTTCTAGTTTGTGTGTGTGTGTGTGTGAATCTCTAGGAACAGATGGTTATGTCTTAGTAGTCACAGTACTCAGTCTGCCATCTTGCCAGTATGTACCTGATCTGATTTAAAAGTCCAGGGATGTTTTTTCCCCAAATATCAAGCTTTGTTGTGATAATATCAGAATTATTCATACTTGGTTACGTACGTAGGTACAGGTACAGGAAGCCACATATAAGAATCACCCAATTATTTAGTGAATTTCATTTTTTTTTTGTTGTATGTGATAAAAGACAAAACTTATGTGAAAGAAAAGATAAAGATTAATAGAATAAATTATATTTAAGGGCATAATGCTATAGCTGTTTTTTAAAGAGCAGCTCAATCTCCTCTCCTCTCCTCTCCTTTTCTCCCTTTTATCACCTTGCCTCGCTTCTCCCATGCTTCTCCTCTCCTTTCCTGTCCTCTCAGAAATGCAGAAATGGAGTTGAGTGGTTATAATTGCAAGTGGTTCAGTGAAATATAGGCCCTTGGAAGCTCAAAGTTAACAAAAGGAAGTTAATAATTCTTGCAAAGTGTCTTGGGGTAAAAATGTATTTTCCTACTCACAGATATAAAAAGTAAATAACTAGTATGTGTTCATCTGTGAAATCTTTGGCATTTAAAAGAAATCCTCATTCTCTGGGTGGGCAGCCTTGGAGGAGATGAAAAAGTTTTGGCAAATTAGACACTCAGATTTCTACTCACACAGTATCTCAACCTGGCTTCCTCTTTTGCTTATTCCTAAATAAATTCCATACAGAAGGCTGTTTTTTAAAAATCATAATAAATAATTCAGGAATTACATGTGCCAAATAATCGATTGAAATAATTGAGGTCAACAGGCATGAGGTTTGCCCTCATTCCCTAAGGCTGCTGTGACAAATTACTATAAACTTGGTGGTTTAAAATGACAGAAATGTATTCATTCGCAGCTCTGGAGGCCAGAAGTCAAAATCAAGGCATCAGCAGGGCTGCATTCTCTCTGGAGACTCTAGGGAAGAATGCTCCCTTGTCTTCCCCAGCTTCTTGATTCCTTGGCTTGTGGCCACAACCTCTTTGCTCCATCTTCAAATTGCCTTTCTTGTGTGCCTCTCTACTCCTCAATGGGCGACTTGGGAGGCCACTTGTTATTGGGTTTAGGACAAACTGAGATAAGTCAAGAGGTTCTCCTCATCTCAAGATCCTTAACTTAATTGCATCTGCAAAGACTCCTTTTCCAAAAAAGGCAGCATTTATAGGTTCCAAGCATTGAAACATGAACAAAGCTTTTTGGAGACCATCATTAAACCCACTACAGAGTTTGCATTTCAATTCAAAAAATCATTTCTTTTTTTCTTTTTTTCTTTTTTGAGACACAGTTTCATTCTATTGCCCAGGCTGCAGTGCAGTGGGGCGATCTCAGCTCACTGCAACCGCCTCCTCCCCAGTTCAAGTGATTCTTGTGCCTCCTGAGTAGCTGGGATTACAGGCGCATACCACCATGCCTGGTTGATTGTTTTTGTATTATTAGTAGAGATGGGTTTCACCATGTTAGCCAGGCCAGTCTTGAACTCCAAACCTCTAGTGATCCACCTGCACCAGCCTCCCAAAGTGCTGGGATTACAGGCATGAGCCACCACGCCTGGCTTCAAAAGATCATTTCATAATAAAGGGTCTAAGCTTGGATATAAATTATCAGCTATTATGTAATACAGTCTTCAAATGAGATCATAAAGCTAATAATCCAATTATTATTTATTATTAGAACTATGCTGGAATTATACTATAACATTGCTGGAAGTACAAGCAGTGTTGTATAATACATGTTCCTAAAAGAACATATAAGAAGTGTTACTGAAATAACAAACATTTTCCTCTAAAGAATTGCTAGGCACGAATCCTGTAAACTCCAGCTAAATGAAGCTTAATAACAATAGTAAATTGAGTGTGCCATGCACCATACTGTTTCACACATTATCTGGTTTAATCCTCATGATGACTTACAAGATAGCATAACAGACTTCTCTGAATGCTGATTCTTCCTTGCCATAACATCTCTTCCTTTCCAAAAAAAAAAAAAAAAAAAAAACATTCCTTATTTTCTGGTGTCTGGTCATCTTACAAAAAGCTGGGGCTTCATTAAGTCAGTGATGATAATCCCAACCCCTTTGCTGGTGAGTGGATCAGGAATAGACATGGAACACAACTGTGGCCAATGACACTTGAAGAAAGCTACTGAGGGGGTTTCTAGAATATAGTTTCTTCACACATTGTATTAGTTTGTTAGAGCTGCCATTACAAACTATCACAGATTGGGTGGCTTAAACAGCAGAAATTTATTTTCTCATAGTTCTGGAGGCTAGAAGTCCAAGATCAAGATGTTAGCAATGTTGATTTCTTCTAAGGTCTTTCTCCTTGGTCTTTTCTCTTTGTCTATCTGTCCTCTTCTTTGAAGGACACTGGTCATATTGAATGAGAACCTACCCCAGTGACCTTATTTAACTGTAATTACCAGTATCCCCAAATTAGGTCACATTCTGAGGTACATGGGGTTAGAACTGATGAATTTGGGGGGGGACATGACTCAGCCTATAACATGTTTAAAAAAACACACACAGAAAAAAAATCTTCATCATTTAAACATTGTCTCTGCTGGGTGTGATATCTAACAGGAAATGTCCCTGTAGATGACAGAACAATGGACAGAATCTAGAACCTTTCTGACATCATGAGACTGGGGCATCCTTGACTTAGGACTTCCTATTATGGACCATAGTTACTATTCTTATTTTTAAGCCGTTGAGGTGTTTTTTTCTCTCTCTCTTCTGCTACAGTATCTAATTTGTATAAGTAAATATATTTATTTTCATTGCCATTTCACAAATACAGAAACCTTGTCAGGAAAGCTGGAATTCTGATCCAGGAATCTAACTCCTGCCTGAATGACCATAAATAATAGGTCTGTGGCATCAAAATGTTCTCTCCAATACTAAGGCTTTCATTTCAGTTTTATAAAAGCCTCCTACAGAAAAATTTAAAAGCAGACCTTAGAATATTACTAGCTGGTTGTTCTAGAAATCTAGAAGCAAGGAACTGTCCAAAGAATTAAAAGTCAGCCATGAAAGTATTTTCATGAACAAGAAAGTGTCTCTACTAAGGTTAAAAAACAATAAGAATGGCTACAATATAAATACACAAAAGTCAACAGATAAAGAAAAAGTGGTATATATACACTATGGAGTACTCTGCAGACATCAAAAAGAATGAAATCATGTCTTTTCCAGGCTCATGGATGGAGCTGGAGACCATTATCCTTGGCAAACTAACGCAGAAACAGAAAACAAAATACCTCATGATATGATTTGGCTTCGTGTCCTCACCCAAATCTCATCTTGTAGCTCCCATAATTCCCACATGTTGTAGGAGGGACCCACTGGGAGACGACTGCGTCATGGGAGTGGATTTTTCCCATGCTTTTCTCATGATAGTGAATGGGTCTCACAAGATCTGATGGTTTTAAAAACGGGAGTCTCCCTGCACAAGCTCTCTTTTTGCCTGCTGCCATCCACGTAAGATATGACTTGCTCTTCCTTGTCTTCTGCCATGACTATGAGGCCTCCCCAGCCATGTAGAACTGTAAGTCCAATTATACCTCTTTCTTTTGTAAATTTCCCAGTCTCAAGTATGTCTTTATCAGCAGTGTGAAAACAGACTAATACACTGCATGTTCTCACTTAGAAGTAGAAGCTAAATGATGAGAACTCACAGACACAAAGACAGGCACAATGGATACTTAGCCCTACTTGAGGGTGGAGGATGAGAGGAAGCAGAGGAGCAGAAGAATATAAATATTGGGTACTAGGCTTAGCATCTGGGTGATGAAATGATCTGTACAACAAACCCCATGACACAAGTTTATCTATATAACAAACCTGCACATGTACCCCAAAACCTGAAAGTTAAAAGTCACTAAACCAGTTAAATGAGATTATTGTTAACAACCTAATACGCAAATTGTGCTCTCTCTACTAATCTCTGTAGATAGTTTGAGCCTAGTCCTTAATTCTCTTTGGCAAGAATCGCAAATTACCTTTAGCTACGGATTTCATTGTTCAATTGGTTTTAATTACAGCATTTTCCATTACTCATCATTTTCCTTATTTCAAATTAAGCCTCTCTTTTACTTCTTCCCTTAAGAGGAAATGAGTGTTTTTGTCTTTTCTCAAACCTTCCTTTACATATTTGTATCACATGCCTTTTGTTTGCCTTTCTGGAATAAACCCACTGATCTCTCATGTCCACAGATGCCTCATCATCCCAGCATAAATTATTCGAATGTTTCATGTATTTACTTTTTTACATTTTAAAAACCAGCCTGCCTATCTTTCTTCTTCTGAGATACAATAATATAAAGAAACATGGACAGCCTATTTCTTGTGCTTCAAAGAACATATTCCTAACAATTTGGGCCACTATTTTGTTCCTTTCTAGTGTTCTTATTTTGTGTGGAAAAATCCTTCAGGTTAATTCCTCAGTTTTACTCAGAACTAGAACGCCTGGCAGTGTGAGGTCAGTGTTACCACCAATTCCCAACCAGCATCAGGAAGGACCGCACTTAACCCAGCTGTGACTGATAGATAACTCCTGGCTTAGCAGAAACTGTGAGCTTGTGCACGTTGGTTAAGCAATGTAATAAAGGAACCAGCTCTAGTGGAGAGACTCTGAGCTCCAGACGACTCACTGAGGTCAGAGTCCCTCTGCCTTACTTTCTAGTGATATATGTTTTGCTCTATTTTCTAATTTACTTTGGTCCTATTTGGCTTTAGGAGTGTATTTTTCTTCAGTGACTTTTACTTCGCAGCTGATTATGGCATAAGTACTGCTGTAGATGGCTTTTTTGGCCCCAATTAATGGCCTCCCTTTGCCATGTGACTTTGCAGTGCTTTCCACCAAGACATGAAGCCTGTCCTCCAAGTCTTTAATATAGAGCTGGCTTTGTACATTTGTACCAATAGCATCTGGTGAAGGTAGCAGCTAACCACTTCTGAGGGTAGGCCTCAAAAAGCCCTTTGCACACTTTCACTGTCTCAGAATGCCACCTTTGCTAGGAGAACAAACCCTAGATAGCTTTCTGGAAGATGAGAGACCACATGGAACAGAGACCAATGCTCTTGGCTGAAGACAACTTCAACCGGCTCCCGGCTGACCCACCAACTGACCACAGATGCAAGAGTGAGCTTAACCAAGATCAGCTGAGGTTGGCCCAGATCAGCAGAACCACCAAACCAGTCCTAAGTTCACAAACAAAAATAAATGTTCATTGTTACATACCACCGTGAAGGAAATGGCCGCGCCTTACTCAGCAGTCGTCTGAGGCGGCTGCCTGGTGCAGCATGACTTAGCGGGTTTGGAACGCAGGCGCACAACTCCGCTTGTTATGTAAGCACGCCACGTGAGGTGCATTAGGTGATCACTCATCTGAGCTCGTACTTGGCTCAGAGCCACTATTGTCTGTAAAGGTATAATTACCCTACTAAGGCTGTACATACAGCTTGCGGTTTGCACCTGCGGCTGACACCCAGGCTCACTCACGCCCAGAGAGAGAGTAAAAGCCATGTCAAAACTGTGTACAATTCTTCAAGTATTTTTCCAGCTACCTGCCATTGGTCTATCCACTCCCCTCAGTCCTCAGTTTGGGCTGGAACCTGACACTTGGCATGAAAATTGGCATCGCGAACAGGATCCCAAGGTGGGTGAGCCTTTGGTCCCTGCTGATTCTTGGTTGGCCCTGTGGCCACAACATGGGTTGTGATACCGGACTGCAGCTGTGCTGCGAGGATGGGCTCTGGTGGAGACTGGGTGGTGGTAGGTGGGTCCCTTGTGAGCATGGAGAAGGCCCTGAAGTTGCTGGAAGCATAGAGCACTGAGAAGGAAGGAGCCTTTGCTGGCAGAATTGGATGGGCATTTTTTACTGCGCTTGGAGTTCACACCCAGTCCCTGAGGGATGCCGCAGACGTAAGGGCTTTCCAGGCATAGGGGAGGCACCTGGAGGCCTGGCTACACAGCTCAGAAAAAGAATTAGAAGCTGCCATGAATGGGGACCTCCAGGCACCCCCCAGAAGCCTGGCTACAGAGCTTGAAAAAGGAATTAGAGGCTGCTGTGAATGCAGGTCTGGAGGCCGTTGGTGGGACCGAGGGGTCCGTGCAGTAAAGAAGGGGAAGATGCTCACCAGAAAATAGGGGACCCCAACCAATAACACACTCAAAGATGTGGATAGATTTGACTTTGACCAGGGCTGACCGACAGAAAATTGATAAGTAGCCCAATGAAGTACTCTTAACTTTGTGGAGACAGTTGTCTCTGGAGCAGCAATTCCAGAAAATGCCCAAGAGGAAGAAGGGGAGAAGGACATTGCTGCATGATCTGGTCCCGCCTGGGGTGTTCCAGCTCAAAGACTATGTACTGCAGCCAGGCAGGGATGTAAAGCCTTTTCTGTTTATGATGGAACTGGCCAAGGTGCCCAGCTTGAGGGGACACTGGGCAACCAGAAGCCACATGTGAAGTTGACAATCCACTGGTCCCTGCACCCAGATAAGTTTCCAGACAAGGCTGCATAGACAGCTATGAAGTGTCTATGGTCAATGAAAGTGAAATCTGTATCTCTGCGCCTTGGCATCAGCCACCTGGCCCCTGGTTATGCACTGTGTATGTCTCTCCCATACCTGTATACATTCTGGGGGTGGACACTTTACACAGTTTGACAGCTGTCTCATCTATCACATATTTGATGGACTACTTGACAACAGAATTGAGACAGTACCAATATGGGGTGGACTTGACTAATGCACTTTTTTTTACAGAGACTCAGGAACAATTTGTCTTCATGGGAAGGTGACAATGGACTTTCACAGTGTTACTGCAGGGCTACGTGCATAGCCCCACCATATGGCGTGGTCTTGTTAATGATATTATCCGTGGTCTTTTTAATGCTATCATGCTAACCTCTAATTCTCTTGCAGATTGTGAAGCGGCAGTGCTCCTCTTGCCTGAGATTGCGATGGTGCAGCTGAGACCACCTTCCTGGCAGCCAAGTGGGCTATTCAGCAGGAATAAGCCCTGTGGATAGTTGAGCAGGGGCTCCCATTTGAGCTGGATGTGCATGTGACCACAGATAGTTTCAGTTGGGGCCTGTGGCAGCGCACGAAGTGCTTGAGAACACCAGTAGGCTTTTGATCCCAACTATGAAAGGGAGCTGAGCTCTGGTATTACTTGATAGAGCAGCAGTTAGTAACTGCATGTGCTGCCCTTCAGGCTCATGAGAGCTTGGCAGGATTGGTTACAATCTTCGTGCAGATGACTTACCCAATAGCAGGATGAGTGCATTCATGGATAATGACCCCCTGGACTGGGATGGGGGAGACATCCACTTTGGCAAATTGGAGTGCCTACTTGGAGCAGCAGAGTACACTGAGTACAAGTCCCTTAGAGGTCTTGGGAGCTGTAGTCCTATGCAAGATAAGGCCATGGGGCCTGAGGCACCCCTAGACCCTGAGCCTTTACCATTTAAAGAAGGGCATCCCTCAATTCCCGATGGGGCATGGTATACAAATGGGTCTAGCTGAGGTGCTACTGCTGCCTGGACCACTGTTGCAATCCAACCTAGTACTGACACCATATGGTTTGAAACTGGGTGTGGGCAAAGTAGCCAATGGGCTGAACTTAGAGCAGTATGAATGGTGATCACCAAGGAGGTGACACCTATAGAAATCTGCACTAATAGCTGGGAAGTTTATCGAGGCTTAACCTTGTGGTTAACTACCTGGAAGTTACAAAATTAGCTAGTTGTTCACTGGCCCATGTAGGCCAAGCCATGTGGCAAGATCTATAGGAGGAAGAATGACCTTCTCTGACCAGGTATAGGGATGAACAGTAACGTATTGTTGCCTGTCCTGATGCCCCTGAAGTCAGAGGAATGGAAAACTTGGCTGTGGCCATGGACCGTCCAAGCCCCCAGCTGACTGTGGTTGGCCATCATAGCTCCCTGGGAGAAGGGCCTACAGTATGACTTGCCTGTCACTCCTTGGCTGTTCAATGCGTGCCCCTCATGGTTGACTGTTCATAGGGAAACAGCCAGAGGATGAACCCTCCTCTGGGGGGCATATGTACTATCTGTGTTGCCTATTATGAGCTCCCCTGTGACTTTGGCACAGACACAGGACCCAAAGGAACCATGGGGAGCTGGAAGGTGTGGTATCATCAGCCAGAGCAGAAGCCCTTGGTGGCTGCATTGTTATCCAGGGATGGAAAGTTAGCCTGTTATTGTTGTTGTGGGTTATGGATTCAGGGATCCACCCTTTGGGCACATGTCCCTGCACAGAGGATGCCCTCAGCCTATGGGGTGGAGTGTAAGGGAAATGGCTGCATGTTATTCTGGAGTAGGTTGAGGAAGCCTCCCAGTGCAGCATGACTCAGTAGGTTTGGAGAGTAGGTGCACAACTTCACATGTTATGTAACCAACACTGTGTGAGGCACATTAGGTGATCACTCACATGAGCTTGTGCTTGTCTTGAAGCCACTATTGTCTGCAAAAGGTGTACATATCTGCTAATGCTGTACATATGGCTTGCAGCTCATGCCCAGGCCCATGCCCAGGCTTGTGCCCGAGCTTGTGGCTTGCACCCATGGCTCATGCCCGGGCTCACTTGTGCTGAGATAGAGTAAGAACCATGTCAAAACTGTCTGTGATTCCGCAAGTGTTTTTCTAGTTCCCTGCCACTTGTCTACCCACTGCCCTCAGTCCCCAGCTTGGGCTGGAACCTGACAGGATGACAACCATTATGGTCTTGTGGATGTTAATTAGACAGCATTATTATAGCATAAAAAATGGCACAAGCCCATTTCTAATAATTATTGTATTTTCCTAATCAGTACTTATTTTTTTTTAGATTATCTTGTTTTATGTTCATGATTGCTTGACATTCTATCTTTAATTTTATTAAAAGTTGTGACATTCTTCACCATCCTCAGGAGAGGAGCTGGGTATTTTGACTTCCACAGCAATATGCCTAGCAGCCAAACAGGCTCAAGTGAGTGTCTAAATAAGACTATTTAATGGATAATTGTCAGGTTTCGCAGATGCACCACATTTGCTCTATCCACTCTGTTTTTCCTAACCTTATCAGATTTCATTCTGTCACAGTCCTAATCCATGAAATCATTGTAAATATTGTCTACCCTTTGACCTCATTTGATTAGTAGAAAACATATGCTGTCACCAAGCCAAGCTTTGATCTAAGGGATGTTTCTTAAAGCAATGAGAATAATCACTATTCCAGTAACAGCAACAGTTGTTGAACAAACAAGATTTACCTGAGGATTTGAAGCAAGGGCAAATTTTTCCTCTCAGTTTTTTTTCAAATAAATAAATTAATAGAAGGGCAAAAGCAACAGGAACTAAAAGTATAGATTCCTGTACTACCTAGTTGTTGTTTTTTTTCTAAATTTGAAAGTCTTATTCACAAGATAAACAGCCACCTCTATTTTTGAAATTTTTTAAGGAGGAAAAAATTTCAAGGTGCTAGATTGTCCTGCTTTGACAACTAAAGAGGGGGGAAAATCCCTCTGTCATTTACGATGGATGCAGGTTAATTGCCTGAAAGACTGGCATATAAAAGACCAGTTTATTTGGCTAAGGTATGCAGGTCATTTGGATAATAGCACAATTAGCAAAGGTGAGCTGGGGGAGTATGAAGGAAATTCAAGGAATCTTCATTTCTGACAACTTGGTGAAGGATATCTGACCTAATACCATAGTGTATAGGTGATGGATTTCTATGAAATTGTAGTTAGTGTGGGAAGAGCATGAAAAGTGTATAGCCAGAAGACAGAAGCCAAAAGCAAAGAACTAGGTGCAGGAGGGATGATGGGTTAAAATGAGAAAACAGAACTGAAAACAAAGAGAAGCCAAGAGATTTCAGAATGCAAAGACAAAACGGGGGTAAGGAAAGGAAAGAGAAGATCACACAGTCTATAGACCATTACCAAGTGAGACTATCCAAAGCCATGAAAGACAGGCATTTACCTGAGTTTAAGGAGTACCTGTAAGAGACTCAGCCAATGTCATCCCACTTTCTGAAAGCAGGAAAAAAAAAATAAGCCGCTGAAAATTAGATTTTCTTAACAAATGGTTGAGGATAAATACTGCATAGGTACATGAGATATATACTAAAATTAAAATGTAAAAAAATATTTAGCCATTTAGGAAATACTCTGGCTATGGGACTATTGCAGCTATGAGAATAGTACAAGATGAAGCTTCCTGTTACCGAGCTTCACAGGTAATCTGTGTCCTCTGACATTCCTGACTGTTGCTCACTACACAAGAGCCAAGAAAGCAGGGTTGAATCTCATCACCACAGCATGTGTCTATTGATATTTCATAGTCCTCTCTTCCATCTGCTAAAGATGGAACGTGATCTATCTTGCTCACTCTCATTTTTTTTTTGCCTTAAAAACTGGGCCATGAGTTAGAGGCATGAATAGAAACCATCTCTCAACTCCAGGAGGCTTTGCAAATTACAGACTATGAAGTACTTGACATATAGTTTCTAAATACAGTTAATCAAAGTTATAAAACCTAAGAAATAAATAAACTCAAGATTTGAAAATCTATTTGAAAAGTATATAGCTATAGTCCTATCCCATGATAGAGTTCATTTACTTCATCTCTCTCCTTTTCCACCAGAAAAAAACTATTAAACATAGAAGTTTCAGAAACCTTATTATAAAAGTGTCATAAAAGAACATCATATTTCATGCATATGGGATCATGCTTAGATCCAACACAAAACTAAGACCATAATTTTTTGAGAAAATTTATAATTAGATTTTATCAAATTCAAGTTGTTAAGTATTGTTCTTTTCTTACTGACATTGTGCATAAATGGCTTGAGATCAGAGTTTGCATTATTTTTCATTTTGTGAAAATTATCTTGTTATATTGGTAATTTCATTAAAAAATCTTTTTTATTCACAGTAGTTCTCTAATCCCTTTAAAAATATATTATTTCTTTTTATAAGAACTCACCTGTGATAGTGGGAGTTAAAAACTTTAAGCTTTTAAAAAATGCCCTTGTTTGTTCAGAGCCCTTCTGTTTCTTACTCAGAGAGAATTTGACTATATAATAAAGAGAAAACTAAAATTTTACTCCAATATTAAGTTTCCTACTTGGTTCAGACAAACCACTACTGGATGACACACATACTTGTTGGAGTGGACAATAAATCATCCCATCTACCATAATGAGATATCTGATATGGTTTGGCTATGTCCCCACCCAAATCTCATCTTGAATTCCCACATTGTGGGAGGGACCAGGTGGGAGATAATTGAATCATGGAGGCAGGTCTCTCCCGTGCTGTTCTCAGGATAGTGAATAAGTCTCATGAGATCTGATGATTATATAAAGGGGAGTTTCCCTGCACAAGCTCTCTTCTCTTGTCTGCCACCACATGAGATGTGCCTTTCACCTTCCACCATGATTGTGAGGTGTCCCCAGCACATGGAACTTTAAGTCCATTAAACCTTTTATCTTCCCAGTCTTGGGCATGTCTTTATCAGCAGCATGAAAATAGACTAATACAGTGTCTTAGAATCTGATATGGTTTGACTCTGTCCCCACCCAAATCTCATCTTGAATTGTAGCTCCCAGAATTCCCATGTGTCATGGGAGGGACCCTGTGGGAGGTAATTGAATCATGGGGTTGTGTCTTTCCCATGCTGTTCTCATGATATGGAATCAGTCTCAGGAGATCTGATAGTTTTATAAATGAGAGATCCCCTACACAAGCTCTCTTGCGTGCTGCCATGTAAGAGGTGACTTTGCTCCTCATTTGCCTTGATTGTGAGGCCTCCCTAGACATGTGGAACTGTGAGTCAATTAAACTCCTTTCCTTTATAAACTACCCAGTCTCGGGTATGTCTTTATTAGCAGTGTGAGAACAGACTAATACAGAACCCTATTATATTTAAAATTTGCTTTAGAATATGCTAAAAAGATATATATGTGATGGGCTACCAAACATTATCCGTACAATGATTTATTTCTCCCTTTGCAGCAAAAGTTTAAGCACCAGAAAACTAAAAACTCTGAAGCACAGCATTCAAATAAAACAATCTCAGGCAATTCAGGTTTCTGTGGGGTCCTCCACAAAGCCAAAAAACTTTCATCAGTGCTGTGGTCTGAGGACAGACATGTTTCGCTTAATACCTTTGTGGTTAATATGACTTTTAATAAAATTCTCCAAAATTATTTCTCCAGAATTAGGTAATATAAATAAAAGAGGCAAAGGCTGGGTTGCAAGTTGACCATTACATCATTCATTTCACCATTGTTACACAAATATTTCTTGACCTCATTTATTTCATAGAATGTACAAGTGAATTTTTGTAAGATGTAGGTTACATTTAACCAACCTATTAAACAAATAAATATTCATATTTGAATGTATGATTGTGCTAAGAAGGGAAAAACTGGATAATTTTCTAAATTCAGAAGAAAGTAAAACTAATATTAAAAGAAAAATATTTAAAACTAACATTAAATGTAAGATATTTATCTGAAATATTTCAAATGGATTAAAAATTACATAATAAATAGCATACCTTATATTTCAATTTGGCTGTATTTAAAAAAAGAGAACCCAAAATAACTTTCAAATTTTTAAATTAAAAAAATTATATTTGGAATACTCTGGAGAGTGGTATACTTCTCTAAATGCCTTAGTAATTCTTGTTTGTGTAACCAAGAGATAAGAGAAAATCTAAACAAACTCCACTCAGATTTTACAGTAAAAGCCTGATTGTAAGGCTGTTTATTGAGATAGGTGGGTGATAGATTGGTGATAGGTAGCTATACAGATAGATAAAGAGGATAAGTCATCTCAAAACTTGATAAATACCATGAACTTAATCCCTATAAACCAATAAATTATACAATATATGTCTTCAAAATAGAAATTTAACCTTACTCTGACCCACTTATGAGCAAAATTTTCTGGAGCCCTCCACTGAGTTGCTTCATCTCCATACTTTTCTTGTAGCTGCTAAATAAACTAAAGTATTTTAACTTCTGTTGTTCAACAGGGAATAATTAATCTGAGATCCTTGAGGCTATTCCACTCAGCCCTCTAAACACACCTGTGGCACATAAAATGGCCATGACCAAAGATAAAGACCATGAGCTTCTTCCTCTTGTTTCTCTCTTAACCTAAAGAAGCAAAGACACACCTACTCATGCCATATTTGACCCTTTGTTAGCTCATTCTCCTGAGCAGAGCAGTCACCGGTCAGATTAAAAGAGCCAGGATGACCATTTGGACCTGATTTTATTGGGAGGGGAGAGGTGCAAAGAAGGGAGTTGCTGTTCCCTAAAATGTAGAACCCCTCAGACTTCACATTTTCCTCTTGAGTCCCACAAAGGACCAGCAACTTTACCCATAACCTTAGTGAGAGGAGGCCTAGCTATTCTTCTTCTTATTCTGTACCTCTCCTCCACATATTTCCACATTAGAAAATATTCCTAGCATTTCTGGGCAGGCTGGGCTATTCGCACAATAGAACATACTGGCAATCTCTTACTCACAGTTTATAATATAATTCACAAAAAAACCCACCATGTTATTATTGCATAAATTTCTTACAAAAGCTAAACAATATTTTTACTTCTACTTGGTTAAACTATTTTACCTGCACCTACACTGTAATATTTTAAATATCTTAAGTTACATTTCATTACTTTTTATCACAGCACCTATGTAACTCAGAATAGCAGTTGGAAATACGAAGTATAGTTTGCTTCTTAATCCCCAAAACTCACCGCACCTTTTCTGCAGGTTCTGAATCAGAGTGCCGTCTGGACCAAAAGGCCTGCGCCAGGCTTCCACCCCGTCTGCTTCTTAATGTAAAATAGCTCAGCTGCAGAGCAGAGTGAGCTTGACATACCCACAGCCTCTGAGAGAGTGAGAACAGTACAAAGAGCTCAAGCAAGGTGTCAAGGCTGACACCGAAAGAGCCTCATTGTTTTTTCTAGATAAAAATCACAGCCGGGCGCGGTGGCTCACGCCTGTAATCCCAGCACTTTGGGAAGCCGAGGCGGGCGGATCACGAGGTCAGGAGATCCAGACCATCCTGGCTAACACGGTGAAACCCCGTCTCTACTAAAACATACAAAAAATTAGCCAGGCATTGGCCGGGCGCAGTGGCTCACGCTTGTAATCCCAGCACTTTGGGAGGCCGAGGCAGGCGGATCACGAGGTCAGGAGATCGAGACCACGGTGAAACCCCGTCTCTACTAAAAATACAAAAAAAATTAGCCAGGCGTGGTGGCGGGCGCCTGTAGTCCCAGCTACTTGGAGAGGCTGAGGCAGGAGAATGGCATGAACCAGGGAGGCGGAGCTTGCAGTGAGCCGAGATTGCGCCACTGCACTCCAGCCTGGGCGACAGAGCAAGACTCCGTCTCAAAAAAAAAAAAAAAAATTAGCCAGGCATGGCGGTGGCGGGCGCCCGTAGTCCCAGCTGCTGAGGAGGCTGAGGCAGGAGAACGGCGTGAACCCGAGAGGCGGAGCTTCCAGTGAGCCGAGATCGCCCTACTGCACTCCAGCCTGGGCGGCAGAGCGAGACTCCGTCTCAAAAAATAAAAATCAAAAATAAAAAAAATCACAACCATAGGTTGCCAAATTAATATTTTTTAAAAAGATTAAAAATTTTAGTTGCTTATTAAGACAGCATAGATGGTGAACTAATTATTTAGATTATTTTGCCAAGTCACAGCTAGTTACAGATGAAGAAACAGCTCCTGTTTTTAGATAAACCTCACCCTCAGAGTGTAAAATATTTATATGAGTATGATACAGAATACCATGAGTCATTTTACTTTTATAAAGGAAAATACCAACTCATTTCCAATGTCAACAACTTTTTCTAAAGGTTAGGATTGTCTCTAACCAATTACAAAAAACTAATTAATAAGCCAAGCTCAGACTGAGAAAGACCACAGTATCTCACTTATGTGGAATATTTAAAAAGTAGAATTCACAGAAACAGAGAGTAAAGTGGTTGCCAGAGGCTGGGGGTTAGGGGAGCTGGGAAAGTGTTGGTCAAAGCACATGGAATTTCAGTTAGACAGGATAAATAAGTTCAAGAAATCTATTGTACATCATAGGAATTACAGTTAATAACAATACATCGTATACGTAAAAATTCCTGACAGTAGATTTTAAGTATTCTCACCACAACAAAATAAGTATGTGAGACAATGCATGTGTGAAATATCTTCACTTAGCCTTTCTATTATGTATACATATATCAAAAAAATCATGTTGTATGCCATCAATATATATTATTTTACTTGGAAGTTTGAAAAATCAATTTTAAAAGCTAATTATTCAGGACAAACACTTTTTTTTTTAGAATAATTATGTTGGGAGATCACCATGCCATCTTTTAAAAGCAGTTTAAATCTCAGTGGAAAACAAAAGTACTTATTAGATATATCCTTGTAGCACACCATGCTTGCATACAACTTAGATGAACATCACTGCTCAGGCTGTCTAAATAAATGACACACAGAAAAGGGATAAAGTTAGGATATAGAAATATACAGAAAAGCACAGGCCTGTGGGGAGGTGGGGTCAGGCTTAAGGGTTCGCAACTAATTTTTATGAATACAAAAATTTTGGACAGAAACAAATTCATGTTTCTTTCTTAAATATCAAGAGAAAAGGAGTATCTGTTTGTTATTTTTCTCTCAAAACATATTTCTGACAGTCTGTAATAGTTTTGGTATGAGAGTCATCTTACATAATTTAAATAAATTTAAATTAAATCTTTTTTAAAAAAATAGGAACAAAGAACAAAAGGGCAGTCATTTCTTAGATGAAATCTTGGTTTATTTTGCATTATTATTTTTCCAGAAAAATTATTAATAAAATATCCGATATGGAAAATAGTGATAAATCAGATCCATAAAACAAGATGCATCAATATTCCACCGATACTAGACTCCGTGTGGGTGTAGTGCACTGGAAAGGTGGAATTATGGAACGTTTTTTAAAAGCAACTGTCCACGTGTCATTATTACAATTTAATTAATGGGTAAAGAAATAGGCATGAGAAAAGTGAGGCATAGTGTGAGTTAAAAGAGATGAGAAATCCCAAGAATGTCACCAGAGACAGATTTTGCTTTTTAAATATTAAACATGGAAAAATTCATTCTTAGATTGCCCCATTTAGATGGTCATATTAGTTTCCTATTGCTGTGGGTACCAACCACTGCAAACTTACTGGCTTAAAACAATAGACATTTATCAACTTGTAGTTCTACAAGTCAGAAATCCAAAATGGGTTTCACTGGACTAAAACCAAGATATCAGTAGGGCTGGTTCCTTTCAAAGGCTCTGAGGGAGAATTTGTTCCCATTCTTTTCTGCATTCCTTAAATGGTTCATTTGACCTTCATTCCTTGAAGATCCTCCATCTTCAAAGCCAGCAGCATAGCATCTTCCAGTCTCTTTCAGACTCTGACCCTCCTGCCTCTCTCTTATAACAGCCTTGTGATTGCACTGGGCTCACGTGGATAATCCAAGATAATCTTTCCATCTCAAGATCCTTAACTTAATTACATCTGCAAAATCCCTTTTGCCATGCAAGGTAACATATTTACAAGTGTAGGGGATTAGTTTATGGACACATTTGGGAGGGAGGGGCATTAATCTCCTATTACAATTGTGGACTGGCATTTTGCTTTGGTTAAAATACTCTCCCAATTTGGAAGCTACTGAGCATGTTGATGCTAAAATTAATATTCCAACCTCTAGGCAAAATGCCTCTCAACTGCATGGAAAGGGCTCACATGGATGATGTATTTTATTTTGGACACTTGGTTGCAGTCTAAATGAAATTAAGTTGAAAGTGGTAGCCACTCTGTGGCTAAGATGTGATTAAAGGAGTGAGATAAGACAAACACAGAAGAATCCTGTACACACAAAAATAGATTTAGCCACAGCAGGCCCTGCTGGCATGGTGAAAAGACAATCTATACATAGATTAAATGTAAAATGAAAAGTCACACAGAAGTAGTAGCTATCATGTGTACTTGACCTCTCAGGTGAAATAGAAGAATTAACATAAATCACACAAGACATTTAAAAGTGGATTCAGTCAAAACTTACATGGCTTTAGGAAATTAGTTTGTAATGTGAATGAGTGATATCCCAAAGTATGTTCTGACCCCAATGTCCAGGAATTCTGGATTTTATTTGAATATGGATATCCATGGCATACATCCAAGCAGATGGAAACTCTCTGGAAGAAATAAAACTAGACATATCCGTCCGTCTTATCGTAGCAAAGAACTTCTGCTCTAAACAAAAGCCCGATAATTCCTTTCAAATATCTTCGTTAGACATGATAACAGTCCATAGAAACAATGAATTAATTGTAAGATCTGCTTGCAAGGATAGGAATATTTTATTCTAAACTTGGCTAAGCCACTTTGGTAGAGGTAGGTCACTCTCTTCATTACCTATTGCTACATAACAAATTGCCCCCAAAACTTAGTGGCTTAAATCAACAAACATATTTTATCTCACGGTTTCTATGGATTAAGAATATGGAAGCAACCTAACTAGGTAGCTTCTCATGACTCTGCAATCAAGGTGTCAGCTAGAGCAGCTGCAGTCATGTCAAGGCTCAAGTGACAAAGGGTCCACTTCTGAACTCACTCACATACTTGTTGGGAGAACTCAGAAGATTTGCTTCTGAGCTCTTTCCTGGGCTTCTCAACATGACTGTCCCATGACATGGACACTGACTTTCTCCAAAGAGAACCATGCAAGAGATGGCAAAAGCACACTCACGATGGAAGCCACAGGTTTTTTTAAATAACTTAATCTCAGAAGTGACACCCATCACTGTTACCACATTCTACAGTTTATTCTTGAACAATATGAGTTTGAACTGCATGGATTCACTTATACATGGATTTTCTCCTGCCTCTATCACTCCTGAGACAAGAAGACCAACTCTTCCTTTTCATTCTCCTCCTCAGCCTACTCAATGCGAAGATGACAAGGATGAAGACCTTTATGACGCTCCACTTCCACTTAATAAATAGTAAATGTATGTTCTCTTCCTTGTGATTTTCTTAGCATTTTCTTTTCTGTAACTTACTTTATTGTAAGAATACGATATATAATACATATGACATACAAAACAGGTGCTAACCAACTGCTTATGTTATCAGTAAGGCTTCCACTCAACAGTAGGCTGTATTAGTTAACTGTTGGGGAAGTCAAATATTATACAAAGATGGCCGGGTGCGGTGGCTCACGCCTGTAATCCTAGCACTCTGGGAGGCCGAGGCAGGCAGATCACGAGGTCAGGAGATCGAGACCATCCTGGCTAACACAGTGAAACCCCGTCTCTACTAAAAATACAAAAAAAAAATTAGCCAGGAGTGGTGGCAGGCGCCTGTAGTCCCAGCTACCGGGAGCCTGAGGCAGGAGAATGGCATGAACCCAGGGGGCAGAGCTTGCAGTGAGCCAAGATTGTGCCACTGCACTCCAGCCTGAGCAACAGAGTGAAATTCCATCTCAAAAAAGAAAAATTATACAAAGATTTTTTGACTGTGCAGGGGATCAACACCTCTAACTCCCATGTTGTTCAAGGGTCAACTCTATGTATTAGTAGTGAGGTAATGTATTAGTCCATTTCCTTGCTTCTAATAAAGACATACCCAAGACTGGGTAGTTTATAAAGTAAAAGAAGTTTAATGGACTCACAGTTCTGTGTGGCTTGGGAGGCCTCACAATCATGGCAGAAGACAAAAGGCATATCTTACATGGTGGCAGCGAAGGGAGAATGAGAACCAAGTGAAAGGGCGAATCCCTTGTAAAATCATCAGATGTTGTGAGGCTTATTTACTACCACAAGAACAGTATGGGAGAAACGCCCCCATGATTCAGTTATCTCCCACTGGGTCCCTCCCATGACATGTTGGAATTACGGGAGCTGCAATTCAAGGTGAGATCTGGGTGGGGACACAGCCAAACCGTATCAGGTAACATACCCTAGCCCATATACAACAAGTATGAATTCTACAAAGTCACAAACACCAGGAGGTAGGAAATGTCACAGACCACCTTAGAGACTGCCTGCTGTAGTCACCTGGGAAAACTCTCCTCCTAAATTAAATTTCCTAAGGAAGTCATGGTGCTTATACTTTGGTATTGGATCATTTTAAAGCTAATTTCCTAAAGACTAATGTGTATATCTATCAGAGATAAACAAAGCCAGACACTACAGTGGTAAAGACAAATTTGTAATCAGTAATAGACTGTTGCTGTACAGAAGAGTGTCCAGTGTAGGCTGAACTCAACTTTGATTTGTGCAGAGATAACTGAGCATTTTAAAGGGAGAATGGGAAGATTGACAAGGGGTCTAGTAGCCTATCAGTAGAGTCAGAAGTGAAAAATTACTGAGGCTTGGTCAGTAAATGTCAATCAAACCAGCTGTATCTGTTGGCTGCAAATTGTCCAAGTTAGAATTCTCTCCTGTCACAGAGACTGGGAGTCAGAGACCCTTTCCTTCCTAATTGTTACATATTAAAGGAATGGCTTTCAAGTCCTTGAAAAACACACTTCTGTGTTGTAGGAGATACATATACATCTCAAAGGGATAGATGAAAGATTCACAATCATGAAGTTTTTAGAAAATGCTTGAAAAGAGTTGTCAGAGCTCTATAATCAGGTGTTGGCTATGACAAACAGTCAATTCTTTTGGCAGCCTTGAGCTTTCTCAGGCAGGCTCTGTAAGGGGACTGGGATCATCCTAGAGGTGCAACCTTGAAATGCTAGAAACTATGCTAGTGTTTGTTTCAGCCTTTTAATATGGGAGGATGGGACAGACAAAATCATCTATGCTGAGAGTTTTTATAGGCCAAAATCAAGAGTTTTTATAGCCAAGAGGAAGGACCATTGGAGACTACCTAGAGTTTGGTCAAAGGAAGAATGTTTGTCATGTCCATGTTATGACAATTTAAGCCTATTCATTCTCTATTGGGCCTCAGTTACCAAGTGCATTAATATGCAAGTTCAGTGGTACCTGAGTCAGTACTGGTGAAGACAGGCATCCATTCATGCTACTCAGTTCTCCACTTGTGACTGGAATCCCTCAGCTAATTTATCACCTTCTTCCTTGCTCGTGGGTTGGCTGATCACGGGCCTCGTCGACTGTTGGTCCCCCAAATGTAGAATCAATTTGTCTGCCAGCTTGGCTAGATGTAGAAGCCAGCTGGCTATGCTGACTATTCTCAGGACCAGGGAGAACCCAAAGAACAGCCCCTCCAGGACAGCCAGCCAGGCCCCAGCAAACCAGCCAGAAATTTCTGAAAATTTCCAGAGCTAGTCAGCTATGCTTGACATCTGTGTTCCAGAGCCGGGGACCCTCAAGCCTCATTCCAAACTCACAGCGCCAACTCTTGCTATAATATGTAGTTTTATTTTCCATTTGTACTCTTCTTCTGATATTTTTGCATGTTCAGGGCTGGCCAATCTTAGTAGAAAGAAACACTTTGTTATGTTCAAACTTTTCAAGCAGACATTGTTCAGCGCATTTTCCAAACCAGAAGGTACTAATTAAAAACACTTCAGTAAGATTCTGGATTTTCCGGTACTCAGTTCCCCAAACTGCATGGGAACACATACAGGAAAACATTCGTTTATTAAAAAGTTGAAGTACTATGTGATAGAATGAAATGTAGTGGAATCACCAATAGCAGGTCTATTATCTTTGATGTCGATATTTCTAATATTTTCTGTAACATGTATCAGAAATAGCTGAGTCTTTTTTTAAAATATCACAAATATCACAAATAGCTATTTTTTTTTATTTTAAGCCCTTCCAGTGCTTATAGTAAGTAGTCTTTTCAAGTTTTCAGTGACTCCTTCTATAAACTTTGGGACAAAAGCCTATGCAATGTAACAATAATACCAATGTTGAAGCACTGTCTTTTAAAAAAATATTTCATTGATAAATAAAAGTTGTATATATTCAAAGTACATAACGTGATGACTTGATATATTGTATATATTGTGTACTGACTACCACTGTCAAAATAATTAACACATCCATCACAACCTATAGTTATCATTTGTATGTGTAGCAGGGTGGAGGAGGGGATAAGACACTTGAAATCTGCTCTTTTAGCAAATTTCTTTCTTTTTCCTTTTTTTTTTTTTTTTTTTTTTTTGAGATGGAGTTTTGCTCTGTTGCCAAGGCTGGAGTGCAGTGGCGTGATCTCCAATCACTGCAAACTCCACCTCCCAGGTTCAAGTGATTCAGCCTCCTGAGCAGGTGGGATTACAGGTGCACATCACCATGCCCGGCTAATTTTAGTATTTTTAGTAGAGACGGGTTTTCACCATGTTAGTTATACTTGTCTTGAACTCCTGACCTCAGGTGATGCACCCAACTCGGCCTCCCAAATTGCTGGGATTACAGGCATGAACCACCATGTAATATTGTTAACTACAGTCACCATGCTGTACTTTAGATCCCCAGAATGCATACATCTTAAGACTGGAAATTTGTATTCTTTGACCAATATCTCCTCATTTCTCTACACCCCAGCCCATGGAAACCATCATTCTACTCTTGAAGCACTGTATATTAAAGGTCACCTGAGACCTGTTTCCAGGTATCTCTGAGCTTCAATTTACTCGTCTTTGAATTCATGTTAATGTTCCCCTTCTCTCTCTGGGTTGATGTGAGAAGGGAAATGAAATCACATACATGAAAGCTCCTAGCACGATGTCTGTTCTATAATAAATGTAAAATTAATATTTGTTTTTCTGGTTGGAGGGTTATAATTTTTTTAATTATAGATGTTTCTACAGAAGGAATAGAAGAAAAAATATTAGGTCTTTGCATGTCTTAATCTACAAACTGTCACCCCAAGACAGCTTTGTACTCAAAATGTGAATTTAGTCCCTTTAGATGATGAGTTGAGGGGAGGGTGAGTTGTTTGTTTTTGATCCCTTGTTGAATGGATAGTCAACCTAAAACCACAGTTCTTACTTGAGTGTCTCCCATAGACACTAGCAGAAAAGAATTATTTTATGCCTTCACTGTGATAAGATTTAATATCTCTTTTACGAGAGATCTTAAATGCCTATATTTTCCTGAGGCTATTAATCCATTTTATTCTTTTTCTGTTGCAACAAACTTATATTAGCAGTATCTCTAAAAACAATGAAAGAGAGGAAGGTTTTTGACTAATTAAATATGTTGGATGCTTACTATATATTCACAACATGGTCTTAAATGAAATGGGTGATATATTTGGATTAAAAAGAAAAGAGGAGCAAAAATAATTTAGAGAGTTGAACAGAAGTGTGCTAGAGGAAATGCCAAATACATGTTCAGGGACTGAGATTAGGCAATTCGGGCTGAGACACATGGATTATGTATAAGAGTAAATGACAACATGCTTCCTCATTTAGCTATCAACTGTCATCTCGTTGGCCATTCACTTCCAGGCAAGAGCTCTGCCAGATTTCTCAAATGAATTTTCTACACCCATTACATCTGTTTCCTCTCCACCTACTTTCCCCTTTACCCCATGTAATTTGCTTTCCATTTCCAACAATGTGCCAAGTGCATGCTTGAAAAGTTGACTAATGACTATATTATTGCCAAAACAGGTGACCTTCTCTCTTCTTTTGTGTTTTATTCTACAGGACATCTTCAGTGCATTTGACACTTTCTCTTAACATTTTTTCTTACCTACAGTCTTAATCTTTTGCCTTGGTTTCTCTATGTTTTCTAACCATTTCTAGTTACTTTTCCTCATTTTCTTCCCCAGAAACATCTCTGTGCATTACTCAACTCAAAAGGTCTGTTCCTCAGACCCTCTTTCCATATATTTTCTGCCATACTCCAAGCTTTGACTATCCCTTATCAAATGTTGCTTTTCTATGCTGCTGGCCCATTCTCATAGGAATGTGCAGCGCCCTCACATTAACCCTGCATGTTCTATTCCCACCATCTCTTCTCCTCTCAAATGTGACAACCGTCTCACATGCACCAGCCACTCTCAACCATCTGGCCTATGTGCAGTTCCCATAGTTAATAAAAAAATCTGCTGGTTAATTCATGTTCTCTCACATTGATTGCACAGACTTGTTGCATGTACTTCCCTCCACCTGGAATGACCTTCCTATCCTGTGAGACTTTTTAATATCTGCTAGTCTTCCAAGACTCTGCTAAAGTCCTTAATAAGTATTTCCTACCTCCCTATTTTTAGGCAAATGCTCCTCTGCCTTCTGTTTTAAGAGTTGATTTTAGAAGTTTAGTCTCCTGTTTCTTTCAGGTTGTGAATACTTTAAAAAGACAGTCACTATTTGTCTCTTTCCTCTGCTTCCAATGCCTAGCATAATTTGTAACCCACCACACTTAATCAAAACCTCTTTGTTCAATGAAACCATGAATAAAGCAAGCCAGGCAGTTGCCAGGTCTGCCTCTCTGGTGAGTTCTCTAGTCTTAGGTGTGTAACTGATTTCTTGGCATGTCCATCTCCACTCATCTCAAATCCAGTACTTTCAATACTTGAAACAATACCTCAGTTCACAATGGAGATCTCCCAATTTAAAGCTTATTCTCTAAGAATTTCCCATTGAAATCAGGATTTTCTCCTCTGTTAGACTGTAAGCTTCTTACGTGACAATCGCATTTCCCCTAGAACTAAATAATACTTAACCCATGTATGTGCATAAGTTTGGACTAAATGAAAGGTTAAATAGTAAATACAAATACTGGAAATGTAACCTGCAGCCAGTTGGTAGGAAACTAAAACCAAATGTTGGCTCTGCCTAGAAGACTTCCTACTTGGTCTTTGTCAAAATCCTTCTCCAGTGTCAATTCCTCCATTAAACTCTTCCTCAGGTTCCACTTCGCAGATGGTACTTAGTAGATAGAGATCTGTTATTACAGTGGTTTTGAATGTGCTTTTGCCCACTCCTTCCCCCCATCATCTCCCAACAGTAAGACAGCTGAGGTCACAACTTCCTATTGCTTTTAGAAAAATACCTTGCCCAGACTAGACATTTGTAGCTATTTGGTAGAACCGAGGCACCAAGAGCTGGGACCCACAGACTTCATCAGAGGTCTTTAGAGTTCAAGAGAAGTGATTGGATACACATCTAGACTAGAGAGAGCTAGTCAGCAATAGAGAAGCCCCAAAAAGCTGACAGCTTATTTCACAAGTCTTTGCCCCTTTCAGAAAAGGAGAAGACAGCTCTGGAATGTTCTAAGTGACCCTTTTTTTTTTTTTCACAAGAACCCTCACCATTATCCACTCCAAAAGGGCCAGATAAAAAGTTGGACTCTGCCAAGCAACCTCAGATCCAGTTACATGACTAAACCGTTAAACAGACATCCTGATTCAAAGGCCCGGGGTAACTTGCCCTAGAATTTCCTATGAGAACATGTCTGTTTAATAACAATGTAATAACAGATAATAAGGACACCAATCACAGAGAGAGCTGGTTCGGCCCATGTTAAAAGTTGATGATAATTACTAGACTAAACAAATTATTAAAAATATGTCTCTATCCTCAATCTGAATTTTAAAATACTTAAGAATAACTTGGGAACTGAAATTCAATTTAATAAGCATCATTATAACTAATACCAAATGGTTTAGCTACAACCGTACTTTGAAAAGGTTTGGGGATTTTTTTTTTTTTTTGGCATGTCAGGGCAGATGAAATTTCAAAAGAATATATATTTCATTCCTTCTGAAGTGACCCTTAATTATTTGGGGAGGAAAATGAGATGAAGCCTATGTGTCAACATATGCTAGACACCCTTAGTCTGTACATATGTGGACACATTTCAGACATCATAGGTGGAAAATGATTTTAAATGTTTTAAAGTACTTTTTCATTTGAGAAACAAGGGTAACCAAATATTTACTGGCAAAAGAAAAAGAAAATTGACCTACTCCTCTTCTTCATATCTAAAAATGTGTTCATTATGAACACATTTGGGTTCTCTAATATAGGGAACACATTTCCTAGATCTGAGTAACAGTAATTTGTAGTTAAATCTGTCCATCAAAGAAATCTGTATTCCAACTCCCCTAAAAGGTGGTGGGGAGTAAAATTAAATACAAAAGTTTTCAAAAAAATGGGTGATATTTCTTATCATCAAAGAGCTATGAAATAACTTTTTTTCTTTAAGAATATTTCACTTGGAGACTTTTATTTCTGCCCCTTCCATGACCTGTACAATATGTTTTTCCTAATGTCATTTTTCCTGGCCGAGAAGCACATTAACAAAAATAGAGATTTTTTTTTTAAGTGGAGGTGGAGAGAACAGGAGTGTTATGTCACAAGTGACTTCAAATGGAAGAAAAATACCAATTCCACATTTTATTCTGAAGAGAGAATGGAAATTTAAAGATAATGTTCACTAACTTTCCCTGTGTGCCCATAGTCAACCAAAGATTTCTGTGTCTGCTTAACCCAGCATTGATCCAACTAATAAATTCTTCCTTTATAGAAAATAATCTCTGTTCCAACACAAGAGGAAACAGTGTGAATTCTTTATTTTTAGCTAGGCTGCATATCATGAATCCTTGCCATGTTGAGGAATTGTGCTACTGATTCTTTCTACTAAAGACCATTTGGGGCATTTGAATTAAGTAACCTGCTCTTCATGCTGACTAATACGGATAGATTCTTACCATTTTCCAGTACTTCATGTAAATATTTCCATGTCCTATCAAATAAAACTAGTATTTCTTGACTCTTAGTATACTTCAAGAAGTTTTTATGTTTGTTTTGGAATGTTTTAATTTTCACTTTAGTGATTTTTTAGCTAAAATGTTACTCTTTTACTCTACAAGTTAATTTTGAGTGGAGTGAGAAAAACCCATGTTTCAAAACCAGATGAGATTATGCATGTGTGATGTTGCACTTTGCACTCTTTGCAGTTAGCAAATATAAATAAAATGCACAGGGATAGCGTTCATGGCATTTTTCAGATATACCATAGGAGTGGGAAGTGGCTGCACAAGAAATGAAAATATACAAATGGCTAACAGGCATATAAAAAGGTGCCCAACATCACTGATCATCAGAGAAATGCAAGTCAAAAGTACAATGAAGTATCATCTCACCCCAGTAAAAATGGCTTTTATCCAAAAGACAGGCAATAATGACTGCTGGTGAGAATGTGGATAGAAGGGAACCCTCAAATACTGTTGATGTTCCCATGGAACTACTATGGAGAACAGTTTGTAGCTTCTTTAAGAAACTAAAAATAGAACTACCCTACTGCTAGGTATATACCCCCAAAAAAGGAAATCAGTATATCGAAGACATACCTGCACTCCTATGGGTTTCATTTGTTTGTTTGAGAAGGGGTTTCACTCCCATAGCCCAGGTTGAAGGGCAGTGGTGTGATCTCAGCTCACTGCAGACTCAATCACCCAGACTCAGGTGATCCTCTCACCTCAGCCTCCTGAGTAGCTGGGACTACAGGCTGGCACTACCACACTTAGCTAATATTTTATATTTTTAGTAGAGACGAAGTCTTACCACATTACCTAAGTTGGTCTTGAACTCCTGGGCTCAAGCAATCTGCCTGCCTTGGCCTCCTAAAGTGCTAGGATTACAGGCCAGAGCCACAACACCCAGCCTCCTATGTTTATTACAACACTGCTCACAATAGCCAAGATTTGGAAGCAACTAAGTGTCCATAAACAGATGAACAGATAAAGAAAATGTGGTATGTATACCCAGTGGAGTACTATTCAGCCACAAATAAGAATGAGATCCTGTCATTTACAACAATATGGATGAAACTGAAGGTCATTATGTTAAACGAAATAAGCTAGGCACAGAAACACAAACTTGGTATGTTCTCTCTCATTTGTGGGAGTTAAAAATTAAAAGGATTGAACTCATGGAGATAGAGAGTAGAATGATGGTTACCAGAGGCTATGAAGGGTTGTGGTGGAGGGGAAAGAGAATGGTTAATGTGGACAAAAACATAGTTAGGTGGAATGAATAAGATGTAGTATTTGATAGCAAAATAGGGTGACTATAATCAACAATAATTTATTCTACATTTAAAAATAACTAAAGAATAAAATTGGATTGTTTGTACTAAAAAGAAAAATGACGCTTGAGGTAATGAATATTTCATTTGCCCTGATGTGATTATTATGCTTAAGGTAATGAATATTTCATTTGCCCTGATGTGATTAGTATGAATTGTACGTCTATATCAAAATATCTTATGTACCCCATAAGTATATACACCTACTATGTACCCACAAAATTAAAAATTAAAAAAAGAAATCAAAACTAATGCCTTTGATAAGTAGAGAAATTTTCAAACTGATTGACACATATCTACTGCCCAATAAATGTTCGATGTTATTATAATTTGTCACTGCATCCACTTTCAACACCTGTGACCTCAGTGTTTTCGGAATCTGGTTATATCTGCATATTCATTTCTAGTTACCAAATAAAATTCCAAAACTCGGACCTAGTAAGGTCAGTCCCACAATGCCATAAGCCACCTATCTTCTGTTTGCGTTTTTCCCAAATAAGAATTTTAAAGTATGCATTGACAATCAATATCAATACATATATTATTAGTGTAAGAATTAATAATGATGCACGAAATACTTTGATCCATTGAGGGAGAGAAGTTATACAAGATTTTACCAATTTCCGGTGGCATCATGTGCTTCTCTCGCTGAGGTTGTGGGCCTTGATATAAGTAGCTCTCCCTTCACTGGCTTCAATCACTTTTTGTTCTGAAGGTATTTATTCCCACTGCTAGTGTTACTGCAGCACCCACTATAGCAGATACACAATAAATGATCCAGAAAATAGTTTCTCTCCTAAACAATCACTTGTAACTCCTGGTAACATTGGCCATAAAATAAACTCTCCCAATCCCACATGCCCAAGGGCTGAAAGAATTCAGGGTGGGCCAGATGGAAATTATATCCTGAACCTACAAGAAATTAAATATGCTCAGCCTCTCCAGTTTCCCTTTTTTTTTTTTTTTTTTGGTTTACATGGGAACCTGTGTTTGTAATGGAGTTTTGTATTAACCAGCTGCAGACAGAGTCCTCATTGCCTGTGCCTTCTCAGTGCCACAGAACTCCTTTTCCTAACATTTATTCAAGTCATGCTTTATGGTTTCATATGCTTTTTAATTGATTTTAGTCTTTCCCTACCAGAGGCAATGTTTGGGTGCTTTGTTTTATTGGTTGGTTGGTTGGTTTGGGTTTGGGTTTACTTGTTAGTTTTGCCCACATTTTATCCCCACTGTATCTAACAATGTCCTAGGGTCTGATAGGCTTTTTAAAAATATCTGGTTGATTGACTACTTAATCAAGTTCTCATGTTCTCTAAGGGTTTCTAAGACGACATGCTTTCCCAATATTCATTTTCCCTCTTCTTTCCTTTCCCTGATCCCTATGCCTTACAGAACAAATGGCCTTGTTGGATTTAACATATTTCTAAAAGCTGGATTAATCAACGCACCTCCATTTACAGCAACCACCTCCAGCACTATGATCACCACAATCTTTGTCTTTTTGTTAGAGAAACCCTATCCCTTCTATTTTTTCTCCTGCTACATGGTTTAAATTTCTTATGTGTTATCACTGACCTTGTGCTATGGATGGAACTATGTGGGCAAAATCACCCTTCGGCTTTCTATATAACAATTTTTTCAGCGTTGTTTTCTCTTTCCTATGAGGGAAAGTTTATGCTATCTCTAAAATATTGCAAATGGTTCTCCCAGTCTTCCTCTTACCTGGCTGTGTTTCTGGCCAAAGTTGAGAAAATGGAGAACAAAGCTCATGGTCCCTCAAGTAGCCTACGATACAGTGGAGAGCACCTGTGTGGACAAAAATTACAATGGGATGAGAGAGATGCTATCATGGAGAGCTGTATGAAGTGCTGTGAGATAACAAGAGAAACATCCAGATCTACCCCCCAACACACACACACACACACACACACACACACACACACACACACACACACCAACCACTCAAGGGAGAAGTCATAGGAAAAAAGAACTTAAAAATGGCAACTGGAGTCATAAGTATGCATTTGCTGGGCATAGACATTCTACGTAGAGAAAGCAGACTGTAAGCAATAGAGGGGGCAGCCTGCCCAGCTGATATGAGTAATTCAGTGGTGTGTGTGTGTGTGTGTGTGTGCACGCGCGCAGGTGTGCAGGTATTTATGAAGGAATGTTTATGAAGGTGTTAGGAGATTAAATATTGAAAGATGAGTATGGACAGGTTAGCATAGTCCAACTAAATATCTTTTACTCTATCCTGTGGGCAATCAGAGGCTGTTTTATATTTACTGGTGAGAAAGATTTCTGGCATAAAGCAGAGAACTGACTGGTGAAGAATGATATTAAAAGCAGAGAGAATTATACAGCACTTGAAGCAAGAGATGGCATGCGTTGGCGAGCTGATGCTACAACAGAGTCAGTGGAGAAGATATTTGGTGGCAATGTTAACAGGACTTGATGATGGTTTGAGTGGGTGCTGGATGTAAGGTGAGGGGAGGCATCTTGGATAATGTCTAGGATCACAGAGAGGACGGTAGAGGAGTAAATTTGAGGAGAATATGAGTTTAGTAGTGAAACAACAGGTGAAGATATCCGGGTGGAATCAATGTTTTTATTTGAAAAGCAATGGAAGAATCTGGTTGGAGAAATAAATTTGAAACTCATCAGCAACCGAGCGCAGATGAAGGCAAGTAAGAAAATGAAATTACCCTTGCAGAGTAGCAAGAAAAAAGAAATAAGTTCATGTTTGTTTCATTCTGAGCTACAATGTAAACAATGCTGCTTTACAACAGCTTTATTTATTTTTACTTTCATGCAATTTTTTACACATCTTTTGGAGGGTAAACTTCACCATATCCATTAATAATCCTTGGTTATTTTAAAACGGAAAAAAAAAGAATGAAATTCTGGAGAATCTCCATCTGTAAGGTATAGATGGAGGAAGTAGAGCTACAAAGTACACTGAGAATTGGCCAGAGAAATAGAAAAGAATTCATGTAAAAATGAAAGTTGGAGCATAAAGTGGTAAACAATATAAAATGTCATAAAAAGGGTCAGGTAAAAAGAGGAACAATTTTCTTTTTAGTTATAACACCTTGAAGGGCTTCGATGATGGTTGCTAGAAAAATTTTAACAGAGTAGTGGTGTGTGAGGCCAAAGTGCAATGATTATTAACGTCAACAGAAGAGAAGGAATAGAGACATCTAGACAGTAGCTCCATCGGGAAACTGAGTCTAGGAGGGTTTCATCTTAAAGATGAATAAAGAAAACTTTACTAAGACCGAAGATAACATCAATGAAGAGTAAAAAGTAGAAGATACACAAAGAAAGAATAATTTCTGGACCAAGTTCTTCAAAGAGGTGAAGAGAAGTGTGAGGTAGAACACAACGATGGCATGAACTTGAATAGTGATGGATACCTCTCTGCTGAGGCAGAGTGAACAAAGGGGCAGGAGAAGATGGGTGTGAAGAAAAGCCAGAGAGTTAAAAACATTTGCTTCCAATAGCCTTTATTCTCTGGTGAAAGCAAACACAGAGCTAGACAGGGAGATGGAGTGGCGACGGCTTCAATAACCACGTGAGGAATTATAGATAGGGGGATGAGAGAATGACTAAGGCTCCAAAGAGAACTGTTTTGAATTCACAGCTAGTGACAGCAGATGACCCTAATGCAGTGTGTTAAATCTGGTCTCCAGAGGTATGAACTTCAGGCTGGCATTGGGCCAGAAGAAGATGATCGCTGGCTCTGTCCTGTGAAGGAGGTGTGGGTAGGAGGATTTTCACAGCGGATGCACTTGAACAGGTAAGGGATGGGAATCCCAATGGGTAGAAGAAACAACACAGAAATAGGAGGTTCTAAGGCATTTCTGGAAGTGTCTTATTTCTTATATCTTTACTTTTGCCACAGTGATGGGATTCTCCTTATCAAGGCCCAGCTTTTTTATTGATGTCATGCTGGAGAGCAAGCCGTGTAGTTCTTGCTTCCAGGAAATATTTTTTTCTGGGAAAGTATGGAAGGAATCTGTGTGCTCTGTGAGCTGCCCTGGCCTGACCACACAGCTGGCTCTGTCAAAAAACCAAGAGGATTTTCAGATGTTTCCCTAAGGCAAAGATACATATTGTGTATATCCAGCAGTTTATTTATCTAATAAAATAATCACACATAGTTCCCCTACTATGGGCCATAACTCTTTGAGCACTTTGTGAATATCAATTAATTTAACCCCCAGAAGTACCCTCCAAGGTGAGTATTGTCATTATCCCCATTTTACAGATAGGGAAGCTGAAGTCTAGAGAAGTTAGGTGTGGTGTCTACAGACTCAAAGTGGGTAAGACACAGGGAGGGATTTGAACCTAGACAGTCCAGCTCTGGAGTCTGGATTCTTATCCACTATTCCAACCTGTCTTTTTATAATCAAATAGTTAAAAGTTGTAAAATTCTGTGTGGTGGGAATTTTCTAACTACTCCAATTTCTTCCTATTACACTATCACCAAACATTTAATTAGAATTGTCAACTTAATAATTTCAATTTTGTTATCTTCTTTAAAGACATAAAGGTGCAGCATAAGGGTGAGCATTTTTATTTTAATGTCACAGAATGTTTTTTCCTTCACCCTGAAATATCCACGTCTTTGACTTCCATGAGTCATAGAACATTCATGGGTTCCCTGGATGTCAGCCCTATTTTAACTCCCTTTGTTTCCAGAGCAGGTGTCTACACAGTTGGTCATGGTGACCTCTGTTTGTTCTGGGAGCCTTTTTGAATTATTAGAAGGTAGTCTACTATTAGCCAGTATTCCACTTGGCAAAGCCAAACACATGTCAAGCCTGCTTGGAGATATATATATATATATATATGGCAAATTTGATTTTCCGTATTCTTAGCCAGTTATACATCTGTGTATATATTATTAATTGTTATAAGTTTAATTTTTCCATTGTCCTATATATGCGTATTTGTGTCTGGAAATGAGTATCTTCTGTTTAAAATTCAAACACGTTTCTTTAGTTAATAGATTACTCTGTCTTCACAGAGATGTTGGTTTGATTTTCTGGAGGAAAAGTTCTGGGATTTTGAATGTTTTGTATTTTGAACACTGAGCCAAACTCTGACCACATTTTTTTTAATGGAAACACTTTTGATGAAAAGATAAAGCATTATGTTAACCTGTAGTCTTTAGAGTTGAAGTCTAAACAGAAGTATAATGCATGAATTGGCTGATTATTTCCCGCTTCTGAGTTAGCTGGTTTTTTACTGTTAGCTGTAAGAGTCACAGGGCTCACAAAATTCTGTCTCCCTCTAACCAATGAGTAAGAAATGATGAGTTGTTTAATATAATACAAATCAAATTATAGAATGTTGCCAAAAGAATGACAACAGCAGTTTGATAATGGAGCAATTAAAGTTTAATTAAGAAAATTACATTTTTGACTTGGCAGATAATTGAGATAATATCTTCTACTATGATGTTGGAAAAAATATAAAAGAATAATTAAAAATTTTTAAGTGAAAATGAAGAGTAGAAAATAAAATCTCTAAGCACAAAAACATTCTTAGTTTCCTCAGTGCAGGCGAAAGGCCAGCTTGCCTGAAGCAAAATGTACAAAAGTAGTTCTGAATCCCAGCATTCATAGCAGATCTATGACTTATACTTTTAACAGCATTGTTTAGGAAAAATCCACGACCCCAGAATATAGATGAGAATCTCATTAGTAATGATTAATGATTTACATGAGTACAGTAATTTACCTTTTGCAAAGTTATTTATTCATTTAATTAAAAATTATCTGTTGATCATTTACTATGTGCACAGCCCTGTGTTAGATAATAGAGCAAGAAGATCTTTACTCCCACTGAGTTTCCATCTACCCAGGAAGATGAAGCATGACATGTCATTTCAGATGTGATTATGTGTATTATGAAAGGCTAAGTACAAATTGCTATGGCAGCAAATGCTACCGGGGACTTAGGGCACATACTTGTCTACATGCTTATAAAAGATGGTTTTTAAAATGTTAGTGTGCTTAAAAGCTCTATACCCATCTAATTGTAGCTATACATTACAGCATTCATCACATTCTATGTGTATGTATACCTATTCCACCAAACGTTGTTCTTAACTCTGATTACATAATAAGTGGTCTGCAGGGAAGCCCAAGCAAAAATATATTTTTAAAAGAGCTTCCCAGGTAATTCTACCACACAGCCATGATCAAGAACCATAACACTAGGCCATGAGCTTCTTAAGGACAGAGATACCTGTTGTCCTGAACCTTATGTCTAACATCTGGCATGGTAAGCTATACAGATTTGGTATGCAATAAATGCTTGTACATTGAACTGAATTGATTTGAAATGCCCTGGAAATGCATTATAAACTGCTTCCTCAAGAGAGAAAGTCTCAATATTGCATGTCCTTCATTTCTACTCTAGAAATGTAACATAAACACGATGAAACAGCCATACCAATCCGGTGAGTTATCTGCCTGTTCTCTCAGGGGGACAAAAAAATTAAAAGCGTATTATTAAATAACTATAAAAAATTTGGATTAGGAAATATCCTAATTCACCCATGGCCTGTCTAGTCCACTCAGTTCTCAATGCACATGCCAACTATTGCTAAAACCATCTGTTCCCTTCCAGACATGGATGACCCCATCAAACAACCATGAGCCAAATTTGCTAACCATCAGCCTGCAAAAAGTACAGAGTCTGACTTTTCATCCGACCAATCCTATCAGCACTTCATGCCAGCCATAAAGACAAAAAAGTCCAGCCAGCTGAACTCTGTGAATGGCTGAACTGATTGAACTGCCTAGATATTTTGGTCAGGAAGACACAATCTAAGGCTTCCCCATCAACACAAATTTCCATGGAAACCAAACCCGAAGATAGAGTACATGTACTTTATTTTAGGTCCAATGGTTGTCATGAGGCCTTCCCTGTGTCAGTCAAGGTTCTTGGTATCCAGGCCAGTGCTTTGCTCCATGGCTGGCTATCGTTTGAGCCATCACTTTAACCAGGCTCAGACAGTACTTGCTTTGAATAGGCTCCAAAGACTTTTCCATGGAGAACTTATGTCTATAGAACTGTCTGCTCACCCAGACTTCATAAACCCTTTGTCTATCCAGACAGGAAAAAAAATCAACATTGCACTGTTATTATTAAATTTATTTAGTATTATTTTATTCTTTTGAAAAATACAGCTACATTCCTCTCTTACCATAATATATCTGGAACTTGAAATTTTGTATCTGCTTTTTAAAAGCATTTTAAGGATATCAATGACTTATATCCTAAATAGCCAAATATAAATTAACCCTTACTTTTCTTAACAGTCCAGAGTGTTATGAAATGAAAAACCATGTTTTACTGTGAAAAGTTACTCTCTGATTTTTGTAAATTCGGATTTGGGCACATCAGGCCCTCCACTATTTAATGGAAATAAAAGTGGAGGTATAACTTCACATCGATGATATCAATCCCTATTAAAAGTGAAATCAAATTTTGTGCTTTCAACACTCACGTCTTTATTTGCTTGCCTAATGTGTTAGAAGGAATTCAAGTCAGTGCAGGACACAGAAACCACACTGAAGGTTTTAAGCAGGGACAGATTAACATAGGAAATTTGTTTCTGACAAAATTATTGAAAAGGCTAGAAGAACAGCTTCTATGCTGGACCTCGTGGAATGACTTCAAAAACAAAACTGACTCACTAAGGTGGTCACTGGAGCTGTGATGGAAGGGAGATGTTCCACTGACATGGTTCCAGGGTCCTTCCCACATCCAAAAAGCTAAGAGAATGAATACTGGGAGCTGTGATTCTGAGACTGGAAAGCCAGATCATGACGCCAGCACCTCTGCCCCTGCTTCCTGACACCATGGAAGCTTGAGAATGGACAGTGGAGCGCTGAATTAAGGAGACCTCCTATCTTCATGATCTTACTGGCCAGCAGCAACAGCTAAAAGCTACAAAAGGATGACTTCTCCCTCACACCCGCCTTTCAGATTTCATGGAAATCAGTCTAATTGGTGGATTGTCATTTCTTCTAAACCGCAGCTGCAAGCATATCTGGGAAATATAATTAATAATTTTTCAAACTCTTCAACTAGAGGAAAGTTGTGAGTGTACAAATAATTTTTCAACCTCTTCAACAAGAGGAAGTTGTGAGTGTATAAACACCTATATCAACAATAGAGGCACAAAGTCATATTCATTGCTTTATTTACACATTCAAGTTGGGTATAGATAGAAGATGACAAAGTCTGATGACCAGAGGCCCCAGTTTCAACACTTTTAAAAGGAAATTGAGGTCACGTCAATCCTAAGTACCATGCATTCAGATTTTGGTTTCAAGTTCAAATAACAGCTAATGACTCAATTCACATATATTCAGAAAGACAGCCCCAAATCACCCCAGAATAATACTCCCATGTCTCCACTACTTGACCTCTATACCATTCAACTCGACTTAGATGTCTAACTTTTGCCTTGAAACTGCATAAACTCAGTCTTCAAAAGTTTATTGTTCTGTAGGACAACCAGAAATTTACACTCAGTTAAGAAACATAAGACACAGTTGTCTTTTAGTGTGTCCATTCTTCTGAATGTATATCACTCATAATAATAATAACCGATACCTCAAAGCAAATAAAGTATTTTATGATGTGGCTTAGTGGTTTTATTTACACCTCCTCGGGAAGCCAAGAGACCACAACACAAATCTGAAAAAGAATTAGCCTGTTTCTGATTAAACATGTATTGCTTAAAGCTATACCCAGTGAACAAGTGAAAAAGTTTACTGCTAATTCATACAAGCAGTATTTTTTGCTGGGCCCTTTAAATAATGAAAGCTATGAAAATAGTGGCAAAGGATAAAAGAAATTAAACACAATTTAATTTCTTCATTTTGAAATGTAATCAGTAACTGTTTTCATTCATACTTCTTTGGATTTTCTTATCTATCCTGTGCACCAAGGAAATAAAATGTATCTAGAAAGGTCAATTGATAAATGCTTATTAGCTGAAAGCATGTTTAAGATAAAATCTTAATCCTAGAATTATTTGTTTGGTGGAAATTCAAAAGGGCAAGTCTTATTAACAAAAATCATGTGGCTAATCATTAGTGTTTTATCTTTAAAACTACTTCTAAACTAACGAGCTTTTCTCACAGTTTGCAAGTTGATTCAGTAATGTACCTTTGGCCTTCATGAGCCACTCACTTATGACCCTCCAAATCTCCTAGCTTCTAAGTCTGCAATCAGAGAACACATACACAGAAGGAGACTTAGGTGTTATGCTCACAGTGTAACTCCTTATATATTCAATTTAAATATAAAAGTGCCTCATAAACAAAACTAATTTACAAAGTCTTGATAAAATGCCCATAGATGTTGGTGAAGATACTTATTCATTTAAGACACATGATGTAAATAGTCAAGTTCTCATGGTATGCACACAGACAAAAGCTAGAAAAATTTAGCAAATACTCGTTTTTTTAAACAGGGTCTTGCTCTGTTGTCCAGGCTGGAGTGCAGTGGTGCAATCATAGCTCACTGCAGCCTTGATCTTCTGGGCTCACGTGGTCCTCCCACCTGAACCTCCCAAGTAGCTGGGAATACAGACTTGTATCACCATATACAGCTAATTTTTTTTTATTTTTGCAGACACGAGGTCTCACTATGTTGCTCAGGCTGGTCTCAAACTCATGGGCTCATGTGATCCACCTCAGCCTCCCAAAGTGCTAGGATTACAGGCATGTGCCACTGTGCCCTGTCCCAAATATCTGGATCTTTAGTTCCCAAAATACCGAGTGTCTGCATATACAAACATATCTGTATATTGGTGTTTTTAGTTTTTATTTGGAAGTTTTCCATAAAAACCACGATCTTAGTTTTCTTAACTATGTGCCCTGAGTTGTGAATAATAATTTTGATAATGTTACTATCCCTTTAGGAAAATATTTAGCACAGAAACCGTGAGAAATGTGTCTTGTCTGTTGCAATTGAGTATGTTTGCAAAAAGAAGAGGATTTGGAAAAGACATTTGAGTAATTCAACATAGCCAAAAACTTATCATTGTATAAGTACTAACACACTACTAAGACAACTAATCTTATTTTATGTACCACAATATACTTAATGAGTAAATTTAACTAAACCTATCACAGTAAAGGGTAAATGACTACTCCAGTCCTTTTACATTTGAAGGGGGCACCAGTAATGCTCACTTCAGTGCAGGGGCTCTGCGGTGTCCGCACTCATTCCTCAAGGAGTAGCAGGGCACAAACTGAGTATTGAGTTTGGAAGGGGAAACTGAACAAATGTTTCCCAGCCTCTTCCTAGTTCCTTAATCTAGGAAGTGTAAGGCTTGCAAGTAGCATGAATTTTCATATGTGCCATTTTGCTCCATGTTGTAAAGGATCTTGTCTCTGTTGAGGAAACTTGTAGTTTTCCAGGACTGCTGTAATTGGCGATCATACTCTCCAAAAGCAGATTTACTAGGTTAAAAAAAATGTAGTAATTTGCTCCACTTCTTTTTTATCTTTTGTCTTCTTACTTGGTTCAGAACTTAGGCAGTTTAATACAGTTCTCTTTATTGGACCCACTTGAGCCTCATAGAAGATTTAATTTTTAAATTGTCTGAAAAAGAGTCTGAGGCTCCCAAGAAGCCTCTAGCTCATTAAACCACTTGACTTTCCAAATCTATGTGCATTAGCCAGAATCTATATGCACAGACCTACCTATATAAAAGCCCTTCAATAATTACAATTTCTACATGGGCTTTTTTTTTTTAACGAAGAAATAGAAATGGGAAACTCAACCAATTTATATTTTTTCTTATACAGCTCATCATAGAAATATATAGATACATATAAATAACTATATACATAGTTACATAAATAACTTTTCATTTCAAATGTTTTTAAAAGCAGAACACATATTTAATATATATTAAAAGGTCACATGCCTAATATAGTTTTCTGTTCCTCTCTAATGAAAGACACATGAGAGACTTATTTACAAGATTTGTTAATTTCAGCATTGGTTGCTTACTCTGCCCCAAATTCACAAGTAATTGATGAAGGCCTATTTTGTTAATTATGTGAAGATCTGTTTTAATTGTGCCTTCTATTGGCATTTTTATACAAAAAAATTGAAATTGCAATTTAGGAATTTTCCAGTAAATTTGATCAATGTAGGCCACCAAGCTTATTAATTCAGGCAAAGAAATAGATGCTGGTTATCAGAATTGATCAAATGAGTGATGGTCAACAAATTCCTACTGTTTTGTGTACTATGGACACATAGTCTAGGAATTTACCCCAACTTCTCTTCTTCTCCATGAAATACATGAGAAATTGCCTGTCTCCAAAGCCAAAACTAAAAGCTACTTAAATTGGTTACAGATGCTTATGTATCTCAAGATTAATGCACTGTGGATACAGAACTGTCAACCCAGACTTCACAACCAAATCAACTGGAGCTCATATGGCACACACCTGTGGAATTCCGGACAATCTATGTGCTTTCAATTCCACATCACCCTCAAAGTCAAAGGATTCCCCCATGTAAATAGCTTGTCCCCTTTGCAAAGTTAAAAAAAATACATTTTGCTTCATCTTTGCAATTAAAAACAAAATCAATATACGTCTGGATAAGCAAAGAGAAATCTGAAAAGTTCAATGACTGCATGACCTTGGGAATAAAGGTCAGTTTCACTGGATTTTATATGAATTTCTGGACTACACAATCTTTTTTTACCTAAATAATATTATTCAAAGGACATTTTACTATTAATAATATCTTGAACCATTAAACAGCAATTTCAAGTGTCACTCTTTATGTGTTTTCTCAATATTCATCTACTCATGTACTCACACATTCATTGAAGAAATGGTACTATTCAGTGATTAATGACACAAAATTCCTAACCTCAGCATTTATTCTCTTTGAGGGAGGTAGACCAGCAAAACAACAGTCACTAATAAGTGGAAAAAGCGGTATAAAACAAATGTGTGTATGGGATACTAAAGAAGCATAGAAAAGGGTACTTAACCCACTGGCTGGGGATTCTTGGGGAGGAGAAATAACATCTGACCTTGGTTTTGAAGGATAAGTAGAATAGTAAGTAAGAGTTAATTAGGTATGTGGGGAGGAGAGTCGTCACTGGATACAATGATAGCATCATGATCAAAACATAGTCTTAAGAGAAGTAAATTGTATTTGAGGAACTGAAAATAGTTCAATACATTTGAACTGAAAATAGTTCAATACATTTAAAAAAGGGTGGCAAGTAGAAAATCCCTGGAGAGGCAGACAGGAAGTGCCACTTTACTTGTGATGCCTACAAGCTTGGATTTTATTCAGAAGGGAATTTGGAGCCAGAGTAAATTGTAATAATTCACAAGTTTGGACAATGAACTAAAAGTATAGGCTGAAATAGGGCACGGGGTGTGAGATAATTGGTGGCCTCTTCTATGGAAACGTGGGCAGGTGAAGATTCCTTTAACTGTATTGCAATACAGAGAAAGGAGCAGGTTTGTAGGAGGCTGATGAGTTAACTTTTTTTTTTTTGGCAGTGGGGACGGAGTCTCACTCTGTCGCCCAGGCTGGAGTGCAGTGGTGCAATCTCGGCTCACTGCAACCTCCACCTCCCGGGTTCAAGCAATTCTCTGCCTCAGCCTCCCAAGTAGCTGGGATTACAGGCACCTGCCACCATGCCAAGCTAATTTTTATATTTTTAGTAGAGATGGGGTTTCACCATCTTGGCCAGGCTGGTTTTGAACTCCTGACCTTGTGATCCACCCACCTTGGCCTCCCAAAGTGCCAGGATTACAGGCATAAGCCACTGCGCCCGGCCGAGTTAAACTTTTTATGTGTTGCTTTAAAGATGTTAGAGGGCCATCCATGTAGAGATGTCCTCTAAGAACATGTTTATAGCAGTATAGATCTCAAAAATGAGTTTGAGGCAGAAAATCAGCCCCATTCATAGACCTAAAAAAGGAGTCACTTTCTGAAAGCTAATTTAAGAGTGTCACAAAACTACTTCCGATACAAAGCATTTCTCCAAGTGGTCTATATTTTATAATATTTCATTGGAGGTTATTCCTCCAAAGGCTTCAGAAAAGTGGTAAAATCATATTAATCTATTTAGGGAATTAACTTCTCTGGGTAGAAAACACATTAGCTACCCTAATTAGCTTATCACCTTTCACCACTTTCAACCACCTAAATTCTCAGAGATTTGGATACAAGTAGATATATTTTCATTACCATAAAGGAAGAGTAAAAGCAGAAGCATTTTGTAAGACCTTTCTTAACAAGCAAGTATGTATTGCAAGGGGGCTCTGGGAAATGAGGCCTGCAGGAGAGGAGGGAGTAGACACAGGATGCACAGGAAAGACGATGGCAAGTACCAAAGAAAAACATCGTTGATTTCTAAAATTAGAAAATAGCATCAGTGACTGAAAAGGACCATATACAAAGTTTGTGGGTTCTTTTCATTGATTATTATTACCAATTGCAACTTCCATTACCATTTTCCAAATCTGCTATCTCTTGGGTTCATAATTTGCTAAAGCTATGGCCCCCAAAGAAGCATTCTGTCTCTTATTCTACACTAACTTTCCTAGCCAACATTTCCCTCTCAAGCAATGCACTTTTTTCTGCATTGCATGTATGAAATTTACAGAACATATATCCCATTTGTTAAAATCCACAATGCTTATATTAAAAGCTAGAGAGATAATTAATGCATAAAACACTGAAAATAAAAAAAAACATTGTCTCCAGAAATAACTTGCCAAAAATGTAACCCTAGAGTCCCAAGTGGGGCTGGAAAGCAGAAAATGCTCATCTCAAACACCTTTACCTCTTTTTTTCCCTCCTTAGGAATGTCCAGAATGTCTGAGGTCCTTATGAATTCCTAACTTCTTGTTCAAATTGACTCACAGAAAAAAAATGCCCAATAAACTCATCCATGTTAAGTAATAAATTTGTCATATATTTTTACATTAACACATCATGAATGTTATCATTTTCTGACACATACATTTCAACACCAAAACATTATATACAATAAGGAAATCCCAATCATTTTAATAATGGACAAGAATTAACCAGGTCTCCCTTTAAATCATGTATTTGCCTACACAAGCTGGCTCCCTTCAGTGTACTTACTGTACATCTTGAGAAGCAACAGCTTCATATCATCTGGACCAAGTGCAGGGAGAGTTCAAGAAAAGTTGACTGTAACAGGGAGTTGCAATAAATCATTTGGAATTTGAAGGTGACAGTGTCTTTGCTGCACTTGTAATCCCTCTCATAATACTAGAGAGGACAGAAGGAGAGTTAAAAACAGTGGACATGTTCATCTCCAAGCAGCCTGACTGTGATGTTTCTAGGGGGAAGCAGTTCTTAAAACATCTTCTTTTGAAATTCTCTAAAAGAGTAGTGCCTCATAGTGTCAATAATGGGGTAAGGGATTAGGAGGATAAATGGATATAACAGAATGAGACAAAGTCACACTTTCAGGAAACCTACGTCTCAGAGGTGAGGAAGATGGCAAGCAAGAAGCACAAATAACATGATAATTAAGGATGATAAAATAGGAGAAGCTCTCCATAGGAAGAGATGTGAGGAGACATGAATCTAAAAATGAGATAGCAATGTCAAACACAGTGAAAAAACAAAAGTGCTCAGGCAAATAAACAGGACATGCAAGGACCCTGAGCTGGTCTCTGGGCCTCCCTGACCAAGACTAAATACCTACAACCTTCATTCCCTGATATAATGCTGTACATTGGGAAAAAAAAATATGCTATTTGTAGAAATCACTAACAACAGCCAAACTGTTTTGGCTGTTTATACTAACAAGATTTGTCAATAGTCTGTTTTATATGTGATGCCATTTGATATGGTTTGGCTGTGTCCTCACCCAAATCTCACATTGAACTATAATAATCCCTATGTGTCAAGGGCAGGGCCAGGTGGAGATAATTGAATCATGAGGGTGGTTTCCCCCATATTGTTCTTGTGGTACTGAATAAGTCTCATGGTATCTGATGGTTTTATAAGTGGGTGTTCCCCTGCACAAGCTCTCTTGCCTGCTGCCATGTAAGACGTGACTTTGCTCTCATTCACCTTCCACCATAGTTGAGAGGCCTAGCCAACCATGTGGAACTGTGAGCCAATTAAGCTTCATTTCTTTATAAATTACCCAGTCTCAGATAGGTCATTATTAGTCGTGTAAGAATAGAGTAATACACAATTTAAATAATGTATACGTAACATTTTTCCTGGATCAATCTATACGGACTTTGGATGAGAGTAAGAAGGAAGACAATGGCCTCTTCTCTTTAGAGTTGAGGAAGTGACTATAACAAAAGCTAAACATCAATTTGCCAAGAAAAAATGCAAACTTAGCAAGGATATTCCAGAGAACAGTACCAGCCAGTTCTGCTAACACCAAATGTAGTGGGGAAATAAGAGAGAGTAATTTGTATTTATGAAATAGGGAAAGCAAACTACCTTGGGGATGAGTATTTTCTTATTCCCAGTAAAAGACACATTTTGGGGAAATCACAACAGTCAACAGAGAAGCAGGAGAAACAAAAGTCTTCATTTCCCTCAAAAACACTTTCCCTGACGTAAAAGGAGCTTCGTTTGTTCTCTTACTGCAGTCACAGCAGGATGAAACCATATCATAATTCTTAATTCCAGGAAATTTAGGACAAATTATGGGCAAGCTATTCTTTTAAAACAGCTGCTATTTTTAGTGTCTTTATAATTATTTAACTTCCTGGAAAGAATAATATATACAACTCTTCATCTTCCAAGCTCCAATGTTTGGGCTTTTTAAAAATGTTTAAGTAAATGTTAGAGTAGTTTTAATAAAAACATGCCAAAGTCACCTTCTTCTACCCACAGTGTTTACAGGTTCTTCTGTATCACTATATCACCTAAAAAAAATGGCCCCGAAGGAAAGAAAAAGTGAAAGTGGGGGCTTTGAAAATTATATATTACAATAACTTCATATTTTGGTAATGATTTTTTTTTTTTTGAGACAGAGTCTCACTCTGTTGCCCAGCCTGGAGTGCAGTGGTGCAATCTCAGCTCACTACAACCTCTAGCTCCTGGGTTCAAGTGATTCTCCTCCCTCAGCCTCCCGAGTAGCTGGGACTACAGGCATGTGCCACCATGCCCAGCTAATTTTTGTATTTTTAGTAGAGACAGGGTTTCACTATGTTGGCCAGGCTGGTCTTGAACTCCTGACTTCATGACCCGCCTGCCTCGGCCTCCCAAAGTGCTGGGATTACAGGCGTGAGCCACCACACCTGGCCCAATAATCATATTTTAAATAGTGATATTGTAGTTCAACCTGCTGGATTATGTTATTTCAACTCTACCCTTTCTTAGAACAGAGTAGCTAATACATATATTCATGGACTCTTAGAGAATTTATACCACCTGGACATTGTGCAAGTGAGAGAACTGAATTCAGCCCAAGAATCTTCAACAACTCACCTATGATACCATAGGGAGAAAGTGAAAATGGCTGATGAGGGAAATATTTTTAGGTGAATATTTTGTTCAGAGAAGCAGAATAAAATTTCTCACCTGTATAGACCCAGATTTACACCCTGAAGCAAAGCAGAACCTTTCAACTGTGCCCAGCCTTTCAGCTTGTAGCCAGGGATAGATGGAAGGCATTGCACTCACTCCCAACAAGAAGAGAATCCAGGGGAAAAAATCGAGTTCCGACCCAGGCAGGCAGAGTGATGGTCCTGAGCAGAGCAGGCAAATTTTTTCTGTAAAAGGACAGAAAAAATTTTTAGTTTCTAGGGACAAGAAACAAGTTATCCTATATACTTTTAAAACAAGTGAGAAAACAAATTCTCAGAATGTTTTCGTTGATGAAATTCAAAATACAATGATAATTGAGTACTTTTTTTGTAATATAGGTCTACTAATGAGAAAAGCTGAATTCTTTATAGCGTGGATAATGTGTCACCTAATGAGATTCAAAGGTAAAAACTGTCTCTGGTGTGTGAGCCATACAAAAACAGTGAGCTGTATTCGACCCATAGGACATAGGGTACCCACCCTGGCTTTCAGTGTGGCTCTATGTGGTACTACCTAAATGTCCTCCCATCCAGTAAAGAAAAACCTGGGCTAAATTTCTTAAGACAGGTGGGGTAAGATGTAATGTTTCTCAAGGAGAAAAACTCTTATTATTTTAAAGCCTGTAGCAAAAACAGCAGTTGTACCACTGAAAAAGGCCACAGCACAGCAAATTGAAAATGGTGCTAATGAGAACAGCAGGAAGACCTTGAGAATCATGACAGGAATGGTGCTCATGATCAAGGGGCTCTACAGGAATTAGGCCTTGGTCCAGCCTTTATGTCAATATCCATATTTGCTTTATGTAAATACCCATAAAGCAAAGACTTCCAAAATTGTTCTCAGGCTATGCAGTGTGTGCTTAGACTGTCTTACTCCAAGGCAATGTGCCCTGGTGGAGGAAGGTCACATATTCACATCTGTATAATCTTTCTGTTGCTTCTTAAACTCTGAGTCTTTAACACCGAGATTCTTTTGCCTCTCCCAAAGCTTGGTCATTCCGTTCTAATTCATCAGAGGTGACCAGTTTTCTAAGAAAGGAAGAATGGGATACAGTGAGGAATTTTCAAGCTTTTGGAGATAAAGGAGGAATGACAGTGTGTAGTTTGATGCAAAAGGGAACACAGAGAAGGAATATTCACTTACCAGATACACACTTGCTGAATGGATGTTCTAGAACTCTTGGGTCATGCCACTAATGGACATGTTACTGATGAGATTCAAGAAGTTTCAAGAGCCCTGTGGAGATCTAAAATTGTAGGCCCTAGAAAAGTGGCTAAATTAAAACACAGGAGGAGTCTAGAGATAAATTTTACTTCTAGAAGGAATTGTGTCCATGGCTGGAGCTTGTCAGCCAATGTAACTGACACCATGCTCGTGAGTACTGTTAGCTTTGAGGACCTTTGTGATCACTGAGTAATTGCAGAACTTCTTGTTCACTCAGGACAGTGATTGCTGGATTTAGAATGTGTACAGCTTCCAATGACTAACTCTGTGCATCACTTTCTCTGACTCCATAATCCCAGTAGGCTCTTCTCCCATGAGAAACTAGGGAAGCTTTATAAAGAATGAAGACTATGAGATATTAACCTACTTGCAAGCTAACATATTAGCCCCCACGGCTTCAAGGGGATGGACTGAAGATACTGGACTCCTAGATGAAAGAGAAAAGACTTTATTACTGAAGGCACAATGAGCATTCTTATCTTCATATTTTTCCAGGTGGACGCAGCACACACAGCGGGTTTGCATCATAGATGAGCAACCCCTTGCTGGCAAAACCCCAGTTTCTAATAAAGAACTGCAGAAAAGAAACCCAACGTCTGCCCCAGATGAAGACATTGTATTTATTAGACTGGAAAGTAGACAAACACCTTTTGCTTCAGAGAGAGAAATCATCTCCATCTTCAAAAGCTGTTTGCTCTACCAACATCCTTGAAAAGATAGAATGATCATCATCGATGCCTTTATTTGCAAGACATACATGGAGAATTGTCTCCCAATATGCCCAGACTTGCTTAAATTCATTCATGTCACATTCCCTATTGAGCTTCCAGATAATAAATGAATTACATCAACCTAATTCTTCTCTTTCCTTTCCCTGCCCAGTACGCTAACATTTATTGATTAGTTAGGCAGTGAGCAACTATTTATTGAACATCATTCTAAGACATGGCTTTATTCTTATGCAGCTAAAAGTCATTAGGAAAAATAGTCATTAGGAAAAAAAGTGAGTCATGATTTCTAACCACTGCAATAAAGATAACCTGAGCCAAGCCATTTGCTATTTCTCAGATTCAATTTTTGCTTACATTTCACTGAACAGAACTTAGTGACATAGCCTCACATAGCAGGAAAGGCAAGGAAATGAGTACATTGTTGCCTGGAATAACATCAGGATTCTTTTACCAAGGAATATGGGAAATATGGATAATGGGTGCAATTAAAATCTCTGACACAAGAAGAAAACCTGTAAAAGCTACCATGAATGATACATCTTTGGGAAATTATTCTGCTCATATAAAACCAAGTTTCCCCAAATATGATTTAGGTATTCCTGTCAAATGTTAGGTGATTATGTAACTGAACTAGAAGATAGAAAATTAGACTTAACATGCTTACTTATTCCATTAAACAACACCAAAAAAAAAAAACAGATTCACTCTCAGTTTAGCATTTATATATGCCATTGTGTGGTAACTATCATGTGGTAATAATCTAACAACATAAAATATTGCTTTAAGATTAAAGTAAGACCATAAAATTTTCAAATACTAAGAAGTTATCAAAAATTGTATACTACAGACTCACTGTATGCTATAGTTCCACTGAAGGTTGTTTCAAGAAGTTCTTTTAAAATTTAGAACATGAAGGGCAAGGAGGCGAAAATACTAGACAAAAAGAGAAGCAATCTAAAAAATAGCCTAATTCTCAAAACAATATATTAGAAATTTCAGAAGGAGATATAATAGACAAAGGAGAGATAATAATCAATAAAATAATAGTTGAGAATTTCTCTGAACTGAAGAAACATTAAATGTTAAAAACATGTTATGGTAGTATAAACATAATTATACTGGAAAATATTTAAATATTTTTATAAAGAGGAGATAATAGATGGGGGAAAAGTGAATGTGTTTCTTTTCCACAAATATCAAATTTCAGAAGATAGCAGAGCAAAATTTCTAGACTTTGAGCTTCAATACCTTCATGCCCAATCAACCTAAGATTTAACTGCTAGGGCAACTGAACAGTATTCTTACACATGCAGGAATAATACTACCCATGTGCTCTCCCCCTACAAAAAAACTGAGAAACTGTTTCATCAATTGAGGAACTGAATAAAAATAAGACATCTGTGATGTACTGACAAGATGAAATGAAAAAGGCAAGCTCAAAATACGTCTTATAATATGAACGTTTTGTTTAAAAACATATATTACACATGTTTAATGGAGATATGTATCTCTATTAAAAAGCTTAGAAATATATAATCAATAGGTTAATAGTGGTTATGTTTTACTAGTGGGAAAAATAATTTTTAATATTTATGGTCTATACCTGAGCTGTCCAACATGGTAGCCACTAACACATGCAACTAGTAAATGCTTGAAATATGGCTGGTCCCAGTGAGAGGAGAGATATGCTATAGTGCTTGCCAGATTTCAAAGACTTAATGTGAAAAATGAATATAAAATATCTTATTGATAATTTTATATTAAATACTAAAATAATCATATCTTCAATAATTAGATGAATAAATTTTATTATTAAAATTAATTTTACCAATTTTTAAAAAAATTATCTCACAAATGTAACTACTAAAAAGCTTTAAATTACATACATTGTGAGTAATGGAAGTCCTGTTTGAATTAACAGTTTTAAAAGGAAATCTGTAACTCATGGCACTGGGAATAGTATTGGTATAACTCATGAGATGGAAGGAAAAGCTATGGGAACCAATATTCTGGTCATTATCCACCTCCCAGCTCTCTATTCAACTGGCTTCTTTCTGTGGGAGGCTTCTCTCCACCTAGCAGGAAACATGTTTGCCAGCAACTAAGTTTTGCATCCTCCCAAATAAAAGAAACATCTTTCTCTCCACATGTTGATATGTTTTTTGTTTTGTTTTGTTCTGAGATGGAGTCTTGCTCTGTCGTCCAGGCTGGAGTGCAGTGGCACGATCTCAGCTCACTGCAACCTCCACCTCCCGGGTTCAAGCGATTCTCCTGCCTCAGCCTCCTGAGTAGCTGGGATTACAGTTGCCTGCCACCACGCCCGGTTAATTTTTTTGTAGTTTTAGTGGAGACGGGGTTTCACCATGTTGGCCAGGGTGGTTTCGAACTCCTGACCTCAAGTGATCCACCCACATTGGCCTCCCAAAGTGCTGGGATTACAGGCGTGAGCCACCGTGCCTGGCCCATGTTGATATGTTAACTGAAAAAAATTACTCCGGTTGGCCCTACTTGGGACATATGGAAACTCCTGGACTAGTATTTTTTCTGGCAAGGTCTGCATGGCAGGTAGACAGGGGACCTACAGGAGAGTGAGAGACAGGCAGAATGAGCTTGTCATGGTCCATGACCAGAAGGAATAAGAAGGTGTTCTAAGAAGACAGCCCACTAGAACCAAAGTCTGAAAGCTATTATGCTAGATAAATATTTCATGAAATGAAACATTATGCATTAGACCATTTGACTCACATCATGTCCACTACACAAAAGTCTGGAAAGTGGCAGAAAATAGAAAGATTGAACAATGATTTCAGGGATAAAATGGGCTAAGCATAATTGCGTGATCTGTCTGTTCTTGTATAAATCACTTCTATAAGAAGGATTATATATGTTTTTGCTCTAGTTTGTTTCCACCACAGTCGTCTGGCATATAAACTATGCCTGCCTCTTACCCTTTGTGAACTATACATATCCTGCTCTGTTTTTATTGCATTAGACTTTCAGAGATCAGCAACTACAAAAGCTTACAAGACTTTTCTCTGCTCAAAAGCTTTGTATAATTTCACAGAAGAACATAGTTTGGGATGTATGGTTGCAGGCCACAGGTTCTTTCCCACCCGAGGGTCAGGAGGAGAACATCAAGAGAAAGATCAGTGAAGACAGAGCTTAGAACAATCACAGCTTTAGTCTTCACCTTCAGCTTTCTGCTCTCCTTCCCTACGTAGATCTATCTCCACTATTTATAGTGGAGAAACACAGATGTGCTCATGATTTCCTTGGATTGATTTAATGTAAATTAACTTATTAATAAATACCCTTTCTTACCTTTCCCTGTCCATTATCTCATAACATACACAGCACATGAAGCAAACAAGAAAGTTTCCTGGAGGTATTACCTGTTCATTTCTCACCTAAGTATCTTTATCCTGTTTTTGCTCATTTAAACTGTGTAGTATTGAAAGGAAAAAAGAAAAAAATATACGAGGAAGGAGAGACATGTCCTTTCTTATTTGCATTTCTCCATCTCTTGTCATCATTCTCCTTTACTACACCTTGGCCAACATAACCATTTTGCAATACCAGCAATTCCTACTCCCTTATGATAAATATTCACCTCTTATCTTCTAATATCTTATAATCTGCCCACTTGGGACCAGTAACACCTACACCAGAGACTATGAGTGACTGGTGATGTAATTTAACAAAGGACCCAAGAATATTTGGAAACAACCCAGTATTCACTGTTAGTAACAATGTTTGTGCATATCTGAGTTTTCTTTCAGCAAAATCCCTTAAACCTTATTTATTTATTATTTATTTATTTATTTTTATATTATAGAGAACTTGTTCACCATAGAAAGCACAATTTGATAAATAGCAAGTAATGAGAACAGGGCATGCATGCAGTAGTAATCCAGAAAAGGAAAAGTTACTGCTGTAGCAGCACAAATGAGGTCATCATGGTACAGGGGCTGTAATAGTCAGAGGCTCAACGTGGTGGTCACTAGCCTTTGATCAGCAATTTCCAGTTAGTCAGAGTCATGGCCAAAGACAGAGGGCAAAGCATGAAAGATGTATCAGCAATAAGTCAGAAGCAGGAAAATGGAAGAAGTCTTAAAAAAAAAAAAATAACCTGACTTGGAAACCAGGGATGAAACCAGGAACACAGGTCACAGCTGGAAGAAATGAAGCTGAAGGTGGAGAAAGCATGGAGGAGGTGAGTCACAGGCCAAGGAACAAAAGCCAGGGAACAAAGCATGGAACACCATGAGTCAGCCATGCTCAGGATAATGAGCAAAGACAGCCTTTCCATCAAACAGCTGCCTTTTGGAGGTGCATGATGGCTGGACTTTCAAGTCTTAAGTTAGCAGGAACATGGGGCTGCTTTGGGCCCTGCCTTTGGACACTTGAGGGTCTGGTGGACACAAGAACCCCAGTGGAGGTACCTCTAAAAGAATTCAGATCGCATCAAAGAAGAAGGAGATTATTCTAAAATGTGATCACGTGATGAAGAAGCAAGTTGAGAAAGCAGATGGGCCCACATGGCGGAGGACTTAAGGAGGATTTAAGTTAGTGAATTCATACTCTGAAGGCTGTTTGGAAAAGCAGAATAACATCATAAAAGCAAAATAGTGTGCAGAAAATCAAGGACTTTCTATTGTACTTTGAATCTCTGTTTCATTTATATTTTAAATGTCTAATTTAATTGTTGCAGTCATATTTCAAAATCATATGGCCTAGCAGAAATCGTAAATCTTATTAAATGCTCTGTTTCTTAGTCCAACTGCTGTAACAGAATACCACAGACTTGGTAATTTATAAACAACAGAGATTTCTTACATTTCTAGGGGCTAGGTAGTCCTAGGTTGAAGGGGCCACATTTAGCAAAGGCCATCTTGCAGGACACCATGGCAGAAGCCATGAGGGTAAGAGAGCATTGGATGAGGAAGGGAAGAAAGTGAATAAAAGCATCCTTTTATCAAAAATTCACTCTTCAGATAAGTGACCTTCTCCAGCAATAATGGCATTAATGCATTCATGAGGCTTAGCTCTCATGACCTAATCACCTCTTCGAGGTCCCACCTCTCAACACTGTTAACTGGGGATTAAGTTTCCAACAAGTAAGCTTTGAGGGACATATTCAAACAATAGCATTATGATAATGTAAACTTTAAATAATAAGTAAAGAAATGAATCCCTTTTCCAACACTTTCCAAATCTGTTTTCAAGTTATTAATCTATATTCTTTTATATATATGCACGTTTATATATTTATGTGTATGTGTGTATGTGTGTGTATTCCAATAAGTTTAAGAAACACTAGGAAAACAATACTTAATAGGTTTCTCTACTTTAGAACTAATATTTTAATCTCCAAGATTGGGATCTGTTTGCATTACTTATCAAATTGTTTGACCCTGCACAATTTGTTCTTGAAGCACATATTGGCATCCTTCCTGGTGCAAGTGTTCATTGGAATATCCATTTGAGAGATTCTGTTTCAATCTACTGGCTTTTTCCTAAGAAACCAAGCAGACTGACTGATGTTGCTCAAGAAAAAGATGGTTTGGAATGGAGTAGCTATTCACGGCAGAATCTACCATCTCCCAAACTGTCAAATTATCGGTATTGTTCTCTCTCTCTCTCTCTCTCTCTATATATATATATACACATATATATAGATATATATATACACACACATATATAGAGATATATATAGATATTAGATAAAAATTATATATAGATACACATATATAGAGATATATATCTCTATATATATGTGTATCTATATATAATTTTTTTATTATACTTTAAGTTCTAGGGTACATGTGCACAACGTGCAGGTTTGTTACATATGTATACATGTGCCATGTTGGTGTGCTGCACCCATTAACTCGTCACAAGAAAATGTTTCATGCATAATACACTGAATATCTTCTTGAGAAAGCAGCATCCTGCTTTCAGGATTCTGAAGGCACATCAGGATCTTCGGTGGCTTGTAATAATTATTTTCAAATTCCATTTTGCTGGTAGAACACAGAAATCCAAGTTTTAAAAGCTGCTTCTTAACATGTGGCTAGATAACTAAAGTTTATGCATATTCTGCAATGAGTATATCTTAATATATTTATACACACACACGCACATAAAAGGAACTTTCATATACACCTTGCAACTGGCCTTGTTAAATTTTTTTAATATTGGTTATGAATCAATGTATTGTATTGAGCCTGAGAGTCCTAATCTACAGAATGGGTCTATTAATTTTTATTCTTCTGCTAAAGTGGGTCAAGGAGGTGAAAGTATTTTGTAAACTCTTTATGCAAATGCAAATGGTATTATTCAGTATATCTTTGTTGTATAGAATATATTTAGTGTTCTTGTTTAACTGAGTGGCTCAATCATTGGAATAGCTTATTCGTCTGAAGCACATACTCTTTGGGTATGTATCCACATTAAAACCTAAGTCACATGAATAAAACAGATGTAAATCAAAATTGATAGAGATTATCATTGAACTTGCAGTCACATCGTGTAGACCTGCCTAGGTATTAAATTGGGATGATTAGTCCATCTACCTCTAAATTCTGAAAAAATACAGATATTTTCCCCCGAGGTTTGTGTTGCTCACTACATCTTATAAATGTCACATATAACTTACTCTATCCCACTCTTAGCCCTAAATTTTTGTCTAACAAATCCCTCTATAAAACCATGACTGAAATAAAGGGAGAGGACTGGATACGATGTCTGTGACAAAAAATACAGACCCATAATGCACCAAAACGCAGCACTTAGATTCTGAGTATTTTTATTTTACTCTGAGAATTAAAAGCAGGCTGTTGACGCACATAGTCAATAAATCAAACACATGAAATCTTGGGCTTTTTCCCCAGTGTCCACTTTACCAGAGTTTCTAATAAAAAGTCCCATATTTTGAATTCAGCTCATTCAGACCTCAAATCCAAACATAGTTTAATGATTGAACTATGGCTGTTGTTAAAAAATGTCACAACCGAATGTTAAAAAACAGTTGCTAAAACATAGACTGTTCACCAAGCACTTTCACCTGATTTCTAAGTACGTAGTTAATAGATTGGGACTTTGCCTGTTTTTGTTTTTGTCTTCTGTGTGTTGCCTATTCATAAGACTCTTAGGAAGAAAAAACTGTCAATGTTTACAGCAGTAAGTTAAAACAAACTGAGCAATACATGCAAACATTGTTTGAACCTGCGAGTTGGCTGAAAGAGTGACCAATTCCCGAAAAAAGAAAAGAGACAAGGAGTAACTAGAATATAAGTTCCCATCAGAGGTTAATCTATATGTTTTCTAAAGCTGGGAAAATAAAACGCAATCAGAATATCCAAATATTTTGCAAACACTACTAAGACATTTCATTTGGTCCAAGCCCCTGATTTACAGACATTATAAACAACTGGGCAAAGCACAAAGCTTGCTGGAGATTCTTCAAAAGAATGATGCAAACAGCAGGAAGAAAATTAATAAGCAACAGATGCATGCATGAGCATTCTGTGTAACTGGCTGTGAGTACAGCATGTGCTGTTTTGTTTGTGCACGAGTTTCCTTAACACATGCACTGTTTGTATCTGTAGATATCATACCAAAAAATCACCATTACAAAAGAGGCTTACATATTATCAATTACTACAATTTTAACAAAATGCATAAAGACAAGTATTCATGGTGAAAAAATACATATATTTTACCTCTCAGTCACATACCTTTTTTCCTTCAAAAACAAACGAATATTGGATAAGAAAAGGCAAAGCAATAGTTTGCCAGAGAATCAACTGATGCACTTGGTTGCGAGACAGGTTTTAAATGTGCAAGTTACTTCCATCCAATAGTTCGCTTTTGTTTCAAACCATTCATTTTTTTATGTACACATTTTTCAGACAAAAGTCATATGATTGACTCTGAATAAGTTATGCCTCCATCCTCTGTCCTTATGTTTACCTTTTCCATGTCTAGCCGCTTATAAAAGTGATACAGAACTATGATGCTGCTTAGGGTTAAAAAAAAATCAAATTTAATGTGCTTGTCTCTATTTTAAAAAAAAGGTCAAAGATTGAAATATTTTCATCCCACACTGTTATCCTTTTATTCTTTAATCATAAATTCCACAGATATCCAGTAATGCCTGTTGGGCACCAGGTACCTGGAACTGGGGGTGTAAAGATGAGAATGAAAGACACAGATTCTGTTGTCACAGAATTTGCAACCAAGCTAATGAAAAGCCAAAGATAAAAATACATTCAGTTAATTAGTTTTGACATCCAGCAACTGAATAGTCTTACCAACTCATATAATATGCTCATTCAAATATTCACACATCATTCATTCAACAAACATTTATTCTTACCATGTCTAGTTATGCCAGAAACCACTATGTTAAATCCTGAGGTAGGTATAAGAAGCAAAAATATGCTTGCTCTGGAAATGCTCAAAGCCAATCACATAAGATAGGCCTGAAAATATGTAGTGCTAGAATGCACTAATAGAAATGTGTGCTGATACAATGCCAAGCACATGGTAGGTATGGAAAATAAGATGTTCTTGCTTTGGCAAAAATAGACCAAGGAGATATTTGCCTACAGAGGAGCAATTATTCTGCCTGATGAAGCTGGACAAGTTTCCATAGAGAAATGGCATTCGATTTGGGTTTACAGGGATGAAAACACATTTCCCAGATGGGGAAGAACACAAAGACTGTGTTTGGAAGAGGCAAAATCACATGTAAAAGCACAGAGACCCATTAAAAATGTGTACAATAATCACACAAGCCCGATCTCAAGTTCTAAAATTCTAGTGAAGATGGATTTACTCTGTACATTATATCCTCGGGGAAATTTTAGTTTCCATGCACATGAATTTACACTTCTTCCTGCCTTAGATTATTAGAGAAATAGGAAACTAGAAGTTAAGAAAAGGAAGCTGAAATAACTCATAAGGGAAAAGATAAAAGAGAGATGAGGCAATGCAATGAAACTGTAGGAGAGAGAAAGAGAGCTGGGAGAAGATTATCCCCAAACCTTGCAATTGAGTGTTTTGGTTTATGGGTGAAAACATCCCTGAAGTTATAGGTGAGGAAGGGCTTTCTTGTAAATTTACTATGTTCAGAATTGGCACCACTGGGCCCTGCCTTGGGGAATGGAAGTTGAGAAATAAAGACTACCTGAGGTTAGTTTTCCAGCTCAGGCATCCACACGAATGTCTGCAGAAATGCAGTGAAACCACACTGATAAAAGGTAAATTAAAATCATAAAATCAGAGAGGCTTTGAAAATTAGACAGTGGACAAACACAGGGACTCTTCTGCACTGTAGATTAACACCATCAAACAAAACAAATGCATAAGTTCTGTATTTAAAATATGGAAAACGGAGAACAGAGATATTGAAAAGTCACTGGTGATCAAAGAATGATAAATTAATATATATCCATTCCATGCTATTAATTACCAAATGAAGGAACGTGTGAGATACTGATGTTCTCATTATTTGGTGGGCTGTTTTCATGGCTCTATTTTAGAAAACATGAACTACGTTCATCAGATTTTTGAGAGATTAACTAATTATCTCATTTCCCCAGTCCTATTTTTCCAGCCCGCAGGATTGTAAGTTTCTCACATAGGGATTTCAGAAATCTAATTTTATGTATAGAGAAAGGACTATTACATTGTAGCCAACTAAATTCACCACATCCCACGTGGCTGTATACACACAACCTTAGAAGAATTGCAAGAAGCAAGTTTGTCAAAGTGAAACCAAAGAGTTTGAAAAGTGTCCTGTAGCCAGTAAGAAACCAAGGAAAGATTTTAGGTAACTCTGTCTTGAAAATAATTATTTATTACTGCCTCCTCTTCTTGTCTATTGAGAGTTCTTTTTGTAAGGTGCCATCTTTAAATTATGTTGAGTCTTCCTAGAAATTCAGTGGAAAATTATTTTTTATTAAGAACATATGCATTAAAGGAAAGGAATTTTACATGTGTGAGAATACAAAATAACCAATACCCTAAGTTAAAGAGAAAGACGGAAAGAGAGTAATTTGTTTTGGGCTCCTTCACTGCAAAAGAAGGAGGTTTGGTATTGTTTTCATTTTTTTAACTGCATGCATTGCTTAGCGGACAAATGAAAATTAGGCAATTCTATTTGCCAAAGCTTCAAGATCTCACTCTTGAATCAGAATACCAAGTACACTTAAGACACAGCAAGAAGGAAGCTGCAATCTGGCATCACACACGAATCATATGTAAACTATGTACAGTAGTGATCTTCCCAGTGGCAGAAAAGCTCAAAGCCACGTGAAACCAATCAACACCATATTGATGTCATCTTCTCAAAACTTCTCATCTGTTTTATAGCCATCAGACATTGTGATCTTTAAAGCAGATATTTACCCTCTCTGTTGCTAACTAAGCCAAATTTTGCATTACAGCAATTTTTTTACAAAATATTTTTTCAGATTGTTGAAAGAACATAAAATGTAGTGGTTTATTTATTTAGTGGTAACAGTAATTAACACTAATATTATTAACTAACTTATAAACTGTCCATTCAAAAACATGCTTATACATTTATTATGTGTCTTTTTTACTGACTAGATCAGCCAGACTCCTAATAGAAAATTATGACATTCTCAAACTAGATAATTTGAGTTTAATAAAGCACCTATTTCTAAAAGTATAGATAAAGCTAAAAAATGGTAGCTCGAATAATAGTAAAATACCTCTTTCTTGCAACCTTTGATAGGCAATTGCTCCTCTGGTTTGGAAACTGGCCCTTCCAGAACTCATGCTGAAATGCAAATTGCTATTGTGACAGTCTCAAGAGGTGGAGTCTTTAAGAGGTGGCAGGCCATGAGGGCTTCACCCTTACATGTGGAATGGGTGCCTTTATAAAAGGGTAAATTTGGTTTCCTCCTTCTCTCCTGACATTCTGCCTTCCACCATACGATGGCACAACAAGAAAGCCCTTGTCAGATGCTGGCACCTCAACCTTGGATTTCCCAGCGTCAAGAAGTAAATTTCTATTCATTATAAATTACCACATCTGTGTCATTCTGTTATGGCAGCACAAAATGGACTAAGGCAGTTTTCAACAACTTGACAAATCTCAAACTCCCCCTTGGCATCTAAGGTACAAGGCAGAGACCCCACTGAGAAGTCTTCTATGTGTTTACATGACATGAGTGGATTTAGTTTTCCTCATCATAATTTGTCAGAGTTTCCTCTTAGACAAGCTTGTGAAAAGTACATTATCATGCCCTTAACACTGGATTGGAAAAACTGCACCATAATCGCTTGAGGGAAAACTGACTGAACAAAGTTTCACAATAATGTCACTCCTACAGTGCATCATCTATGCAAAACAAGATATCAAATTCTATAAACTTCCAGTACACTATCTCCCATTTCCTCTACTTTTTTTCTTACAAAAACACATACTACACTAACACACGCATCTTAATTGCCTATCAACAATAACTGTGTACTGAAACTTCCAAAGAAGTTAGGTGAGGGTTTAAGTATTCCTTTTACATTTGCATGCATGTAAGCACCTGTGATCACAGGTCTTACCTTTCATAGTTTCCTAGGTAATAGGACCTCTTCATTGATAGAATGATCCTAATATTGACATAGGAAAAGGAGCCACAAATAAGAGCTGGGCTATTACTTAGGAAAGCTTGTCATTGTTACTTCCCCAGATGATAAGAATAAATGATGCAATAAAAGAATGAGTGCCTGCTTCAGCAACTCATCATTAAAAGTGAAGACATACCACAGGAAGCAGAACTCTAAAAGAATGTATGCACTTATGCAACCTTTCTTATAGCTTTTTGCAGCCAATTCTTATTATTATACATCAAGATAAGAAAAAATCACATAAATCTTTGAAGAAAAATGGACGAAAGAGGGCTTTCTTTAAAGGTTACTAGCTAAATCCATTTCTTTACTTCCTGATTTTTTCTTTCTTTTCTTTTAAATAATCATTGAAGGCATGGATTCAAAGGAAGTTAATGCTGCAAAAGACCTAGAAATCATCTAGGAGTTTTTTGACTTTAAAATATTTTTTCTGAAGAATATTTTGTTCAAGTTCAGTAAAATTCCAACATGTGACAGAGTTTTGTTCTGGCTGAAGTCCACTTGGGTTCCTTTCCTCTTGTAGCCGACATCAGTAGTGGCTTCTACAGGGATTCTGGGTAATTCCTCCCAGAGCACTGGCCTGGAATAGTGCTCTCTATGTAGAAATTAGAAAAAAATGAGGCACAGAAAGATGAAGGGATCCACCATCACAAAGGTGGTACACAGCAGATAAACATCTCTTCTTTGCCTTTTTATCTCCTACATTTGTCTTCTCATCTTTAATTCATTTGGTAGGTCTGTAGAATAACTTTCCAGAGAAGATCAACTGCACCACATAGCTAAAAGCTGACTTCCTTTTTTTTTTTCTTTCATTTCAAAAAATCAAAACACCTGGTTGTGAAATGCAACATTTTCACAGAATATTTAATTATGGTCCACTTACTGATAGTATCAGTTTTATGTGAACAGTTACATGGCAATTAAATTTCTCAGATTACCATTTTTTAAAGAGTTCTCCAGAGTGCGTCAATGGCAAGGGATCCATTTTTCCAAACCTGTCTTGTTTCCTTAGTGAGTCAGTGTTTCAAAGCTTATATTGCAGTCATTCTTTGTATTATAAAAGTGATCCCTAAAGTAAGAAGAACAGCTACATATAGTCTCTATAAAATTCCTAGCCTAAATAGTCATTTCAAATGCCTTGCTTTCTCAAGTATTGCTTAATATTATGTATGACTAGGACTGTACAAAAATATAGAACACTTGGGAGAAGATTATGGCAACAGTGAGATCTGGGAACATTTGTGTATTGGAAGGAAAAACCATGATTCTGATGGGCAAGAAAGAGAATAATCTTGAACAACAAAAGAAGAATATAAGAGTTTCGCATATCATGCTTTTCCAAACGTATGGCTTCATTTAACAAACTTGGGACAGTCTTTATTTTTTCCATGATTACTTGTGTGTCAGCAGGCATAGCTTGGCCTTCTCCTTCATAGGCCTGACGCTGAGTCAATGCTTAGCATCCAAACCACACATAAACTATTTTTTCCCCTAGAAAGTGCTCATTGGATGACTTAATAAAAGTATTTTAATGTTTGGAAAGGAAAAACATGTTTGCCTTATTCCTTTAGATTTACAGCTGCTTAGGGTTTATAGAAAATACTGTTGTCAACAATATTCAAAAGGCAGAATAAAAGAGTTTGAGGATGAAATCTTGCTACCCCTATGTTACTCCTACCATTCTGATATGGTTTGGCTCTGTGTCCCCGCTCAAATCTCATGTCGAATTGTAATCCCCACATGTCGAGGGAGGGACCTGGTGGGAGGTGATTGGCTCATGGGGGCAGTTTCCCCCACGCTGTTCTCATGATAGTGAGGGAGTTCTCATGAGATCTGCTTGTTAGATAAGTGTCTGGCATTTCCCTTGCTCTCTCTCTCTCTCTCTCTCTCTCTCTCTCTCTCTCTCCCCTGCTGCCATGTAAGGCATGCCTTGCTTCCTCTTTGCCTTCCGCCATGATTGTAAGTTTCCTGACACCCACCCAGCCATGTGGAATCATGAGTCAATTAAACCTCTTTTTTTCATAAATTACCTGGTCTCAGTATAAAAATGGACTAATACAAATCCGCATACCAGAAAGCCAGAGTGATGTAGTCTGATGCAGAACAGAAGTTACTATAGAAAGTATGGCATGGGTGGCTGATTCTTGCAGGATGCTGACTTCTTGATGAGTTTTCAAACCTTGGACTTTGTACACAGCAAATTGTTCTGAGATCAGGACAACTGACTCCTGATTCTAGCGAATTTATGCAATTCCTTAAGAACAGAGCAAGGAAAGATGAGAGCCTGTAGCATTGAAGTCACAAATAATAACAATAGCACCAGTATAATAATAGCAAATGTTTGGGGAGCATTTACTATTCCAAACACTACACTAAACACTACATGCATCATTTTTCTTATTCTCACAATAAACCTTACATTTCTGTTTTGCAGCTATGGAAAACAAAGCTTAGGAAAGTTAGGTAATCCATCTAAGTTCACAGAGCTAATAAATTATGGAGTGAATATTAGGAGTCTGGTCTTTCCCTTTAATACCAATACCCTGTTCTTAATCAGCAACAAGGCCAGTTCCATCTCTGAGTGAGGAAGGTGGACTAGATCATGTATAAATTCCAGATAAACTCTTGCAAGCTTTTGATTTTATACTAAAAATCATCTCCTGAACTCCACTAGCAGAAAAATAGCATATCACCTCCAGGAACACAGTCCTCAACAGCTGCTTTTCCAACCTCATCTTTCAAAGCAACTTGTTCATACATTTCTCATATTCTAAGTGAACAATTTCCAAGGCCTTTCCACCTCTCTGACTCCATATTCACTGCTGTTTTTTATTCTCACTATTGTCTCCCTTCTTGCACCTTTACCTATCAAAATTCAAACTAGCTATAATTCCCAAACTAAATGCCACTTTCTCCACAAAGCTTTCTCATCAGATGATGTCTGCTCTATGAATAATTTTTAATTACCAGCCACACATGTCCTGTGAGATGTTATAGCCTTTTACCTCGTGGACCACACATACAGTGTGGACACCGTAAAAGGAACAAAATTGTCTCATAACTCTGTCTAATTATCAATATTGTCTAATGACTCTGTTCACCTACTATGGAGGTGGCTGATAAGAATCAGCTCATCTTTACCTCTACATTAACCCAAGTCAAGTGCAGCCAGTAAGGTCACAATGAACTGCTTATTTGTAATTATTTTCCAAAGGATTAAAAAAGTACAACATATCATTTATGGATCCTATGTAATCGGGAATCTTTACATAAATAAAAGTCAAGCAATTTCAGAAAAATGCTGCTAGGAAACAATTCTGTCCAAAAATTCTGAAACAACAATACAACCAAGGGTACGCATGTGTAATCTTTTTGGTAGCACATTACAGACATACTTCTAATACTTCTAGTACTTTATATTCTGAAATTGTATTTTCATTATGGTTTCTCAGCAGGAATTTCACAACCAGTGGTCAAAGCTAATCTCAACATTGCTGATCTAGCTTCAAAAAAAAGGAATAGCAACAACAAAAATGAGGTTGAAGAATAGAGCTTTTGCATGATACAAACTTCAATTAGATGACACATCAATCTTTTCACATGCCATAAAACATAAACATGTACCTGGAAACCTCAGTTGCAGTGCGCAAGAATTAAATGAATATTAGGGAGGTAAAGGGAGATTATGACAGATGTACAAGCAGAGAAGGAAGAAAGTTGGGGAGAAGGATCAATGAGTTGACGTTCAATGCCAAGAAAGCACAGATCCCAGGTCCTAGAAGCAGGCTTCTCTGCTCTCAGCATTCTTGACCAAACTTCTATGGCCTCAGTCAGACTTGAAGACTTCAAAATAACACACAGGTTTTCCTTTCCTTTAGAAAAGGAAAGAAAAATGAAGAACTGCATTTTCTTTACAGTGAGACCACAACTCTTCTGCCTCTGTGCAAAATCTCTAGGGTCCCAAGGCAAAAATAAGAAAATATAGCCAACTGCAGATATTAAATAAAATAGTGCATGCAAAGAACTTTGTAATTCAAATTTATTGGCTAGTTTGTAACGTGAGTTTTCATACTGAAGAGCTATAACATTTTTATTACAAAATAAAGCTTCTGAAAATGTTAACATTTATATTTTCAAGAAACTCATGAATCAGATTTGTCTTATGTCGTCTTATTAAGCATCTAATAGCTAATATCTTCAGCCTTTAGTGCTTGATAAACAAGTTTTGAGTTTTTCTTTAAAAGATGGACAAATTAAATTGGCTTTTTAAAAAAGCTTACTTCATAGCACATTGTTTTGAGGCATAACATCATCATTTGTTAAATTTTAGTTTTTATGAACATTGTTTCTAAAATCTAAATCTCAGGTGTGTATTTTCCTTAATACACAAAACCACTGTTAACTGTAAACAGAAAGAATTTGGTATCTAAGTCTACGGGCAATCTACCTCTTTAGTCCCATAGATCACACCAAGGATGAATAAGACTCATAACTGACATAACAAAAATCTAAGACATAGGTTGGGAAAGGGGAAATTATATGGAAAAAGACACAAACAAAAAGGATAAAAGTACTTAGGAAATAAAGAACATATAATAAGAGTGGTGGTAAGTAGTGGTGTGAAGACAAGATACTTCAGGGGACATGTAAGTTTCATGTACAATAAGGCATAGGATCAACTTCTCATAGAAAATAGTGTCATCAGAGCTATACTTTAAAATGCAAAACACCACAGTATAACTTCCAAACACATTAACCTGGAGAGGAAAACACAGACAAAAGCATTCTGATGTGAGAATACATCTTTCAAACGAATGCAATAAGCCAAGAACCACCTCCAATCTAATGCTTACATGATGGGAAGCCAGGACCAGCTCAAGGCCCTGGTCAACTGTATGTGCTTTTGCAGTTGTCTCAAGAATCTTCCAGTGATGAGCCAGACCACTAATAACTGATTCCAAGGTTATGGTGTAGAGAACTGAAAAGGTTCCTTAACTGAAAAGGTTCCTTACCCTTCACACTGCTAACACTTTGTTTCCTTACTCACAATTAACCTTATGATCTTAAATTATAAACCCCACATAATAAAGCTGACTTAATAAGAAACATCCTGCCTTATTCTGCAAAACAATAAAGAAGTCACTCTGATTCATTCAAATTATGGTAAATTTAATTCTTTGTGAATTTCATGTAAAAGCTCTATTAAAAAGTCCAAAATAAATACACTTTCTCAGATACAAAGAATAAAAAAAATTGTAAGAACGTTAAGTCCTAATCTGGTGGTTCTCAACATTTGTAACAATTTAGAATCACCCAGGAAACATAAAAAAAGAGAAGATTCCTAGGCTTCCATCCTCAGAACAATTATATTACACTTTCTGGGAGGCTAGACTCAGGCATCAGTATTCTTTAAAAGCTCCTCAAGTCATGATAATATGCAGCCAAGGTAGAGAACTACAGGCCTCATCTATTTGCTTATGAGATGGTAGATAGAAGGAAATTCTCCTATAAGATGAGAATTCAAACTCAAATTACACAGGATGAGATGTGTGGTTTGGGGCAAATGAATCAAGCTCTCTGTGCTTCAGATTCTGTATCCTTAAAATGGAGGACAAATATCTTCTCTTAAAGGCCAGATACCTCTCTGGGGTTGTTTAAGGATCAGTTATCATATAACAGCTGGCAAGTGGTGAGATTGCAACAAGCTGGAATTCCCTCTCACTCCTGAACCCTTAATTTCTCCCTCTGCCATTGATCTGATACAAGCCTTTACCAACTAAGCGATTTATTCCCTTCATTTCACAAAATATTGCTTTCTCATGAAAAGAAAGTGGTGATTATTAATTTCTAGGGATACTAAAAATTAAGTATTTTTAAATTTATTTATTCCATAGTCAAGGTTTAATATATTTTTTAAAAATAATCTAAAAAATGCATTGAATTATCTACCATATCTCAGTAGAACACTTACTCTTAAAAAAGTAATCCTCATGCAAAAATGGTCTAGAAGGAGATAGACATTTAAAAATACAATGAATCACATAGGTACAATAATAGGAAAAAATCATATGATAAAATGGATGAAAGGAGAGGAAAGTGTCAGGAAATGCTTTGAGCAGAAAAAAAACTCCAGTGCGATTACAGACCTTTCTTACTAAATCTGCTTGCTAACCAAGCTTATTCTTTCATATAAAGGACCATTTAAGAAAGCAGTACATTGTAATTTCTAATCTTCTAAATAACTGTTTGCCAAATCCACATCTATTTGACAAAAAAATCGACGAGAATGTCAAATATTTTAAAGAACATCTAAAATTATCAGAAAGACAGCATAATAAAGAAAACTATTTAAACTAGTTAAGAGTGAACACTATGGACATTTATACATGAGCTATCTTTGCTGGACATAAATGGCATCTGAGAATAATCTAAACCACGGACACTATGTCTTTTGTATACGTCTTACCACAGCTCTGCCATTGGCACAGCCACCATCTCGCATTATTTCTTTCAGTCAGGGTTGGATTTAGGAGATGACTTTTAAGCAACCAAACCATGCAGTGGCACACCTTTTGCCAAGGGAAGTTTTGGGGGTTTTTTTGGTTTTGTTTTTGTTTTTTTAAGATGGAGTCTCCTCCCTCTGTTGCCCAGGCTGGAGTGCAGCAGCACAATCTCAGCTCACTGCAACCTCCGCCTCCCAGGTTCAAGCGATTCTCCTGCCTCAGCCTCCTGCGTAGCTGGGATTACAGGCGTGTGCCACCACGCCCAGCTAATTTTTTTGTATTTTTAGTAGAGATGGGGTTTCACTATGTTGGTCAGGCTGGTCTTGAACCCCTGACCTCAAGTGATCCACCCCCCTCAGCCTCCCAAAGTGCTGGGATTACAGGCGTGAGCCACCACACCTGGCCAGGAACTGTTAATAGCACACCATGTGCCATGTAGACTACAATTTCACTATCAGTTCCCATAACTGAATGCAGATGCTACATGCCCATGGGACCATTTCTGGTGAACTTTTTGATCATTGAATGGAGGGATCCAGTTTGTTCTTCTCATAGAGCCAACAAGGTCTTTCCAGTGCTGCAACATCCTCATTTGTTAGGAGACATGAGGGTGAAGAGGTTGTTGGGCAAGGGCTTGATGCTGACCGCTAATATTTGCCGTGTTAGCTCCCGCCTCTCCTTCAGGAGCTGTGTAAATTTTAAGAGATCAACCAGTATCTGTAGCCCTGAAAAGATCAGATGTGATCATTATTCTACTCAACTACCAAAGTTAATTTTGTATCAATCAAAATAAGCAAAACCAACTGAGCTTTTTAGAGGATTTCAAAAATTACATACCTGGTACTCATTCATTTATGTTGTTCATGTTTCTAGTTATTTATTCATTCATGACCTGGCCATTAAATAAATAATTATAAAGTCTCTATCATAAACCAGATAATGTTTGAGGTACTGGAGATGAAAAGATAAATAAGACAGCATCCGTGCCTCAAGTTCTTTACAGTCTAGAACAGGATTTCTCAACTTCACCATTATTGACACTAGGGGCCAGGCAATTCTTTGTTACAGAATTTTTCCTGTGCATTGTAGAACATTTAACATCACCCCTGGTCTCTTCCCACTAGATGCCAGTAGCACCCCCTCACCACCTTCTCCCCAGGGTTGTGACAAGGAAAATGTCTCCAGACATTGCCCAGATGTCCACGGGGGACAAAATCACTTTCAGATGAGGACTGCTGGTCTAGAAGGAAGAGATAGACATTACAAAATACAATGAATGACAGGCACAATAATAGAAAGACACAGACGATAAAACATAGGAAAAGAGAGGGAAGTGCCAGGAAATGCTGTGAGTAGAAAAAGGCTCAAGAGTGTGATTATAGACCTTCTTTCTGACGAAATATGCTGGTTATTTCTACGGTGACAAGACTACCCCAGGCTGGGGTGAGAGGCATCATGTGAGGCCATTTCTTCCCAGAATCCCAAATGGGATCTTCTCATTTGATTTCTTACCCTTCACACCCTCCCCTGGATTGAAAGGGATAACACTCAACTGTGTTTCCCTCCTGGATAAAACTACTCTAATGCACTATCTTCTCTTTCTCCGGATCACAGTAAGCCTGCAGGTCCTTGCAGATTATTGCAAGCATGATTGAGCAGAAGGAAGGCTGAAGTAATGCTCTTGAGTGTCCCTCTGCTTCAGTGTGGCAGGAGAGAGGCTTATAAGTCCCCGTGTGCCATGCAGAGGTTTCCAAAGGCAGGGAAGTTAAGAGCCAGTGAGACTGCAGTGGGGGCTTGTATAGCAAGTGGCCGAGGCTCGATGGGGTCTACAGTGCCTAAAAGAGCCAGATGGCATCAAGGCACAAGAAAGACCACTGTGGAGGCTCTTGCAGTGAGAAACAAGAAGCAGAGAGGAAATCTGAATGACTGGACATAAACCTAAAGTAAATCTAACTACACAAAAATACAGGGAAAAACTGAAATACCATTAAAAGCATGTTAGAATTCTTACTAGAGTATGCATCATTCAGGAAGATTCTATCAGTTACAGAAAAGGAATCATCTCCATATTCTTTGTGCATCTGTATTTTGACGTGATGACTTTCTATTTTGCTACTCAGTAACTTCAAGATTAGAAATACAACATTCTGCAGGAGCACACAGCACAGAGGTTTAAACAGGTCTTGGCACTCAGGGAAGACTGGAATGAAAACATACAATTTTGAACAGAGACTGGAGCATGAACAGAAAGTAGCCTGCTGAAGGTAGAGAAGACAAAAGAGAGAGGAAGGATATTCCAACAAACAGAACAGATGCAAGGAGCTCCAGATGTGGGGAAGAATTAGGTGAGTTTGAGAACTGGCATGTATACATGCAGTGTTTTTAAGGTAAAGAGAAACATAATAGCCAATATTTATTCAGGATGTATTATATTCCAGGCACTATGCTACATGCTTTACAAAACTAATCTTGATTAAGGTTCATAACAATTAAGTAGGTAATTGTAGCCCCTCTTCCTCATTTATTGTTATCTTCATCATCATATTTTGTATTTTGGGAAATGGATAGATACAAGGAATGAAAGAACAGATTCACAAGAACCATTTAAGAAGCTATTGCTGCAGAGTAGGAAGAACTGAAGTTCCAGACTATGCCATCAGTGATTGGAATAAAAAAGAATGAATGGATTCTTGAGTCATTTCAAAGGTAGAACTGAAAGAGGTTGGATGCAACCAACTTATTTTTAAAGTTCAAGAGAATTGTTGAATACGAGGCCAAAGCTTTAACTATGGAAAACAAGCAGCAAAGTCCTGCCCCGAGATGGGTCAACAGAAGGTGGAAAATGGGGTTTGGGAGGCGTGCAAAGATACAGAAAAGATAAGCTGTAAAATGGGGAGCTAAGATTTGCACTGCTCAGTTTGAGGTACAGCAGGTAGCTGGAAATGGAGAATGAGAGTTTTTCAGGGAGAGATGGTCAAGGACGTAAGTTTAGATGACTTCTACTTTGAGGTAAAAGTTGGAGTCCTAGGAGTGATTAAAATGGTAAAAAGAGAAGGAGGCAAATTAAATCAAGTACTGATAGTTGTGGATCAAAAAGGATCCATCCTGTTCATCTGTAAGTCCAATCTATCTTGCTTTCTGCTCAAACATTAACAATGCCAAGAGCCCTGGAATCTAAAGTACATATTGCTTTTCTGATTTTTTGCTCCAAAGAGAGCAGGAAGAGCAACCACTATCTGAGAACTGCTCCTTTTCCAAGGCCTTTCCTGATAAAAACATTTCTAAGCCCTGTGCTCTCTATGGACCCCTCAGAGATCCATAGGCTCATGTCATTCTGTGATCCTGCCCACAGACCTGATTCTCTTAACTATTTATCAGACTAAATGTCAGATCAGGTGGGGACTTCAGATATGGGTATTTTAATGTTGTTGAGGTAAATAAAATAGTGACCTCCCACTGAAGGACTCTGGGCCTTACAACTTGGTATCGTTAAATGTGTTCAGTCTGATTTGTTGAAATATTCCATCCCTGCTTTGTCATAAAAGAAGAAATTAAATATTTAAAGGAATACAGCAAATGTTTAAAACATGTTGCCTTTTCTTCACCATCTGTCTTTTATTTATTAAATTCTGTCCACTTAAAATTATCCTCTCCCCAACCTGCAACTGTCAAAATCCCATCTTTCAACATCTCATATCATCTCATCTCAAAACCCCATTAGAAAGTTGTTCCTATTCTTCTTAGAGGGAATGAATTGTCAATCACTCTATGCCCTGGGCATTTATATTTGCTAAAGCCTTTGCTGTGTTCTCCTGTATTTTAGGGATGAGTGCATGTGTTTGAGCTTTTGTGTGTGTTTGTGTTTGTGTGTGTGTGTGTGTGTGTGTGTGTGTGTATGTATACATGTGATTGGAGTTTGTGATTGGAGTTGCTGAATGAAGTTGCTGAAAGAGATATGGCCATGTAAGTAATAACAAATAGAGGGGCTCTATGAAAACACAAGCCAGAAATCATTCACCATTTCATGTTGAAAATAACACTTTTAGCAGAAAAATCCTCATTTGAAAATAGAAGCAGTATAATTAGCCTTCAACTTTACTTCCTTATTAGTGATGCAGTTCTCCATTCCACACAATGCAGCACATTGTCATAAATAGATGTTCATATAATGGATTGGAAGAGCATAGAATCCAAACATCTGGATTCTTCCACACATGGCTTATTAGCTGTTTCTGCAAAAGCCAATAGGAATTCCATGTTGATGCAATTAAATGAGACTGGAATAATACATGCTTCTCACATTTTTAGTTATACATATGTATATGTCTGGCATACAATTCAATATAGTCACAGAAATTTTAAAAAAGAAAAGCTTTCTACAGCCACGTCTGTTAACCATCATTGTGCTACTTCCTGGAAGCAGGGAAAAAGTGAGTAGTCCTGGGCTGCTGGCCACTTCACCACATTGCCATAGTGAGAGAATGCCTAGTCCACAAATAAATTTAGTCTGGTATTAGGACTTCAAGCCTGCTCTTTATGATGGCAAAAATATGCTTCAATTTGAAATTGCCCAGAATTGAGTAAAACGAGGGATTTTATCCAACATTTCTTAATTTGCAAGAACACAAAATAGGTGAATGCTTGTAATTCTTTCTCTCGTCACTCTCATTCTAAACAGGCCTGAAAATGGTGTGGCCTACACTGAGTCAGAATGAGAACACAGCTCATTAGTTTCACAGCACTGGGAGAGCCAGCCCGGAATAAAATCCAATAGCAAGGGAATCGAGGAAGAAGCTGATTTTCACACTTTCACTTTCGTTCTCTCATTTCCAATTTTGCCCTTTATATGCTAAAGATACAGTAATCCATGCCCAAGTTGGAATGAGCTTTCCTTCTTACGTTTCTGTGCACATGAGAGCCTCAGAAAGGGAGGGCATCTTCTCATTGCTCTTTTATAACTTTTACAAAGGGAGAAGATTCACTTAACTTTCCCTTTATTTGATTATCTACTATAGAAAAATATTGAGTTACATAATATCTATATTCTCTATTACCTGAAATCTCTCACTTTCATTCCAAACTAAGTAAATACTAAACGAAAAAGTGGTATGCCGTTACTAATTTAGGTTGCCAAAACTGTCCCACAGGGAAACAAATAAGTATGCTGTCATTGATCAGATTTTCTGGATACAGACACTGAGATCTGTGCACAGGAGGTTTCTTGGCATGTCTTCTCAGGAATATTGCTCGTAAGGGAGTGAAGAAGTAAGATTTTTCAGAAGGAAAAGTTGAAATGTAGTAGAGTTCAATCAAAGGCTCCAGCCCATCCCACAGAATCTGTAGAACTCTGAATCGGTGGTGACCCTCTAAAGATGTCCCAAACTGAGACAAAGGGGGCCCGGTGTTTATAGCCCCAACAGACTAGATATTGGACACTTGAGGGAGTGTTCTTCCATCAAGGGCAGTTTCTACAGGGGAACACAGCTAGGATCCATCAGCAGCCAACATATTCAGGGTTGGAGAATGAGCACCTTGACTCTGAAGGCAGTAATCTGGGTGACACACAATAGTATCCACTACAGTTCACTATAATATATGATGCTTGGTTCTACTTGATTCTCGTAAATAAGCTTTCTCAATCTAGAAACATCCTCTTTGGGATTCTAGTTGGTCTCGTTTTCTAATGAAATTTGTAAGAGGAATTTTGGTCCTCTCCACTGGGGCTAGTCTCAAGGCTGCAAATTATACTCAACAGTGCCCACCTTTACTCCCCATTCTATATTCCATACATTCTCAGCTTGCACCTCATTTGGTCTAGGTTGTCTACCTGTTGGGGTGACCCACATACTCATCTTCAAGGGGTCTGAGGTCTTAGCCACCATGCAATTCTTGGGTCACAGTTGCAAAATTTTTGTTTATTACCATCTTATCACAACAGGGAAGGGGAGTACCAAGCAACACACTAGTAGGTCAGTGGTGCCAAATGTGTTCTTTCATGCCCCAAGTGTGGAACAGCTACCTTTTCTACCCCTAATATTTGGGGTCAACTACCCTGCCACGATGTAGTCATTTCTTCCCACTCATCCTTTGATATAAAGAGCCTGACCAGACAGCAGTAATAGCTTAAAGCTCAACAGGACTTTCCTTGTCTCCCCTGGTGAAAGCATTTCCTTTTGAGAATAAGTACTTCTAGACCCACAAAGCCTAAATTTTTTAAAAAAAAAGGAAGCTAAAATTCCCCCAAGTGTGTTATGGGGGTGGTCATAAGCTGGGCCACTCTACCCCTTAGCTTCCAGACACCTACTGGGAAAATAATACCAGTTCATGGTTATTGATTTAGGGTATTTAACACCTCCTGGTGTATGCAGACTATCAACACCAAGTTGGCCTATCATTTGTACCACAAAAAAGATCTGTTTCATCCTTCTTTCAGGTTGGCATCTTCTGGCTAGCAAAATATATCCATTCCAATTGCACATTTGGAGACAGAGAGTAATGACTACTATCTAAATCTGGGGAATCAGTGGATCTTCTGGGAGCCTGTCCTGAGCTAGCACTCCATTTATTACTTGTTCTTCATATATACCCATTCTAACAGTGTTATATGATTGTGCTTCAGTTCCTGAGTATCAAGGTCAGCTCAGACCTTATATCCAATTATCCTCAAAATGCCTGCACATTCCTCTTTCCCCAGTATATGTTACCCAAGTGGTGTTCATATGCTCCTTTGGTGAAGGACCTGTGAAATTACTACCATATAAACTTGTCATGTTGCAATGTCCTTATTTCTGAGGACCATCATCTCTTTTTTTTTTTTTTTTTTTTGAGACGGAGTCTCGCTCTGTCACCCAGGCACCCAGGCTGGAGTGCAGTGGCGCGATCTCAGCTCACTGCAAGCTCCGCCTCCCGGGGTTATGCCATTCTCCTGTCTCAGCCTCTCCGAGTAGCTGGGACTACAGGCGCCCGCCACCACACCCGGCTAATTTTTTTTTGTATTTTTAGTAGAGACGGGGTTTCACCGTGGTCTCGATCTCCTGACCTCGTGATCCACCCACCTCGGCCTCCCAAAGTGCTGGGATTACAAGCATGAGCCACCGTGACTGGCCCCATCATCTTTTCAGTGAGAGACAACATGAATACATTGGCATATATTATTTGACTTATGTCTTCTAAAGGGAGTATTTCTAGAGAGGATAAAGACCACCCCTATATATGTTGTCTAATTTTAATGTATAATAATTTCCATGCCTTCCACAAATAAAATAGAATACAGGGAAATACTTCTTAAATGACAGGTGGCAATAATAAAATAAATCATGTGTATCATTTGTACTGAGAATAAGAGTACAATTATATATCTATACACTATAATTAGCTCTACCTACATATCTACATACTATGTAAAGCATTTCCTGACAGTAAGATGTGCAACTGGTGTTTTAGTGAACATGAGAGAAAAATATTTTTCTAACCTGGTGCAAGGGTAACTTCAGTATAACGACTTTCACTTTGTGGCATCCAAAACTCTCTCATCTTAAGCAGTTGCCATGTGTCCGTATGGCAAGGGCATTACTACACATACTTTTCACACGATGTTTCTGCAGAGCCCCGGGAGACAATAGTCCATGGGTCTCTCAAATTTCTACATGTTCAACCTTTCATTCCACATTATTTCTTTTCAAAAATATGCATGTGATGAGAAGCCTTAAAAGAGAGAGATAATGTCTTGCTCTGGAACAAAGAACTTATGGCCTCCTACTACATGGAGATGATGACTCCCTCCAAATTAAAAAGCATGCTTGCTTACTCTCCAGAGTAGTAAAGATAATGTCTCCTGCCAGGGAAAAGGGCAGGCACCTTATTTCTCATTATACAAGATGTGGGTTCCCTAAGTTCAGAATTCCTTGACTGTAATACAACCCACTAAGCATACAAGTATCACTTGAAAATGTTTGCATCTTCCTGTGGGAATTGAGACTGAGGAACCAGCACAAAAATGTTAATACTCTGGCTACTGCTATTGCTGCAAATAATAAACTGCCTTTGTTTCTGACCCCAAAGTCTTGCATCTTCTGTCAGCATCCACGTATCCGTGGCAGGCTGATTTTTATATTTGCAAATAGGGTAAAAAATCTCACACCCTTCACAGTTCTAGACACTAATGTATGTTGTTATGCAAAGATATACTTTAAACAGCAGCAAGAGTGTTAGAAACACCATTCTAGGAAATACTATGTAAATAAAGAGTTATAATCATCCATATTCATGTGTTCTAGCCAGAAAAGAGAAGTACTAAGTCATGAAGGCATTATCTTTCCCAAATTACATAACTATTTTGTGATGGAACCAGGAGCTAAAATGTTGCTTGACTAACTTCACTATAATAGGCTCTATCTGTAGAGTACTTTTTATCTCTGTACTTCAGAGGAAAATCTCATGGTGTTTTGTATGAGGAACTCAAGAGTGAGGACTTTTTTTTTTTTTTAGTATCTGATATGTTTATTTTTAATGAATACATTATACAAAAGTCTTCCATTCTGGATATACATGGGGCCTGATTACCTTTTGTTTTTAATGAAAAAGGCAGAACTAATGAAATTGCAGGAATGGATGGAACTCTCTTAGAGCCATTATCTATATAGTTTGACAGTTGAAATAACTACAAAGACGTGCCATTTTGTGGTTGGTATAAGCAACATCTTGGCGATAGTCAGATATTAAGCTTATGTTCCCCAGAGAGAATTCCTCTGTATTTCAATAGCACCTTGTAGCTATCTTCATTACTGACAAAATTAGTTATATTGCAGTGCACTGTTTACGTCCACTCCCACAAACTGAACACAGGGACAGCCTATCTCATTCCTATATTCACAGATGGGAAAAGGACAAAATATTTTATTAGAGTTATTAGGGGGAAAAATCCCATTAAGAGTGAGGACTTTTATATACATTTTGTTTCCCAGTTTCTAGACCTAAAAAGAGAATCGGCCTTGTTTTATTCCTATAGGAATAGCAATTCTGTATTCTACATTTACACTACAATTTATTACCAAACTTCTCTGACATATGGACCTAACTTATTGTCTTAGCCTGTATTCCTCCAAAGAAGAATCTGAGATAAACGTTTGCATACCAGGAGTTTATATACAAGCGGGATTCCAGAGAGCTAAAGGGAATTCAAGGAACAGTGAATCCGTGAAAGAGGAAAAGCCAGTACAAGGCTGCATTATCAAAATGGCCAACTGTTACAACAGATTGTGCCCAAACACACAGGACCGTCTGATGAGTCTTACGAAATACATCTTAGAACTAGGAGAAAGCATTGATCAATGGACTCTCACCCACCTTATTGCATCAGCTCTCACCCCCTATTGCATCAGCTCTCACCTCCTACTGCATCAGCTCTCCTGCATTTCCAGGTTGCACATGTGTGAGAACCAAGTGGGTTCCCACAGCAACTGCTGAGAATCCCCATGGCAGAAAGCAAAAGAGAGATGTCAGGTCTTATCTCTACAAAGCTGGTGAAAGCCCAGTATACCCAGGCAGGATCTGCAATAATAGATGGGGCTGCCAGAATTAAGAATGAGATCCAAGAGTTAATGAAAACTAGCCTCCTCTGCACACATTTTCTGGTGGTAAAGATGGTAGCTTCTCTACTACTGATTAAAACCCAGACACTTTTAGTCTTCAACCAGACTTCTCACCCACTTTAGAAATTCTATTATTCTGATTTTTCACAGTATCCATTTCTTAAATCAGAGACACTATATAACATGAGAGTAGAAAAGACAGATTCCGGATGTAGACTTCTGTAGAGAGAAGCTCTGATGTAATTTGAGCAAGTTACATAACCTCCTGATGCTTCTGTCTGCTCATCCATAACAAGAAAAATAATAATCATATCTATGACAAAAATTGTTTCTAAGGACTAACTATATTAATACTTGCAAAGTGTTTAGAAAAGTGTCCAGCACACAGAGTCCATGAATATTCAGTACTACATTATTTACACTTCAACATTATTGATATTTCTTAGCCTAAAGTTAATGAATGACACTTTCAATAAAATGTATTATTTATTTGCTTGTAATGGAATCTAAAATGGTGGATGGACTCTATTGAATTTGAGCACTATATGTTCCCAATTGGTTCATAACTTTATAAAAATGGAATGAAAAGAGCATTCTCAAATATAAACTTATTGAGGGTGCAAGTCTGCCTTATTCATCTCTAAATTCCCTAGACCCAGTGAGGTCCCATTTTCTCCATGCTTACCTCTACAGCCTCATCCCTTGCAACACATATTTCCAGGTTTCAAGGTTCATATGGTTTGCCTGTGCCCCCATCCAAATCTCGTCTTGGATTTAGCACCCACAATTCTGTGTCATGGGAGGGACCCAGTGGGAAGTAACTGAATCACAGGGGCAGGTTTTTCCTGTGCTGTCCTCATGATAGTGAATAAGAGTAAGTTTTCCTGCACAAGTTCTCTCTTGCCTGTCGCCATGTAAGACATCCCTTTGCTCTTCCTTCATTTTCCACCAAGATTGCGAGGCCTCCCCAGCCATGTGGAACTGTGAAGTCCATTAAATGTTTTTACTTTATAAATTACCGAGTCTCAGGTACGTCTTTATCAGCAGTATGAGAGCAAACTAACAGAAAGATGTTCCTGGCACATGTTGGCTTTGCAGCTCCTTGATCACACCATGATCTCTCCTGCTTCATGACTCTCACGAGTTATTCCTTTTGTCTTCAGCACTACTGCTTCCATTATTTGACTAATAATTGTCAGCCTTCAGGGTTCAGATTCCCCTTCTAAAGGGACATTTTCCTGGATCCCCCAAGTCCGAGCAATGTTTCCTTCCTATGTGCACCCAAGGTGCCCATATTTCCTTGTCATAGCACTTACTCTCCAGTATTGTTATTACCTGTCCTCATCTGTTTTTCTCACTAGATTTAACTTTGCAATGATTGTGTCATTTTCATCACTTAGCACTGTGACTGGCACAAAGTGAACCCTTAATAAATATTAGTGGAATCATCAAATGACAGAATGAATGAACACATACATAAATATGTGATCAAAGGACGGCACAGAAGGCACTAGCTAATTGAGTTACATACACACACACACACACACTCACAAAAATGACAGCTGACAGCATTCACTTGGTTTTCTCATTTTTGTCCTCCACTCTACTCACACATGGCTAGAGCCCTCCTCCTGGAATGTGATAGCAACATGTAATAATGGCCCCTTCTCTGGACTGGTGCCTGACCATGTAGGGGTCTCACCGGGTTTCCAGCTTTGACTGAGGGTCAGGAGCAGAGTCCAACCATTTTCCCTCCAGCAAGCAGAATTATATCGCTCCTTGTGATTGACCCTTTTGTAATCTGACCCCAACTGCTGTCTTCATACTTCTTACATAAGATCACCACCACTGTGTGGTGCACGGGAGACAGAGTACAGAGTCAAATCCAAGGATACAAACTTGATGGGTGCATTGAGTGGATCCTCACTTCAGTATCACCAAAGACAAAGTCATTCACTCCTCATTGACAGAGTCAACCCCCTTAATTATTTCAGCAGTCATTTCTCACTAGAATGTGATTATAACCCCAAGCAGTTCCTCATTATGCATGAACACAGTGGTAATGTTTTCAAGTGAACACAAACATTTTTAGGGTCTCTTCTTTCTCAGTGCCCTGCTCCTCAATGCCCCTAGCCTTCTCCCTGGAGCTTCTTTCCCCAGAAGACTGTCCTTACCAGTCCCTGTGGCTCTCCAGATGACTCCCAAATCCACCAAGATGAGGGTATAAATCTCAAGACAGTGTTTTCAAAAGTGGGATTTTTGTGTCTCCAAAATCTGCAACAACTCAACGCAGTGAACCAGATTGTCTTGGGGTAGAGCCCCCGAATGTCATTTTACATGCCCCAGGTGATAAAAATTATGCACTCTCAATATTGAGATCCACGGACTTCACTCTTTCCAAATATTTTCAAGTAAGTAGATATCCTTCAAACTACAAAGTAATGAAGCCTGATATGTATCTGAACTGAAGACCCTTTGCTTCCCCATAAGAATGGTTCTGACTCAGGTAATTAACCACATAGCAGTTTTAGATGTTAAGATCAAGTGGGCTAATGGAGCCATATGGAACTGAGATCACATCAATTTAGGGGGTTATTGACTCTGACATCTGACATCAGTTTAAATCTGAAGCCAGAATTTATGAGCTGCTTAAAGGTATGCTTTTAACTTCTAGGAACTAAATGTTCTCATGGTAGCAAGCACAGTTGGAAATCTTAAGAGACTTAGATTTGCTGGCTTGGGCAGTGGATATGCATGATTACCTGAAATACTGGAAAATGTAAGAGAAATATTAGTGACTCTGAAGAATTCAAAGTTGAAGAACCTGGCTATAGATTGCATTTGAGCAGAATCCAGAACTAGTAAATTGATGAACAATGCCCTACGCACAATGTTACTAAATAAATAGTAAGCAGACAACATTTATTTCACGAGTAAGAAAAGTTTTAAGTAACTTCAGAACATTTTTCTTTGAAACCAGGCCATTATTGTCCTGTAAAGACAATTTCTTTACTAGCAGAAACCATATTTATCATTTGATTTAGTTCATTGTTATATTATGGTGAAATTCCTCTTGAGTTAACACTATAAAAGGTAAGATACTGACTCTTTCCAAGTAGAATATTAGTTGCTCTTGTAACCAAATACAATGGTGATACTCTCCAAATGCAATCCTTTGACTAGAAGTTGGCCCTCACGTTGGGGCAAAGGTTTTAAACTTACTTCATGCTAAATAAAGGCAGTCAATTCCTTCTTTTTCTTCTATATGGTTGGGCACTGATACTCCAGAGGGAAAGTTTCCCATAAAAGGCATACATAATGTCTCTTCACCTCCTGATACTCCAAAGAGCTCCATTCCAAACAAGCTGATGTTTCAGTCTAAGACTTGACTCTGTCAATGTATTGTTGCCATTGCTCATTTCAGTTTTGCCAAGAACTTCTAAAGGGGTGACAGACCGAATCAGTCTAAGAAAACCCACATGGACATTCTCTCAAAAGCATATTATAGTAGTTAATGAATACTATATATCTTTAGAAATGATACAGTATAAAGTATTAGATATTTCACAGACCTACACATTGATATAAATACACTTTTACTCTTCCCAGAATATGTTTAATTAAATAATAACAAGAGCAATGAAAACCTGAAGATAAGGTACATTATGTCAAAAGAAATGCTGGGCTTTGGGACTTTAATTTAGATTTTTTTTTATTTTTAGTGAAGATTTATTAATTATGTACTTGGGCCTAGGACTATATTAAATATCAGTAATTTAAAGAATAATAAAAGACTGTCATTGCCACACACAAATTCACAACTCAATAGAGAGAAGTGAACATGTTTCAAATAATAATAAAACAGAGTGTGTCACACCTGTAATCACAACACTTTGGGAGGCTGAGACGGGTGGATCATCTGAGGTCAGGAGTTCAAGACCAGCCTGACCAAGATGGAGAAAGCCCGTCTCTACTAAAATACAAAATTAGCCGGGTGTGGTGGCGGGCACCTGTAATCCCAGCTACTCAGGAGGCTGAGGCAGGAGAATGGCTTGATCCTGGGAGGTGGAGGTTGCAGTGAACCGAGATCGTGCCATTGCATTCCAGCCTGGGCAACAGAGTAAGACCCCATCTCAAAACAAACAAACAAACAAAAAACAGCATGTTGTCACAATACAAGAATGACTTTTTACATGAAGTCTGGGAGTTCTCATAAAGATGATATTTGAGCTTAGTCTTCAACAATGAGTGAAGGAGGTGGGCAAGCAGTCACATGGGGAAAGGAGCAAGTGTAAAGTCAAGGCTGCCTGCAAACACAGTGTCTTTGGGGACTGGATACAGGCTGGAGGGTCCATCATTGTAGCATAGAATGGACTAAAAAGAATATCAGGAAATAAGGCTAAGAAGCCATGAAAAAGTCTCCATCACCCTTCACAAAATAATGTTATTTTTTGATAGATGATTTTCTAAAGAAATAATGTAAAATTTTCTAATAAAAGTATGCAATATGAAACTGTCCACCAAAATAGGAAATATTTGTGGAGAAAGAATACAATCTTATGACCACATACCCATGTGAAGCTGAAAATTCCATTTTACGGAATCATAAACATTGCTTTTTGAAGTCACAGACAACTCTAATAATTCATAATTATAAGGAAACTAAACAGAAAGATGCAAACTAGGTCAGCAATGTAGGGCACTAATCATCTGATCCTATTCTGTCTGTTTTAAAATCCTGAAGACTAATTCTTCCAATATGTGGAATTACAAATTTGGCTTTTTTCTCATCTTAATGCAAAAGTAAAATAAAAATAAATTCAAATCTTTAGAACTAAAAGTGATGTGTGGGTTTTGGACCATTTCAGCAGGAATGGTAGCTTCTTGTGCTCTGTCCTCAGTATTGTAGAGTACTTCAGTGCAGTATTCACAGACATTCTGGGGAAAAACAATCTTATAATAAAGCAGATGAACGAGTTGTGCTTCAGCCACTCCTCTGCCTGTCCTTCCCTTACCCACCCCACTTTAAGGCATTATATTACTGCAAAAGAAGATTCTAAAAAAGCACTCTGCCAGATGACTGAAAAACAATATATATGTTTTTAAAAAGGAACATTTACTGAAGTAAAAAAGATCTATAATTCAAGGAGAGTGAGATTTTGAATCTTAATCTTCCAAAATATGCTCTCATTTTGACTTTTTTGCCTTTGTTGTGACTGCGTTCCCAGTATCCTCACTTTTTTTTTTTTTTTTTTTTGAGACAGAGTCTCACTCTGTCACCCAGGCTGGAGTGCAGTGGCAGCATCTTGGCTCACTGCAACCTCCACCTCCCAGGTTCAAGGGATTCTCCTGCCTCAGCCTCTCCGAGTAGCTGGGACTATAGGCGCACGCCACCACGCCCGGCTAATTTTTGTATTTTCAGTAGAGACAGGGTTTTATCAAATTGGCCAGGCTGGTCTCGAACTCCTGATCTCATGATCCACCAGCCTCGGGCTCCCAGTGCTGGGATTACAGGCGTGAGCCAGCATCACTCCGATACCAAAATCTGACAAAGATACTACAAAAAAGAAAACTATAGGCCAATATTCCTGATGAACATAGACACAAAATTCCTCAACCAAATGCTAGCAAACATTCAGCAGGACATCAAAGAATTAATTCACCATGATCAACTAAGCTTCATTCTTGGGATGCAAGGTTGGTTCAATATCTACAAATAAATAAATGTGCTTCACCACATAAATATAATTAAAAACAAAAACCATATGATCATTTCAGTAGACATGGAAATGCTTTTGATAAAACCCAACATCACTCCATTATTAAAAAAAAAACTCTCAACAAACTAGACATTGAAGGAACATACCTCAAATAATAAGAGCCATCTATGACAAACCCACAACCACCATCACACTGAATAGACAAAAGCTGGAACCATACCCCTTGAGAACTGGAACAAACAAGGATGCCCACTCTCACCACTCCTATTCAACATAGTACTGGAAGTCCTAGCCAGAGCAATCAGGCAAGATAAAGAAATAAAAAGGAACCTATATAGAAAGAGAAGAAGTCAAACTATCTCTCTTTGCTGATGATATGATTCTATACCTAGAAAGCCCTAAAGATCCTACCAAGAGGCTCCTGGAATTGATACAGTATTTCAGTAAAGTTTCAGGACACAAAGTTGATGTACAAAAATTAGTAACAATTCAATACCCAAAAAACATTCAAGCTGAGAGCTAAATCAAAAATACAACCCCATTTACAATAGCCACAAAAAAATAAAATACATAGGAATATACCTAACCAAGGAGGTGAAAGATGTCTACAAGGAGAGCTACATAACACTGCTGAAAGAAATTATAGATGACACAAACAAGTAGAAAAACATTCCATGATAATATACTGGAAGATGTAATATCATTAAAATGCCCATACTAACCAAAGCAATCTACAGAATGAATATTATTTCTCTCAAACTATAAATGTCATTTTTCACAGAATTAGACAAAAAAAACTATTTTAAAATACATTTGGAACCAAAAAAGAGCCTTAATAGCCAAAGCAATCCTAAACAAAAAGAACAAACCTGGAAGCATAACATTACCTAACTTCAAACTATACTGAAACACTACAGTAACCAAACAGCAAGGTACTGGTACAAAAAGAAACACATAAACCAATGGAACAGAATAGAGTACTCAGAAATAAAGCTGCATACCTACAGCCATCTGATTTTTGACAAAGTCCACAAAAATAAGCAATGGAGAAAGGAGTCCCTATTCAATAATTGCTGCTGGGACAGATGACTAGCCATATGCAGGTGAAGCTGGACCCTTACCATTCACCATATACAAAAATTAATGCTAAAAAATTTAATGTGAGACCTCATATCTTGTGTATCCTATATATATATATATATAAAATCTCAATGAGGTGTATATATATATATATATACACCTCATATATATATATCTACTATGCACCCACAAAAATCAAAACATTTCATAATACAAAAAAATGTAAGACCCTAAACTGTAAGAATCTTGGAAGAAGAAAACCTAGGTAACACTATTCTGGACATTAGCCCTAGGAAAGAATTTTTGACTAAGTCCTCAAAAGCAATTGCAACAAAAACAAAATTGGACAATTGGGACCTAATTAAACTAAAGAGTTTCCGCGGCTGCGCATGGTGGCTCACGCCTGTAATCCCAGCACTTTGGGAGGCCAAGGCGGGCAGATCACCTGAGGTCAGGAGTTCAAGGCCAGCCTGGCCAACATGGTGAAACCCTGTCTCTGCTAAAAATACAAAAATTAGCCGGGCATGGTGGCAGGTGCCTGTAATCCCAGCTACTCAGGAAGCTGAGGCAGGAAAATCACTTGAACCCAGGAGGCGGAAGTTGCAGTGAGCCAAGATCGTGCCATTGCACTCTAGCCTGGGGGACAACAGGGAGACTGCATCTCAAGAAAAAAAAAAAAAAAAAAGAGTTTCTTCACAGCAAAAGAAACTATTAACAGAATGAACAGACAAACTACACAGTGGGAGAAAATATTCCCAAACTATGCATCTGACAAAGGTCTAATATTCAGAATCTATAAGGAACTTAAACAACTGAACAAGCAAAAAACAAATAACCCTATCAAAAACTGGTCAAAAGACATGAACAGATGAACAGACACTTCTCAAAAGAAAACATACAAGCAGCCAACAAACATATGAAAAACAGAGAAAGTCAAACCAAAACCACAATGAGATACCATCTCACACCAGTCAGAATGGCTATTATTGAAAAGTCGAAACAGCAGATGCTGGTAAGTCTGTGGAGAAAAGGGAGTGCTTACACACTGTCAGTGGGAATGTAAATTAGTTCAGCCACTATGGAAAGCAGTCTGGAGATTTCTCAAAGAACTTAAAATAGCAGTACCATTGCGCCCAGCAATCCCATTACTGGGTATATACCCAAAAGAAAATATTCTACCAAAAAGACCCATGCACTTGTATGTTTATTGCAGGACTATTCACAATAGCAAAGACATGGAATCCACATAGGTACCCATCAATGGTGGATTTAATAAAGAAAAGATGGCAACAAAAGACATTGGGAACTACTAGAGGGAAGAGAGTTGGAGGATGACAAGGGCTGACAAACTACCTATTGGGTACTATCCTCACTACTTGGGTAATGATGGTGTCATTTGTACCCCAAACCTCAGCATCACACAATATATTCATGTAACAAACCTTCACACGTACCTCTGAATCTAAAATTAAAGTTGAAATCATTTTTTTATTCTGCTAAGCATATATTATATTACAGTTGTTATTGAAGGTTTTTTAACTAGACTAAATACACTTCTTCATGAACAACTCAAATGCAAGAGTTTAAAAATGTGTTTATTTATTCATTTATGTATTCAGGGCTAACAGAAATAATGCGTAACCTCAACATACCTTTATCCTGATGAATGGAATTTGGGAGCTAAATTATCTGGACAAGGGTCTTTAATAATATAAAATAATAAGTGTGTGTTTTCAAGCAAAATATGTAACAATTCCCATGCATTTATCTAATGAAAATTATAACTCATCAACTGGGAAAGAAGAAATACTTTTACCTAGATATAGTCAGAATTAATATGTATTTTTTAAATTTTCAATTTAATTTGCTATAGTAGCATTGTTTATTGCTGGAAAGGTTGCTTAGGAAATATTTTGATCACATTTCTACAAAATGTAAATCTAGCCATATTTTATTGCACAACTCCAAAACTAAACCTCATCTTTTTTATGAGTTAAGTAACCAATACAAAATATCAGAGCCTCCTGAGTTTCTAGTACTTTTTAAAAAAAATAGAAGCAGGGAGAAAAAAATGCCTTTTATAGAATTTCAGAACAACCTCATACATTCTAACTTTTATGACAACCTAAGATTTTCAGATTTAAAAGGGGAAATTAAAGATGGTTTCATATTTTGTCAACAGTGTGGGAAATAAACATTCAAGAAATTACTTTTGCATCATGTGTCATAATTCATGTGACCTTGGCTCAAGGCAAGCTTGTACTACAGTGTTGAGCTGTCAGAGAGAGAGGGGAAAACAGCAGGGCTGAGGCTGAGAGAGATTTTCTTAGCTATGGGCTGACTGCAGAGAGGTATCGAACAGTCTAACAGTCACACTGTTATGGGGAAGAGAGGGCTTGAGTTTGATCTGCATTGATGTTATCCTCCAAGACAGCATGGTCTGCTGAGTGCATATATTTACATAACTATTTGCCTGTGGGTTCATGCCTGGCTCTCCTTCCTCTCCTTTAGCCCCAACAAACCAACTCTGTTCTGTAACATAGCAGGTGGGGTCCACCCTGCAGTCTGCATATCCCAGATCTAAGTATTTGACTTTCTAGCTTCCCATTGAGTTCAGCCAATAGGGAGAACCCTCGGGAGATGTGATGATGGAGGGAAGGGAGAAGCTTGGGTAATCTCCCTGTTCCCCTCTGCATTAGGCAGAGTATCCGGAAAGGGCTATATCTTCACCAAGCTCCCACGCCCTCTGCACTAAAACTGCTGTGATTCTAGCTTCTATTGGGCCACTCTATTCCTGGAATCTGGCAAAACTGCCTTCTCCCGTCCTGTAATAACTAATATATTGGTTAGCTCCCCATTCCATTTGGTATCTCAGCTCTTCTGCCATCTATGTAACCAATTTCTACAAATTAATCATTCTTTGTTTTAATATTTGGAATTGTTTCCATTTGTTCTGACTGATACAATGAGAATTTATCTCTCCCTTGGATTTCATGGGTAGAGGCAGTAATTCCACTTGGAGTGGGTGGGCTCTTTCATAGTGGTTCACGAGGGCTACGGACTATAAAGACAAGATGTATGCCCATCCTCATGGGGAAGGGGATTGTAAGAGATGTTTAACAGTCCCAAAAAGGTGGGCTAGGAATCACAGCAGATACACAGTCTAAAAGAAGAATCAAGAATACACTCAGGTTCCAAGGCTGAGGCCCATTCACACAAACTGTAACTGTAGCAGGAGTGGTTGAGGAGGGGTGGGTGGAAGGAAAGTCTGTAATTCAGGGGATATATGGGCTCACTCTAGGCACAGAAAATATTTTATTTAAGGAAGCAAGTCTCACACCAGTCCCAAATCATGCATGGAGATAGCCTTCCTAATCCTTCCCAGATTAATGAAAATTGGCCCAGGGACTGGGTGAAGCTGAGCTCATCGAATTTAAGGGTTTGGGAATTCACCTTCAGGTAAAACTGAAATAAACATCTTTTGAAAGATCCCAGTAAAATTATTGCTAGTGATAAAACCAGCTTCCAAGATTTGGTAATGTTTTCTATTCTTCTAATCGTTCTTCTACTCTTCTCATTGTATTCAGACCGTTTGTCCTGTTTTCTCTTTCAAAATACCATTTATCTTCAATGTCAATAATCCTTTCTAGAATCTTGCTGGTCAAAGTGTGGTGCAAAGATGAGTAGCATTGGTATCATCTGGCAGCTTATTAAAAATTCAGAATCTCAGGCTCCACCTTAGGTTTACTGAATTAGAATCTGCATTTGAACAAGATGCCCAGGGAATTCATGTATACATTAAAGTTTTAGAAGCACTTCAGGAGAAAGTAATTTAATTCAAGTAGCAACTAATATGATTAAAACACTCTTATCATAGTATTAGAGCACAGAGAAGAATTTTTTTTCCTTAAAGAGTAGAGTGAACCATAAAATACACAGAAACAAAAAAGTTAACAATGTGAGCTCAGGATTTTATTTTTTTACTTATATACTGCATGAAACTAATGAGCCCTAGATGATTTATTTAACCCTTTTCTGTTTATTCTACATAACAAATATTAATATAAAGGCTGTTGGCATAAAATGAGAGGCAGCAGCAAGCATGAAGGCTGGTCAAAGGGACAAATCATAGGACTGAACATCAAAGAACCTTAATTTTCTTCCCATGTTTATGACCTCTCTGCTGTGTGCTTGGGTACATAATGCCTCTTCCCTTGCTAAAAATGTTTATTCCACTGGAAGTTTATCATATAATCAGAGTGAATAATGGTCATACTATGCAAATTTTATATAATATTAGAGAGTCTTGTAGAATTTTGCTCAAAATGCTAATATCAAATTACAGATTTACCAAGATATTTGGAATAGAAAGTGTTAAAGTGGTTAAAGGCTGATGGGGGGAAAAGAGTAGAGCTTTCCAGGTTAAAAAATAAAATCAAAAAACAAGTTTTGTTTTTATGTCGAAGTCTTTTTGAAAATTATTTTTCTTTTTTTGGAGGGAGGAGGCATCTTCCTAATAACACCAGAAAATACATTAAGTATGTAAAGAGAGAAAAGCTGTCTACCTAACATCCTGAAAATACTGAGTGATTGAAGATAAGAAGACCAAGGAGTCTTAACAGCTCTGAAAAACATTGAGGGAAAGTAATCAATAAACTTTCTACCATCAAGATTTTAAAGTAAAGCTGTGTATTATTTCTGCTTTAAGTTGTATGACTCCAAGTCCCCAGTACAGAGGTAACCATTACATTACAGTTTCCTTTGATTCCTTACCGCCTCACATGATTTTTTGGTAAAATTCCCTCTGTAGTGGCCTTAAAAATATTATTTAGTGTATTTAAAATTTGTATATGTTATAATATAGCTTTAGTTTTTAAAATATGAGTGTATTTACGACTCATTTTTATTTTAAGATATAAGTACATATTCCTAAGTCTGCTATAGGGTTCTAGTTGCACTGACTGTTGAAAACTGATGTCTAAGTTGGAAAGGAGAGAAATTTTTAAAACAGAGACATGTTGAACTCATCAAATAAAGAGGGAAAGAAGAGAGAAAAAGAAGAAAAGAAAGAAGAACATGTGTTTCTGAAAATTCAACAATTGTGTGTGTTAACACAGGAGCTTAAAGTAAGAGCTCTGGAGTACACAGACTCAGAGCACCATGAACATAGTTGGGAGGCACAGCAGGTTAAGAGAGATGCAGAGTGAAGAGATAGCTGGAGGATGCATGGCCTATAGGATGCATTGCTTGGAAGAAGTCAGGAGGGCAAGAGACAAGCTGAGACTGCAGTAAAAGACCTGAATTTTCCACCCTGAGAGGATGAGCTACAGTGAAGTGCCTTCATTTTCCCAAGCCCTCAAAGCTAACTCAGAAGTTAACTCCTTAATACAGTTTTCTTTGATGTCCAGATTCAAGACACCCTTTGCTCTTTACTCTTCCCCAGTACTTTTACTCTGCATACTCTTATAAATATGGTAGCCATGAATCTCAGTCTGCAAACCCAATTTTTTTAACTTTAAAATTTTTAAGCTTTAAATCCAGCATTTTAAAAACTTTTGATCTAATTTAATCTGTCTCAGAGTCCCTAATCCACAGAGATTATGAGAATGTCAATCCCAAACAACCCTGAAGCCACTACTGAGACTTAAGACCAGCTGGACTTAATTCCAGGTTCTGATGGGATGAAGTGAAAAAACCACCAAGAACCAGCAGATGGCCAAGAAAGTGATCCCTAGCTGGCCTCATTGCTCATTAGCATGAGACACTCCCACCAGTGCCATGACAGTTTGCAAATGCCATTGCAACCACCTGGAAGCTACTGTCCCTTTCCATGACAATGACCAGGAGGTTACCACCTCTTTCCTAAAAAGTTCTGTATAACCTGCCCTCAGTTTGCATTACCTCGCCCCTTGATTTGCATGTAATTGAAAGTGACTATAAATATAGTTTCCACAGCCAACAAGCACAGCTCATGGCTCTAGGCACAATGTCTATGAGCTCTGCTCTGCAAGGAACAGCTCCAGTTCAATAAAAGATTACTATCCAGCACCACTGGTTTACCCTTGAATTCTTTCCTGAACAAACGGAAGAGCCCTCTCAGGCTAAGCCCCAGTTTGGAGGCTTGTCTGTCCACCTGCATCAATATAAGTCAAGAGCCCTCTCAGGCTAAGCCCCAGTTTGAGGGTTTATCTGTCCACCTGCATCTCTACCATTGCAGGGCAGATCCAGAATCCAAGATGCTAATGGGTTTTCCTAAAATGGAAAAGGAGGCTCTTACCATCTGCCCATTATAGCCATGACTGAGATTTATGGTTTCCACTTGGTGGTGGTATAGTGACTCTCTTATTTCAATGCCTGTTTGAGATTCAGCCTCTAGGGTATGTCACCTAAGGACAATACCAACTAGAAAGTCTTGGGTCTATCGTCTCTCTGGAAAGCAATACTCTACAGTTTCTTTCAATTCTTGGCAATTCTCCCTACCCTCTACTCCCACTCACTGTCAAAAGTCTCTTCACTTATCTACCCCTCCCCATTCTCTGTTCAGGATGCCTATCACAATCTCTTAGGAGGACTTTGGCTTTTGCAAAAGACAGGAAGGGAAATATGGTGAAGGCAACTTCTGCTTTTGTTCCCATTACATACATTTCCCTTTAGTGGAAAAAAAAGTCTCTCAATGTGAAAGGGGCAAAAGGAAAAACAAACTAATTAATATGTTAGCTTTGTAGTCTGATTTATTCTTCACCTAAAGACTCTCTGTTGTCATCCTAGAGAGACAATTTACTCTCCATCTAGAGGCCATCCCAAACAAGATGGAACTGTGTTTGTATTCTGAATTTGGGTTCTTTGGGATATTAGTCCTAGCATTCAAAGATTAGCTGACTCAGTTTTCCTGAATCTCTCCAATTACTACATAGGTAAGCCTGGCTACTAGGCAAGTTTTCTGCTTCCTAAAGGGCACTATCTTCTTTTGGAGAAATTTCTTCCAATCCACACTGGCTACATTCCAACCAGAGAAATAATTTAATTACTAATTCAAAAAATCTTTATTGAGTGTTTACTATGTGCTACACACTGCTCTAAGCACTGAAAATAAGACAGTGATCAAAGCAAACAAAAGTCTCTGCCTTCATGGAGCTTACGTACTAGTGATAGGGGCAGACCACAGGGGCAAAAAAATAAAATTACTAAGATAAATAGCACGTTAAATAAGAATAAATTCTTAGGGGGAAATTTAATCAGGAAAAGGATCTCCTTAAACCATCATTTGGAAAGGACAAGCGGTGCAATGGGGAGGAAGAAAGTGGAAGAAAGCGGAAGAAAGTGTGAAAAAATTTAAATTGGGTTGCCAAAAAAGGTGTCAGCCCCAGAGAGTCCAGATATGTCTTTGGTGTTTTTGCATAATTGCATAAAGTAGAGGGTGGGAGGTGGTGAGGTTTAAAAGTAGCCAGGTGTAGAGTCAACTCTAACAGGTGGTGAGCTGGTTCTCTACCTGACTCCATTTTCATCTCTTCACCACTGAGCTAAGACTCTCTCTCCAATTTCCTCTACCAAAAAATTGGAAGGCCATGCCATGCTGACTAGAGTAAGAGCTGTGGGGTTCTCATGATGATTCATGCAACAGGTGTCAATCATCAGGTTGAGAATCCAGCTCCTAGCTACACCCATCCTTGGTCTTGACATTTTGAAACAAGCTGAAAAGGTACTGACTGAGCTGAGACTCCTGTGGGATCAGAGCAACTCCACTATGTGATCCCTTTTTGGTTTCCTGACACACCTCACCAGTATTTTATTTCTACATTACTTTCAGTGGTTTACCCTTGTGGGTGCTATCTTCTAGCAAATGTAAGGCCTAAATTCTAATAGTCTCCCTCTGAAACTAAGCAGGGCTCTCTGTAGGCCTAGTATGGGGTCTGGTCTTCACTGAGACAGCATATTCCCAGATGCACTCCGGATCCATCAGTGGCTGTGTGATGGTTCACTTTATGTGTCAATTTGGGCTGGGCCATAGTGTCCAGATAGTTGGTCAAACTTATTCTAGATGTTTCCATGGGGGTATTTTTTGGCTGAGATCAATATTTAAATGGGTGGACACTGAATAAGAAGTATCCTCCATAATGTGGGTGGGCCTCATCCAATCAGTTGAAGGCCTTAACAGGACAAATGCTGACCTTTCCTGAGCTAAAAAGAATTCTGCCAGCAGACAGAATTACTTTTGTCTTTGGACTTAGGCTGCATTCTTCCCTGGGTCTGCAGCCTGCCAGCCTACCCTGAAGATTGTACACTTACCAAGTTTCACAGTCACATGAAAAAAATTCCTTGAATAAATCTTTCCCTCTCTCTATATATATACATATATTTACACATGTACAGTTGGTTCTATCTGTCTGGAGAACCCTGACTAATGCAGGCATATAAAGTTTATTTGGTGGTTCTTCATTTAGACAGCTTTTGTGATTGATTATGAAAGAGTTCTCCCCAAAACCTTGCAAAGCAGTAGTGTAGACTTTTCACAGCTGCGGTATTCCCCATTCGTCACTGCAAAGAGCCATCTGTTTCTAGCTTTCTGGTTTAAAGAGAGGTGCAACCAATTATATTTCTTTCTCCTCTTTTATCAGCTTCAATGGTATTCAATAAATCAGTCTAGCACATAAAAATATGTGTTTTCATCTTCATCACTAGAGTATAAACCCCTCAAGGGCAGGAACTAATATATACCACCACTGTAGCACTTCTGGGGCTACCTCACACGTTGTAGATGCTCCATAAGGAAAAGAGACAAAGTTGAGCAAATTGTACTGAGAAACTGGATGAGAATGGTTGGCCTAATTTTACCCCAAGAATTAACCCAAGCATGCAGGTGTATCTGGTTTAATTTTGCATACCTTCCATGAAAAATGACTTACCAAGCAGAACTTCACACATTGCGGTTATGAGAATGTATTTTTTCACTGGCTCCAGTTCACATGGTTTAAATAGCATTTCATTTCGCTATGAGCTTTATTTTAATTTGAAACTTCACGAATATGAAACCTTTGAATCAAACCAGATGCAAGCATTCAGAATATCCTGCTCGTTCCCGTCAGCCTACTTCACTTTAGAAACAATTCAATTTCTCTTGACTTCAAGCAAACTCTTATTGAGCAGGGCTCTTTTTCTCTAACTGGCTTTAGACTTCTCCACCCTTTACTAGCTGGTTTGTGGAAAAAAGCAAGTAATCTTCAAAAAAAGTTACACCTTTTTTCCTTAAAAACAAGTTATTTCGTTTGGCAATTATAAAATAATATAGAAATATGAGTATGCATATTGCATCTATGTGTATTGCTTGCATATTCAACTCATATACACACATTATCCCTTTAGTTCACTGTAGTTTTATATGAACCTATAATAATAAGCCAGTTCAGGAATGATGCCTGCCTTACTGTTAACAAAAATATAAGGACAAAGTTTTCCACTATCACATCCACTACTGTTTGGGTATGTAAGCTTCCAGTGTAGTTGGCATATGATAGGTGAGTAATACTTGTTCCAGATTCAACTTGGAAGCCCAACCTAGGCTAAGCATTGTGTATTTTCTTACTTTTGCAGCATAAGACTTACACATCTAGAAAACAAATAGATTTGCAACTATCACACACTCCCCTTTAACAATGTCCATTTTCATTCCAACTCTACTTTGAAAAATCTATCTCTAAAATAAATGGCAAAGCAATGAGCATTTAAATACTAGACTAGTAATAAGTAAGGCCATTTTTTTAACCTACACACCAAAGCAAATGACCCCTATTACAGTGAAGACTGTTGGATTCATTTTAAAAGTCCCCACATTTTAAACATATATCTTTATACACAAACAACCAAAATATGGAAATGTCTTTATATAGTATCCACTTAGGAGAAATTGGTTTTTTAAAAAAACAGAAATGCAACAAGGAAGAATGATGATATACATTAAAATATAGAGACATATGAGAAACCAGTATTTTTCTTTAAAATCTAGGATGGGAAATTACACAGAAAATACATGAAATGCAGTCCCTTTGTCCTTTTGGCTTTTCTGAATCATCATTGTGGTCTAAGAAGAAGAAGAGGAAGTAGAAGTTTGATGCCTGAAAGGTGACTTGGTAGCCCTGGAAGGCCCACTGGGTGACCCGTTTAAGTAATGTTGACAGTTCCAATTGGATATTCAGAATACAGACTTACACTACAAAGATAATGATTACATGTACTCAATGTCTACTACATGTGGCAGGTGCTTTGGAAGCCTTACTGATCATCTCAGTCATGAGTATCATCATACTCATGTTTCTTATGAGGAAACAGAAGTTGAGCAGAAGTAAGTAGGTTGCCCCCAAAATCCCAGAACTAATAAGCGACAAGTCAAGATTTGAATTTCAGAACCGGCTTACTCAAAAGTCAATGCTTTTTCTACTTTTATACTCTAGAAGAAAAGTCCTTTTTTAAAAATCCTCCTTCACTGCCTCTTTCTTAATGATTCCAGATGTCTGCTTTACTTCCTAGCCTGTTATAAACACTCTTAGTTTCTCATGTTTCAATTGTTGATCAAAATAGTTAACTCTATTCAGAAAAAAAAAAAAAACGAGAAGAAAAAAGAAAGTCTTACACATTCTAAAAAGAAAGGAAATGGGTCTGGTCTCTGTTACAGGTTATAGGTTGGATGGTGGGCCCCCAAAAAGATATGTTGAAATCCTTGAAATCTTAACCTTCAGTCCTTCAGCATGTGATCTTATTTGCAAATAGGGTCTTTACAGAGACAAGAAAGTTATGATTAGGTCTCTTGTTTTTGGACACAGAGACAGACACACACAGAGAGAAGACCGTGAGTGTGAACTGTGAATGTGAAGACACACAGGGAGAAGACAGACATGTGACTGGAGTGAGGCATCTATAAGCCAGGGGCTCCAAGGATTGCCAGTGACCAACAGAATCTAGGAAAAGGCAGGAAGGCTTTCCCTACAGGTTTCAGAGGGAGCATGCTCCTACAGACGCCTTGACTTTGGACTTCTAGCCTCTGGATCAATAAATTTGTTTCCAGTCACCCAGTTTGTACTACTTTGCAGTGGCAGCCCTAGGAAACTAGTACAGCTTTCAAAGAATGAAAATAAAGCACTGTAAAGCCTCGCCACTCACAGTGTGGTCCTGGCACCAGCAGCATCTGCACCCCCCGGGAACACAGTGGGATACAGGCCATATCTAGTGACTCCGAGCTGCTTTTCACCAGCCTCTCCAGGTGATTCATGTACATTCAAATAGAGAAGAGAGATTGCAAATGGAATGCACAGTAAACTTAATTGGTAGCTCAGATAAAAACATAAAAGTACTTTCCTTTTGAAATCCTGTTTCAGGGGCTGGAGGCTCCAGAAGGTGCACAGAAGAGGGAGAAATGTGCGCCTCTAGGCAGAAAGTGAATGTGTTCACCAACCTTACTGAAGAAATATACAGGTACCTGGAATGGCCAAGAAACGGGCATCAAAAGGAGACTCAGGATGGCTTTAGGGAAGAAAAGCTAAAAGTGGTTTCAAAACCAAAGGGAATCTAAGAGACGCGTGTGTGACAAAGGACAGGAGCAGAAGTGGTGTGGGCAGGCCCAGGAGAAGGGAGAAGTACTCCCTGCATCCTTCTCTGGTGACTGAATAACCAGGGGCCTCCAGGGAGGGCTGGGGGCAGAGCAGAACTCTTGGTCATAACATGCCTGTTACAAAGCCAGTTTAGTAATTCCTATTAAGTAAATTTTGTCCTATTATATTTTTTTTCCAAAAGTATTGAGTTAGGAGTGTTTACAAAGGGGAAGTCCTAAACCATATCGAGCTTGTCCTCATAACATGTCTCTTACAAAGCCAGTTTGGTAATTCCTATTAAGTAAATTTTGTCCTATTTTTTTTTCCCAAAAGTATTGAGTTAGGAGTGCTTACAAAGGGGAAGTCCTAAACCATGATGAGCTTGTCCTCCAGGGGCCTGAGGTCAGGAGGTCAGATCTCCGTATCTTTTTCTTTTCCCATGTATGGCCGTCACATTCCAAAAGTCAACACAATAGAGTAACAAGAGAAAATCTGAATCTTTGCCTGGAAATAATTCAGATCTCTAGTTTTTCTCCAAATTCTTAATTTTAAATCTCTCAAACAATAAAACAATGCAATGAGTCATATGGAAGCCTTTATTAAACTCTGACAAATCAAATCATCAATCCATTTTAAATTCCACACTTTTCAACTTTGAAGTAATTAAAATATTCCCTTGAGATGAAAGATTTGGAAACATAATTCAATAGGAAACTTGTGACAGAAAAAAAGGATCTGTTTTATAGATTAGGTGATTGCCGAAAACAGTTTTCTAAAATTATTGCATATGCATTTATTTGGAATTGTTGTGTCTTGGAATCACAAAGTGGGGTGGCCCAAAAAAATCTGTCTAAATGTGAAGATGAGCATTCTAAATAGCCCTACTTTGAGAGTAAATGAGATTGGCATATCAACACTCAATAACTATAACATGGATTGCAAAATACTGAAAGACAGAAAAGAAAAACCCTCTGGAAATGCTATCTTCCACCACCCTCTCCCACACATATACAGACAAGATGTTTTCCATTTTTTTTTAATACAGGAAACATTTGTGGGACAAATGTAGAATAGGAAGAATTGAATCAGGCTCCCAAGTCAGCCAAACTTGAAATAAAGCAGAATTTAAGGTCACAGATACCTTTGCCCTGTTTCTTCCTGTCTGCTTGTCATTTCTCAAAGCCTAATACAAAAACTACAGCCATCCATGACCTTTAATTCTTCTGAATTGCAATTTTATTGATTGCTGGAACCAATCATTGTTTCCTTTTATTGATAGACATTTTAATGTATATACATATATGTTTGGGAGAAAAGAAGATAAATGTCTTCAAACATTAGGTCTGGATTTCCCATATTAAAACTAGATTGACAGCCAGACACGGTGGCTCACGCCTGTAATCCCAGCACTTTGGGAGGCCAAGGCAGGCAGATCATGAGGTCAGGAGATCGAGACCATCCTGGCTAACATGATGAAACCTCGTCTCTACTAAAAATACAAAAAATTAGCCAGGCGTGGTGGCGGGCGCCTGTAGTCCCAGCTACTCAGGAGGCTGAGGCAGGAGAATGGCGTGAACCTGGGAGGCGGCGCTTACAGTGAGCCGAGATCGCACCACTGCGCTCCAGCCTGGGCGACAGAGCAAGACTCCGTCTCAAAAAAACAAAACAAAACAACACTAGATTGACTTCTGTTATTATTCGAAAGAATTCAATTCAAATAGTAAGAGAAGATTAGATTAAATAATGCATTTTAAATGAAAGACTGTGGCTGAAATGATCGACAAGAATCAATCACATGTCAATTCATGCAGCCAGTCTGTTAAGGTGTCTCTTTGTACATGACAGAATTCCTCCCTAGCAACTATTGGGACTAAAATCAGTTTCGAGATGGCCACTGTCTTCCCCTCAAAGCTTTATTATCAAGAGTTTGACCACAGCTCATGTGTATACTCTACTGTTGGGATTTCATATCCCAGGGAAACCCAGATTCAGTATTGAAGAAACTCTCTCAGAAAGGCAGAGTTGAACCCAGTATGTGTTATAAAACAAGCTTCCAAGCCGCCAACCTTCCCTTGGCTAAATGTTCTTACATAACTATGGGTTTCTGAGTTGACAACATCTCATTCTATGCTCTCTAGACAATTGGAATAAAGCAGGGAAAATTACGTCAGACAAAACCATATGATGTACTTACTTCATATGTCATAGTGTTAAAGTGGACATCTCACTCTAAATGGACTCTTCAGAGCAGCTGGAACATCACCACCTCCCCATCATTATACTGTGCAGTGCATCATTATTACAAAGCCAGTTTGTTCTCTTTGCCTCCCTTCCTCTTTCTCTCCCTCCCTTTTTGTGAAGCAAAATTGTACATGTAACACTTTCACAAATGTTAAAAACAGAGCTATGGGTTTTGTGATTTTTCTGGCATTGCTTCATACCACCAATCATTCCTTCTCTCCAAACTTGATGAAATCATAATGATTCATAAGCTTTGGTTGGAATAGTTGTATGATATACTCTTGTAGAGGCAATAAGCCTATTACATTACTCAAATAAATCGGTTTAAAAATAATAGAATAGCTGCACGCTTAAGTAAATCTAATGTGTCAGAGGCTCATACAAAATTTTGGTCATATTTGACATAATTAAAATTAAGCCAGCATGAATGCATTGAGCTTCAGAAGCAACAGTCTCTCTGTCCCTGGAGGTGAATAAGAAGAATCAGATGAGGAATCTATCAAGGATGTTTTGAATAAGAGGTGAGACTCTAAACTTGGTATCCTCAAATTTCATGAAGCCCAGATTCTAACATAGAGAATAAAACAACTAGAAAGAAAAGATTGAAAGGTGAGAAATCCAAAGTAAAATAATTTAATTTTAAGGGGTCAGATTTTAAAAAAATGCATATCAAAGGATCAAAAGGAAAGAAAATACGTCCAGGTGTGGTGGCTCACGCCTATAATACTAGCACTTTGGGAGGCCGAGGCAGGTGGATCACTTGAGGCCAGGAGATCGAGACCAGCCTGGTCAACATGGTGAAACCTCATCTCAACTAAAAATACAAAAATTAGCCAGGTGTGGTCGTGCATGCCTGTCATCCCAGCTAGCCAGGAGGCTGAGGCAGGAGAATCTCTGTAACCCAGGAAGTGGAGGCTGATGTGAGCTGAGATGGCCACTGTACTCCAGCTTGGGTGACAGAGTGAAAATAAATAAAAAAATAAATAAATAAATAAATAAATAAAACATGTTGACCCAAGTCCATGGCCAAAACAAAGCAGAGAATTATATTCTGAGGTAAAAGAAAACTTAGAAGTTACATAATTCAGTCCTTACATTGCACAGATAGAAAATTCAAGCAAGGCAAACACAATGTTTTACCTGAAGATATCGGTTATTAGTAAGAACAGAGATGCAACCCAGAGTGTGCCAATCCCAGTATAATTCACTCTCTACCACATGAAGGAAGATTCCCACACATTGATAAAGTTTTCCAAACATTTGGACAGATGGCACAGTTATAGAAAGGTAATGTTTATTCAGTTTCATGAATGCTATCAGCATCTTTCTCTCTATTTAATTGGAAATGTCCTAAAATTTATTAATTAACCCTTCCACCAAGTTCATTCCATATTTTCAGAGCATATATTTCAACTCTATTGTTTATAGAATTTTTTATTGTTTTGTTTGTTTTTGTTTTTTTGAGATGGAGTCCTGCTCTGTTGCCCAGTCTAGAGTGCAATGGCATAATCTCGGCTCACTGCAACCTCCACCTCCCAGGTTCAAGCAATTCTCCTCCCTCAGCCTCCTGTGTAGCTGGGATTACAGATGTGCACCACTATGCACAGCTAATTTTTTATATTTTTTTAGTAGAGACGGGGTTTCACCACGTTGACCAGGCTGGTCTCAAACTCCTGACTGATCCACCCACCCCGGCCTCCCAAAGTGCTGGGATTACAGGCGTGAGCCACTCCACCTGGCCTACAGAAAGTTTTTCTCATGAAGTTTTCCTATCACATACCTATCGAGTTTGAACACCATTTTTTGTCATCCACCAAAAAGTGAAACAGAAAAACATGTTGTTTTCACTTTGTCGAGATGGTGCCACCAACAAAAGGAATCACAATTCCAGTTTCTTCCTAACAACACTCAGTGTCTATCATTGATTTTCATTACTTGGCACAAAAGAAACATGCAAAGTTTCTTCTCACTCTCAATAATAAATAGCTTTGAGCAGAGAACACAGTGTATCATACCAAATGTCACTACAGTCTAACCGGAAACCATGTGATCCCGACATTTGCTGCTGTCCCATCGTCTCTTTGCTAGTGCCATGTCCAAAATTTACAATCTGCGGAGAATATTTAGAGTCCAGTAATTTATTCCAGTGACACTCTGGTGGTGAGATTCTAGAGTTCTCACAAAACCAAATTTGTCATCATTGGAAAGCTTGTCAGCACCCAGAAAGCAAGTATCCATGCAACTGTGAGAAGGAACATAGGGTTGGTCATAGGGCAGCAAGGACAAGATCCTAGGAATGTAAGAACTACAAAAATAAATGAAACCCACAATCTATTTGCCTACATACCACCCTTCTCACTGTAGCACTAAATAGAGTAAGAGAATTGTGAATAAGGAGATGAGTAAACTTGGCACAAGTAAACGTTTGATTCTTGCCCTTCTCACTGCCTGATGCCCAGGCCCGTTGGCCAAGCTCAGAAATATTTCCTTCTGCACCTACCATTTTGCCCATCTTTTGTTCCTTTTCCTATAGAGCAGCAGATCTCCTTGTTAGGAGAAGGAATTCCCTTAGGAGACTTCATCAGAAAACACAAGTGGCTTGGAGTGAGGCTTAGCATGCTCACCCAGCCAGAGGCATTTTTTATCTTAAAATGAGAACTTGTTGATCTATAGGAATGAATTGCTAATGCTGAGATTTTGGCTGCACATCTTAGGGTTCAAAAGGCCTCTCAGCACTTTGTAAATTTTGTTAGATGAGCTTCTACTCTTAGCTCTAGCGTGGAGCCAAAAAGTAGAAATCTCATGACTTTATATTCAGGACACTGCGGGGCTGGTTCTGGTTCCTCAGAGTGAAAGTCAAGCAAATCACCACCCCTCCTTCATTTAAGAAATAAGATTCATCTAAGAAATAAGATTTAGAATACCTACCTAAAAACCTATTCTTGGAGATTGTTAGGCTAATATGTATGGATTTTTAAAACATTAAAGTTATCAAAAATTATTATTTTTTTCATGGATGTCAATCATAAGACAAATACCTCCTAATGATTCCAGCTTTCCAGAGGATTCTTCTAAAGTCAGTGTTGGCAAACTTTTTTCTGCAAAAATCACTTTGGATTTGCAGACTAGTCTCTGTAAACTATAAAACTTCTGTTAAGGAGAAAGCAGCCATACGCAATATGTAATGGAATAAGCTTGGCTAGATTTGGCCAACAGGTCCTAGATTGCCAATCCCTGATCTGTAGAACAAACTACCAAAATAGGGATATACATTCATTAGAAATATGGAGCAGCCGAGACATCTATTTTGAAACTAGTCATTCATTTTTTCCACCTATTAGAACAAAAAATATACCTCCCAGCACCTGTTTCCTTGACTTAACCCTAGCTACCACACAAACTGGTTGCCTAACAAGCAGCCCATAAAACAAACAGTACAAATAATACATATTCTTTAATGAATGCCATATATTCTCCACCCCATGATCCTATGTGATTGCTGGCAGGCTCGAGTGGTGCCAAAATGCCCATGGAAGACCAGCTGGAGGAATGGCTTCCTCATTGACTCCCCTCACATCCTCTCTCAGGTTCAGTGCCCTCATAGATTTGGAGAAAATGTGATAGAATTGGTTGTCATGGTAGCTGAGTGTTTCTCCAGCTTTTCTCTGGAAGCATAAGCCAGGATTCTCAGGAGTGCTGTTTGTTTCCTTGACTTTGGAGGAGGGATTTTCCCTCCCTCAGGCCTAGGCATCAGTCTGCACACCCCCAGGCTTATGCACAGCTTCCAACATGTGGGTGAAAGGAGGCTGAAAGTGGGAGGACATGGAATCTGAGCAATGAGCTGTGTCCCCTCGAGCTGCTCTCTTTGTTGGCATTCAGTGGGAAGGCTGATGCTAGGAGGGGCAACTTCATCAAAATATTGCAAGCTCCTCTGAGGGCAGGGGCAGGGGCTATATCCCTAGGAGCTAGGTTAGTGACTGGCTCAATACATATTTGCTGAATGAGTGAATAATGGAATGAAGCAATCAATCAATCAATGAAAAAATGCAGGAATAGTCCAGACTCAGAGAGATAGTGAGTTGAATACCTTGAAGGGCATTTTTGTTATGCATAGGCATGATTTTTGACAGAATAATTCAACACATCTGCTTGTTGGTTTGCTGTTTGGGAATGAGATTTTGGAAAAGGCTGAGTATAAGAAATAGTATGAATTAGACTCTCTTTCTGTGATTATTCTCTCTGTGATTGCACTATTAACCCAAGCCAATAAATAGTAACCTTCTAATTTATTCGTTATTCCTACTGTTGAAATTATGACAAGACTCCAACATAACAGCTTCTCTCTATCATCATTTTGGACAAACTGAACATTCTTTAGAAGCATATGGGTATGTGGGTGTGGGCCTGTGGTGCGTGGTGTGGGGGAAGGATCCTGGAGGCCTGGAAAAAGTAATACTCTCAAACTCAAAAAGCAAATTGCACCTATTTCAGCAAATTGGAAATTGATGGTGTGTAACTCTGAAGGCCCAGCAGTAGCTATTATTTCCATCCAGGCTATTATTAACTGGTAATATTTTCTCTAGTAAACATTCAATTACTATAGCAACAGGAGCCATGTCACATGGACCAAAAAGCACCCTGACTTTGCCAGAGAAATGGATGGTGTTTCAAAGGCATTTTAGAAAATGGAAAGAGGCCTGCCAAAGACGATATTTTTTAAGTACTACACTGAATTTTTACTTGAGATAAAAGAAAGAAGAAAACTCTGATAAAGTGGAATCCGAAGAATTCTTATAACCCCTGCTTCTATATACTGTATCTAGTGTCTTCCCAGCAAGTATAGAAGTTCCTTTCCTCCCATCTAAGCCAAATGCTCCACTGTGCTCTCAGTGAGATCCCATGCCTCCATTGCAGGTACTGATTCACAATGTCAAGTATGACTTCTAAATCCTCTGGCTTCAATTTCTTCCCCCTCTACATCTCCCCATCAATACACATCTATATTGATGTGCAGCATGCATATAAACAAATAAACAAATCATAAGAATACATACAGCTCAATAAACTATTTCAAAGTAAACGCACGTATGTAACCAGTACACGGTTAAAAAATTGAATGTGACAGCACACAGAAAGTCTTCCTATAGCCTATATAATAGTCTTCTCACACTAAAGGAAACCACTATGAATTAGTTTTCTTTGGGTATGAAATTTATATAAATAGACTTGTATAGTCTGTACTTAGTCTAGCTTCATCCATCCAAAGATTTAGTCAATAGAATCATCCATGTCATTGCACAAAATAGAAGGCAGTTGTTTCATTGCTGTGTTAGCTTCCTAGGGCTTCTGTCATAGTTCTGCAAACTGAGTGGCTTACAAAACGGAGATGTATTTTCTTACAGTTCTAAACATTCCATTACCATATCAACAGGAGTCACCTTGGTAGCTAGAGGTCTGAGATCAGGCTGTAAGCAGAGTGCGTTTCTTCTGAGGGGTAATGATGTTGAGAGCACTACATGACCAACTTTTCTAAAGTCTCCATGTCCCAGTTTTCCCATCTCTAAAATTGGAGATCATAACATCTCCTCAGCAGATAGCTTTGCAACTGCTTTTAGGAGTAAATGAGATTATCCGTGTCTGGCACACATTAATAAAACAAATAATTATTGTTGCTGTTATTATGTTGTCATTACAAGTTTTTAACAAGGCCCCATCTCAGGTACCAAATGCAAAATACCAGCAGTTTATAAGAAGCCAATTATAAAGTGCTGAAATTAAAAATCACATTGCAGTATCACGGAAAACAATAATCCTTAAGTTGTAGGCCACAAGCAAACCCTAAATGTTTTTGTTCCTTTTTATATCAACCTGTCCTTTAAGAAAAAGGCTAAGAAGGGCCAGGCGCGGTGGCTTATGCCTGTAATCTCAGCACTTTGGGAGGCCGAGGTGGGTGGATCACAAAGTCAGGAGATCGAGACCATCCTGGCTAACACAGTGAAACCCCATCTCTACTAAAGACACACAAAATTAGCCAGGCGTGGTGGCGGGTGCCTGTAGTCCCAGCTACTCAGGAGACTGAGGCAGGAGAATGGCGTGAACCCGGGAGGTGGAGCTTGCAGTGAGCAGAGATCGCGCCATCGCACTCCAGCCTGGGTGACAGAGCCAGACTCCGTCTCAAAAAAAAAAAAAAAAAAGGCTAAGAAAAGACTTACTTCATCTTCTTCTGCAAAACCCTCCTGAGCTAGGTATACAGGTTATTATGTTGCTTTCGCAACTGAAGAAACTGGGTCACATGGAAGTTCAGTGATTTGAGTGTCAACTTGGAGTTTGTGGAAGATCAGCTGCTACTAGAATCCATTCTTTCCCTACAAGTGTGGTTCACAGATCTAAAGTAAACTGACTTTACTTCTTTCTTTGATGATTATACACAGCTTGATTGGAAAGTTACACTATAATTTCACAGTGATTACATGCCCTTGAATATCATTTTGTAAGTAAATGTTTTGAAACCAAAGATAATCACTGTTATACAACCATAACCCTTTTTCTTATGCCATATTCTCCACCAAGAATTTAACCAAGCTAAAGTTACACTTCAGACTCTGAGTAGCTGGCTCTGGGCTCTACTCTGTGTTTCTGGAACTCGAATTCCACTGGGCTATCTGGAGATGAATTACTGTTCTTTGGCTTCGGGGATAACCTTTATCCTTTCAACTGCAGGACACGTACACAAAAAGCTGCACTGTGCTGTCAACATGAGTGCTGTCAAATATAATACGTTAAGATGAATCCGAACAGAGGCTTTGCGTAGTAAGACATTCAAAAGTGAAATATCCTGTCTAGACGCCTGGAAACATACTCCTACAATCTGGACATCATGAAGCTCCTCCTCTCTTTTAAAAAATTTCCTCCAGCCTGGGCGACATAGCAAGAATGTCTACAAAAAATCAAACAAAAAAATTAGCCAGGCATGGTGGTACATGTCTGTACTCCCAGCTACTTGGGGGGCTGAGGCAGGAGCATCACTTGAGCCCAGGAGTTCGAGCTTGTGGTGAGTCACCATCATGAGCCACTGCACTTCAGCCTGGGAGACAGTCTCACTCTGTCTCAAAAAATAAATAAGTAAAAATAAATAAATAAATAAACTTCCTAATTGCTTGGCCAGTTTGTCTCCAGAAACGTCTCCAAATTCAAGTGTTCTCCACTCTGGGTTAGTAACTCAGAGATACCCCTACCTAGTAACTCTTGAGGGCAGCTTATAACCTTGGCATGCTTTAGTTCTCTGTTTCACCAATAAAGCAATAAACTACAGTATTGATTCCCTTTTTCTAGATTATCTACAGTTCCTGCATTTTCAAATCTGCTGAAATTTTTATAAAGAGTGATAAAAATTTGCCCATTTTTAGACCTATTCCCACTCTCATCTCAGGGCCATGATTTCCTTGTGGCACCCTCTTGTACACATACACACGCTCCAATTCTAACCTGTCTTGCAGGGTCAATCATGGTGTTTGCCTTTATAGACCAGGAATGGATGTGTAAACCACAATAAATTAATCAGAGTCTTCTGGGATTTTGGAATTTAGAGAAGAACAGAAGCTCCGGTAAAAACACAACTTAATCATTTTAACTGCTATTAACTAAACAGCTCTTTCAATCTACATTTCCTGCAGCTAGCCTGGTTCCTAGCCTCTTTCAAACCACGATCTCCAGATTTCCCCTCTGTGACCTATTTAGTACTCTGCAGTAATCAGTTGTGTTACTTTTATCTAAATAAATTGGATCAATACTGAGTCTATCTCTTTTTCCCTGAAATGTCTGTAAGCACAGCTAGGAAGAAGTTTTTACACCACCATCAGGTGCTACCCTACGTAAGTTCCCTCAGTACATAGAGACATTTATACAAATTAGATCCTAAGAACAGACTTCAGGGCCTATGGCTTCTCATGTTGCAATGAATTCTAACAACAACCTCCAATAATGACTGCTACTAAGTCATTTTAGAAAAAGAACTGCATATCAAACAAATCTATCTGCAGATCAACATATAAACTCAGAACATATCTGCAAACACATTCCTTTATGCATCGAGTCACTCAGTGTGGATACCTGAGGACTTTAAGTACTTAACAATGGTGAGTATGTGTTTTTCCCTCATAAGTAAGTCACAATAAAATGCGATTTATTTTAACATAACTAGCCAGAAACTTAACTCTTAAATGGAGAAATCATCATATTGGGGTTTTGGTGGTTTTACCTTTGTTCTTTCTGGGGAAAATTCTAGGCTATGAGTTTTTTCTGATATGTGAACTGTGGATGGGTTATACAGTCTGGCAGAAAAGACCAAATATGGGTCTTCTCTTGGTATTACTGGTTATTACCCAATTTTTAGGGTCTCCTTCTCTTGTACACTGCAGGAAAAGAGGACCACAGGTATGTTTTTGCGGTTAGCATCATAAATTCTTAAAGTTGGAAAGGACTACAAAAGTCATGTTATTCTATAAGTCATGCCATATTGCAATCTTGAGTTTTATTCAAAGTCAAGTTATTTTGTTCTTCATCATATATCATAAGCTATATTTATGTCTAAGGTGAAAATTGAGCCAATTAATCAGGTAATACAGGCCGAAAACACAGGCCAAGGAAATACTCAAAAAGTAAGAGTGACAGGAGCTTTCAGGAATTATGGAGATGACTTCAAATCTTCATTTTACAAAGCACAACAGGGATCACCTCACATGCAGAACACAGTGAGTGAACTGGCCATGTCCTGTCTGAAGTAGGACATAAAGAAAGATGAACAACCAATGTCAGTGGGATGCCATTTGTGTTGTCATTTGTCACAATTAAAACATCAAGATTTAGCTAGTTTGTCACTTAATGTAGCAGGGACCCTGTGTCATCTTTTAAATATTTGAGCATAAATTTTACAAAATATAATGAACAAGCCTATGAGACTGAGTAAATTTTTTTTCCTCTACATCCAACAGTTTATGGATTTAGTTTAGAAAAAAAATACTTACGAATAGACTGCCGACAATACTTTGTCACTAAAACTTGTAATACATTCATGTATTTATTAGAAGTTAAGAATTTATATCAGATTAACCTTTGTTTGCCTTTTAGATTGTTTTATTTAACAGGACTTTAAATTTATAAATTCACTTGTATGTTATATTTTATAAGTATATTATTTCTATAGCATATTCTTGCATTTTAAATTGTCCTTGAATTAATATTTCTACTTTAATTTTCTTGTGAATATGATCTAAAGAAGGCATTTAAGGCATTGAAGAAAATATGTCAGAAACTGCTAACTAAACAATTAAGAAAATTTTATTAGATAAACAGTAGAGACCACTGTAAAAACTGACAATATAAATTGGAGTTATCTTGCCATACCCTACCAAGTTAGAGTTAAGAGCCCAGGGGAGAAAAAAACATTTGGGGCACAAAGCACCCACCCAAGACTATCTCTAAAGCCAGCTGCCAAAATGACCTGCTAGAACCTTAAAATAAGTTTTACCTTGTAGCTGCTAAAATGAACTGCCATGAATCTAAGCCTAGTTTTTTTTTGTTGTTATTTCATTTTGTTTTTAATTTTTCCTTTTTAATATTTAATTTCTGTGGGTACATATAGTAGCATATATGTTTATGGGGTACATGAGATGCTTTGATATAGGCATGCAACGCATAATAGTCACATCATGGAGAATGAGGTATCCATCCCCTCAAACATTTATCCTTTGTGTTACAAATCAGCCAATTATATATACTCTTTTAGTAATTTTTAAGTGTACAATTATGACTAACTATAGTTACCCTATTGTGTTAGAAAGAATGAATAAGATTTAAGACTCATTTTAGCCAGTCACCATTTACACTCTCACTCACCAGTTTGCCAGCTCCCAAAACCTTCTCTAGTGCCAATTAGTTTTCTTTCAAAACAATACACAACATTTTTTTGTAATAAAACCCCCAATCTTTTCTTTGTTCTTCAAACACAGAGAACATCACCCCAGTCTACATGTATGCCTAACATTGCAATTCTGTTTTCCCAAATTAAATCTTTTGTTTAGAGATTCATCTTTATACTTTTATTTGACTCTTTCATACTTGACATTAGAAGCAGAGTCTGAAGTAGACTCACCTCAGAGAGATTAGCAAGCCCTGGAGCTGGGTCGCATGGTACCCACACTCTGGCCCCTTCCGCCTCCCCACTGCTTCCTCAGGGTACCCCGTTCCCCCCAATGAGTCTCTCATTTTTCTTTCGGTTGAGCTCTTCAGGGATTTGTTTAAGAGGAGTCTTTCCCCCATCCTATCCATGAGGCCTTCTGCTTATGAGGGATTTTCTACCTGCTGGACATAAGTCCTCCTGTTTATGAGGGGTTTTCTTCATCCTGGTTATGAGGTCTTCTGTTTAGGAGGGATTATATTCCCCCCCTGTTAAAGAAAGCTTGTCTTTCCTGGTGAGTACAAACTTTATCTTTCAGTTCATTTGCGCGCTCGGATTTTATTTTGGCTTTGTGTAGTTGGCATTAAACTGAATCACCTCAATGAGTTTATTTACAGTTTGGGCTCTCAAGGTTGAAACGCATGCCAAGATAGTTCCCCCGTTCTGGAACTCCAGCTGGTGACATGTTGTGGGGATTATTCAAACAGTTTGTTTTTCCTAGAAATAAACTAAAAGACCATTGCTATAAAATCATACAGTCCAAATAGGGCACATATCTCATTTGGTATCTTAAGGCTCCAAAATGCATTCAGGACTCAAAGATTACCTTGCTGCAAAATACTGTCTCAAAGCTAAGTGAGGCTCTTTCCTCCCCAGGGCCTTTCCCTCTCCTTCTACACCTCCTCGTCTTTCTCCTTCTCTAAGCTAAACTCTCTTTTTTCTGAAACTCCTCAGCTATTCTGCATATTGACTAAGTGAAGTCTGTTGAAAAATAGTAGATATCAAAAAAATTATTTTGACCTTCATGCTGTTTCTTAAAAGCAAAAGATGAAATTCCCAAGTAAAGATACTCTCTCTATACTAGAAGGAAAGGTGACACTCTTATCTTCAAAAACAAGGAATTGAAACCAAGAGAACACTGTACAGACTCTGTCAGTAAAATTCTTATCTTTTAAGTCTCCTCACATAATTCAGTCACATTTTTACAATTAACTATTCTTTGTCCAACCCAGCTGTATTAGTCTGTTCTCATGCTGCTAATAAAGACATATCCAAGACTGGGTAATTATAAAGGAAAGAGGTTTAGCGGACTCATAGTTCCACATAGCTGGGAAGGCCTCAGGAAACTTATAATCCTGGTGGAAGGGAAAGCAAACACATCCTTCATGTAGCAGCAGCAAGGAGAAGTGCAGAGCAAAAGGGGAAAAGCCCCTTATAAAACCATCAGATCTCCTGACAACTCACTATCACGAGAACAGGATGGAGAGAACCACCCCCATGATTCAATTATCTCTACCTGGCCCCTGCCACGACACATGGGAATTCTGGGAACTACAATTCAAGATGAGATTAGGGTGGGGACACAGCCAAACCATATCACTAGCCTTCATAGGCTTCTTAGGACAAATAAAAAATCTGAAAGTTTAGCTTTATTCATTTTGTCAGAACTATAATTTGGCTCCAACTGTCTTCATATAAGCTAGTAACTTTGTAATACTACATTTTACTCATTACTAATTTTTTAATAAAAACTGTCATCTCTTCATCTGTATGTTTTTACAATTTTTAAATTATATAGAAAGACGATAGATACATAAAGAGATAGATAGATAGATAAATAGATGCATAGACAGACAGACAGCTAGATGACATTTTATTACCAAATTATTTCAAAGAGGTCTATCAACTTAAAGGGAAAAATAAGTCCTTAAATGAAGTACATTAGAAATATAAAAACCCAAATGCCTTTTAGTCATATGATTTAAGTAAATTTTTGATAAACATGCTGATTTTAAATATATTGATAAAATTAAAATGAAGATTTCTAAGAATTCTTAGTGTGTGTACACATATATATGTATATATACACACTAACTAGTATATATGTACACTAATTGTTAGTGTGTGTTTATGTATATAGTGTGTGTGTGTATATATATACACACTAATTGTTAGTGTGTATGTATATAGTGTGTGTGTATATATATACATTAATTGTTAGTGTGTGTGTATGTATATAGTGTGTGTATATATATAGCCTGGATTTGCTGGCCAGACAGGGTTATGTTTGTCTCCGCTAGATGTTTTAATATCATAAAAGTATGAGTTTGATCTAAGAACAAAGGTACAGATGAAAGTGCAATGCAGTGCCCATTGTTTCCTATATATAAAGTACACCAATTTAACCTTCAGAAATTTTCTTGACAGGAAAATTACTTAAAATAACAACTAGCTCTATTTAATATCTCAGTTTTCATAAGGAATCTAAGCAGAATTGTTAGAAATAAATAAATTAGATAAATGTAAATGAGATATAGTTTTTATAGTATGAAATTTTTTGAATTAAATAATAGATATTCATAAAATCTGAGTAATTTCTAAATAAATAAATAAATAAAATAATGAAACAATTGCCCAACATAGATTAAAGTTTAGTTTTGGCTTTTTAAACCTCATAAGAAGACAAATATTTGGATACATTAACAAAATGTCCTGTTCCACATTAAAAATTGTTCTATAAAAACTATTAAGATTATAGATTACATATTCATGAGATGTTAATATATGTTTTAAATTACTTCTCAGTTTTTTACTAAAAATTAAGATTTCTAATAAAGTTCTAATTAATATATGTTATTCTATATACAAAACATACAAAAAATAATTTTTGTATGAGAAAGAAATTTGTATAGTATCAATGATAAAGAGAAAAAAGGTAAAATTTTACCCAAAGGCAAAATGATTGGTTATTTCGGTGTAAAAAAAACAGAAAGTATAGAACAAAGACTGAGAGTTTAAGAAAATGATGGAAAATCTAAGCTGGTCATGGAGAGTTTAAGAAGGATGGGTCTCGTAAAGGGACTTTCTTGCATGATGAGATTGGCTGGGTTGGAAGAGAATTGTTTATAAGTTTCTCTAAGAATTGAGCATTGGTGTCAGCGGTGCACTGATATAGGGCTGAAGCCTGATCCTCTCTGTTTGAAACAGCAGGATTTCTTAGAATGTCAGTTTTCCCTTAGTAAAGAAAAATTGAAAGAGGTTTTGGGTTTAATTTTGAAATGTTTATTTACATTTGAAACCGTTATCTGAACAACTTTTTCTGGTTTTACACTTTCTACCTGATTTCAAGTTGGAAGTGCTGTCTTCTTTATTTAAAATTATAATTTCATGTCTCAAGGTAGCGCTTTTCTCTTAAAGCTTTTCAGATTCACATCTCCAGGTTCAGCATTTTATGAATCTCACTACATGCGATTTGTAGATCATGCACTATTGCCTTCTGCTCATCTTCCTTCTCTCTGAAAAGGTGTATCTTTTTGCTTAACAAAAGATATGACTCTCTCCCTCAATTATTTTTGTCAGTTCCTATAGCTTTTTATTGTTGTCCTGAATCTGCTATTATGGTCTGATCCTGAGAATCTTCTTAAAAGCCTAGAAGAAGAGTGTTTCCTGTAGTATAACTTGATTGTATACTCTTGGCTTTTCTTAATGCGTGTAAATTTTTCTGCATAATCAGTCAATTTAACATGCTTTTACTTTTTCCTAAAGTCATGCATTCCCCTGTTTAGGTACTGGTTTTCTTGCTTATATTATTCTTCTATAATATGATATATACTCCATAACTTTGGACACACACTCTTTTCATGTCTAATTGAATTCAAACACCTTTTCAGGACGTTTGGCTTTCAGATTATTCAAACAGGCTTTACATGATGAGAAGCAGTCATACTACAGGATTTTTTTTTTTTTTTACCTTTTAAGGAATTAGCCTAAGAAACAGACATTTTGTATTTTAAGGTAGTATCTTATGCTTCATGCTGTCTTTATTAGGTTTTTGGCTACTTGAGAAAATTAAGTCATCTCTAACACCGGTTTAAGTTTTCTTTTCTCTCTCAATTATGTCATTTATTGTTTTTGCTTTTGAAGTCTTTTAATTATCACTCTAATTAAATAAAATAACTATTATCTCTCAAAGAAATTTGCTTATATTTTAATTAAGTGTTTTAAGCCTTTTAACATCTTTGACAAATTTTCCCAAAATGAAATTCTAATTTAAGTCTTTTTAACCTAAAATTGACTTTGGAATTCACAGTTGGACCACTGGAAAGATTAAAAGGATGTATCTATCATTAGGCTTATTAGACATGGTGGGTTGTATTAAAAGCATTATCAAATTAAAAAAGCAAAAAAGCAATAGTAAATATTATTTAAATTATATTTACATGGCTATGTTATTGATGTGAAAGTACTGAAGATTATATAAAATTTATGAAGGCCTACTGGTCCTGTTTAGATGTATCATTCATGCCTGGTTGTTGTCTTAAAATTTTGTACGCAATAGAAGCCCCTGAATTTTCTTGTTTATTGCAGAATTCTCATTATATTGTAACTATGGCTTTACTAAGAAAAATCATCTATAGTGGTGATTCATTTCTAAAGGCAATTGCAATCAGATTCATAAAAAAGTCTCTAACAAGTACTCGTAAACATAAGTTTCTAAAAACTTTAAGAAAAGTGGACTAAATAAAAATTTCCAAAACTAATAAAAAAAGGATTAATAAAAGAAATCAAGATCAAGCAAAACAAAAATTACATGAGAATATATAACTGATAAAAAATTATGAATTGTATGACTTTTGTTTGAAACATTGTTGATTCTTTACTTAAATGTTTTGTTTTCCAGATTTAAGAAAGCTTTCTTAAGCTACCTATAATTTACAGTAATCTGTTATACTTTTATGAACAAAGGTGAAAGCATTTACTTTTGCTTCCTACTGATCCCTCTAAAATTTGAAAACTTTTTGTATTTTTTAATTTTATGATAATATATTTACATAAGTTCAATAAAAATACGTTTTTCACAACAGGATATAACTAAAATGTTAATTATATTACCAAGGCTTACGATATTACACTTTAAAACGTTGATATATACTACAGATAAAATCTGAAGCCTGCCTTGATTTGGTTTCCCCGCCTCAACGTTTTGTTAAAGAGATCCAATCTGAGCTTCAGTCACTGTTCCTGCTATACTTATATAAAGACTTAGGCCAAACCAGACAAAACTAAATCTATTTTACAAACAAAATTTATTTTTCTCTAATTATGTTCAGTAAAAATGGAAATGTCTGTAACACCCCTGTTACTGGACTGTAGCCCTGTACATTGTTTTCAAGTTTTTATTATCAACCTGTAGACTGAACTGAATCCTAAATTCTTCTATGTTCCTCTAATCCAATTTTCTTCTATGCAATTACTAAGAACAGAAACTGCTCTTTCTTGAGGCCCTATAAACTAAACTCAACAACTTAATACAAATTTCAAGGACAAGCTTCATGCTTGATGCATGGGCCACACAGTGAGTTCATTAAACTACCCAGTGCCACAACCAGACATTTGACATTTGAACTGTAAAATTTCCAACTTCACGATGTAAAAAATTTTTCCCAAGACCATCAGAACAAGACTCCATATTATGAGACTCTTACCCCTCTTAATGCCTACCTTTTCCACTTGACAGGATAATGCTGTAATTAAAATTTCACAATCAGTAACTGCTGTGGTTAAGTTGACAGAACTTGACATAAGAAATCCTTTAGTCTACCTAGTAAGTAACTTTGGCAATATCCCTAACACCAATATTTGTTTGAGTTCACTAGTGGTCCCTTTTATAGAGTTGGCACTTTTTTCTTTAATTCAACCCAGTCATGATATGCTACTCTATGAGGACAACAGGTTTCACCCAGCTCCTCAACGGTCTTTTTATTTGTTTAGTTGATTACTCTTAGGTTTGAGCTTTTAGTCCAAAATCACTGTACAAACTGAATACATGTACTATATTGTTGCTGATTATTTTTTGTCTTATGATTTTTAAGCTCTGTTCTGTTGCCTATCAAATATTTGTAAAGCCAGTTCTCCCAACAGAATAATGTTAGCCCAATGCTAATGTTCATGGGACTAATAAGATAGGATTTAACTCTAAATTTCAGGCAAATCTGTCCTAAGAGTTTTTTTTTAAAACTTTCTGATCTCTTTGTTGCTCAAATGCGGCCTCTGTCCTTGATATTGATTCTCTTAGTTTCCTCCCAATACGGGACCAGAGATCACCAAATCCATCCTGTTACCGAGAGACAAGTGAGCCTAACTTCAGGCTAGTTGTCCAGTGATGCTTTCAGAGAAAGATCTTGATCAAGAGAGAGAAATGTGAAAATTGACTATATAAATTAAGATTATCTTTTCATACCCTACTCAATTAGAGTCAAGAGTACAGAGGGAAAAAGCACTTGGGGACCAAAGCACCTGCCCAAGGATTATTTCAAAAACCAGCTGCTGAAATGACTTGCTATAACATTAAGACCAGTTTCACCTAGTAGCTGCTGAAATAAACTATCATGACACTAAGACTAGTGTAACCTACCACTGTCACTCACAAATTACAGCTTGCCAGCTCCCCAAAACTTCACTAGTGCCAATGAGTGCCATTGAGTTTTCTTTCAAAACAATATGTAACATTTCTTTTTCTACTAACACTAAAACTTCCAACATTCTCATTTTAATTTAGGCATACTGAAGACCACCTTGGTCTGTGTAAATGCCCCAAATTGCAATTCTGTTTTCCTAAGTAAATGTTTTGTTTAAAAATTTGTCTCTATATTTTTATTTGATTTTGAAACCATTAATATTACTGATTAAAGTCAGATACTTGGCTTCAAGCTCATAAGACATACTTTTTTTAGTAATATATTTGTATGCATTTGATTCATAACATATATCTATATATCAGAAAATACATATATAACAATATAAACATAAATATACATAAATAAACATAAATATATACATAAATAGTATATATAATAGTATATAAAATGAAAAAATCTTTTTCAAAATATAATAATACATAAAATAGGTAGTAAAATATATAAATATATAAAATGTATTTTAAAATTTCTGAAGATTAAATTACTACCCCCATATAGGTATGGTATAAAAATTCTTTTTGAGACATATACAGCCCTATCTCCATTGAGCCATATTATTGTAAGGTAACAGAGGGAAGATTTAACTCATTTTATTTAAACATGCTCCAAAGCAATTTTTATTTCCACTATAACAACTGACAGTGTTGAGTCAAGCGAGAGCTGAGGAAAACAGCCTAGGATGAGCATGCCTTCATGTCCCACCTACTAAACAGAGTTCAGGCCCAGCAGAGCTTCGTTTGTAAAAAGTTCTGGCTAGAGCCAGGACAGACGCAGTGAGAGGAGTGGTCTCCAACTGATTTCTATATTTAGTATGGTAGGTTAAATAATGGCTCCCTCAAAGATATCCAAATCCTAATCTTTGGAATCTGTAGGTATGTTACTTTACATGGCAAAAGATTCCTTGCAGATGTGACTAAATTAAGAATATTGAGATGGAAAATTATTGTAATAACCCAGGTTGGACCAATGTAATCACAGGGGTCCTTATAAGAGGGAAGCAGGTGGATCAAATTCATCAGTGGGAGATATGACAAAGAAAGCAGAGGTCAGAGTGGGAGAGAGATTTGAAGATGTTACACTGCGCATCTCAAAAATGGAGAAAAGTGCCAAAGCCAAGAAACTGCAGGTGATCTCTAGGAGCTAAAAACATTAAAGAAACAAATTCTCTCTAGAGTCTCCAAAACAAACAATTCCTCTAGCTCCTTCACTTTAGAACTGTAAGGCTGACTTTTTACTCTTGACCTCCAAAACTATACGATAATAAATTCATGTTGTTTAAACCACTAAGTTTGTAGTAATTTGTTACAGCAGCAATTGGAAGATAATACACTTAGATTGGGATAGAATATTCTTCACAGGTAAGTACTCTCCCATCCCCCACCTCTTTATGCAAGATGTACTCCCTGCCCCTTGACACTGGATGACCAATAGGATATTAGTGAATGTAGTAGATGTAATGTGACTATATTAAGCTGTTCTTGCATTGCTATCAAGAGATATCAGAGACTGGGTAATTTATAAAGAAAAGAGGTTTAATTGGTTTATGGTTCTGCAGGCTTTACAAGAAGTGTGGTACTGGCATCTGCTTGGCTTCTAGGGAGGTCTCAGGTAGCTTACATCATGGCAGAAGGCAAAGGGGAAGCAGGCATATCACATGGTAAAAGCAGGAGAGTGAGAAAGTGTGTTGTAGGTGAGGAGGTGCCACATGCTTTTAAATGACCAGACCTCATGAGAATGCACTGTCATGAAGATAGCACCATGCCATGAGGGATCCACCCCCATGATCCAAACACCTCTCATCAGGGCCCACCTTCAGCACTGGGGATTACAATTCAACATGAGGTTGTAGGGAGTGGGGCAAATGTCCAAACTGTATCATTCTGTCCCAGCCCCTCCCAAATCTCATGTCCTTCTGACATTGCAAAATATAATCATACCTTCCCAATAGTTCCCCACATTTTAAACTCATTCCAGCATTAACTCAAAAGTCCAAAGTCCAAAGCTGGGTGCTGTGGCTCACGTCTATAATCCCAGCACTTTGAGAGGCCAAGGCAAGCAGATTACCTGAGGTTAGGAGTTTGAGACCACCCTGGCCAACATGGGGAAACCCCATCTCTACTAAAGCTACGAAAATTAGCCAGGTGTGATGGCATGTGCCTGTAATCCCAGCTACTTGGGAGGCTGACAGAGGAGAATCCTTGAACCTGGGAGATGGAGGTTGCAGTGAGCCAAGACTGCACTATTGTGATTAGAGTGAAACTCCATATCAAAAAATATATATATATCCAAAACCCAAAGCATCATCTGAGACAAAGCAAGTCCCTTTCACCTATGAGCCCATAATAACCAAAACAAATTAGCTACTTCCAAGATACAATGGGGATGTAGGCATTCGGTAAATGTTCTCATTCCAAAAGGCGGAAATCAGCCAAAAGAAAGTGGCTGCAAACCCCATGCAAGTTTGAAACCCAGCAGGGTACTCATTAAATTTCGAAGCTCCAAAAGAATCTCTTTAGGCTCCGTGTCCCACATCCAGGGCACATTGGTGTAAGGGACGGGCTCCCAAGGCCTTAAGCAGTTCTGTCCCTGTGGCCTTGCAGGGTTAGCCCTGAAGGCTGCTCTCATAGGCTGGAGTTGTGTGCCTGTGGCTTTTCCAGGTGCAGGGTGCAAGCTGCTGGTATATATAACATTCTCTGGTCTGCAGGATCGTGGCCCATTTCTCACAGCTTCACTAGGCAATGCCCTAGTGGGGACTCTGTGTGGAGCCTCCAACTCCATATGTTCTTTCCACACTGCCCTGGTAGAGGGTCTCTGTGAGGTCTTTTCCCCTGCAACAGCTTCTGTCTGGATGCCAGGTTTTTCCATATATCCTCTGAAATCTAGGTAGAGGCCTTCAAGCCTTCTTCATTTTTGTATTCTGTGCACCTGCAGGCTTAACACCACATTGAAGCAGCTTCTTGAGCTATACCTGGGCCCCCTTGTGCCAAGGCTGGAGCTGGAGCAGCCTGGAGGCAGGGGCCAGTGTCCCAGTACTACAGAGGGCAGTGGGACCCTGGGCGAGGCCCTGAAAACCATTCTTCCCTCCTACATCTGGGCCTGTGATGGGAGGGGCTGCCACAAAGGTCTCCAAAATGCCTTCAAGGCCTTTTTTCCCATTGTCTATGATATTAACATTTGGCTCCCTCTTAATTATGCAAATATCTCCAGTAAGTAGTTGCTCCACAGTTTGCTTGAATTCCTCTCCCCCAAAATATTTTTCTTTCTCTGCCTCATGGCCAGACTGCAAATGATCCTAACTTTTATGTTCCGCTTCCCTTTTAAATTTAGGTTCCAACTTGAAAGTCATTTCTTTGCTTCTGCAACTAAGCATAGGCTGTTTGAAGCACCCAGCCCACAACATCTTGAACACTTTGCTGCTTAGGAATTTTTTTTTTTTTTTGCCAGATACCCTGAATCATCACTATGAAGTTTAAACTTCCACAGATCCCTAGAGCATGAACAGAAGGCAGCCAAGCTCTTTGCTAAGGCATAACACACATGACCTTTGCTCCAGTACCCAGTAAGTTACTCCTTTCCATCTGATACCTTGTCACCTGGACTTCACTGTTCATATCGCTATTAGCATTTTTATTATGACAATTTAACCAGTTTCTTAGAAGTTCCCCACTTTCTCTCATCTTCCTGTCTTCTTCTGAGCCCTACAAACTCTTCCAACCTCTGCCTGTTACCCAGTTCCAAAGCTGCTTCCATATCCTTATAGAGGCCTACTCCTCAGTACTGGTTTTTCTGCATTAGACCATTCTTGCATTGCTATAAAAGAAATACCTGAGACTGAGAAATTTATAAAGAAAAGAGGTTTAATTGGCTTATGGTTCTGCAGGCTTTAAAGGAAGCATGGTACTGGCATCTCCTCAGTTTCTAAGGGAAGTGTCAGGAAGCTTACAATCATGGCAGAAGGCAAAGGGGAAGCAGGCACATCATATGGCAAAAGTAGGAGTGAGAGACAGAGATTGGGTGGGGGAGAGGTGTCACATACTTTTAAATGACCAGCTCTCATGAGAATTTACTATCACAAAGATAGCACTAAGCCATGAGGCATCCACCTCACGATCTAAACACCTCCCAACCAGGCCACACCTCCAGCACTGGGGATTACAATTCCACATAAGACTTGGCAAGGAACAAATATCCAAACTATCTCAATGAGCAAAGTTTAATGAGCGATTAGGCTTGCCCCACCCTTGTTATCATTGTGAGAAGAGCTGTCCCTGGTTAGCTGCTGCTCCTTCAGCCAGCACCCTAGAAGAAATAGGCACACAATACAAATGCCCCCACAAAAAACTCTCAGTTTACCCAAATCTGAAGCTGAGCTCTCTGCCAAGCCCAGCCAAAAACAGCTAACCCCAGACAACCCACAAATCTTTAAAACTGTTGAGTTTTGTTTTAAACCACAGCATTTTGGTAGCACTAATAGTTGAAGGGTGCACAGATCATCCTTCAACATAGGAAGTGATCAGTGTAAAGTCTACATTCTTCTCCCCTTTCTCCAATCAACTAAGACTGAGCACAGGACTCCCAGATGTCTAATGGAAATACTCTTATTGAATGCATAGTCCTAATGGAAGCAAAAATAGGCACTGTGCTCCCTGGAGAGGGCTGCAATCTCCACAGGAGCACGGTCATGAAGATGTAAAACTTGTCTTTCCTCAGACTATGGTCACCTTATGGCTAGGCTACCTGATAACCTTGTATGCTTATTCTCAGCCTTTTGGTAAACAATTTTGTAAAAAAATAAATAAATAAGTTAGGAAATTTCTATTCCTAAAGCTGAGTTATCAAAGAAGCTTAAAGTAGTAACTTACATTTAAATATAGCATTCTTAACTTTCTCCAGAGTTCTTCTCAATCACAATAAAGAAATGTATACATACATAAGGCATTAAACATCTACAAAATGTTATTTCAGGATATCTACTGTGCATTACATTTCACATAAATTATCTCATTTTATCCTCATCCCCATTTGTCTGGTGTTATCTTCCTAACATTTTATGGATGAAAAAAAGTAGCTTTAGGAATTTGTGGGCCCTTCCATTTTCACAGTAACTGATGTGTTTTGCTACCTCGGGGTCTCCATATTGCTTTCTGCTGTATGGAAACTGAGACCCAGAGGTTTAGAGTCTTCTCACAGTCACGCAGTTGGTCGGGGTGGTAGAGATGGGTTTCCTAACACACAGGCTGCAATTCTTTATTCTTTGGACTATCTTATTTGTGCTTAAGCCCCACAGTAAAGAGCAAAAGGAAAATTTCTTGACAATCACAGCAGCCTTTGGCATTTGACAGTAAATCACATTCATCAGCTACCATTATTCCAGAGTAATGAGATAAAGTGTGACATTCTTTTTAGATAACACAAAAAGTTCTTACAGTCTAAATTTTGTCAGTCTCTGTCACTGATTTCTCAGAACACTGTCACCCTCTTCTGTGGTCACATAAAACTCATTTGGAAAACATAATGTTTCTATTCACTTGCCTTTTTATTCTATTTTCACTTTTCAGGGTAAAAAAGCTTTTGGGGGCTCAAAAATGTTTTTCACTGTTTTTATGGCAATGGTTTTTAGAGATAGAAATGATAGCAGTTTCCATATTCACTTTGCCCAATAAATGTGTCGTACATTCTCAGAGAACTCTCATTAATCAAAATTAGTTATTTCTTCCATGCAAATGATGAGGCCTTGAAATGATTTAAGCTGTGCTTGCAGTGAATGCAATGTCAAAGTGAAAATGCTATTACATTTTTTCAGGGAATTGAAGATATCCCTTAATAATTTCTGGGTATGGATAACACTAGGAGATCTGTCTTCCCTGAAAATGGAAGACAAAGAGAAGGCATCTCACATTTGAAGCAAAAACAGAAAAAGAAGAAAAAAAAAGCAACATCTTTAAAACAGACTTCAGAAGATATATAAATTAGATTTCATAGTTTATCTGTGCTTATTTGAATCTGGTAGATATTGTCTTGAACATTCTATTGAAATCAGGAGATAATAAACAATGGAGAACATCAAAATGAAAAGTCCTTGCATGTGTATGGATATGTGTCCCTGTGTGTGTTTTCTTCAAATGGGCAAACCAGCTTGTAGTTTCTTTCATCTGAAACCTGCTTTGGCCAGGGCTGGCCCTTACAGAACTCCGGATAAACTACTTAGGTGGGATTTCTGGATTGGTTGCTGGAAATGTGATCTCAATCTGCCCCTGATTTCCTGTGTAATCTTGAGACCTTAATCTCTGCACCCTGTTTCCTCATCAGTAACTCTATTCAAATGCATGTGGTTGGGGGAAGGGTCACAAGGAGGCGAAGAGTCCAAAGAGGGAAATACAGGGATAATTTCTTTTAAGCATCGTAATGTAGATAGCCTGAATATCTCATCAAGTCTGAATGGGCCACACACTTTTGCCAGGAGAATTCATTCTTAAAAGCAAGAAAGAGAAAAGATTTTGTCGGTACATCTATCTGTGTATCCAAAATCATTTGCAGTTCTTTAAAGTTAGGCTCTGAGTAAGAAATAGAATTCAGAGTGAATAGTATATGTTTCTACACATCTGTGATCCTCTCATCAATTAAGACCGCAAAACAATCAGCTTGTAAGCAGAGAAACAAGAGTGAGAATGTTATTTAAATCGCATTAGCTTTTTTCATGTTACTATGATACAGTGGTTTTCTACCCTGACTATGCATTAGAATCTTGTCTATATCTTTTGAAAAACATAAATGTGTGAGCTCCACACCTGAACAACTGAATCAGAATTTCTGGGGGTACTATTAAATCTCTACAGGTAATTCTGATAAGGAGCCAAAGTTGGAAAATATTTAGGCCAGAGTGATTTCTGATTGTTCCAGAATGCAAAACAAACAATCTAATCGCTGACTACTATTTTTCTTATTCACTTTTAAAACATTAAGTAGACATAGTCTGAATTGACCACTTGAGTTTCTGCCAAATTTCACAGTAGACATTTTCTTGCCTGACATGGTTGAAAAAGTTATTTTATGATTGAAATCCCTTCCACCCCATCAGACGAATAGTAGAACAAACATTAACCCTTGAAAATATCTTCCTCTGAGTCAAGGTTTCTCACCATTGGCAGTATTGATATTTTGGGTTGGATAATTCTTTACTGTAGGGACTGTCCTGTGCATAATAGGATATGTAGCATCCCTGCCCTCTACCCACACGATGTGAGTAGCATACCTCCTATCCCCAGCTGTGACAACTAAAAATGTTTCCCATTGTGGCTGACTGTCCCATGGAGGGCAAAATCAAGGGCAAAATCAGCTCCCATTGAGAACCATTACTCTGTCTGAAAAGAAGAATCATACAGCAATTGAATTACATGAAATATTTTTCACATGTCAAGCTTTCCTTGATTTGGGTCTCCCAGGTCATTGAGGGGACCATTCTAATGAACTAGCATAGCATAAATGGAAGTGAGCTCTCCCTGTCGCCATCTTGTTGTGCCCTCCAGTTGGCCGTCCCCACTCTTACTGTCTCTGCTGTCTCTACCACCATATTATGATTCCATTTCACCATCTCTAGGGCGATGACAGAACTGCTGAAATGGCCCTGCTTCCCCCAGGTTAGGTTCATCTCAGGGAATTAACAGCTGGAGGCTCTCAGCCTCAAGCATCATTAACCTGATCTTGACTCAGAGGTTAAGTGGACCTGTAAAGAGAGTAAATTGTCTTTCCTCTAAGGAAGTTTATGTTTAATTGTTTATCATTGTGTTTTTTCATTTACCATATTCTTCCCCCAAACATTCAGTAACAGCAAGAGATTTCTTTTTTGAAATCCAAGACAGATAGAGGCTGAAACAATGAAGCTACTGAAAGTGCTGGATACCTTTTACAAATCTATAACACAGTCAAATATCTCGAAAGCCAGGATGACACATAAACCCATGCTGGGACCCAAATCACTGCCAAGAGATAGAAGACAAATGGAAAAGAGATAATTTGAACGATAATATTTAAACACAAAATTGATAAATGTAAATGCAGAGTGATTATGTTAACTTTAATTGGAAATTCAAATTTTTCTTAGCAGAAAAGAGGCTGGACTACTTAAACTGGGATATAGAGAAGTTATATTTAAAATTATGTTTGCAGGTGTAGCTGCTGTAACTGTTTAATGACAACCCCCTACACCATTTTTACCATGGACAGAGGCCTCTGTAGCTCCCCAAATGAGCCAACCACATTTTCGTTTCCCTTCACTGGATGAGCAAACTGGATTCTGTGACAATTTTTTCTTTTTTTTTTTTAGTTTTGTCCTCACGATCAGTAATACCATGAAAACATTTAACTTCACAAAGCGATTTCTTATACATTATCTTAATGATTATCTCCATTTTACAAAAAAGAATCAAAGGTGAAATAATTTGCTCAAAGTTAATAAATGACAGTCCTCATACTAACATGCAGATTTGTTGATTCCAGAATATAATGTGTACCTTACATTGTAGCCTGGCAGCTTAGTAGTTCAAATTGCCTTTTGGTTGACAAGAATTAGTTTTATGAATGTCTTATATTATATAATAATGGAAGTGGAAGACCACATCCCAATGTTTGTTAATTTGCTCTGTTTGGTATATAATGGAGCAATATTGCAAGAGGCACAAATGGAAGTTAGATACTTAGGATGTCATTTTCCTTTGTGTAGACACCAGTTTCTCTTGTCATATTCCTGGTATGACCTCCTTTGCATTTTGTATTTTTTAAATACTGTGAAATGCTCTCTGAAATAAGCCTCATCTTGTACAGAAAGTCTGTATTTTGAAATGGGAAACTGTTTGCCTTAGAACCCAAGTACTGACTGGGCAGCTTCCTTTATCTCTTCCTCTAAAAGTCAATATATAATGGAATCATCACCACTCATGCTTAGATGTGAACAGCATGTTCAATTTAATATTCCATTCTAGTAAATACAGTGAATACCTGTTATTCCTCTTCCTGTCCACACCCTTCCCAAGGACCCATAAAAACAGGAGGGGACAGGTGGGGTTTTCCCTTTTCAAAAATCAAGTTTCCTGGAGTTTTCTATTGTTTCAACTGGGATTGGTCTATTAATAAGCAATTAATATCCTGAAATTATCGTCCCTTTATGGAAATTTCCATATTCTTTCTGATAAATAGAAATAGTTTTCCAAATGTATTAAAGGGAAGCAGGAACATCCCTACCCACTTATCCTTGTACAGGAACATCTAGGTCATAATCTCTTTTAATTCCAATTTTTTAAAAAATCCATTCAATATAAATAGCAACTGCTCCATATTAGCTAAGACTAGGAAATTTCTCGGACAAAATACTATTAATTTTGCATCTTATTAACTGGATATTATTCTCATGCTTTTACTGTTGCCTGTTTGTGGAAACTTAAGTATATGTTAATTATGCTAAATATAATAATTAGAAAAATGAACTATCTAAATAAAATTTTCAGTAAGCTGGGTAGAAGGAATACAGAAAAAGAGGAGCAGCCAGGAATGTGGAAGATAGACAGTATTCTGTAAACATCTGTCTCAGTACAGAAGCGAAATCATTATAGCGATAGCTCTGGCTTCCCTTAAGCTCCAGAAGATTGGCAAAAAAATAAAAAATAAAAAATCCTACATATACAGTTTTTCTCCTATGAACATATTTTTACGGTACAAATTTTCATTTCTGTAAAAGCCCTTTGAGATTTCATAAAACTGTATCTTTTTCTATTTAGGTGATCTCATCTTGTTCCATGACTACCCCAGACTGGACTTCTCCCTTTGCTCCCCCAAAGTCAACTGGATGCCTTTGCTCAAGTGTTTCTGAAGTAACAGAACCTCATCTGTCTAAATTGAAGAAATTCTTCTGTGAATTGAGCAAAATGGAACAGGCATCCGAAATTTCTAAATATGCAATATTTTATGCCTGTTCAATAAATATGTTTAACAAGTGAATGCAAAAACAGGATATGCTACCTAAAAAACTAAATGGGCCTAGGGACATTCATACCTTAATTAATTTTATTTGAATGTTTGCTTGCTTCTTTGTTTTCCCTAAAGTCATGGGTAGTCATTAGGCTGAAAAAATCAATATTAAATATGTTTATTGCAATCAGAATGTGTTCCTATTGCATCATTTTCTCCTAAAACTTTAATGTGTCTTCTTGTCTCCTTCTTCCCATCCTTATTTGCCTTTTATTTTTATTTTTTTATTTTCTTTCTTATCCAGGAATTTTAAGGATCAATTAATTCAAAAGATATGACTAGCTATCTAAATAGATTTTTTATTATCAGAAACAAATATGAACTTTTAGTCCTTTAAAAATCAAAATAATATATCAGAAAATAGGCATTTTTGCAAGTGGGCTTATTCTGCCACCAGGCTTATGGTTTTACTGCTTCCAACCTACCAGTTTATAGAGATAATATTCACTTAAAGCAATTTCACAATACTGTCAATGGTTTGCATTTTTTACACTCTACCTAACCATAATAGTATCTGTATAACATTACAGTTTAGCATTGTTACAGGTTAAATTCCAAGCTAAGAACTTGACTAGAATAAGACCTCCGATTCTTGAATCAACCATTTTCATACAGTCTATTTTTAGAACAAGTTATGTAGTGTGTGGTGTGTCCAATAGGGTGAACGTGATGAAATGTATAAAACCTTACAAGTAAGAATGAAGCCCATTAGTCAAATTGTGCTTTTAATCTGTAAAGGCATTACATCAGAAGTCATTTAGAGGAAAGGGTAGAGTTTCCTCTTGAATTCATTACAGCATGAAAAGTAACATTTAGAAGGTAGAGTTTACAAAATGAAATTGTACCTCTCAGGTAGAAGCATTTTTCCCATGAGAAAGTACACCTTCTACTTAAAAAGAGACCAACTGTATTATTTCTCTATTCCATCATGTATAAATGACTGGAAACTTCTGAGCTCATTAGTAAACTTTCTAGAACTCTCAATGCAAAGAAAATGAGGCAGTGCAAATCAGGGCTCTATAAGAATACAGCAAAGAGAGGCCATTTCATTTGAGGAAATGTTATGTGTAGATTTTTTTAACTTGAGTCTAGAAAATTTTCTAGAAGTAGAAACATGTAGCTTAAATATGTTTCTTAAAGATCACCGGATAACTAAAATTGATGGCTTGTCTCACATCCTTGTCTTAAGATTCACCTGCTTAACACCCAGGAATTCCTGAAATTTAAATACTTGATTAAACATTAAGACACCTGAAAATTAAAAGTTAATGTAATCGTCTGACCTCAAATTATGCCAAAAATAAAACTTTTCCTTTTCTAAAATGATTAATAAAAAAGATGGCAATGAAAAATTATAACACAAAAAGCAGATGGGTATCGATTCACTTCTCTTCCAAACAAAGTCTTTGCAACTCAGCTTTCTCACTGTAAATGTACAGTTTTACAAATCCTTGCTTACTTCTCAAATTTAACTGGAAAATAAATTGAAATGATGCATGTGAAAGTATTAAAACTATGAGCCATATCAGTGCAATATGATGAAGAGTTGAGGTAATTTGAAAATATTTAGCCTGGAGAAAAGAAGACTCACATTAAATAGGATAGATGCCATAAGATCCTTCAAAGGCTGAACCATGGAAGGGATTAGAACTATTGAATATGACCTGGAAAACACACACATACACACACACACAAACACACACACACACCAATAGGTAGAAGTAACAGAAAACTAGATTTGGGCTCAATAAAAGAAAATACGTTTCTAATAGAGTTTTTAGAAGCTATGAGCTTTGCCACACTAGAAATGTTCCAATGGAAGTAGAAGACATTATTATATTAATCCTGAGAGGAAAGTTCATATCTCAAATTGGCAACTGAGCTATATGATCTTAAAATCCCTTCCAGAGTCAAGAATCTAGTATTTGAAACATATAGAGTATAATTGTTATTGTTTTTATTGTATTGTTATTTTCAATATTCTCTTCATAAGTGTCTAATGTACCTTAAGCATCGGCTTCATAAAGCTATAAGATACTCTCATAGAGGCAAGATTCTTATACCTTTGTCATCTCTACAATTTGGAGAAAGTAAAAGGCAGAAGTGTCAGGAGTTAGCATACCAGGAAATATATCCAACCAAGCAAATATGCAACAGGCTGGAAGAGAGACAGGTAGGGAAGGCACAAAGACAAGGTTAAGGAGTTATCTAATGGCATTACTTTCCCTGGGACTAGTTCTGTGCCTTCACACAACGGAGAAATGGATGTTTTGTATAATTTCAGTTTAGCCAAACTGATAGGATCCATGAGATCTTTATGTATAGCTATGAGTAAATAAAATGTGCATAAAGAATTGATTATCAAAGTAATTTATTATAATTATTGAGAATAGAAACATGTATCACTTAATTAATTAGATTACATATAGTCTAGTTAACTCAGACCTTATCCCTTCCTTTTCTTCAACATCAATGTTCTTGTTTTTGTTTTGCTGTGAATTACCCAGATAATTTCCTCAAAGCTCTATATCTTTGCCTTTCTGGAAACACGCTGGGCATGCTCTGAACACAACGCTAAGTCTCAGAAAATGTTCTAAAAACTTTGCCAGCCCATTTGCCTAGGAGGTCTGGAACTGCCTGTTAGGCCAAATCCTCCAGTATCAAATTTAAAGCATCCCCAATATTAAATCAAAGGGACATCAAATTTTACTTAATAAATATGATAAGGTGTTTCATCACTCAGAGATGGAACTATAAAGATAAACATCATCGATGAGATACTGTGGTCCAACAGACCTGTTTTCAATCTCTCTGACTCCCATTCCAAAATATGTAAGTACACTTATCTACTTGCCTCAGATGAATCCAGATGAGTCCAAGTAATTCATCCAAGATGAATCTTTTTATTTTAAAGAAATTTCACAAATAAGGTAAATATTAGTTCTAAAACCCCATTAAATAGAATATTATATTGACTGATACATTTGAGTGTGGAGCAAATGACAATTTTAAAAAGTTGATTAAATGTAAAGGAATACACACAATCAAATAAAGAGATTAATTTCAAGTATCATTTCTTAAATTAGCATATAGTTATACATAGCTGAAAAGTCCATTTAAAATAAATATGGCAACATAGTTAAGTTGTGGCTTGCCTAAAGCTGAGAATCATTAGTGTTCAGACATCTGACAAGAAATGGAAACTTTGGTGAAATCCAAAGTTCTTGAAGTATTCAAAAAAAAAAGTCACTCTGTTATAAAAAAAGCACTGTTTCATTCCTCAACCTCTTTTTCTTTCTTTTTAGCCACTACAACCCACTAAAATAATTGTTAAGGTTATAAATCATTTCAACAGAAAGCAAAAGCTCAGAAAAATCAAACATTTAGCTGGCTGGAAATCATACACTAAATGAGACGTTAAAACTAAACTTTTGAGTTTATAAGATGATAACAGTTATTTGTGTTTTATTCAAGTCTGAAAATATTTAATTTGTTGCAACTAAATAGAGTTCAGATGAAGACAGAAAAGTAAAAATTCGCTTCTTTCCTGGTAGCGCAAAATGATAATGAGAACACAAAATGTTTGAAATCAGCTGAAACACACCAGGAAAGAACACTCATGCACAATTCTTTACTTGCCTTGTTTCATCTTCTCTCTCTCTCCTTCATGAATCTCCATCCTTTTAAGATGGACGAGACAAGAAAGAGTGAGTTGGAGGTGAGGGTAAGAGGAAGTAGTCAGAACTGCTGCGAAACAAAAGCTTGGGCAGGAGAGAAAACATTGAAGCAAGATTCTTCGATCTCAGGCTGCTCTTTTATGAAATTATATATATACATATATATGTATATATATATATATATAGAATCTGAGTCAGTAATGATATGTATCCTATTTGGAAGCGTAATTTCTATTATGCCTAAGAGCGTGGCCAATTTCCTGGTTGTTACACTTGAGTAGTTGCACAGGGCAACTACAGAAAGGGCCAGGCTCTTGGTCTAATGCTTTGCTGTAGTCATCTTGACATTTTAAGAGTCTTATCTTTGAGCTTGTGTTTTGTACATTTAGTCCACAGGGACAATGAAACATGTATGTGAGCAGGGGACATACCCTGGAAAGCAGCCAGGGCACACAGGGACTCAGCCCCTGTTACTGCTAGCAGTCAGCAGCAGGGACCATTTGGCCTGGTCAACCACTGCACACACCTGGGGCAGTCTTGAGCACCTTGCAGCCTCAAGGGGGCAGCTGAGCTAAGACCCAGGCCCAGATTGTCATTGACAATGGCAGCAGTACCAAAAGCAGTAGTAGTGAGAGTAACAGCTGCAGCCCTAGAGGAAAAGAGAATCTCCCAAGGGGAAAGGACCCTCAGAATAAGAGACCAGCTGGCCTGGCTATCCTGCAACCAATTTCTGCAGCATCTGCGCAACATACCCACTCCCTGGCCTATGAGCAGGGACAGGAACTTCCGGTGCTCAGGCAGTATATTTTATCAGTAAGTGATTACACATGAAAAGCAGGCACATGGACATTGCAATAAAATAAATTAGGGAGCTATTAGGATTTTTCAGAGTTTAGGATCTCTGGTTTAAAAACCGCTAGAATATTGCAAAGTAAATATCCATAGGCTTAGAAGAAGAAACTAAAAATTGTTGCAATTGATGGAAAAGAGCATTCTTTTCATGTGATCCTTCAGATAAACTATTAGTGAGAAAGAAAATTTTAAGTCTAATTTAACTTGTAACTGAAGATAAAGTGATAGAATGTATAAACAAATATATCCAGTTCTACACAAATCATGAACCACTTTCAGTTGCTTGTATGACCTCCCTAAAATACAGAAATGTCAGAGGAAACATTAAATACCACTATATAAATGTGCATTTAATTCATATTTACACAAAACTGATTTGTATGAAAAGTTAAATCTTTTTGAAAAAAACATTCCCCGAGATTCTTTAGCTCTAGATGTACTAAAATTCGTATTTTGAAATAATTTACCAGAAAATAAAGTCATTAAAAGTATAAATTGTGTTGTACCAATAAATAAATTCCCAGATAAGCAAGCCAGAAAAATTATGCAATCAATATATCCCACCAATAAAGTTTTATAACATATTCTGTTCTGTCACCAAAAATATTACTGTTTGCATTTATAAGTTTATGTTGTTACTCATTTATTACTATTGCCCTTATTGCATGTTATAAATAAAATATTTTCACATGAAAAGGCTTTATATTAAGTTTTTGGTCCAGTTTTGCTAAAATATAAATTCCAAAACCCTATGCTGAATTAAAAGTGTGAATCCACTGTTATGCCAACCACTCGAATCAGAATCACCTGGAATTCTTATTAAATATACAAATCCCTTGGCCTCACCCCAGACCTACTCTGTCAGAGCCCCTTGGGAAGGCAGGGCTGCAGGGAGACATGAGCATTTGCCTTTTTAGTGAGCTCCCAAAGTTCCTTTAACCACACTTTCTTTATTTGCTTTTGGAACAAAGGGCACTGCGTGTTAATTTTGCATTTTCCCCCACAAATTATGTAGCAGGCTCCACCTGAGAGGAAGAAAACTTTGAGATCATTTTATAACTAAGAAGATTGAAATCCATGAGGGTTGAATGGCTCAGCCATGATTTCAAAGCTAGCTATGGAGAACAAATTTCTAGACTTTGAATTTGAGAGGATAGAGCCCGAAGCTGATCAAGAACCCACCTAGAAACCTCCAAATTATTACAAGATGTGGATCTGCTCCTTCGAGCTAACTTTCCCTGCGTAATCAAGGCCACAGGGAAACAGAGAAGCAGCTGAGGGTGCACAGTAACCAGCCAGAGCATAGAAAACACAGAAAGGGCATGCTCTGCCAGCCTGCCATCCAACAGGGAAATGAGTCATTGGACTTAGCCAGATCTACTGCATCCTTTTCTTTTCAGTGAAAACTTGCAAAAACAAATCTCAAGCAAGAAGGGATCAAATAAACATTTTCTCTAAAAACTTTAATGGTAAGGGTGTGGTGAAATTGTAATCCTTGTGGATTGTTGGTGAGAATGTAACATGCTGCAGCCACCATAGAAAACAGTTCAGAGCTTCCACATAGAATTACCACATGATGCAGCAATTCCATGACTAGATATAGACCCCAAAGAATTAAAACAGAGGCTCAAACAGACCAATGTTTGTAGCAATATTATTCACAATAGCCAGGTAGAAACCCAAGTGTCTATCAACAGACGAATGAATAAACAACATGTGGTATACACATGAAATGAAGTATTATCTAGCCACGTACAAGAATGAAATCCTGATGCATGTTACAATATAGATAACTTTGAAAGCATTATGGTAAATGAGATGGCAGACACAATATTGTATAACTTCATTCATATGAGGTACCTAGAATGGTGAAATTCACAAAGACAGAAAGAAGAATGGAGGTTACCACAGGCTGAAGTGGGGGGAATGGGGATTTATTGTTTAATGTGTACAGAATTTCAGTTGTGATAATGAAAACGCTCTAGAAATAGAGACCAGTGATTACCACACACCATGGTAAATGTACATATTGTCACTGAATTATATACTTAAACATGGTTAAAATGGTAAATTTTATGTTATATGCATTTCACTACAGTAAAAAATAAACTATGATAAGATATAAATAATTTTTTAAAAAAACTCTGGGCCCCTACAAAACATACTGTCTGGGTTCCAGATTATTTTCATTTCCTTATCAATTTAATATCTCAGAAATTAAAATCAAAGTTCTAAAAAAATCCCCAGTCACTATTGACATTTGAGTGCGCAAAGGCAATGGTAAATCCAATTTATAGTAGAACTAATCTGACGAATATTATGAACAAATGAGAAATGTGAGAACATTTAACTGTCTCAGAATCATTGAATTTTAGAGTTAGGGAGAATTTCAGATATCTTGTTCAATGTTTTCCAAAATGTATTTCACTGACCACTCATCCCACAATATATTCTATCATAAAAGGGTTCTATGCCAAGTCATCATAAAGAGACTACACTTTTTTTTTATTATTTATTTATTTATTTGAAACAGGGTCTTACTCTGTTGCCCAGGCTGGAGTGCAGTGGTCCCATCACGGCTCACTGCAGCCTTGACCTCCCTGGGCTCAGGTGATTCTCCTGCCTCAGCCTCCCAAGTAGCTGGGACCACAGGCATGCGCCACCATGCCCAGCTAATTTCTGGGCCTGTGTTGGCTTCTCTCTAGCTATTTGACTTTAGGTGAATCACCCAACCTTCTGATTTCCAGTTTTCTCATTAGCAAAATGAATGGGTTGAATTAGATCAATGTTTCCTCCAAAAGGACCTGTGATTAAATGAGTCAGGGGAAAAGGAGGTAAAGATAAGCAGGGGTCTATACTACGTTGATTCTGAAACTATTTCCACAGAGTCATCCACCACAGATTTACCCAGTATATTTGGAGAGAGGGGGGTTTGTCACATTGCCCAGACTGGTCTCAAATTCCTGGGCTCAAGCTATTTGCCCTCCTGTAGTCATCAGCAAATCAGCCCTGTGCATTTTAAATAAACCAGACCCGTTTTGCATGCCAGTGATTCTCAAATTGTAAAGTACACAGTAATCACCTGGGGGCTTGCAGAAATGCAGATTCTGGTTCAGAAGGTCTGGGTGGAATCCAGGAATTAGCATTTTTAACAAGCTCTCAGGGCTGCTGCCGCTGTTGGTCCTGGATCATATTTTGTGAGACAAGGCTAGAGAGGGCACTGCAACCTCGGACAGCACAGGGGTGAGAGTGTGCAGGTAGGTAGGGCCATGCCAGTTGTGAAAATATTGACACACTTCCATGCTGACTGATAAGTAACCACTGAAGGAGCATCCAGACTCCCCAGGATCCAGAAACAAATGTCAGATTCCACTTGGGGGTGATATGGTTTGGCTGTGTCCCCACCCAAATCTCACCTTGAACTGTAATAATCCCCATGTGTGAAGGGTGGGGCCAGGTGGAGATAACTGAATCATGGGGGTGGTTTCCCCCATACTCTTCTCGTGGTACTGAGTCTCATGAGATCTGATGATTTTGTAAGTGAGAGTTCTGCTACACAAGCCCTTCTTCTTGCTACCATGTAAGACATGACTTTCCTCCTCCTTCACTTCTGCCATGATTGTGAGGCCTTCCTAGTCATGTAGAACTGTGAGAATTAAACCTCTTTCCTTTATAAATTACCCAGTCTTGGGTATGTCTTTATCAGCAGCATGAGAACAGACTAATACAGGGGGTTTCAGAGCCACTTCAGAGTTGCAGCCAGCATTCATTCTGATTGCTCAATGACAGGCTGAACAGTTGTTTACTGTTTAAAGTAGGTTACCCTGGAAAAGGTCTTACCAGACAGGCAGCTCCCAGTAAACCTCTGGTGGATGACTCTGTGGAAATGGTTTCAGAATCAATGCAGTATAGACCCCTACTTATCTTTACCTCCTTTTCCCCCAGACTCATTTAATCAAAGGTCCTTTTGGAGGAAACATTGATCTAATTCAACCCACTCATTTTGCTAATGAGAAAACTGGAAATCAGAAGGTTGGGGTGATTCACCTAAAGTCAAATAGCTTGAGAGAAGCCAACACAGGCCCAGAAATCCATTCTTCTCACTCTCACAGTCATGCCCAGTTGAGTTTTCCTAATATATAAGATGGTTTAGTTCAGCAATTGTAGAAGGGGGATAACCTATAAAGCTTATATTGCAAACCAGTTAAACTATCTGAATTAGCATCACTTTAAAGAAGAATCTCTATTTCCTTAACTCCAAACCCTCAGCTACGAAATATATTTTTATCAGGGTTATAGAGGTATTATGTGAAAATTCTACTGTATCTAAAATCTTCAGGTCATGCTGTCCAAAACGCCTCACCAGAGATGCAGAATTGAGCTAAAGCGACTTGCTTAATGTCACCAGCACAATGGCTATTTAATGACAAATCCAAGACCAGTACCCAGATCTCTTTACTCTCATTATGGAGCTTGTTTCTACAAACTGCAACTGGATTCACTTTAGTTTTCTAAAGGAAGTATCTGCATGAATGACTGTTTAGCACAACCCAAGCTGCTGTGTAACTAGGTCACTGAATACAAGTTTACTTTTCTTAAGAACAAGATGTGAACAATCACCATCTGAGCACGAATGAGACCTGCAATGCTGTACTATAGGCTTGAGGTAACTGCCCTCTGCTGGGATGCAGTGATGCTGCCTGTCACCATACCTTTAAAAGAAGGACTGAGCTATTAAAAATTCCCTGAGGTTCAATGAGGAATAAAGGAGGCATGCAGAGATATTGGTACATGGAAGCAAAATGTTTTGCCATATGCCTTCTTAGAAAATTATTTTCCAGCTGCAGTCAAATTCCCTTTAACAACTGCATCTGCATTTGTAACCCCTACGCAGCATCCCAGCTGCTCCACGATGGCCTTGGGGGATATCTGTTACAGGGCTGGATGCCCTCTTATGAGAAATCTGGGAGTTGTATCCCCTGACTCTCACCCACCTCAAACCAAGAGGACACAGTGGTTACCGTTGTGTGTTACCAGATAAGGTTACAGAAGGGATCAGAGAGGTGTCTGTGATTCAGTTCAAGGCCAAGGTAATTGCTACAACTTCAGCACTGAAGCGTTTTACAAAGGAAATAGCACCATCAGGTTGCAACACTGGTTTTCCTGTTCAATCTTAAAAAGGAACTGCCCTCAATAAATCATCTTCCTAATGGAAATGACAGAATTATTCTCCCAGGAGGACAATACAAACCACACATCCCTCTTAATAGGAAGGAAACACAGAGCAACAGCTGCCTGGGAGGATCTAAGGCTTCCAAGGGATTTGTTTCCCCTTTCTCCCTCTGAGGTCACTTTTCACAAATTTTCTAAGTCATTGTTTACATGTAAACATAGACCCCCATCTCCTCAAATATGTTGTCTGTTTCATTTTTTTCTAAAAACTATGTCTATGGTTAATGTAAGGGGAAAAAATCATCATACATCTAAAGCAAAAAGTAAAGTTGTAAATCAGAGTAAGGTATGTTTTTGTTAATAATGCCAACAAAATTAAAGGCAAAAAAACAGAGTAGTAGCTTCTGGAGAAGACTGTGTGATTATCTCTCCTTCTGTGTTTGTCTTACTTTTAAATTTTCTATAGTTTTATAATTAGAATATAAAATTCTTGTTATTTAAAATCATTTATTCGATCATGTATAATCTACCACAAGGGTTTGATGCATACCAATATCACTAGCAACTTTTAAAAGTGGAGCAGAAATATATAGATCATATAATGGGATTTTAAAACCAGAACTAATAATTCACTTTCACGTTCTCTATCAATTGCGTTACATTTATTAAGAATTAGTAATAAACGCTGCATATGGCATTTGGCAAAGAAACTTCAATTCATTTCTTTAAAAATGAATTTGTTAGAACTCCAGGTTTCTTTTCCAATCAAAACTTTAGGAAATGCCACTCCCAAACCAACTGAACAGCCAGGCTTTTGGTTTCTGAGAAATTCTTGCCCAGGTCACCAGAGAATGAAAGGTCAACTTTGAGGAAGTTTCTGGAACAAGGAAGAATATCAGTGAAATTGGCTGGAATTTTTTGAGTGGTGAAAAAAAATATCCCTTGACTATTAAGTAAGCTATATGTGAGTAAGGTCACAGTTTTATCAAATTCATCCTAGGCATTTGGTCAGATCCTTTGAAACTTTTTCCCATGGTTAACATTCTATTTTGTTGCATTTTTGGCATGATGACTAAGAGATTTGGGGCACTGGCCCAAAAATCATAATTTTTTGTTGTTGTTGTTGTTACAACAAATTAATAAATTAGAGGAAATAGGTGTTCTTTTTTTTTTGGAAATTCAAAATGAATAGCCCACTTTGGGGAGAAAAACATCACAATTTGTTACATGTTCTTTTTGCATTCTTAATTTTTATTTTTTCTGAAAGGTGCCATGATAAATCTTATGGAGCTCTTAAACAGAAGAGTTTTCCAAATACGGTTCTTAAGACCCTACAGTTTTCTCCCTGTTCCATTTAAGATCTGCATGAAGCCAAAATTTCTTTATATGTTTCATCCAAAATAACATGATGTAATAGACTGAATGCAGAAGCAGATAAGAGAATTTGTCTTCTATTAAAGCCAGACATAAACAGTAAATATCACCAGAAAGAACCAACTCAAATAGAAGCTCTTTGGGATCCTCAAACTTCTAACAATGTAAGAAGGTCCTAAGATCAAAAAGTATGAGAATTTCTAAGATAGAGAAGCCCCTTCCTTTTTAAGCTTCATGTACATGTCTCTGGCGGGAATACAGCCTGTGCTATATCTCTGCACAACTCTCAGAGATACTACTTCGAATCTGAGATTTTAAATAGACTATTAGGGTTGACCACCCTGCTCTCAAACAATGTGTAAGGGTACTTACAATCTGTAGCCTTGCTATAAGCCATAAATAAAATGGAGCTAGTGAAGAGAACTTTTCTTCTGGGATAATCAATAGGTGCTGAATTTAAGAAGACAGCAGCATTGTCCTCAGGCATAAAAGGCAAATAAAAACAAACGCACACATCCCATCATGCAGGAGTTTAAACACCATGTATGAGTATATTTCCATATCTTAGTTGATGAATTTATTATCTATTCTGTACAGATATTCTGATTTATACTAAATATAAGCCAGTTTAGCCCCCCCTAAGCAGCTCAATACATGCCTAATTTTGTATCACATGCTGTAGAACCAAACTCCTTGTTTCTATTAAACTCCTACTACAGTGGCTTCATTTATGTTGTTAACCTTGCCTTAAAAAATGCCCCCTATTCTTTCCTTTACTTTCAAAGCTCAAGCTAAGTTGTACCTTCCCCTACCAAGATTTCTTTGATAAAATTCCATGAAATAAACTGTTTGCAAACATGGCCCTAATTCTCTACATCTCCCTGTATCCATGCCCTTTCCAGGTGGCTTTAAAATTTCTCTCATCAAAAAGTAGAGTCTGTTTTCCTGTTCTTTGAAAACTTAGCCTACCTTGTGATTCACCTTGTCCAGTAAAACGTAACTCAAGTAACAGCATACTACTTTTAAGCAAAGACCTCTCTCTCTCTCTTGCTCCCTTGTCTTCTTCACAAGAACGAGATCACAAGAGCAGTTGGAAGATGAGAGACCACATGGAGCAGAGCCTTATCATACAGGTTGAGGCCATTCTAGAACAGCAAACTCCAGCTGGCCTACCATTTGACTGAAGATGTGTGAATCAGCCAAACCAAGAGCAGATATTTCTGGCCTAGATGAAAATAACCAACTAGCCAAACTATAAACTTGCGAGAAATAAGAAATAATTTTTGTTTTAAACCACTGAGTTTTTGAATGGTTTGCTATGCAGCATTATTTTAGCAATAGATAACTGATTTGCTAATCCTCTAATTTCCCCAGAGAATTAACCATAGATCTGCAATGAGTCCTAGATATTTTTCCTTCATTATATACTGTCTTAGGCTGTGAATTGGTGTTTCTGAACTACTTGAGAGAATATAATACACCTTAGCTTTCCTTTTTTTGGCTCAATAGATATCTAATTGGTACATGGAGCAATTGGGAAACTTAAATTTCTAGACATAGAAGGATTCTTCAAAATTACTAATTTCTTACCTGACATACATTTTCCCCTGAAATTAAAATTTTAAAGAAATTTATCTTTTAAGGAATGAGTTTATCTTTCTTTTGCTTATTTTTCCTCCAAGACTCAATCTCCATGAGTCCCAAAACTTAATGAGTATGCAGAATTTATAACCACACTACTACAGCTTGATCTGCCAGAAGAAAACACTTTCAATTTAATGGCTTTCTCATTTCTATCACTGAAATTCTAGAGCTCTGTAATCTACTGTCTCCACCATTTTTGTTATTAATATTATTTTGGAAACTGTTCAAAAAGAAAGCGAGTCACTTTGCCTGAAAGGCAATTGGCTCCTGCTCCAGGGTGGCCTCACGATGCTACCTCTCAAGAACGCTCTGTTCATTCCCTGAAAACTTGTGCCACGTGCAGCCAATGACAAAGGTGCAAAGCTTGTCCTCCAGAACCTCACATTTCTTTTATTCTGTCTGCCTTTATGCCCTTCTGGTCACTTCTCTCCCCAACATCCTAAAAAATTCAATGCCTTAAGCCTTTTTCTGAATAACAGAAGTCCCACAATGTGAAAACTGTTCTCCCTTCAAAATGCTCCATGATCAAAAGGTGATATTGGCTGGGGTCACTCCCACAACTGCATTCAACAGAGTATTCGATGGTGTCTGAAATTTTAAGATAGTTTCATTCTTACATCTGGTGCTTTATACATTGTAACTGAAACATCTGAGGGCTCTCTGAGCTCAAACTTCTTCACATGGTGCTGGATCCCAAGAGTCAACCATGGGAGCTGCAAACCTGAAAACCTTAAAATATGTAGAAAATTTAAATAGGGCAACACCTCTTTGGCCCCAGTGAAGAATGTATTAGAATGGAAGCTGAGAGTTTATGCTCTATCTCATCCATGAAGAAGGACTTGCAAGAAGGGTAAAAACATAAAGTTCCACATGGCACAAAAGACTTTCCCAGACACTACGCTCAGAGACTTGACCAAACTTCAGCTTGACTTCCTCCTGTCATGGGTGGAAGCCATGTCCCTAACAGTGACCCCAGCCTTGTGCTGAATCTTCACACAAGAACGTACAGCACTTCCAAACCATAAAAAATACATTGTCTGAACCCATCTTGCCAAACCATTTGCAGAATTCTCCACCCACCCCTTTCTGTAGTTTTTCCACTTTCACATGGCTCCCTAGTCCATTTTTGTTTCCTTTTTTATTTCCCCATAAGTCCTTTTTTTTTCCTATCTGTTTTCCCCTTAAAAACCTCAGTTATCTTTGTCTTAGTTGGAGTTGAGCTCAGGGGCTCAGTCTATACTGGAGACTCTTTACTTACTGCAGTAAGTCTAATTAAATAGTCTTGCCACCTTTAACAAGAGCCCAGCACTGTTTTTCTCTGCCAAGTGTAGACAGAAATAATTAGAAGAAACTGGAGAAGGGTTCCATTATTTCCAACAAATACATCAGCCATACTTTATTTCCCCTCCTGTAAGGGAGGTATCTGAAAGTAGAATAATGTTTAGATTTGGTAATTGTATTAGTTACCTATTGCTACATAAAATAAATCCCAAAACTTAGTGGCTTAAAATAGCAACGACTTTTTTAATGATTCTATAGATTGGCTGGGCTCATCTACATGACTTGTTTTCTCTTCCTGATATTCGCTACATGATATTGACTCCTAAAGCTGCATTCAACAGGATGCTTGATCAGGGCTGAGCTACTAAGATGGATTTATGCTCATTATCTAGTGACTCATTTGGTGTGACTAAAAAATCTGCAAGTCAATGGAACTCAAGCTTCCTTACATGGTGCTGGGTCCCAAGAGTTCAACAATGGAAGCTTCAAGGGTTCTTAAAATCTACGTCTGGAATCACATGTTTTTACTTTCTGTATATTCTACTAGTCAAATGAAGACACAGGGTCGGCCCAGATTCAGTAAGAAGGGAAGTAGATTCTTCCTCTTGAGAATGAAGTGGCATAGAGCTGCAGACATGGGAAGAATTGGCAGCCATGTTTGCAGATCCTACTACAACAGTTCACATCCTGTTCACAAGTGTTACTGAATGGTCGTAGGAGAATTCTACATTCAAATTGAACAGGAAAAATGGATTGAACCTAAGTTGGGAGTTTGTGGGGAGTCTCCAACAGGGAACAGCAAAGAGCAAGACTGCTGGGGGCAACCTTGAAATAGTTCACATGCAAGAACATAAGATGGGTATAAGATGAGTAATGAAGTCTGTGAAGTGAAGGAAGAGCTGATAGACTTACATATTTATCCCATTTGATGAGATAAACCATCTCTTAAGTGCAGAAATATTTGGTGATGGTTTCCTTTCCTCATCCTCTTTAATTATGTCACTGGATGCTGCTCTTAATATAAGGAACTGAGAGTTTCTAGTAGAATCATTTTGTCTTGCAAGCTTCTGCTTCAAAAAAAAATTAAGAAGATAAATTTCAGCACCTTCCTTTCAAATAAGCAACTGCACAAACTGTAATGACTGTTACAGATGCTTGTTATACCTTCAGCACCTGCATTTCAAAACCATGAGGAAAATAAAATTATAACTTCTAGCAATTTTTGTCAGGAAATTCAGTATTTTATAGAAGCAAATCAATTGACCAAATCAATTGACAACATTTTATATACATCATGCAAGGTCAATGTAGTAAGCAAGGTTTACACATCTCAATCCAATATGCAAATGGAATAACATATAATGGAAGAAAAGCACACAAGATCAGCATGAGAGCCTTAACAGGCTCAAGGCAGTCTGGATCTCTCAAACCTTCTAAGGCTGAGAGACTCAGCAGTGAAAAGATAAATATAAAAGCGTTACTTTCCAACACAAAGCTAAAAGACGTCCTTTATTTTCCCCCTTTATTTAAAGTGAGAGTGTATTGTGAAAGGGAAATAGACTGGAGGAAGGAAGAATAAGTGCACAGGAATTCCCAAGGAAAACCATTGGGAAATTTTTGACCAGTACACTGAAAAGTCTATTGCTGAATTTCACATCCTTCTCTTTCCCTCCCCACTCCAGAACTCTCATTACACCAGTAGTGGACCCTTCCTAATGTCATACGGCTGCACTAGGTTTTTCTCAACTTGAAGCAGAGAAATTGAAAAATTGACAGAATAGGGATAATGAAAGAGAGACATATAATAGATAGATAAAAATAATTACTTTTATGTTTTCTAGTTTGGTCTTCTTTGCTAAGGAGATTTTTTAAAAATAGACTTTATTTTTTGACATAAGTTTGACATTCACAGAAAAGTTGGGAAGAAAGTACAGAGTTCCCATATACCATCTGCCCCACATGCATAGCCTCCCCCACTGTCAACATTCCACACCAGAGTGGTCCACTTGTTACAGTGAACCTCCACTGACACATCATCATCACCACACTCCATAGTTTACATTAGGGCTCAGTCTTATTATACATTCTATGGAGTTTCGCAAATGTATAACAAGATGTATCCACCATTATAGTAGCATATAGAACAGTTTCAATGCCCCTAAAAATCCTGCATTCCACTTATTCATCCCTCCCTCTCCTATAACCCCTGGAAAATATTGATTTTTTAAAAAATTTTGTAGGTACATAGTAGGTGTATATATTTATGGGACACATGAGATGTTTTGATACAGACATGCAATGTGAAATAAGCGCATCATGGAGAATGGGGTATCCATGCCCTCAAGCATTTATCTTTTGAGTTATAGACAATCCAGTTACACTCTTTATTTTAAAATATACAAGTATTATTGACTATAGTCACCCTGTTGTGCTACCAAATAGTAGGTCTGATTCATTCATTCCGACTTTTTGTACCCATTAACCATCCTGACCACCCCCCACCCACCCTGCAATTATCCTTCCTTTTCCAAAATGTCATATAGTTGGAATCATACAGTATGTAACATTTTCATATAGATTTCTTTCATTTAGTAATATGCACTTAAATTGTCTCCATTTCTTTTCATGGTTTGTTAGCTCATTTCTGTTTAGCACTGAATAATATTCCATTGTGGATATACCACAGTTTGTTACTCATTCTCCTACTGAAGGACATCTCGGTTGCATTCAAGTTTTAGCAATTATGAATAAAGTTGCTATAACCATCTATGTGCAGATTTTTGTGTAGAATAAGGTTTTTACATATTTGAGTAAGTACCAGGTAGTGATTGCTGGATTTTAAGATTATGTTTAGTTTTATAAGAAACTGTTAAGCTGTTTTCCAAATGGCAATACCATTTCACATCCCACAAGCAATAAAAGAGGGTTCCTGTTGTTCCTCATCCTCACCAGCATTTTGTATTATCAGTGTTTTGGATTTTAGCCATTAGGGGTGTCTCTTTTTTTTTTAAATTTACAATTCTCTAATGACAAATGATGTTGACACATTTTTTTTCTTTTTTTTTGAGACACAGTCTTGCTCTGTCTCCCAGGCTGGAATGCAGTGGCACAATCTCAGCTCACTGCAACCTCCGTCTCCTGGGTTCAAGTGATTCTCCTGCCTCAACCTCCATTTTTCTCATTATTTGCCATCTATATATCTTCTTTGATGGAGCATCTGTACAAGATTTTTGCTCATTTTTAGTTGGTTGTGGATTATTTTTTTCTTATTGTTGAGTTTGTTCTTTGTATATTTTGTATAACACTCCTTTATCAGCTATGTCTTTTGCAAATATTTCTATCTGTGGCTTGCCTCTTCATTCTCTTCACACTGTCTTTCACACAGAAGAAAATTTTGATTTTAATAAGCTCCAGCCAATCAATATTTTTTTCATGGATCTTGTCTTTGCTGTGTATCTAAAAAGTCATCATCACACCCAAGGTCATTTGGATATTCTCTTATATTATCTTCTAGGACTTCTATAGTTTCTAGTTTTACATTTAGGTCTGTGACTCATTTTTTGTTAAGTTTCATAAACAGTGCAGGGTCTGTGCCTAGATTCCTCTTTTTGCATGTAGATGTCCAGCTGTTCCAGCACCATTTGCTAAAAAGACTATTTTGGTTTCACTGATTCCCTTTGTTCCTTTGTCGAAGATCAGTTGGCTGTATTTATGTAGGTCTGTTTCTGGCTCTCTATTCCATTCTATTCATCTATTTGTCTATTCTTTTGCTAATACCACACTGTTTTTATTACTATAGCTTCATAGTAAGTTTTGAAGTTAGGTAGTGTCAGTCTTCTGACTTTATTCTTCTCTTTCAATATTGTATTTGACATTCTGGGTCTTTTGCCTCTCTATATATACTTTAGAATAATTTGTCAATATCTAAAAAGTAACTTGCTGAGGTTTTCACTGGCATTGCATCGAATCTATAGATCAAGTTGGGAAGAACTTACATCTTGAAAATATTGAGTCTTCCTATCCACAAACATGGGCTATCTCTTCATTTATCTAGTTTTTATTTGATTTTTTAATCAGAGCTCTGTAGTTTTCCTCATACAGATCTTGAACATATTTTGTTAAATTTATACTTAAACTATTTCACTTTGGAGTGGCTAGTAATGTAAATTTTGTTGGGTTTGTAATTTAATATCTAGTTGTTCATTGCTGGTATATTAAGAAAGTGATTGGATTTCATATATTAATCTGTGTACTGCAACCTCGCTATATGTATTTCCTAGATCCAGATTTATGTCAATTTTTTCAGATCGTCTACATAGACGATTATGTCATCTGAGAACAAAGAGTTTTATTTCTTCCTTCCTTATTTGTATACCTTTTATATCTTTTTTTTTATCTTACTATATAAGCTAGGATTTCCAGTAAGAGATTGAAAGGGAACATCCTTCTTTTGTTCCTGTTCTTAGTGGGAAAGTTTCTGTTTTTTCACCATTAAGTAAAAGGCTAGCTGTAGAGTTTTTGTAGATATTATTTATCAAATTAAGGAAGTTCCTTTTTCTATTCCTAGTTTGATGATTTTATAATTAATTACTTTTGTATTTTGTCAAATGCTTTCTGCATCTATTGATATGATTATGTGATTTTGGTTCTTTAGTCTGTTGATGTGCTAGAATATATTAATTGATTTTCTAAATAAGCCTTGCATAACTAGTATGAATCCCACATGGTTTTAGTGAATAATTCTTTGTCATAATGTGTAAGTGGATATAATTTGTCAAGAAATTTTGCACCTATGTTAATGAGAGATATTGGTCTGTAGGTGTTTCCTTTCAATACAATGTCTTTGTCTGGCTTTGGTATTAGAGTGATGCTGGACTCACAGAATGAATTAGGAAGTCTTCCCTCTGCTTCAGTCTTCTGAAAGAGGTTGTAAAGAACTGGTATAATTTCTTGCTGAAATGTTTGGTAGTATTCCCCAGTGAATCCATCTGGGCCTGATGCTTTCTGTTTTGGAAGTGTGTTAGTCTGTTTTGCATAAAGGAATACTTGAGGCTGGGTAATTTATAAAGAAAATAAGTTTATTTGGTTCATAGTTCTGTAGGCTGTACAAGAAGCATAGCACCAGCATTTGCTGCTGGTGGGGCTTCAGGGAGCTTCCACTCATGGTGGAAGGCACAGAGGAAGCAGGCGTGTCACACTGCATGAGAGGGAGCAAGAGAGATGGTATGCCATACTATAGTGATTATGTATAGTAAATATGTATATTTACTAAATATATATGTTTAGTTCTATATATTTATACATATATTTATAAACATTACGTGGCATACCTTAAGTATACACAATAAAATTTATTTTTTAAAAAGATTATGTCTTTGCAGGAATTGGTCCATTTCATCTAGGTTATCAAATACGTATGGGCATAGAATTATTGCTGGTATTCTGTTTTCTTTTTTATGTCCATGGGATCTGTAGTAATAATCCCTCTTTTCTTTCTAATATTAGTAATTTATGTTTTCTCTTACTTTTTTCTTAGCCTTGCTAGAAGTTCCTCAATTTTATTGATTCTTTTTCAAAGAACCAGCTTTTAGTTTTCTTGATTTTTATTCACTGATTGCCTGTTTCAATTTTATTGATTTCTGCTCTAATTTTTATTATTTTTATTATTTATTTTCTTCTGCTTACTTCGAATTTAATTTGCTCTTCTTTTTCTGTTCTGAAAGTGGAAGCTTAGATTATTGATTTTTGATCTTTCTTCTTTTCTAAAATATGTGTGCAATGCTATAAACTTCCCCATAATCACTACTTTCACTGCATCTCACAAATTTTGATAAGCTGCATCTTCATTTTCATTTAGTTCAAGATATTTTAAAATTTCTCCTGAGACTTATTCTTTGATCCATGCATTATTTAGAAGTGTGTCATTTAATTTCCAAGTATTTTGAGATTTTCCAGATATCTTTCTGTTATTAATTTCTAGATTAATTCCATTGTGTTCTGAGAGCATACATTGTATAATTTCTCTTCTTTTAAATTTGTCAAGGTGTGGCTTATGGCTCAAACTGTGTTACATCTTTTGAATGTTCCATGTGAGCTTCAGAAGAATGTGTATTCTGCAGTTGTTAGATAAAGTATTCTATAGATGTCATTTATAATATATCCAGTTGACTAGTGGTGGTGTTGAGTGCAAGTATGTCCTTACTGATTATCTGTAACTGAGTCTGTTCATTTATGATAGAGGAGTATTGAAGTCTCCAACTATAATAGTGGATCCATCTATTTCTCATTTCAGTTCCATGTTTTTGTCTCAGATATTTTGACACTCTATTTTTAGGCATGTAAACATAAAGCATTATTATGCCTTCTTGAAGAACTGATCCTCTTTATCCCTAATAATTTTCCTCGCTTTGAAGTTGGCTCTGTCGTAGATTAACATAAGTACTTTCTTTATTTTGACTAGGGGTATCTTTCTCCATCCCTTTACTTTTAGTCTATATATTAGTCTGCTCAGCCTGCCATAACAAAATACCACAGGCTGGAGTTAGGCATTTTGCTTTCCCCAGGTCAATTAGGTGCTGATAAAACACCAATGTGTTGGGCTGTGGAAAATAATTTCTCTTGAGGGCAGGTAGGTCTTATAAGAACAGAATCATTGACATAAGCAAGTTTAACTATGACTTGATTTTATTTGCATTACTAATTAATTTGTCTGTTAGGCTGAATGTCCAAAGAACATTTTTTCAAGTTCACTATCTTTACTAGGCTTTATCATGATGTTGGTATACCTGGGTTGTTTGGTTCTTCATCAATTTCCCATTGTTACATAACAAGTTGCCACAAACTTAGCAATTCAAAACAATACAAATTTATTATCTTACATCAATGAAAAGAGTCAAACTCTGTAAAATATTTGAATAGATTTATATTCTTAGCCAAATATGAGTGTCCATGGCCCATGACACAGCCCTGAGGAGGTCCTGAGAACATGTGCCCAGGGTGGTCGGGGTGCAGCTTGGTTTTGTATATTTTAGGGAGGCATGAGACATCAATTGAATACATTTAGGGAGGCATGAGACAAAATTGAATAAATACATTGGTTTGGTTCAGAAAGTCAGGACAACTCAAAGCAGGGGTTTCCAGGCTATAGGTAAATTTAAACATTTTCTGGCTGACAAGTGGTTGAGTTTATCTCAAGACCTGGGATCAATGGAAAAGAACGTCCAGGTTAAGATAAAGGATTGTGGAGACCAAGTTTTATTGTGCAGAGGAAGCTCTCAGCAGACTTCAGAGAGAGAACAGGTTGTAAATGTTTCTTATGAGACCTAAAAGGGTGCCTGGCTCTTAGCTGATTATCTCCTGGATCTGCAAAGAATGGAAGGAAAACAAAAGGGGGAGGGGATTCTTTATAGAATGTGGATTTTTCCCACAAGAGACTTCTCAGGGCAATTTCAAGGTATGGCAAGGAAATATATTTTGGGGTTAAATATTTTTTCCTTGTTTCATAATGTTATGCCAGAGTCAGATTGAAAAGTCAGTCACGATATATAGGGTCAAATAAAACCCATCTAATGAGAATTGATGGTTTGTAGGGTATGAACTCCCTAGACCTCTTGGGTAAGAATCTGGCCAAGATAAAAAGTCAGAGCTTAATCCTCACTTACAATATCTATGGGTCAGAAGTCTTGGCAGAAGTTAGCTGGATCCTGTGCTTATTAGGGTCTCACTAGGTTGAAATCAAGGAGTCAGAGGGGGCTACCATCTTTTCTGAGACTACTGGTCATCTTCCACATTCACGGGTTGTTGGCAGAATTTGATTACTTACCTCTATAGGACTAACACCTAGCTTTCTGGCTGGCTCTCTGCTGGGGGCCACTCTCAGCTCAGTTTTGAGAGACCACTAGCAATTTAAGGCCAACAGAATAGCCTTGTTTTAAAAGACACCGTAACCATGTGTCTTTCCTGAAAATATTGGTAGAGGTCATTCTTATTGTGCATTGCTTGTTGAGTTATAAATTTAGCCTCTTCTTAATTTTTATAAAGGATTTTTAACAGCATTTTAAGAATGTACAGTATAAAAAATAGGATGAGAAAATTGAGACAAGGAGAAAATAAGCATAGGTGAAATGATGCCCAAGGTGAAAGTTATATCCCAAACTGCATAATATAAAATTCTACTATATAGCTATCCTACACTTACAATCTAAGCATGCTATTAATAGTTAACAAAGCAGAGAAGGAAACTGACATTCCTTCAGAAAAGCTTTTTTCAAGTACAGAAACCTAATAGAAATTTCTTCCATGAATCCTCATGAAAAGGGCACCAAGTAGTAGAGTGAGCAACACTGCAACTGACCTCCCTAAATAAATCCAAAGGCATAGTTCCAATACATAAACTCTATAAAAATATTTAATAATTGTATAAGCAAACAAAAATGTGGTTTAATTTGGCATGATCTAGGCATGGAATTTAAAATACATTCAAAACCGCATAGATTACAAATTCTTTAGTAAGTTATCCATGAATAACATTACTCAAACTGAGTTTTTGATAAAAATTACATGGCAAAGCATTTTAAGTTATATTCTCTGGCTAAAACCTGAAGGTTATACATGGCATGTAGGAAATAGCTAGAGGATTATCATGCTTTGACAATCAAATAGGCCTGCAGGGATACTGACATCCCCTTATTAAAATGAGGAGCCTAACTAAGACTTGGGCTTGGATAGACTTTCATCCAATGACTGCATGGAGTTGATTCAAGGTAGTGACTTTGGGCAGAGCCAACATTTTACTCACTCCTGGGGCTGCTGCAAATATGGGCAAATGAGTAAATGAAGGTCTAAATTCTCCATGAAAGACTATGGCTGCAAGAATTTTCATATAGAAAATGTTATGAACAGGTGTTACAAATAACCAGAGCACCCATTTATAATGTTGGTGAAGTATCCATAGAACAGTGACTATAAAATCCTGAAATTAAACTGTGTTTGTCTTCTGATGATTCTTTACAGTAAATCAGAAAAGCACTGGTATAGATTTTTCTCCAGCCTACTTAGAAGCCAAGGAATAGAAAAATTTGTTAGTTACATTGGTCCAGAGTTTGAAATTGTCAAGGTGTCATGACAAATCTACCATAAATTTCATAAAACCACCAAAAGATATTAGATCTGGAGAACAGAGCAGAGTTAAGAACTTGACAATTATGGTTAGGGTTGAAGGACAGGCAAAAAGGGAGCAAGATAATTGGAGTGATAAAAATAAAGGGTACTTTTGTTAAAGTAGGAAATTTCCAGCTTTCAGTTTCCTAAGAGAATCAGATCCGGTGGTGAGAAATTTCAAGGTATAATCGCACACATGAATGGCTAATGTGAAATTAAGGAAAGTTTATAGAGTAGAAAAGCTTAGGAATGGTGAGCCTAGAGTTGCCAAGGACTCAATGTCCAACAGCCAAAATATACTCACCTACTTCAAAAGAACTATACTGTGAGCTTCAATTATTTGCTAGTTGTTATTTCCTATTTACTTATGTAAGTTACTTAGTTAAAGTGGTTGGTTTGAAAACAATAGCCAGCAAATAAAGTGTAAATTGTTTCATAACTAATACACTTTGTCAAGCTGGTTGAACTCTACCTGCTAAGGACTTTGGCATCAACAATGATGACTAATAGCTGAAAAGGGAGATGAAGAAAAGTTAATGTGAGGGAAAATGAAAACTTGGATTTATAGCGTAGTCCAATTGATTAAAGTTTCAAAATAATATTGACATACTGATAGTAAATGGAAAAAACGAATGGTGGAGAAAGCAGTTACGATTTCACAGAAAACCACGTCCAATAGAAATACCATTTTAGATTGCTCATCTTCTAAAGGAACGTTTAAAATGCAATTTTTAAGAGAAAGTTTTATTTCCATTGTGGTTACTAATGCATCTGAGTCTCTTCTCCAGTGTGATGTAAAAAAGGCCAGTGAAGAAATAAATCACTTTGATAAATACCTATGTTTAACAGAAGATCTTAGGAAGGTCATCCTTAAAGACCACGTGTTAAGTTGGCTAAGTATCAATACAATGAGTATGCATTGATTCACAAGGAACTCATGTCCCTAGGGCTCCAGTTTCTAAGAGTGGTCCACAGTGGTAGCTTCAAGCTGAACTCTGAACATAAAATGAAATCCTATGTCATTTGAACTTTTTCTTTTCTTTTTTTTTTTTTTTTTTTGAGACAGAGTCTCGCTGTGTTACCCAGGTTGGAGTGCAGTGGCGTGATCTCGGCTCACTGTAAGCTCTGCCTCTTGGGTTCACGCCATTCTCCTGCCTCAACCTCCCAAGGAGCTGTGACTACAGGCACCCGCCACCACATCCGGCTAATTTTTTGTATTTTTAGTAGAGACAGGGTTTCACCATGTTAGCCAAGATGGTCTTGATCTCCTGACCTCGTGATCTGCCCGCCTCGGCCTCCCAAAGTGCTGGGATTACAGGCGTGAGCCACCGAGCCTGGCCTGAACTCTTTTTCTATTGTCGAAACTGTGAGATCCTCTGACAAATTCTGCTAACAGTTCCAAAGTTTAAAACTGGGGAAATTAGAGACATGTTATTATCATTATTTTTTAATTTCAACTTTTATTGTAGACACAGGGAGTACATGTGCAGGTTTGCTACATGGGTATATTGCACCCAGGTAGTGAGCATAGTACTCAATGGGTAGTTTTTCAACCCACATCCCCCTTGCTCCCTCCCCTGTCTAGTGGTCCACAGTGCCTATTGTTCCCATGGGTATGTCCATGTATGCTCAATACCATAATCCTAAGTGAATTAATGCAGGAACAAAGACATGTTTTTGTTTTTGTTTGAATGCTACATCTGGGGCTGGCTAGGATTGAGAAGACACTATGTCTTGCTGATATGTCAGTCCCAGCTTGAGCCTCTTTTGTGTGTGTGTGTAAAAAAGAAATCGTATTTATTTATTTTCAAATTATAAATTCATAGGGTACATATGCAGGCTTGCTACATGGGTGTATTGCATAATGCTGGGATTTAGGCTTCTAGAGAACTCATCACCCAAATAGTGAGCATAGTATCAAATAGGTAGTTTTTCAATTCTTGTCCCCCTTTCCACCCTCCCCACTTTTGGATTTCTCAGTATCTATTTTTTCCATCTTTATAGCCACCAACATGAGTCTTTTGATGAAATAATGCTTGGCTGAGGTCCACAACTTAAAACAACATTCCAATATAGATTCTCATGATCCCTGAAGAAGTGTGTCTCATGTGGCTAAACATCATCAAATGAGTAAGTCAACATAGTAGAAGAAAAGAACAGTTCTTTATCAGATTAAATGAGTGAAACAGCTGAATGTCAAGTGACAAAACATTGGGACTGACTGTATAAAATGCTAATAACATCTACCAAACAGTTTACATTGTGCTAAACAACTTATGCACATTATTTCTTTGATTCTTTTTAACACACTGTTGTGAGCTGAATGGTGTCTCCCAAGAAGTCATATGCTGGGATCCTGCCCCACAGTGCCTCACAACGCGACATTGTTTGGAGTTAGGGTTGTTGAAGATGTCATTAGTCAAGATGAGGTTATACTTGAGTGAGGCGGGTTTCTAATCCAATGTGACTGGTGTCTGTGAAAAGGGGAAATGTGGACACAGGTACACATATATGGAGAACACCATGTGAAGATGAAGGTAGAAATTACAGTGATGTGTCTACCAGCCAAGGAACACCAAAGATTGACAGAAAATCACCAGAAGCCGAGAGAGGCATGAAACATTCTCTCTCAGAGCCTTCAGAAGAAAGCAACCCTGCTGGCACCTTCATCTTGGACTTTGAGCCTCCAGAACTGTGAGGCAATACATTTCTGTTGTTTAAGCCGCCCAGTTTGTGGCATTTTGTTACAGCAGCACTAGAATCCTAATGGACGCTGTATTGGATAAATATTTTAGGCTTAGGTAGGTATTTTTTGATCACTTCTATGCGATGGCTTGACTATTGTTCTATTTGTCCCTAAATCTGGTTCTTCAGCCTCCCCAGTGATTCTGTGAGCTAGTGGTCATCCTTTAACAGCCTTTTCATGATTAAGTCACCCAGGATAGTCTCTGCTGTTTACATCTTCACAGGAAGAAGAGACCGCTAGACATGCAAAAGCCATCTTGTGGATATGAGGGAACAGCCAAATGATCTCTAAATCAGTTAACACAGAGAACTAAAATTGTGGAGCTACTGAATGAACCAGCTACGGAATTGCCTGTGTGTGGGCATTCAGATGGACATACCAGATAAAATTCTGGACTGGTAAGAGTGTGAGGAAATTGCCACTCTTAAGCAGTGCTGATGGAGGTGTGAATTGGTAAAACAATTTGAAAAGTAAGTTGCTAGCTTTTATAAAATTTTTAAAAATAAATGTATTCTCTGACCCAGTATTATCTTTTCTGGGAATCTATTTTACACATTAAAAAAGCACTAGATTGTCATATACAATATATATATGTCATATATAGTTACACATATAAGCCATATACATTTATACACATAATTACATATCTATTAAAATACCTGAAGGAATGGTCAATATAAAGAGTATCATCCAATTTTTAAAGAAGACAGGAATAAAAACCCCTCTGTGCTTTTTTGGGGGAACTATTTGTATGGAGTAGATAAACACATGGAACGATAAATATCAAACTGTTGCCATTGGTTACTTCAAGGGAGTGAGTTTATAACAAGAAAGTGGAAGCAGATAACATTAAAGTTTTCCTTATATGACTCAGTATTATTTGACTCATTTCAATACGCATGCATTATTTTTTACATAAAACACATCCGGAGTGGAAAAGCTTTTTCCAACCACTGTCATTATGTCATGCTAATAAGTGAGTTTTGGGAAGCAGCAGTCCAGTGGTTATGAACACAAGATTGGAGTAACTTCTGGATTTAAATACTGGCTTTTTACTAACTGTAGAGTTTGAGCAGAATACTTTCTCTTTAAGTATAGCTATCCTCATTTACAAATGGAGACGGTGATATCTGTTAGTCCCCTGCCTTCTACTGCCTGCTGTAGGACAATTTCCCATTCCTTTCAGCAACCCTTCAGTGAAGAGAGGGGCCACAAAGGCAAAGGAATCTTAGCTAATAGGCACTATAGCAATTTTCTAAATACCTTATTTTTTTTAGAGCAATTTCAGGTTCACAGAAAAACTAAGAGGCAGGTGCAGAGATTTCCCATATGCTTCCTGCCCCACATGCACAGTCTCCTGCATTATCAACATCCCCCACCAGCATGGTACCTTTGTTACAATTGATAAGCCTATATCAACACATCACAATCACCCAAAGTCCATAGTTAATATTAGGGTTTACTCTTGGTGTTGTGCATTCTATGAATTTGGGCAAATGTACAGAGACATGTGTCTATTATCATAGTACCACACAAAGCATTTACACTGCTTTAAAAACTCTGTGTCTGCCCATCAACCCTCCCAAACCATCATAGTAACCCATTTCATGAGAGGCCTACAGCCTATTACCTTGCTGTGTGGAATGAAAACTCTCTGACAAAGAATAGGAATTCTCTTCTCTTAGTTGGCCTTGGAATAAGTGCAGAGAAGTTAGCAAATGTAGATGCTTGAAATCTGAGCTTGCTCTTACCCTGAAAAAAAAAAAGGCACACAAGACTGCCATTCCCTGTGCTAGCAATTTTCTTCATTTGCTGCATATCCACGAGGAATGGAGAAGCGTCTTTCTTTTTACCTCTGTCTGAAGAATATATATATCATACCTTATTTAGTTCAAGTATTTGATTTAATTCATAGGTATAACCTCATAAAGAAAGTTTTTAATCCACCGTACCTAAGCCTAAAATATTTATCCAATACAGTGTCCATTAGGATTCTAGTGCATAGGATTGCATAGAAGTGATCAAAAAATACATGTTTGAGATGACGAATATGTTAATTACCCTGATCTGATCACTGATTCTGTCGCCAGGCTGTAATGCAGTGGCGCAATCTCTGTTCACTGAAACCTCTGCCTCCCCAATTCAGTGATTCTCCTGCCTCAGGCTTCTGAGTAGCTGGGACTACAGGTGCACGGCACCACACCCAGCTAATTTTTGAATTTTTAGTAGACACGGGTTTCACCATGTTGGCCAGGATGGTCTTGATCTCTTGACCTCATGATCCACCCACCTCAGCCTCCCAAAGTGCTGAGATTACAAGTGTGAGCCTCCATGCCCGGGGTTTATTTTTTCAATTTTTAATAAATTAATTTAATGAAAAAATAAACGAGACCATTTCAAAATCATGGAAAATAAAAATTCATAGTACTACCAATTCTGCACCAAAAAAATTAAACTTGCAGTAACTGCCAACTGCCTCTAGATTTTTATTTTTTTTTTTTGAGACAGAATCTTGTTCTGTTGCCCAGGCTGGAGTGCAATGGCGCAATCTTGGCTCACCGCAACCCCTGCCTCCTGGGTTCAAGCTATTCTCCTGCCTCAGCCTCCTGAGTAGCTGGGATTACAGGCATGTGCCACCATGCCCAGCTAATTTTTGTATTTTTAGTAGAGATGGGGTTTCGCCATGTTGGGCAGGCTGGTCTCAAACTCCTGACCTTAGGTGGTCCACCCATCTCGGCCTCCCAAAGTGCTGGGATTACAGGCATGAGCCACCACGCCCGGCCGAGAATTTCTTACTGAGATATTGTGAAATATATATTTGGTATCTGCACCGGGTTCCTGAGACAGAGCTCCTAATAACCTCGTAGATAGGGGTGCTAAGAGAATCTTGTGTTCTAATAGTTGGTCTTTGAGCCCAGTTTTGGCACAGAGCTCCTAAGACCTTTATAATTTCCTGAGTGCTAAGAGTGCCCGAGAAAGAACTTCTAAATCCCTTGGAATTTCCTAGGCGATAGAAGCATCTTCTGTTCTAATGAAGTGACTCTTGGCGTGTACCTGGATAGCCTCATGACTGGAGTTGGTTGGCTGCTAGAAGAACAAATCATGTGATTAGAGTGTTGGAACTTTCAACCTCAGCCCTCAACTTCTGAGGAGGGGAGAAGGGCAAAAGGTAGAGTTGACCACTAATGGCCAGTGATTTAACTAATCATGCCTATGTAATGAAGCATCCATAAAAAACTAAAGATCACGGTGCAGAGAGCTTCCAGATTGCTGAATAAGTGCTAGTTCCTGGAGGATGATGCACCCAGAGAGGCATGGAAGCTCTGTACCTCTTTTCACATGCCTTTGCCTATGCATTTCTTCCAACTGGCGGATCATCTGTTTGCTTTGTAGTATTTTTTATTTAAAAAAATGGATAAATGTAAATAAAATGTTTCCCTGAGTTATGTGAGCCACTATAGCAAATTAATTGAACCAAGAAGATCATGGAAACCCCAATTTATAGCTGGTTGTTCAGAAGCACAGGCCAAAGCCTGGAGCATGTGATTGGCATCTGAAGTTGGGGGGAGTCTTGAGGAACTGAGCCCTCGACCTATGAAATCGGACACTAACTCCGAGTAGATAGCTGGGTGAATCAGAGGACACCCAGCTGGTGTCCACTAGAGAACTGTCTGGTGTTTAGGAAAAACTCACACCCATTTTATTGACCAGAGGTGAAGTGTAGTGTTGAGAATAGACAGTAGGAAATAAGTTTGCTTTTCCATCAAAGGTACCACATCTGTTTCTCATACTACTTGAAGGAGTCTAAATCATACTATATGGGAAACCGTAAAATGTAGCATCTAAAAGTTTACAACTTTTGGTAGGGGGCAGTCTGTGCCTCCCACCAAAACTCATAAGGTATGAATTCATCAAACTATACAGAGGGAGTTTTGGTGCAGTGGCAGAAAAGAATAATTGATGTGTGCAGTGTATCTTCTTTTTGAGTTTAGCCATTCTACTGGATGAAAAAAAACTGCTTTCCCATTCTTTCTCTTATAACATCTCCCTAATACTATGTTTAAGATATGTTTTATTTCATTTTCCTAATTTGTACTTTCATCTTTTTCAATTATTTATATAGTTTTGTGCTCTTAAATTTTTAATGCAATTTATATTGTGGTAATATCTAAAGTATCAATCATTTTATTATTCATTCACCTTAAAACGTGGCTATGGTTTGGACATTTGGATTAAGTGATGACATTGTAATTCAGCCAGAACTGGCAGTAATCATCAGTGTTTGGCATGTTTTGAGAACAAAAGTCTCAGTTCCTGGAAGGGTGGCCCTTCATGTGAACTTAGAGAGCACACTCTGTATGGTGTAATCCAAGACAGTTGAACAGTCTGCCTGCCAAAAATACGCCTTCCACCAGGTTTTTGTAAAGGCTAGTATTACCAGCTTGAAGGCCATTTTCTGATTTAGGGCATTAAAACCTAAGGACCATGTTAAAAGACTGAAATTAACATTCACTGACTTGTTCATTCATTACACTTTTTTAAGTTTTTTAATTGACGAATAATTATATATATCTATAGGGTACAATGTGATGTTTTGATGTATGTGTGTGTGTGTATGTGTGTGTGTATACATACATATATATATATATATATTTTTTTTTTTTTTTTTTTTTGAGACGGAGTCTTCTCTGTCGCCCAGGCTGGAGTGCCGTGGCACTATCTCAGCTCACTGCAAGCTCCGCCTCCCGGGTTCACACCATTCTCCTGCCTCGGCCTCCCGAGTAGCTGGGACTAAAGGCACCCGCCACCATACCTGGTTAAATTTCTGTATTTTTAGTAGAGATAGGGTTTCACTGTGTTAGCCAGGATGGTCTTGATCTCCTGATCTCGTGATCCACCCACCTCAGCCTCCCAAAGTGCTGGGATTACAGGCATGAGCCACTGCTCCCAGGCAATGTATGTGTATATTATAGAATGATTAAATCAAGCTACTTGACATATCCATAACCTCACATACTTATGTTGTTTGCATGTGCTATGAACATTTAAAATCCACTCTCATAGCAATTTTGAAACATACATTATTATTAACTATTGTCACCATGCTGTGCAATCGATTTTAAAAACTTATTCCTCCTATTTAGCCAAAACTTTGTAAATATTTAATGAGTGCCTCCTATTAGCCAGACCCTGTTTGAGGCAATAATGACACAGAGTTGAAAGTCAAGTTTGAACCTCTCTTCTTAGGCATACAACTGTAGGCAAATTATGTCAACTCTGGCTAGCTTTCACATTTAAAATAGAGATGATAATGCTGCCCACTTAATGGGTTTGCTCTAAGAATTAAATGATATTGTTTACGGTGCCCAGAAGGAAGGTAGGCATGTAATGGACCAAGGGGTCTTTGAAGAAAGAACATATCCAAGTACAGGCGATGAGCTTGTATTTGAGCACAATGGGGCAATGTTGAATGGCAGGATGGGGGTGCTATCTGTGATCCTCCCACAGTCTGATGACAGGGCCAACACCAAAAGTTGTGATCTAATCAAGCACCAAGCACCCACACAAGGGTGCTATCCAAACCAGAGACAGCCTATGGGGACTGGCCAGTTAGCTCTGCCAAAAAACATCCTTCCTGTCCAAGTCTCCCCCAAGTCTCTAAGAAGAAGAGCCACCTTGAAGCTTTGGACTCCAAGCATGGCTTTCTGGTACAACTTTAACACAGAAATTTATATTCATTACCTACAGATACCATAATTATCATTACTATCGTTATTAATAAACGTACAGTTAATTACAACAAGGTATGACAAATCTATAATAGACGTAGGCTAGGCTGCTATGGTCGATGAGAGTATAGAGGGAACAGCATTTCCCAAATTGGAGCAGAGGAAAGAAGGTTTATAGAAGGCACCTAGAGGAGAAAAAACTCGAATCAAGTCTTCAAGAATGAATATGAGTTATTCTGGAGAAGAAAGTATGTGTGTTTGGCAGGAAGTACAAATGCTCAGAGAAGACAGATTAAATAGCACATCCAAACTATGGGGATGTGAAAGAATGTGGAGTGTTGGTAGACTTATGAAAGGGTAGCATGGGCCAGGACATAATCTAAATGTGGGAGAATGGAGAGAAAGGATGTTGTTCAAATTATGGATGGTTTTGTGTACAATGTTGAATTGAGACATTGTGTTCAATAATATAAGGAGACATAAAATGACTTTCAGGGTGGTGGATGGGGGTAGGTCATGATTATCTGTATTTTAGACTTTCTACTCAGAGAGTAGTGGGGAAGTTGACTGAAGGAGTTTAAGATTAGTTACCAGGAGAGCCCCATCATATCAACGTAGTAATCTCATGGGGAGTGGCAATGGCTAAAGTAGTAGCAGTGGCAAGGAAGGAAAAAATTAGATACACACTTAAGAGGTAGAATTGGCACTTGAGACAACTGGCTGAAGAACAAGGAAAACTCTTCAAATATCACCAGGTCCCTGGCCTGGACAACTGAGTTGATGTGGCATTATCAAGCATGGGATGTAGAAGATCAGGGTCAGTTTGCTGAGATGTCTGTAGAACACTATTCCAATGAGACCTGGAGCTCCCTGTATATAGTGATATTTTCAAGTTGTGACAGATGTGTATTTTGTCAACTGGATGATCTCCATTTCTCATATTATCTTACCCACACGATTCTTGTGAGTATGGGCCTCAAGAGGCACCTGGTGTGAGATTTAGAAGACAGAAGTGAAGTCGCATTGGATTATTTTTATGCTCCAGAGGTTGGAGCTGGGTATGAGATACAGTAACTACACAGTCAAGTTCTACCTGCCAACTCACCTTGGTGGCAACATTCAGCCTCATTCCTGTATAATCCCCTGTTCCTGCTGTAACTCCTTCTTTAGCATCTCTTGGGCCGGGTGAATAAAAAAGGGGACTGGTATCTACAGGAAACCCATGTTATCAAGGGTTACTTCTTAGTAAGAGACTTACATGGGTTCTAGTTCATCTTCATAAGCCAACTCATCCAGAAGGTCCCAGTTTTTCCTCCTGGGTTCTAGCTCAGACTGTCAGGTTCCACTTTGTCCATGGTTTCCTTCTTAAATGCCTGCTGTGATGACTTCAGGCTGACAAAGAAGAAAAGAGCCTCCCATATTACTATTGAATCGCCTCCCAAAACTGCAAAAGGTCAAGTCTCTATGGATAATCCTTACTGGTTCTTCTACTCTGATTGAAGCCTGACTTACAAACAAATGTGGTTTTTATAAACCTCTTTTTCATTGAATATGGCTTGGTATACATAGTCCAACGATCCAGACAACTTTGGTCTCTGGGACCAAAGGTTAGCAGTTTTAGAATTCCATCAGTCTAGCACCCTGCTGTTCAGTTAGCATGAAGCCAGTGGCCCATCTCCTCAAGCTCAGAAATCATGTGGACAATAGATTGACAATCTAAAGCAGGGGTTGGCCTGCATTTTCTGTAAAGTGCCTAATAGTAAATATTTTAGGATTTGTAGCCCATAACGTCTTTATTGCAACTATTCTGCTTGCAATATTGAATAACAAGCAGCCATAGAAAATATAGAAATTTTAAAATACGGCTGTGTCACAATAAAACTTTACTTACAAAAACAAACAGTACAGATTTGGCCTATAGGCCATGATTTGACAATGCCTAATTTAGACAAAATAGTATAAGTTCTTTATCATAAAAGTACATTTAAAATGTTCACAAATACATTTAACACTGAGAAAAAAAATCAATTCAAGGTCAGACAGCCTGAGATCTAATCACAGCTCTGCCACTCTCTGATGCTCCATTTTCTCATTTTAAATAGAGGCAAGAAAGTGCAGTGTTTTAAAATATATCCACAAGTTTATTGACATGCTGTCTTTCAAAAGGTAATGTGTAATTCCCTTTCCCCTGAATATGGACAGGACATAATGAGTCTAAATGAATAGAATGTTGCAGAAGTTGTATTTGCATAATTCTGAAGGCTAAGTTAGAAAAAAAGATGAGTCAGCTTCAACTTGACTCCCTCTCAGGATAATCACACATAAAACACAACAGCCAAGCTGTGAGAAACCCAAGTGGCCAAACAGAAAGGCCATGTCGAGATGTTTTGACCAAAGGCCCCACCAGAGGTCCCAGCCAACAACTAGCGTCATCTGCCAGACATGCAAGTGATTGGGCCACAGATGATTCCAGTCCCCAACTTTTGGGATAATACAATTGATGCCAAGTAGAGCAGAAATATTTGTCTACACAAACCTCACATAGATTGCAGAAACTTAAGTAAAATAAATTTTGTCACTATCTGAAACCACTAAGTTTTGGGGTCATTTGTTACATAGCAATACATTGCCAGAACAAAAGGATTCCCAGAGACTCCTCACTTATTACAATAAGAGAATTTTGTGGGAATCTCCCTAATCTATTGACCTGCTCACTTGGATCTTCGTACCAAAGACAAGTATATGTGTGCACTTGACTATTGAAGAGAGCTTCTCAACCATCAAGGAGAAGTCTGAGAAAACAAGACAGAATACCATCAAAAGCCACAGAGAGGATTTAAGAGGCTGAACCTAATGATCCAACCTGGAATTTGACCAAAACTCTAGGCTTGACACTTCCGGCTCTTTTTAAAACGATGTCATGGGACTTTCAATAACCAGCCTAGATCAGGACTAGAGCCAGCCAAACCATCTTTATGTGAAATGGAACACCACTGCAGAAAAATAAGCCAGTGAATTTTGAACTAGAAAGTCTGGGCTTTTATTTATTTTGACCAGAATTCTTTTCAACAGAAATGTAAATCAAATTTTAAAAATTGGCGTCTAAGAGACATGAATGGCTACAGGTCAGTTACAACTGGTTAATTTAAGGTTCATTCTTAAGTTCAACATTATAAGATGGAGTATAGGAAACAGAATGCCTACACTTTTTGATCTAAATATTGGGATAAAAATCTCTATGGCTAGGATAATTCTTTCATAAAGACAAAGATGATACTAAGAATAAAAGAGAAAAAAGAGGATAATCGTAGAAACACAGGATTGTAGCTTGATGATATGATGTGTGGATGGTGGGTATGAAAAGAGAAGGCCTCGGTTGTGTAAGTGAGTAGGCGTGAGTGAATATAAATATTGAAATTAAAGAACAAGCCTTACAGAGAATGGAATATGAGAAAATTATTCAACTTCATTTCTTTGCAGCACCTTCTTCCTTTCCCAAAACTACATGCTTTAGTGACACTGACCTACTTACTCATTCTTCAGTTTGCCATTTTTTCCAAAATGATATAACTTTGCTACTCTAGGCTCTTTTTGTAGAATGTTCCCAGAGTGGTGCTTTGAAGTAGAAGAAACATGGAGTCATGCAACCATGGATTCAGAGGTCACATCTGCCTCTATCAAACTGTGTAAACTTGAGCCTTTGTTATTTATGACCATTAATTTCAAAACCTGTAAAATGGGGATAAGATATCCAGCCATATGGTGATCATAGGGTTCAAGTAAGGCAATATTCATGAAACACTGACCACAATACCACAAGACAGCATGTAGGACAAGTTTAGCAAACATTAATCTTCCCAGAGCCCCCAATTTACTACTCCATGAGTTCTACTTAGGCTTTACAGTCTGATGCAGTGTCACCTCCTCCATGCAGTCCTTGCCAAAGCCCCCAAGCGAAATTTGGTATCTTTCTCCAAGCTGTAAAAGCATCTTAGTCATATTGTATGGTCTTAGTATGATTACGTGTCTATCTACCCCATGTGGATTTGGACTTTATCAATTCCTTGTGTTTTGTACCTTCATCGTGATAGTCTAGGGATTTTTGTTTTGTAACAAAGGCATTCATCAAGATGACATTTATAAAAATTAGTATGTACTATCTGAGCATGTTGAAATGTGGATTACTCAGTTCGTGGAAATGTTTTAGCCTGCACTGCAGAGACCATCACTCTCTTTCTCCTCTGGTTCCCATTTGCCCAGCTATCACCCTTAATTGATTTATGGGGGGCCCTGCTCTTCTTTATGACCTTGCCTCTCATGTTCTTTCAAGTTTCAATGGACGCTATAAAGTACTCTTGAAACATGTAATACAACACATTATATACTGCCCAAAGGGGTAGTACTAACTACAAAGGATGAAAAAACTACTACCGTAAAAGTTTACTTTTAGGAAGGTATTTTTTCTCCTTATGTTTTAACCTCAAAAAAGGTTTACACTCTGATCCCTTTATTTCAGTCTACATATTCTTAAACTGCTAAATGTCTAGAAATAATTATAATACAACCAATGTTTACTCAGTATTTACTATGGCACAACACCAGAAAAGCTTTTTATGTGTCATCTCATTTTATTGCTATGGCAAACTTACAGGAGAGATATTATCATTATGCCAATTTCACAGATGTGGAAGTTGAACCATCATTAGACTAATTCTAATTTTAAAAGCCCAGTTTGCACATTATGCACTATTTATACATGGACTTACATATTGACAGAATTAGCTACCTCCTAGGGTTTATGATATTTTCATTATGTTCTTTTCTAACATTTAGGTACATAAAGAGCCTATGTTAACATTTTTCTAGCTATAAATAAAGCAGCTTTGGTTATATGATTGCCTTCTGTCATTTGACAGGAGTGCATATAAATAGGAAACCAAGTAAATACATTTTATTAAAAATAGGAAGCAGACAAAGAAAAAGTCAAAAAGTTCAGGATGGATGCTTCTTACTACAGGCACCGAAGGGGAGGAACTGTGGCAGTCAAAGAGTTACACAAAAACTTACAACTTCCTGAGCAGTTGAAATAATCAAAAAGAAACAGAAGCTATCCTAATAGTAACATTTATTTACTTTTACCAAAGTAGTAGGCGTCTAAGATCTACAGTAAGCTACTGATTTTTGCATTTACTCTACTGATTTCCTTGTAATAAACAGAAAACTGATGAAAGGTAGCCTTCTCAAATTACTTATATTTATTACAAGATTATTCTACCATAACAAACAAATCTCCAAAATAGAAAAATTTGATTTTTGTGGACCAAATGTTGTTATTTATACACATTCATTCTCCTCTACATGCATATTCCTTTAGGGTAGAGGTAAAAGCCCTTAGGTGAGTGCCTATCATGGTCCATTAATGCCTTAGGCCATTTGGGCTGCTACAACAAACTACCGTAAACTCAGTGGCTTATAAACAACATAAATTTATTTCTCAAAGTTCTGGAGGCTAGGAAACATAAAGCCTTCCGTTGCCAGCAGATTCAGTGTTTGATGAAGGCCGAATTTCTGGCTTATACACAGTAATACGGTTTGGCTCTCTGTCCCCCTAAAATCTCATCTCAATTTGTAATCCTATGTCAAGGGAGGGACCTGGTGGGAGGTGATTGGATCATAGGGGCGGTTTCCCCACGCTGTTCTCCTGATTGTGAGTTCTCACAAGATCTGATTGTTTAAAAGTGTTTAGCAGCTCCCCATCACTCACTCTCTCTCTCCTGCTGCCTTGTGAAGAAGGTGCCTGCTTCCCCTTCACCTTCTCCCATGATTGTAAGTTTCCTGAGGCTTCCCCAGCCATGCGGAAATGTGAGTCAAACCTCTTTTGTTTATAAATTACCCAGTCTCAGGTAGTTCTTTATAGCAATGTGAAAATAAACTAACACACACAGCATCTTCTTACTGTGTCTTCACCTGGTTAAAAGGGTGAGAGGTCTCTCTCAGACCTCTTTTATAAGGGCATTGATCCCATTCATAAAAGCTATGTACCCATGACCTAATCACCTCCCACAGCGCCCCCCTCCCCCCAATCCTAATATCATCACCTTGGGGATTAGGATTTCAACATATACATTTGGGGGAACAAACATTCAGACCACAGCAGATAGCAGTGTCTTAGAGGGATAATGACTTGGGGCCCTTTTTACCATATATCAAATGGATGCTTTCTCCCTGGTAGCTTCCTAGGCCATCGCTCTAGATTGAATCCAATAAGAAATCTCTCATGAGAGCAAATTCCAAAAACTAGACCTTCCAGAAGGACGACAGAAGACAGAGAGCATACCTGTGCATGTTTCAGTGGGAGCAATTGCCATGGAGTGTAAGATAAAAGAGATCTTATACTCCTGTATTCTGATTAGTTCCTCCAGGAATTTTTCTGTTCACACCCTTGATAAGATGGCTTGCATGCAAATTATAAAACAACCATATATTGTTTGTAGATATGATTAGTGCCTATGTTGGTTCTGTTATCCTACCAAAACTAGCCTTTCTAGTCATGCAAATAAGGTATCCCTAATATACTGATGTTAATAAATTTAGTGGTGTTGATTAGTGGTATGGCCAGAAGTGGACTTAGAATCATAATTCATGCATTCAAAGACTCGGCAATTTTGCAGTGAAACACTATGTTGCAGTAAAAGGCATCATTTTTGAGATGAGAGAGTCCTAGACTTAAATACAGCCTTTGATATTTATAAGATACATCAAAATAATTAACCTCTTTGCATCTTATTTTCCATCCATTTAAACCAATAATAGTAATATTTTCCCTGCAATATTATTTTGAGAATTAGAGATAAGTGCTATAAAATTAATGATGCTCACATTTGGAACATAATAAAATATTACTAATATTATTGTAAAAGAAAAAATACAACAGAGAAAACCAAAACACAAATGGATTTAAATGATTAACAAAAACCGATAAATGCCTAAAAAGATTTTTTTAAAAAGGAAGGACACATTAATAACCAATTAGCAATATCAGAAATAAATGTGAAATATCACTATATATCTTACATACATCCAAAGGCTAATAAGAAAATATTTTCAGCATATTTATACCAATAAATTTGATAATTTAAACAAAAATTTTCTTGAAATAACACACTTCCCCAAAAGTGACACAAAAAGAGACAATGTGAATAGCATTAAATAAATCGAGGTCATAATCTAAAACTTTTCCACAATGGCACAAGAAAGCTTCAAATCAAGATGGCTTCACTGATGGATTCTATCAAATATTTACAATCAGTTTTATATAAACTCAGAATATAGGAAATAAGGGACTACTTCCCAAATGATGTTATGAGATCAGCAGGACTCTGATGCCAAAATATAATTAGGGCATTATAAGAAAAGAAATTACAGATGAATATCTCTCATGAAAATAAATGTAAATATTCTTATCAAATATTTAAGTCAGATCAGCAATATATGAGGCTAATACTTTATGATCAAGTATTCAATATTTTACATTTGTAAATCAGTCAACATAACTGATTAACAGTATAAAAGAGAAAAATCTTATGAACATCTCAGTGTATGCAGAAAACATTTTTGACAAAATTTAACATTAATTCAGGATTTTAAAAAATCTCTTAGCAAACTATAACTACAGAGTAACTAAATCAATCTTATAAAAGCCATCTGCAAAGAAACCTACAGCTAACATAGTTCTTAATGGTGAAATAGTGAAAACTTTCCCAGATCAAAGATGTCTACTTTCACCACTTCTATTTAATATCATATGTAGGGCCTACTGAAGAAATAAGGTTGTTAAAAAGAAGCAAAGTAATAAAGATTGAAAAGAAGGAAACACAAATGTATTATGAGACTATATGATTATATACACAGAAAATCCTAATGAATAGTATTGATATTCAGATATCCCTAATGTCAAATTAATTATGTGCCTAGAAGCAAGAATAATATCCATTCATTTCCAATGCATTTTACCAATTACCATATTCATCAATAAATTACACATTATATTTGACCATTATGTGTACCTATGAATAGAAGAAGAATATTAATTCAGGAATAAAACATATGTTGAGTATGATGTTCCATACCTACCATCACAATTAGTCCCTGACCTCAAAGAGTTTATAGTCTTGTGAAATCCAAGACTTAATATGGGACTTAGATAACATTTACATTTTAAAATTAAATTTACAATTAATATGCATGATGGTTCTATGTTCTATGAGTCACAACTTACCGGTCAACCTCTGCTATTATTGTCACAGGTAAGTCAATTGTCCCCATGGCCATTTACTAGTCAGATGGGATAATAAAAACTAAACCTGAGATGTGACAAGTCTTGGGTAGGGTACAATGTATGGTCCTCTCTACTTCACGCTATAATCACACTATTGCACTACAGCCTGATACCTTGTCCCTATTAAAAAAATTAAGAAAGATAACTTAGAAGGTTCCACTTCTTAAACTCTATAGTTTGCAGTTTTCTAATGAGCTAAGCAAGTTTGAATAATGACATTTGAGCTCTCTGATTTTTCTTGATGTAATTTTCCAATCAATTAAAAAATGATTATGAGAGTGGGCCATAATACGTAGCCAACTGGAGTTTCAGAAAACTTAGCATGTGTTAATGTTTGAGAATCTCCTTTATTTTTTATTAACCCCTCAAGAACAGAGAAAATCTTCTAAATCCTGCCAGAAAATATCAGAAGTTTGGGCTATTTTAGATGGTGGTAACTGCCCTAGTGGCTTTTAATTAGCCATATTGTGCCTACTATTTAGAATGTTTATTTTTGCTCTTGGAAGATTTTCAGAAACAATAAGAGCCAAACCATTTATAGATGCACATAACCAAACCAAAATCAGAGTATTCACAAACATGTTAACCCAAGTATGCAGATCAAACAAAACATTAAACTAGGCACACAGAACCAAAGTGCATGGGGGGACCTCTCCCCAAGCCAAGGGAAGCAGTGAGGGACTATGCTACCCACCAGGGGTACTACGCTTTTTCCACAGATTTTTGCAATCCACGGATCAGGAGATTCCCTCATGAGCCTACACCACCAGGGCCCTGAGTCTCAAGCACAAAACCAGGTGGCTATTCAGGCAGGCACTGAGCTGCAGGAGTTTTTACATACTTCAGTGGCACCCGAAACTCCAGCGAGACAAGAGAACCATCCACTCCTGTGGAAAAGGGGCTGAAGCCAGGGAGCCAAGCAGTCTCGATCAGTGGGTCCCACCCCCATGGAGCCCAGCAAGCTAAGAACTACTGGCTTGAAATTCTCACTGCCAGCACAGAAATCTGGAGTCTTCCTGGGATGTCCAAGTTCCCAGGGGGGAGGGGTGACCACAATTACTGTGGCTCTAGTCAGTGGTTTTCCTCTGACAGTGCTAAGGAGACTGGGAGGTTTAGACTGGGTGGAATTCCCCGCAGCACAGCAAAATGGCTGTGGCCAGACTGCTTCTCTAGATCCTTCATACCTGGAAGGAGGAAGTCCAGCAGCTCCAGGGGCTTACAGACAGAACTCTCATCTCCCGGGGACAGAGCACCTCCGGGGAGGTGCAGCCATGGCCTCAGGTTCAAAGGGCTTAATCTTTCCTGCCTGCCGGCTCTGAAGAGACCAGCTGATTCTGATTAGGGGGATTGGCCCAGCATAGCACACCAGCTCTGCTAAGGGAGAGACTGCCTCCTCAAGTGGGTCCCTGATCCCATGCCTCCTGACTGGGTGAGACCTCCCAACAGGGGTGGACAGACACCTCATACAGGAGAGCTCCAGCTGGCATCAGGTCGGTGCCCTTCTGGGACAAGCTTCTGCAGAAGAAGCAGGTGGCGATCTTTGCTATTCTGCAGCTTCCACTGGTGATACCCAGGTGAAGAGGATCTGGAGTGAACCCCCAGCAAACTGCAGCAGACTTGCAGAAGAGGGGCCTGTTAGAAGAAAAACAAACAGAAAGCAACAACAACAACCACATCAACAAAAAAAGACCCCATAAAAACCCCACTTTGGATTTCTGTGACCTCACAGAAATCCAAAGGTCAACAGCCAGCCTCAAAGATCAAAGGTAGATGAATCCACAAAGATAAGAAAAAAACAGCACAAAAATGCTGAAAATCCCAAAAGCCAGAATGCCTCTTTTCCTCCAAATCATCACAACACTTCTCCAGCAAGGGTACTAAATAGGGCTGAAGCTGAGATGGATGAACTGACAGAAGTGGCTTCGGAAAGTAGGTAATAATAAATTTCACTAAGCTAAAGTATTATGTTCTAACCCAATGTAAGGAAGCTAAGAACCATGATAAAAGATTACAGGAGCTATTAACTAGAAAAACCAGTTTCAAGAGGAACAGAAATGACTTAATAGAGCTGAAAAACACAGCAGGATAACTTCGTGATGCAAACACAACTATCAATAGCCAAATCAACCAAGTGGAAGAGAGAATATCAGAGCTTGAAGACAATCTTGCTGAAATAAGGCAGGCAGACAAGATTAGAGAAAAAAGAATGAAAAGTTATGAACAAAACCTCCAAGAACTATGGGGCCATGTTAAAAGACCAAACTTACGACTGATTGGAGTACCTGAAAGAGATGGGGAGAATGGAAAAAAGTTGGAAAACACATTTCAGGACATCATTCAGGAGAACTCCCCCAACCTAGCAGAACAGGTCAATATTCAAATTCAGGAAATCCAGAGAACCCCAATAAGACACTCCACAAAAAGGTCTACCACAGCAGACCTCTCAGTGGAAACCCCACAAGCCAGAAGAGATTGGGGGCCAATATTCAACATTCTTAAAAAAAAAAGAAGTTCCAACCTAGAATTTCATACCGACTAAACTAAGTTTTTATAAGCAAAAGAGAAATAAAATCTTTTTCAGACAAGCAAATGCTGAGGGATTTTGCCAGTGCCAAGCCTGCCTTGCAAGAGCTCCTGAAGTAAACACTAAACATGGATAGAAAAAAACGTTACTAGCCGCTGCAAAACACACTGAAGTACACAGAGCAATGACACTAAAAAACAACTACATTAACAACACTCTTATTCAACATAGTGTTAGAAGTTCTGGCCAGGGCAATCAGGCAAGAGAAAGAAATAAAGCGTATTCAAATAGGAAGAGAGGAAGTCAAATTGTCTTTGTTTGCAGATGACATAATTCTATCTCTAGAAACCCCATCATCTCAGGCCAAAAGCTTCTTAAGTTAATAAGCAACTTTAGCAAAGTCCCAAGATACTAAATCAATATGCAGAAATCACAAGCATTCGTATACACCAACAACAGACAAGCAGACACCCAAATCATGAATGAACTCCCATTCACAACTGCCACAAAGAGAATAAAATATTTAGGAATACAGCTAACATGGGAAGTGAGGGACTTCTTCAAGGAGAACTACAAACCACTGCTCAAGGAAATCAAAGAGGACACAAACACATGGAAAAACATTCCATGCTCTTAGATAGGAAGAATCAATATCGTGAAAATGGCCATGCTGCTCAAAGCAATTTATGGATTCAATGCTATCCACATTAAACTACCATCAACATTTTTCATAGAATTAGAAAAAAATTTAAAATTTATATGGAACCAAAAAAGAACTCGCATAGCCAAGACAATCCTAAGCAAAAAAAAAAAAACAAAGAAAAACAAAGCTGGAGGCATCACACTACCTGACTTCAAACTATACTACAAAGCCACAGTAACCAAAACAGCATGGTACTGGTACAAAAACAGGCACACAGACCAATGGAACAGAACATTGAGCTCAGAAATAACACCCCACATCCACAACCATCTGGTCTTCGACAAACCCAATGAAAACAAGCAATGGGGAAAGGATTTCCTATTTAATAAATGGTGCTGGGAGAACTGGCTAGCCATATGCAGAAAATTGAAACTGGATCTCTTCCTTACTCCTTGTACAAAAATTAACTCAAGATGGATTAAGACTTAAATGTAAAACCCAAAACTATAAAAACCCTATAAAAAATCTACGCAATACCATACAGGACATAGGCACAGGAAAATATTTTATAATGGAAGTGCCAAAAGCAACTGCAACAAAAGCAAATGGGATCTAATTAAACTAAAGAGCTTCTGCACAGCAAAAGAAACTAGCATCAGAGTGAACAGACAACCTACAGAATGGGAGAAAATTTTTGCAATCTACTCATCTGACAAAGGTCTAATATCCAGAATCTACAAGGAACTTAAGAAAATTTACAAGAAAAAAACAAACAAACAATCCCATCAAAAAGTGGGTAAAGAATATGAACAGACACTTCTCAAAAAAAGACATACATGTGGCCAACAAACATATGAAAAATAGCTCAATGTCACTGATCATTAGGGAAATGTAAATCAAAACCACAATGAGATACCATCTCATACCAGCCAGAATGGCAATTATTAGGAAGTCAAGAAACAAACGATGCTGGCAAGGTTTTGGAGAAGTAGGGACACTTTACACTGTTGGTGGGACTGAAAATTAGTTCAACCATTGTGGAAGACACTGTGGCAATTCCTCAAAGATTCAGAACTGGAAATACCATCTGATTCAGCAATCCCATTACTGGGTATATACCCAAAAGAATATAAATGATTCTATTATAAAGACACATGCATGCATATGTTCACAATAGCAAAGACATAGAATCAACTCAAATGCCCATCAGTGATAGATTGGATAAAGAAAATGTGGTCCATATATATCATGGAATAATATGCAGCCATAAAAAGGAATAAGATGATGTCATTTGCAGGGACCTAGATGAAGCTGGAAGTCATTATCCTCAGCAAGCTAATGCAGGAACAGAAAACCAAACACACATGTTCTCTCATAAATGGGAGCTGAACAATAAGAACACATGGACACAGGGAGGAGAACAACACTTTTACTGGGCCTGTCAGAGGAGGGAGGTGGGGAGGAAGGCATTAGGGAAAAGAGCTAATGCATGCTGTGCTTAATAGGTAGGTGGCGGGTTGATAGTTGCAGCAAACCACATGGCAGTATGTAACAGACATGCACATCCTGCACATGTACCCTGGAACTTAAAAAATACAAATAAAACACTTCTTTTTAAGAAAAGACAGAGTTGCCAGTGGGATTTAAAAAAAAGACTCATTCATCTGCTGTCTTCAAGAGACCCACTTCACATGTAATGACACACACAGGCTCAAAGTAAAGCGTTGCAGAAAGATCTACCATGCAAAGGGCAAACAAAAAAGAGCAGGGGATGCTATTTTTATATCGGATAAAGGAGATTTTTAAACAAACAACAGTAAAAAAGAACAAAGAAGGGCATTACATAATGATAAAGGGTTGAATTCAAAAGACTAACCTATCCTAAATATATATGCACCCAACACTGGAGCACCTAGATTCATAAAACAAATTTTTGGAGACTTATTAAGAGACCCCAATAACCACACAATAATACTGGGAGATTTCAACACCCCACTACAATTTTAGACAGATCACCAAGGCAGAATACTAACAAAGATATTCAGGACCTAAACTTGACACTTGACCAAATGCACCTAATGACATCTACAAAACACTCCACCCAACAAAAACAGAACATATATTCTTCTCATGTGCAAATGGCACATACTCTAAAATTGACCACATGCTCAGCCATAAATCAATTCTCAAAAAAGTCAAAAAACTTTCAAAATCATACCAACCACACTCCTGAACCACAGAACAATAAAAATAGAAACCAATACCAAAAAAGCTCTCTCAGAACCATGCAGTTATATGGAAATTAAACAATGTACTCCTGAATGACTTTTGGGTAAATAGTGAAATTATGACAGAAATCAAGAACTAATGAAACTAAGGAAAACAAGATACAACATACCAGAATCTCTGAGACACCGCTAAAGTAGTGATAAGAGGACAGTTTAGAGTGCTAAATGCCCACATCAAAAAATTGAAAAGATCTTAAATTAACAACCTAACATGACACCTAGAGGAAACAGAAAAAAAAGAGCAAACCAATTCCAAAGCTAGCAGAATAAAAGATATAATCAAAATCAGAGCTGAATTGAATGAAATGAAGATGAGAAAAAACATGTTATTCCAAAGATCAGAATGAAACCAAAAGTTATTTTTTAAAGAACAAATAAAATTTATAGACTTATAACTAGACTAATAAAGAAAAAAAGGGAGAAGATCCAAATAAACACAATCAGAAATGACAAAGGGGCATTACCATTGATCCACAAGAATACAAAAAAAAAAAAAAAAACCCTCAGACACCATTAGGAACACTTTAATGCACACAAACTAGAAAACCTAGAAGAAATAGATAAATTCCTGGAAACATACAACCTCTTAAGATTAAACCAGGAAGAAATTGAATACCTGAACAGACCAATAACAAATTCTGAAATTGAATCAGTAATAAACAGCCTACCAACCAAAAAAAAAAAAAAAAAAAAAAAGCCCCTGGACCAGAACGATTCACAGCCAAATTCTACCAGACGTATACAGAAGAACTGGCACCAGTCCTATTGAAATTACAAAATATTGAAAGGGAGAGATTCCTCTCTAACTCATTCTATGAGGCCAGAATCATTTTGATACCAAAATCTAGCAGAGACACCACAAAAAAAAAAAATCAGGCCAATGTGCCTAATGAACATAGATGCACAAATCCTCAACAAAATACCAGCAAACCGAATCCAGCAGCACATCAAAAAGTTAATCCAACAACATCAAGTAGGCCTTATTCCTGGGGTGCAAGGTTGGTTCAACATATGCAAATCAATACATGTTATTCATTACATAAACACAACTGAAAACAAAAAATACATGATCATCTGAAACAGATACAGAATAGGCTTTTTATAAACTTAACAGCCCTTCATGTTGAAAATTCTGAACAAACTAGGCATTGAAGGTACATACCTCAAAATAATAAAAGCTATCTATGACAAATTCACAGCCAACATCATGCTGAACAGGCAAAAGCTGGAAACGTTCCCCTTGAGAACTGAGACAAGATAAGGATGTCTGCTCTCACCACTCCTGTTCAACATAATACTGGAAGTTCTAGCCAGAGAAGTGAAGCAAGAGAAAGAAATAAAAAGCATAAAAATAGGAAGAGAAATTCAAACTATCTCTCTTCATAGGTGATATAATTCTATGCCTAGAAAACCCAAAGGCTCCAAGATTTGATAATCAACTTCAGCAAAGTTTTAGGAAACAAAATCAATGTACATAATCAGTAGCATTTCTACACAGCAATAATTCCAAAGCTGAGAGTCAAATCAAGAACACAATCCCATTCACAACAGCCACACAAAGATTAAAATGCCTCAGAATACAGCTAATCAAGGAGGTGAAAGATCTTGGCAATGAAAATTACAAAACACTACTCAAGGAAATCAGAGATGGTACAAACAAATGGAAAAACATTTCATGCTTATGGATAGAAAGAATAAATATTGTTAAAATGACCATACTTCCCAAAGCAAATTATAGATTCAGTGCTATTCCTATCAAACTCCCAATGACATTTTTCATAGAATTAGAAAAAAAATTCTAAAATTTACTTGAAACCAAAACAAGAGACCAAACAGCCAAAGCGATCCTAAGAGAAAAGAACAGAGCTGGAGACATCACACTACCCAACTTCAAACTATAGTACAAGGCCATAATAACTAAAACAGCATGGTACTGGTACTAAAACAGACACATCAACCAATGGAACAGGTTAGAGAACACAGAAATAAAGCCACAACCCTACAACTATCTGATCTTCAACAAAGCTGACAATAACAAGCAATGGGGAAAGACTCCCTGTTCAATAATGGTGCTGGGGTAACTGGCTACCCATATGCAGAATATTAAAATTGAACAACTACATTCACCATATAAAAATCAACTCAAGATGCATTAAAGACTTAAATGTAAAACCTAAAACAATAAAATCCTGAGCAGAAAACCTAGAAAGTACCATTCTGGTCATCAGCCCTGGTAAGACTTCGTGGAGAAAATTTCAAAAGCAGTTGCAACAAAAATAAAAATTACAAGTGGATTAAGCTGAGGAGCTTCTGCACAGCAAAAGAAACTATCAACAGACAATATATAGAATAAGAAAATATATCTGCAAACTATGCATTCAATAAATATCTAATGTCCAGGATCTGTAAGGAACTTAAACAACTGAACAAAGAAAACACAAATAACCCCATTAAATGGACAAAAAATATAAACAGACACTTCTCAAAGGAAGACAAATATGTGGCCAACAAACATATGAAAAAAAAGTTCCACGTCACTAATCATCAGAGAAGTACAAATCAAAACCACAATGAGATACCATCTCACACCAATCAGAATGGCTATTACTAAAAAATAAAAAATATAAAAACAGATGCTGTTGAGGCTACAGAGAGAAGGAAATGTTTGTACACTGTTTCTTCCAGCCACTGTAGAAACCAGTCTGGAGATTTCTCAAAGAACTTGAAACAGAACTACCACTGGAACCAGCAACCCCATTACTAGGTACATACCTGGAAGAAAACAAATAATTCTACCAAAAAGACACAGGAACTCACGCATTTATTTCAGCACTATTCACAATAGTAAAGACATGTAATTAACCCAAGTGTGTCTCAACAGTGGGTTGGATAAAGAAAATATGGTACATATATACCATGGAATCCTGTGCAGCCATAAAAAGAACAAATCATTTTCTTTGATGCAACATGGATGCAGGTGAAGGCCATTATCCTAAGCAAATTATGCAGGAACAGAAAACCAAATATCTCATGTCCTCACTTATAAGTGGGAGCTAATCATTGGGTATTCATGGACATAAAGATGACAACAATAGAACTGGGCAATACTAGAAGGGGAAAGGAGGGATGGTCACAAAAGTTAACAAACTAACTATTGGGTATCATGCTCACTATCCGGATGATGTGATCCGGATAGTAACCAAGCCCCATCATCTCGTAATATTCCCAGATAACAAACCTGCACATGTACCCCTTGAATCTCAAATAAAAGTTTTAAAAAAGAGAAAAACAATAAAACAACAATTGACTTTAAAAAATAAAGATTTTATGTTTTATCCAAATGATTTTCTTTGTTGTCTTTATTAGATTTTTGATTACTTGGGAAAATTGAGCTTTAAAAAGTTAAGGTTTTTTTACATCTATTTAACTTTATTGCTTTTGAAGTCTTTTTAAATTATAACTCTGATTAAATGAGTAACTATTGTTTCACTGCGACTTATGATCTTGTTTTGATCAAGTGTTTTAAGCACTTAATAGCGCTTGAAAGTGCATCTTTCATAGGCTTCCCCAATATCAAAATTCAAAATTAAGTCTTTTTAACCTAAAGTTAGCTTAGAAACTTTCTTGTTGGTGCCCCGAAGATCTTCAAAGGATGTATGTATTCATTTGTGTAGATAATAAATTATTCATATTATTTAGTAAATTATATGAGAAGTATTTATTGTCAGTTACATTTACAGGTATGTTATTCATATAAATGTTCCAAACTTGTATGAAATTCTTAAAAATTGATATGACATCAGAAATAATTCTGGTTATTATGTTGTATCCATAAAAAATAACCAACGTCCCCTGTCAATTGCTAATTAAACTTCCATTAGATTTTTAACCATTGCTATTTTAAGTGTCTGTCACCCACGGTTATTGTTTTTCTTTTTCAGTAAAAGTATTTGCACTCAGATTGATGGAAAAAACTCTAACAAGTACACTTAAATATAAGTTTCCAATAACTCTAAGATTTATGAACATAATAAAAATTTTCCAGAACTCTAAGAAAGAAATTAATGGGTTCCTGCAACCACAAATTAATATCAAACAAAATTTAAAAATTAATTATATGATATGAAATAACATCTGAAGATAATATTTTTATAACTTTTATTTGAAACATTCTTGGTTCTTTGGTGTTCTGTTTTTCACATTTAGGGAAATTTTCTCTCTTAAGCTATCTATTGTTTACATCAGTTTGGCAAAGCACATTTCTATGAACAAAGCTGGAAACATTTGCTTTTTCTCCTTACTTGATCTTCCAAAATTCAAAAGTTATCCACGAGTATTTTTTTGGGGGAGATGAAATCATTATTTTCATAAGTTTAATAAGAATCTGCATTCTTTATAACAAGATACAATTGGAAACATTGGTTACATTACCAAGGTTTTGATTAAAATGTTATATCTGAGAATGTGCATTGAACGTCTAACTTCAAGAATTCATGATCCTACAGTGAATGAATAAAAACTGTCAATTCCTGGCATGCCCAGAAACTTAAGACTCTGGGTAGAATCTAAAGTCTGTTTTGCTTTGGCTTTCTAGCCTCTAAAAGCCTCTTAAAAACCTCCTGAGGTTTTTAAATCTGAGATTCCTATGGGATCAATGTAGAGAGAAAAAGTTATGTTCCTAAAAGAAAGACTATACTGTATCTATTATTAGACTGTAGCCCTGTGCATCATTTTAAATTTCTTTTTATCTGCCTGTAGGCCGGACCAAATCCTAAATTATTCTAGGTTCCTCTTTCCAACTTTATTTCATAAAATTACCAAAAATGAAAGCTTCTCTGTTTCTGAAGCCCTATTAGCTGAAGCTAGATAAATTTTAAGAGGCAAGTCTTGTGCCTGATGTATGCCTCACACAAAACGTTCACCAAACTGCTTAATGGCATAACCAGAGACATTCAAACTGCAAACCAGTACAAGAACTTGACAGCTTCACACTCTAGACAGCTTTTCTCAAGATGTCAAAATAAGATTCCACATCATAATGAGACTCTTTCCTCTATTAATGCCTATCTTTTTCACTTGGCAGGATAATGTTCAATGGATTTATTCAATTGTTTGCCTGTAAACCTAAATACTTGGCTCAAAACCATTATGCAAACTGAGATTGTAATATTACTATTAATTTTACTTTGTATTTTCCCTTTTTAAACTTTGTATCTATTATTTGTTAAATTTTTGCTGAAGTACAACTCTTAACAGAATAATGCTGGCCCAGCACTTTGAGATGACAGCAACAAAATTGAACTTAACAATGGACTCCAAGTAGACTTAGTCTGAGAGCCACATCCCTTCAAACCTCCCTTACTGCTAAAAGGTGGCTAAAAGGGTTTCGACATTGCTTCTAGCTGTCATTCACTCTCTCCAGCATGGAACCAGACCAGCAACTAGAGACAGGTTCATCCCAGCACTGAAGAACAATTAAAACCTAACTACAGGATGATTTGCTAGAGATGCTTTTGGGGGAAAATTTTGATCAAAAGAGGAAACATTTAAGTTGTCAGAATCAAAATAGAGTCACCTATGATACATACACACAGACACAGACACACACACACACACACACACACACACACACACACACACACACACACTAGAGCTGGGGAATGCCATGAAAGGAGATTTCTCTTGCATAAATGAGTGATAAGAATTAGCACAAAGACTCTGTAAAAATTACAACCTAGCAAAAAGGCTATCACAAACCTACACACACACAAATACTTCTGTAAGGACATCTGCCAAGCAACTGCTTGTCCAACCTTGGACTGCAGCCACTCTTTCTGAGATGGAGTCTCACTCTGTAGCCCAGGCTGGAGTGCAGTGGTGCGATCTCAGCTCACTGCAACCTCTGCCTCCCGGGTCCTGGTTCAATTCTCCTGCCTCAGCCTCCTGAGTAGCTGGGATTACAGGCCTGCACCACCATGCCCCACTAATTTTTGTATTTTTAGTAGAGATGGGGTTTCACCCTGATGGCCAGGCTGGTCTTGAAATCTTGACCTCGTGATCCGCCCGCCTCAGCCTCCCAAAGTGTGGAGCCACTCTTATTGATCCTTGTGGCCATGGATGGATAATTGTCCCAAGACAGTTATGTAATCCTCCCTATTTTTCCTTTAAAGTACTCTTTCTTTACCTCTCTGCATATACACATAGTTTACCATGGCACACATATTTCCATTGCAAACCTCTATTTTTAAGAAACATAATTTTCTTTCAGAGACCCTCTCTCTTATTTAGGTTGAAAATTCAGCATGCCCCATAGTAGACTGCAAGAAAATCCTTGAACAAAGAGAATCGGTGTGCTTTTATTGAAGGCGGCAAAGAAGCAGGTGTTTCGGGAGACTATTCCTCACACTGAAGTCAATGGACAGAGAAAAAGAACTGGAAGATTTCTCAAGCAGAAATGATCGGCAGGCTGAGTTTTGGCACCTGTTTTATGCTTCAAGAAAGAAAAAGAAGGAATTGGTCCAGATATAGGGAACCCAAATGCCATGCAGTTGAAAGTAGGTATGTGCAGAACCCCCACCCATGTGACTTGAGTAGTTAGGTAGAGCACTGTCTCTGCCCCCCACTCCACCATCTATGGCTTAGGTTGTACTTCTTAATAAACTTGCAGATGATGGAAAAGCCAGAGCTTTAGGTGATGCGGCTGCAGCCAATACAAGAGGTATTGTCAGAAATTACAAAAAAACAAACAAACAAACAAAAAAAACCACAATGGTTATTTCAGCAGGCATAACTGGAAAGTTATAGAGGATATAGTTTCATTTCTTTCTTTGTATAATTTCGTGGGATTTAATGTAATGCAATATTAGTCATTTTTACTTTTTTGTATGTGTTCTTTTGTATTTTTAGAAGACAGTGATTAAATTAGTATCATCAGAGTCAGCAAAATAGAACGTGAAAAGTGCAATACAAGTATGACATTTCTACCTTACTGCCATTCCACCATACAAGGCACTCTTCTGAGCTCAATTACTATTTGAGCCACCAAACTCTCTTATCTTGCTCTGTTTCTATTAGTATTTCCATTATTGTATTTATTATTTACATTACTATAATACATAATACATATTATGATATAATTTTCAATTTTATCTTTTATAACTACAATACAGATAATCAGTATCATATTATTACAAATTATTAATTATTCTATTTTATTATGGTATCTTATTCAGTCACTTTCCCTTGCTTTGATCTATAATAGGCCTTGTATATTTCAATATCTTATACTCCAAAATATATGCATTTGGAGTGAGTTAGATAAATAAGTCCATTTCTATAGGAAATAAAATTTTAGTTTACAAGAATTGAAAAGTTGCTCCCTCTCATATGAGTAGAAATCACTCCAGGAAAAAATATGCAACTCACCCTAAAATGTTGCAAGACGTGCCTTTGGCAGTGACATTTTTTTTGTGCTGTGTATTCACTAAATTCTTTGGAGCCCTGTTGTATGGGCCAGAACATTTGGATATGTTTTGGTAAGTCAAGCTCGGTGTGACCTCTTATGCTGTCAATTCTTAAGAAGATTACTAGCTTAAAATATCTACAAATATTTTGTAGAAGGGAAGACAGATGGCTGTAAGCAGCAAGATAAATAATTACTATTCCAAAACTGAAACTAATCAGGTTGGAAAAGGTAATTTATTGCTCCAAAAATGTGCAAAAGGAGATCACATCAGCATAGATTGATGAAAGTATTATCAAATAATTGAAATATCTTGCATGTTATCATTATTTGGGACACACTGATAGTTTTCAATATGATTTTTTCATATTAACTATCAATGTGTTAATTTATTTCCTTAAATAAAAATTAGTTGCAAAAAGCACCCAGAATGTTATTGGTGATTGATTAATCAAAAAAAGAAAAGCCCAGTGTTCTTTTTGTCATGTTCTTTTTGTCATACAAACAAAATTTGGTTCCGGATGGTCATGGAAGTAAGCAAGCTAAAGCATATAGAATTTAAAAGCTGAAGAGACTGGAAAATTAGAGCTGTCTTCCTGAAACTGAGTATGTTCAGTTGATTTTTGAGGAAGTCATGAAATTTGGAGAAGGTTACTGGGGTGATTTTGAGGAGACCCAGAGAAAAGGTTTAAACACATTTTTATAACTTAAAGAAAATAATCAAAGTGTGTTTTATACTGTATCTAAAAGCATAACATTGAAGCCAGACAAGAGTGAATTCAAAACCCAGCTTCCAGGTAAAGCACGTACAGCTTACTAATACATTCTCTCTGAGCCTCAGTTTACCTATGTACAAACTGGGGATTAAATAGCCAGTTGCTTCTCATTTTTTATCTCATTTATTGCACATGCCAATTTAATGGCATGTGCAATAAATGAGAGAGAAATGAGAACCAATTAGCTATTAATTTTTATTGTTGTTACATAAAGATGAGTTTGTTGTTATATAAACATAAAGATACTTTTTATTATGATAATTAAGAGTCTAAAAAAGATATTGCTATTCACCTATCTGATGATGTTTTTTATTAAGCCTACATTTAACAACATATTTTCCTCCCAAGGACAAAAACGTAACATTTTACTGCTTCTTTTAACCTTCGCTTTGTTTCTTTTACTCTTAACAAGATAACTTTATTCTTCTCCCTAAAGATGATTAAGCTTTGCAGGATAAATCAGAGAAAGTTCAGCACCTTCTCCCACTGTGATGTGTTTTGCAGCTTCTAAGAGAAAGGAGTACAGGGATACTTGTCCTGGTCACTCTCTGTAACTCCCAGGACAGAGATAGCACCAGCAAGAGTCCCTGTACAATGATCTTCCACTGTGGGAAAAAATATATAAAATAAAATAAAATAAAATAAAATAAAATAAAATAAAATAAAATAAAATAAAAACTGTTTATATCAGCTGATTCATTCATATGTTTTTACAAAGTAGCAAACATTTATTGAACAACTACTATATGCTAGGCCACTGTATAAGGGCAGATGATTAAGTGTGTGTGTGTGTGTGTGTGTGTGTGTGTGTGTGTGTGTGTAAAACACAGTAACTGTTTTCAAAGTGACTCATGGCCCAAGTTTTGGACAGAAATATCTTTTCAACATGTTACATTATTCAGTTATTTTGACTTTATGTTGCACCCAGGATTTTAATCCACTCAGTATGAATGTGGAATATAATAAAACAATAGGTTTTTATTAATAAAATTAAATTGTGGCATTATTATAAAATATAAGATTGAATTCCTAATGTTTACACTACCTATCTTAAACATTTTGTGAAAACAAGCTAATACAAATCAATATCACTATTAAATAAGTTAATAAATTCATTGAAAATTATATAATTATAGAATAAACTGAAAATGTTATCAAAGACTACCTTCGAAAGGCGACAGGTAGTTTCAGAGGTGAATTTCTTCAAATGCTGATATATAATTCTTGTGTTAGTTAAGCTATTTTTTATCTTACAGAAAGAAAATAAATTCTTTATGTAAAATCATATTAGTAATACAAAAACACAAAAACTATAGACAGTCATCACTGAGTATGGGTTTTTTTTTTTTTTATTATACTTTAGGGTTTTAGGGTACATGTGCACAATGTGCAGGTTTGTTACATATATCCATGTGCCATGTTGATTTCCTGCACCCATTAACTCGTCATTTAGCATTAGGTGTATCTCCTAATGCTGTCCCTCCCCCCTCCCCCCACCCCACAACAGTCCCTGGAGTGTGATGTTCCCCTTCCTGTGTCCGTGAGTTCTCATTGTTCAATTCCCACCTATGAGAGAGAACATGCGGTGTTTGGTTTTTTGTCCTTGCGATAGTTTACTGAGAATGATGTTTTCCAGTTTCATCCATGTCCCTACAAAGGACACGAACTCAGCCATAAAAAATGATGAGTATGGGTTTTTAAATCCTAAGTAAAATATCTGTAAATAGAATCTACTAGTAAAACTTATAATTTGTCACAATTGTAAATCAAAAGAAAAAAATTATATGTTCCCAGTAGGTACTGAAAACTTAATTTGTAAAATTTAGCTTCCATTCTTAGTTATATGTTTTGGAAAAAACTTATATATAATATGAAAATAAATATGCATACATATATAAATAAAATAAAGTCATGCCTAATGGTGAGATTAAAACATTAATCTTACTAAATTCTGCAAATGGCAAAGATGCCTATAATTTTTATTATTATTTAACATTTTCCTACAAATGTTAAATGCTATATTTCCTAGCCAATGAAATATAGCATTAAAAAATAAATGAGATTTAAAAATATTAAAGAGCAGAAGGAAGCACCATTGCAAATATCAATGATACAATTATATATCTACAAGCCCCAACTGAAAATCAATGAAAAATAGTAAGCTCAGAATGGTGACAGAGAGTAAACTTAAAATAGCTATAAATCAGCAGTCAGTTGGAGTGTCCCAGTCTCTTGAAATTCAGTTAAAATGAGCCATTTTATGCACTGCTGAAGCTCAAAGCTTACCTCGATTCCTTTTTAACTTCTAAGAGGTTTATGTTCTCATCCTCACATTTGACCCTGGGCTCTCGTTTTTGTATATGCTGTGTTTCTTTCCTTACTATATCATTTTACTTGAGTCTCAAGATCATAGGAAATACTGAATATATAGGTTTTAAAATAGAAGTGTGCACAGAAACATAATTTATGAATTTACTCATTTTTCATCCATGCAAAAATCAGATAACATTTATAAAACTGTTAAACAAAAAAGGAAAACATAGTCTCTCTTCAATTTTTGACTACTTATTTCAGGATAAATGGTATAATATTTAAAATTGAAATAGGAGGTCTCTTGTTCTTCATTTGGTAGAGTGTTTATTTTATAAGTTTTAAATTTACTGAAATGAAGGAAATTGTCAACTCTATTAAAGAAATACTCATGCTATTGGAATCTTTGTAAAACAAGATTTCTCTTTTATATCTCTTGGAAATTCTCACTACAGATATGAGAAATATTTGAATTGAGTGTTTAAGCTGTAAATAATGTGATCATCATGATCACATTAATATTAATTCAGTGTTACAAAACCATGTATCTTCTTCATTTTTATTTCACTTCAGTTATCTTAATAAACTGATATGCCTAGCTCAGCATTCCTTGACAAGCTGTGAATATTTTAAATTACTAAAACTATACCTAAAATGTCTTCTACAGAATACAGGGCAGAGATTTATTCTTGGGAAGAACATCCTAAGGGAAAAAATGTTGCTTAAAGTAGTTCTTATAGAAGAAATACTTTTCAGTAGATCTTTTAAAAGATTTTAATTAATTAAAAATGTAGTAATTAACCAGAAAAAAATATTTGAAAATGATGCAACATAAGTTTTAAGCACAAAGCTCATTAAAAATATTTAAATTTTCTTTTAAGACTCTCTCTTTTTAGTTACTATTGGGTTGATTCTATGTGCCTGATATCAACCCTGTGTTCTTTGATCTGGACAAATTCTTCAAGCTAGTTAACTAGTCACTATTCAGGACAGTACCACAAAAAGAAAGAGAAAATAACTGATATTTACTGGGTACTTACTTAACACTTGGGCTTCTACCAAGCACTTTTACATATATATATATATATATTTTTTTTTTTTGAGACGGAGTCTTGCTCTGTCGCCCAGGCTGGAGTGCAGTGGCGCAATCTCGGCTCACTGCAAGCTCCGTCCCCCGGGTTCACGCCATTCTCCTGCCTCAGCCTCTCCGAGTAGCTGGGACTACAGGCGCCCGCCACCACACCCGGCTAATTTTTTTGTATTTTTAGTAGAGACGGGGTTTCACCGTGGTCTCGATCTCCTGACCTCGTGATCCGCCCGCCTCGGCCTCCCAAAGTGCTGGGATTACAAGCGTGAGCCACCGTGCCCGGCTTACATATATATTTTTATCCACATGGTCATAGAGCACTGAGCTTAGGAACCTGGATAAGATTAGGTGAAGCCAGAGTACAAAATAGATATCAATAGATACAGAAATGTATTATAAGGTATTATAAGGCATGGGCTCACATGATGATGAAGGCAGAGAAGCACCATGATCTGCATTCCACAAGCTGGAGACCCACAAAAGCCAGTGGTGTAATCTGAAGGCCTGCGAGTTGAGCAGAAAGCAGGAGAAGACCAACGGCCCAGTTCAAGCAGTCAGGCGGAGAGCGAATTTAACCTTCCTCCTCCACTTTGTTCCATTTAGGCCCTTGACCAGTTGGTTCATGCCAGTGCTGGACTGAGTAAGGCAGATGGCTCTGTTTCACTCTGCTTTTACTCAGTCCACCAATTCAAATACTACTCAGTTTCAAAAAGACTTTTATAGACACACCAGAAATACTGCTTGACCAGCTATCTGGGCATCTTGTGGCCCAGTCAAGTTGATACGTAAAATTAACCATCACAATCACTGTGGATTTTTTTTTTTTGTCTTTTTAATTGAGGTATTATTCACATCCAATAAAATTCACAGTTCTTTAGCATATAGTTCAATAAATTTTGACAAATGTGTATCCCCACATAACTACCACCCAATGAAGACACAGACATTTCCATCAACCTAGAGTTTCCTTCCTTCCTTTTTCCAGTCTATCTCACTCCATACTGCCTCACAGGTAGTTGCCTCTGTTTTTATTTCTGTAATGTTACATAAAGAGAACCACATAGTATGTTCTCCGTGTTTGTTCTTTCACTCAACATAAAGTTTCTGAAATGCATCCATGTTGTTCCACATATAGGCAGCTTGTTCCTTTTATCATTGAGTGGTACCCTTTGTATGATCATACCACATATTGTTCAATTATTCACCAGTTGATTGATATTTGGATTTTTTTCCATTTGGGGTTATCATGAACAAAATTGTAATGAGCATTCTTGGATAAATTTTTATGAGTATATGTTTTCATTGCTCTCATATAAATACATAGGAAAAGAATCTCTGGGTCGTATTGCAAATATATGTTTAACGTTATAAGAAACTGCCAAACTATTGCCCCAAGTGTTTGTACCATTTTATTCCCCAGCCAGCATATATGAGTTCCAGTTGCTCCATGACTCTGTCAACAGTACTGTCAGCCCTTTTAATTTCAGCCTTTCTTGTGGGTAAGTGCTATCTCATTGTAGTCTTCGGGAAAATACATTTCCTTGAACACTAATGATATTGACTTCCTTTCCATGAGTTTATTGGCCATTCATAAATTTCTCTTGTGAAGTATCTCTTTCAGTTTTTTTCCCTATTTTAAATTAGGTTTGTCTTTTATTATTGAGATTTGAAGTTTTTAAAATATTCTTAATACAAGTTATTTGCCAGATAAACGTATTTTTAATATTTTTCTCAATCTGTCTTATCCCCATTTTCTTAACGATGTCTTTGATAAATAGAATTTTAATTTTTATAAAATTCAATTTATAATTTTTTATGGTTTCTCTTTATTCATCCCATTTAAGAAATCTTTGTGCCATGATTATGAGATGCACTCTAATGTTTTTTCCCAGAAGCTCTGTAGGTTTAGCTTTTACCTTTTTGGGTTTTTGTTTTGTTTTGTTTTTTGAGATGGAGCCCCACTCTTGTCACCCAGGCTGGAGTACAATGGTGCAATCTCAGCTCACTGCAACCTCCACCTCCCGGGTTCAAGCAATTTCCCTGTCTCCACCTCTCGAGCAGCTGGGATTGGAGGCACCCACCACCATGCTTGGCTAATTTTCATATTTTTAGTAAAGATAAGGTTTCACCATGTTAGCCAGGCTGGTCTCGAACTCCTGACCTCAAGTGATCCACCCGCCTCAGCTTCCCAAAGTGCTGGGATTACAGGCGTGAGCCACCACGCCCAGCCCTAGCTTTTTGGTCTATGATTCCTCCCAAATTAATTTCTGTGAACCATTACCTTAAGATGCTGAGATTTAATGTCCAGAATCTCATTTGTTCACCTTTGAAAATTAAGAAGCCCTGGCACAGTGTTGACTGGAGCCACTTACCTTAATAGAAAGTAAAACTCACATATATCCATAATGAAAAGGAGAGACCAGCACAACCATAGTCACTTGACAGTTTAGAATCCAAGGCCAGGATCTTCTCACCTCAGGCCCACTCACTTACTCCACAACATACTTCTTCTCTTCCTCAGCATCTACTACTTGTGCTGGGACCTTGGTCTTCCCATTGTTCACGTCATTCTTTTCCTCACAGTTCCCATTCTTTTCTCCCTGAAAGAAATTTCAAAATATACCGTGTTTCATGAAAAAGACAAAATTGTAAAATTACCTTCAGGAAGATGTATTTTGATATGTTTTCTTTATCCATAAGAAATTAATAGATTTGCAATAAACATTGATATTCTGGGAAATGAAACACCCTTGTTTTGCCCACCTGACAACTTTTTATTTCCAAAACCCAGGACCCATCCTCAACAATTTATTTTACTTAACAACATATCTAGGGTTGCCAGATAAAATGCAGGTTTCCCAGCTACATTTGAATTTCAGTTAAGCAATAAATAATTTTTAGTATCTATCCTAAATATTGACCTTATATTTTTTTAAAAAGTGATTTATCTGAAATTCAAATGTAACTGTACATCATGTAGTTTTATTTGATAAATCTGACACCCCTACCCACATCCAATTCATCATTAAACCCTCTAAATCCTGCTTCCTCAATATTACCCAAGTCAGTCCATTTATTTCTATTTCTAGTACCCTTACTTTTGAAGAAAACACCACATTTATATCCAGATTGTTTTAATGATCTTTCAACTGGCTCCCAAACTCCAGTCAAAACAACCTTTACTCTCTATTAAAGCTAAGACAATTTTTTCAAAACAAATTTGATTGTATCACACCCCTTCCATTGTTTCCATTAATTTAAGATCAAGTCTAAACTCCTAAACTCAGCTGTCATTGCTATAGCCTATCTCTAAACAATCACTGTTTCCCACTCTGCATACACTCCAGCCATTTTGAGAAACCTTTCAGGCTCCTGGAAAAGCTTAACTCTGCCCTTTGTTTCCAATATTTACATATAAATTTTTTTCTAGCTAAAGCATGCTTTCGGCCAATAACATAAATCTCACTACCCCTTTCTGCTGAACGTAAATCTTTTTGCCCTCAGATAGAAAGATAATTTTCCCTTCCCCTGCTCTGCTCTGATTCAGCTCTCCATAACAAGGTTGTAATCACCTCCTATTCACCCCTCCGGTGAAGTAAGGATTTCCACCCTCAGGTGATGGGGATGGCTGAACATCCAACACCTGAAACAGGACAGATGATACTGACAGTACTTGTTAGTTGCATATAATCACAGACCAGTGGAAACCGATGAACCACACAGGGCCACGGGGGGTTGCACTGGGGAACAGAGTGAACAATCGGGAGGTGTGGGAGGCAGGTTTAGTAGTTTAAAGAGGTTGAGGTGCCCCCCTGGATCCCATGGGAGGATCACATTGGCTCATTTGAATTATCATACGGGCTGGCAGGGAACCGAAATCTTCTACTCAGGAATAAGCAGGAACTGTCCCGGATTTCCTTGATAAAAAGGGTTGTTTGATAGGGGACCGTATCTATGGGAGGAAAGTGAGGAGGGAAACTTGTAGCTAAGCCATTCAAGGCCCTCCCAGTTTTACTAGCTGTCAAGGCAGCACATGTAATATTGGGACTTAATTTTAGCCACACAACTAATAAATTTGCAAGTATGTGCAACGGCTCATGCTTGCTTCCAGAATGGCACCTAAAAAAAAGATTTACCTCTCCCCAAATTCAGATATGGAATTAAATGTAACGTCAGGAAAATTGTCCAAGAGTTGGAAATGGGAAAAAAAATGTTCTTTTGGTGGAGTTATGGACTCCAGAGGTTATCAGATTCTATTGAATGATGTACTTTTTATTGTATTTGTAACAATTAGGCTATTTGTGAACTGGGTAGGGGTAGAAGTCGAGTTGTAGAAAATCGATGGTAATGCAAGTGATTTTTGTCCATATCAATGCAAATGAATTCTGTTGGTAGAAATATTCATTTCCACACTGTAGATGACCCTAAACATATGTCATTGTATTATATTTTATTGCCTTTTAGACTATTAACCAATTTTGAATCATACAGTAGCAAATTTATTTCAGCATTCTTGTGTGTATGTGTTTATGTATACACGTGCATATGTATTTAGGATATATAATGGTATATTCTTCAAATTCTTCTTTGAACAGGTTTGAACCTCTTATTAGTTTCCTCATTAAGGAATTTAATAAGACCTTTAATGCATGTTTGTATTTTCATGAGAGTCATTATTTTACCTTTCTGGAAGTTATACTTCAGCAACTATGCTTTAAATAAACCATGATTTAAAATAGCTGTCTTAGAAAAAGAAAATAAAAGTATACTTAAATGTAAATGTCTATTTTTTAATAATACGTTTTTATTAATTTGTAAATTTAAAATAATATATATTTAAGAGAGCTAAGTAAACATATCATAATACAAATAGAATGGAATAGGAATGACCCATGTCAAGGCAGTGTGGCAATTTTTACTTATTCAAAATTGTGCATATTTGTTAGTCCGATTTAACACCAAGAGCATTAGCCTGGATCCAATTCTTTGCTCAGCAATGTTGAAAAATGTTACCCTTGGGGCATGCAAAGGGCCCCAGTTTTGCTTTCCTATATATTCAAAGTTTGACTGCTCACTCTGGTGACTGAACTTTCTGTGAAAAAGCTTAATTCCCAAGTTCTCCTCATCTTGTAAGCAGCTTACATCATGACTAAAAATTTCAAGCATCAATTTGACTGACAAAGCATAAAAGAAGGGAGGCAGTGAGTTTTCTGGTGCAAACAAACAGTTGTCAGATCACAATTCTGAATCTCTAAGAGATCATTAAGAAATCTGACAGTAGGCAAAAAGTGAGATTTTCTTGTCAAAAGTGAACACCATCAATTTCTGAATATAGTTGATAGGTGACTCAGCTTCTACCACTTTGTACACTCCTTACATAAGTGAGCTGGTGAGAAGCAGTGTCTGTAGGCAGCAGGTGGGCAAAGATCCTCTAAGAGAAGCAAGCCATTCTCCCCCTCCAGCACGAATGAAAGAAAGAAGCCTCTAGAAATGTACTCACTTCGCAGTCTGTTGGCCTGTTCCCATCACGACGGGGCCCAGAGAGTTGGGCAAGGGGCAGTTCTCTACAGAGCCCTGCAAGGTCACATGGTTTGGAAAAGGAATGCAACCTGCGGGAAGGGCTAGCATGGGCAGGGCAGAGCTCTCCAACAAGTGGCTCTCTGGATCCTGTTTAGCCTCCCACCCCACTCCCCACGTATTTGAGCAAAACAATATTCCCTGGCTTCTGGTGCACCATCTCAGCCATTTTTACCAAGTTCAACTGGCTTGGCTAAAATGAGAAACGTTTAATGCATTTAAAAAAAAAAAAAAGAAGACGAAGCAAAAGCTTTAGTATGCACAGTGAAAGTGCCTGCCCTGTTCCCTGCAAAATTAATGAAAAGAAAATATCACTAAAATTCACCACACACTCAGCCTCCTCCATGAAACTCCCTCCAACCCAAGAGTCGACAATTATCCTCCCCAACTTGGATAGCTAAAGCACTTATTGTCTCCCCTGCCCCCTTTCTGCTGTGTGCATATCCTGTTCCTGTTGTGATTCACAGCTTTCTGTAAAAGTGTTTCCCTTCCCAACTAGAAAGCAAAGTACTAAAAAATCCTGGGAAATCATGGGTTGTGCCTCTTATATCCCCAGTTCCTAGTATGGCCTTGATCAGGATCCATATTTAAGCAAATAAGGGTTTAATAATGATGAATTTACCCACACCCCCATCGCCAACGTGAATAATGGCCTTTGTTCTGGTACCCATGAATCTTATTTTTTTTTAACTTTGGAAAAACGGTAAAGGGTCAATATCTTGTCCCTTAATACCAAAAATAAAGGCCCTTTTGTCAAGCAGTTTCACTGTGCACTGGTTACTACCTTGTCTGAATCTGGTAAGACAGAACATACTTACTCATACACGAGTTATGTGGAGTGGATTCATTAACAGTTTGGTGCAAAAGTATGGCTTTTTTTTTTTTTTTTTTAACAGCTAGGCAGCAAGGAACAAAAGAAGCCTAGGATTCATTGTGAGCAAGTCCCCTGAGACTCAAGAAAGGTACCCAAGGCAGAAGGAGTCTGGACTGAGCATGGTACAATTGCGCCACAGCTGAGGGAAACTTAACAGCAGCCCACCCTGGGTTACATACCTCAAGGGCAATGTCACTCACCGCACTAAAGCTTTGAAGGAATATACTGCCTCCAGAGGAAAGAGGAACAAAGCCTCTTCTCCCTGAGCAATTTCTCCCTAACTCAAGATGTGATATTCCCTAGGAGAGACAGGGACAAGGCCTAGATTGTTCCAGGCAGCTGCTTTCTATCTCAGGGTATTGTATTCCCAATCCCAGCACATTCTAGTTATTCTTGAGAACGACAACCAAGAAAGCGGTAAAAACTAGGTTGGTTTAAAGCCACCTAGAGAATTGCCCTGCACTTTTGTCATCCAGCCAAATTAAAAAGGAAAATTGAATCCAATGATCTTAGTAAATTCTGGAACGCAGTATGAAGCTTGCAATGGCTGACGCATTTTAAAAGGGGGGAAATGTTTAAAATGCCCTAACAGTTATGATTGACAATGTGGACATAATCTTTCACTATGTTCCTAAAGACTAGAGACAGTATTTACAAAATGCAAACTGTATTAGTCTAATATTTATGCTTTTTCTTATTATATTATAACCAGCAGAGTGTGACCCAAATTAACTGAAAAGGAGCCACAAACACTGAAGTGGTTATTTCACCAGTTGGGATTAGTTTATTGCTGAGGGTAATGGAAACTGGAATAGCAAAGGACTGAGCTATTCGGTTTTCTGTTTGGGGACCACTCAGCTCACGCAGTTTAAACTGAAGCTGACACTTTAAATGAATTTATTAGTCTCGCTTTGTTCCAGGACCAGACGGTAGTCCAGCTCACACTCATAGACACCTCTGGTCTAAATAATTTAATCCAGAAGGGACATATTAATATCATTTTTTTTCTCAGATGGTAAGCTTTCCAAGGCCAGTTCTTTGATTTGATGTCATGTTGTCACTTGGAATTGAAACTTCCACTTAAACCACCTGGGGGGAATCAAGTATGTTTTACCAGTAACACATTATTCTGAAAATTGTGTATCACGGCCTTCAGGGTGAGACTTTTATAAGACAGAGGAGTCGCCCTCTAAAGTTCTGCAGAGGGTCTGCCAGGGTTCTCAGACTTAGAGCTAAACATTTAAAGTAAGAAGGCAGCCCTCCCAGAGGACTAAGAAAATCAAAGTAAGAGTACATAGTAGAGAACACATTAGGAAAGATTGAGAGGAGATACTATAATCAGTAGCTTTTCTCATACAAAATAATTTATTTCATTGACTCCAAGATACACAATTATTGATATCTTATAAACAGTAGTAGCCAGGCTGTTGTCACAATGTCGTTGCCATTGTCTACATATAAATAAATTTGGTGTTTTTCCCTGATGGCATAAAAAATCAGCCAGCAAACCACTTAAGGACTACTTGAGGAAGAAATATGAATCCTGGTTGCTTTCTGAAAACCTTTTCTTTTATACTAGTTGATAATATCAAGACAGTACAACCATCAAGGTTTTACAGAATGGGTGTCATTGAAAGAGAATTTCAGAGACAATAAAGGAACAGTCTCAAGAAATGTGGTACTATCAATGCTCTTGATGACACAGATAGTAATATTATTGGAAAAACAGTATCAATGAGACTGAGTCAAAAGCTATTTCTGAAGAGTTGCTATCTGAATGTGAAAGCATTTTTAAAATACTTTGAACAATTTATTTTATTTTTTACATAGCTAAAGAATTATATAAGATGAAAATACATTTCTAAATATGAAGGAGATATTTTAATGATTATAAAATAAAAATTCTAGGTGAAAAGAGAGCATTACTACATGATTCAATTGGAAGTGTTTGTTAGTAGTACATAAAATAATGGAGCTTCTTCCAATAGATGGTGTCTTAATTTAATGACACACAATGGCTGTAGATTATTGAGCAAAATGGCAAGACCCAAGCCAGAAACCCTTCAAGACTTCTGTCCTCTCTTTATCCAAAGCATGCAGACCTTGTGAAAAGTCCTCCCTGCCCTCTGGTCACCCGTGAATGAGAAAGTCTGAGGTCATTAAGGGGATCACAGAAGAACACAGACCTTGAACTAGGGTTACGTCATCAAAATGAACATCTGAATAAAATCATTTCCTGAACACGTCGTTTCAGGTTTTGCATAAATCAGGGTGCTGAAGAGTGTCTCATCATTTTAATTCTATTAAATGATTTCAGAAAACACTTCTATCTTTGTACCATAATTGGAAGTCTTGTTAAGACAGATGTGTTTAGCACCACAGCCATACTTTGCCCAAATTGTGCAGCATTGCATGGTTCTGTGAATGATTTCCCTTTGTTATCATTAAGTTGCTATCATAAACAGCTGCTATTTTATGCTCAAGAACAAAGCATAGCATCTACACCCATACAGCTTAGCAGTCACATTAACAGGACTTTACTCTTTCACTCTCTTTTAATATAACTTTACTATTTCAAGAGTATAAAAGTTGCTAATCACTTTATTTTTCATTCTAGGATCATCTTGAAAGGTCCTTCAAATTTTCAATAGAAAGAATCAAAAGAAAATGTACAGGAGTCTCTGAAAGCTATATGCCAAAATCTTCAGAGTGCACACAAGTCCTAAACAACTATATCACAGCCCTTATCCAGTCCTAACCTGAATTGAAAAACTCACCTTAAACCAGACTTCACAATCTCAAAAATATTCCAATGTTGCCCTTTCCAATCTAGGATACTATTAAAATTCTCTCAAGGGAGTTCTTTTCTTACCCTCGTAAGAATAAACTCAATTTTGACTTATCAACAGTTAATTTTGGTGATATTTTGGTGGAGCTGCCATTCAACACAAAAGATTATTTTGTATGAATTATCAATAAATTAGGGAGTCAGGAACTTGAATTTAAGCTGTAAAGATTTTATTTACAAGAGCAAATCAGTAATAATGGAATCAGTACTTACTAGTCCATTGAGGACAGTTATAGTTCTGCTCATAGCTTCTGAGTATAATTGAGGAAGATAAATAATTAAATTAATTCATTATCTCTAAAGCCAGTTGAAGAATCTCTGTTTATAAGAATATCTTAGATCAAAGTCTTTCTAAAATATATCTCGAAAATGTCAGGAAAGCAAAACCTTTTAATTTTGGAGAAGAGCATATAAGCAAGTAAGTGGGGTCACATCTCATTAAAGTGAAAACACCACTCCAGAAAGGAAAGTTCCCCACACTCTCAGGATGTCAAAAGGGCCTGGTGGAATGGCGGTCAGTGGGCCCAGGGGAGCAGGGTACTGTGGACTTATCCTTGGACTTAGGCGGAGTAGAAAAGCAAATTGGAGTCAACCCTACATAAAGCTGGGGCTGAAAGAGAGCTGCACTATAAGGGAGAGGGTGAAATTGATGAAAAAGGGCACAACCGAGATAGGAAGCAAAGAAAATCATCTGTCTCTCCAAAACAAGAGAACTAAGTCATCTACCATGACACAGATGTTTGCTATGTACCAAAGAAAAAGCCAAAGCTGAGAATTTTAGTTAAAAGTGGATATGAGCCAGGTGCGGTGGCTCATGTTCTCGGTAATCCGAGAACTTTGAGAGGCTGAGGCGGGCGGATCACGAGGTCAGGAGATCAAGACCATCCTGGCCAACACGGTGAAACCCCGTTTCTACTAAAAACAAAAAATTAGCCGGGCGTGGTGGTGGGCGCCTGTAGTCCCAGCTACTTGGGAGGCTGAGGCAGGAGAATGGCATGAACCCAGGAGGTGGAGCTTGCAGTGAGCCAAGACTGCACCACTGCACTCCAGCCTGGGTGACAGAGTGAGACTCCATCTCAAAAAAAAGTAGATATGGATAGCACCCATGAGTACTTGGCAGAAACAAAGGCAATGCCTTTCCAGATAAAAATATCTTCTACTCAAGCCTCACAGGACTTAGAGGTGATTACCAGTATATGCTCACAACTTCCTTAAAAATCAGAACTACCAGCACTTTGGGAGGCTGAGACAGGCGGATCATCTGAGGTCAGGAGTTCAAGACCAGCCTGCCCAACATGGTGAAATCCCATCTCTACTAAAAATACAAAACTTACCTGAGCATGGTGGTGCATGCCTGTAATCCCAGCTACTCAGGAGGCTGAGGCAGAAGAATCGCTTGAGCCTGGGAGGTGGAGGTTGCAGTGAGCCTAGATTGTGCCATTGCACTCCAGCCTGGGTGACAGAGCAAGACTCTGTCTCAATAAATAAATAAATAAATAAATAAATATCAGAAGTAATCCAATAAATATATCACCTTCAGTGAAAATCAGCTGAAACACCAAACCAGACCCATAAAGGCTTCAGATATTGGAATTATCAGGTAAAGAACATAGAGTACCTATGTTAACATGTGTAAGGAAATCAGAGAAAGATCAAAGCAAAACTACAAAAAATGACAAGGCAGACTTTTTAAAATAAAAAATTTCCAGAAATAAAATTATAATAACTAAAATTTGAAACTCAATGGAAATATAAAGCAGCAGATTACACAAACCTGAAGCGGAAATTAGTGAGTTGGATGACAGACCTAAAAAAGACTGTATGGACAATATGAGAGAAACGTTAAGAGACATGGAGGAAAGAGTAAGAAAGCCCAATATTTGTCTATTCTGAGCTCTAGAAGTAAATTATAGGGAGAATGGAGAAAGGGAAACATTAAAAAAGATAATGGCTGAAAATTTTACCAGATTATTGAAAGACATAAATCCTCAGATAAAGGAAGTCCAATAAATCTTAAATAAAACAAATTATAATATAACCATATTGAAAGGAAGAAAGAAATTATAAAGCACAGATAGTTTAATCCTCCACCATAATAATATCCAGTAAGTAGATATTCCCTAAAATTCATGAATTATAAGATGGCAGGATGCACATATCATTTATAACACTAGTGATACACAAACACTAGGCGAAAGATAGATTTAAATGTTGCCCCTGGGAAAGATTTGGGAGCAAGAAAGTAGTGGGATAGAGAAATGGTGCATTTGCGATAAGCATCTTTGCGATGTTTGAATTTCTAAACCATGATCATGCATTAAAAATTAACTTAGGCCAGGCACGGTGGCTCACGCTTGTAATCCCAGCACTTTGGGAGGCCGAGGCGGGTGGATCACGAGGTCAGGAGATCGAGACCACAGTGAAACCCCGTCTCTACTAAAAATACAAAAAAAATTAGCCAGGCATGGTGGCGGGCACCTGTAGTCCCAGCTACTCAGAGAGGCTGAGGCAGGAGAATGGCGTGAACCCAGGAGGCGGAGCTTGCAGTGAGCCGAGATCGTGCAACTGCACTCCAGCCTGGGCGACAGAGCGAGACTCTGTCTCAAAAAAAAAAAAAAAAAAAAATTAACTTAAAAAACAAACTTAAATTAGTGGAGTTGAACATTATGCATATGTTTGTGAATAAAAAGGCTACTAAAAATTTCTATCACAGTTCTCAAAGAAAAAGTCTTATACTACCATAAAAAGATTGAAAAGGAATCCATATCTGTCTTTTCAGGCTGCTACCACAATATCTTAAACTGGTGTTAAAATAAAGCAAAATGAAAACAGCAGAATAACTTAGGTTATTTCTTGCAAATACCTCTGATAATCATAAATAAAGCTTAAGTTGTCTTCCAAAAATAGTCTAAGATGATTGCTTGCTACCAATCCTCTGCCATCTTGAAACCCCCATGGTAATAACGAATCACTGCAAAAGCTAAACAACTACCTCATTGGTATTTTATAAGCCATCCTGTAACGACATGCCTCTGAGTTTCCTCTTATCACTTTCATCTAAGGATTCTTGGTTTGCAAACTGTTCTTTTGTATCCACAATAAACTTTTAAAACTTTGAATTGTATCTGATTTTATTTTTGACACTGAGTAGAGTATAAATAACAGAAATTTCTTGTTACACAGTTCTTAACACTGGACAGTCCAAGACACAGATTCTGGTAGAGCCCAGGTCTGGTGAGAGCCCACTTTCTGGTTCATAGGATTGTGTCTTCTCACAAGGGGGTGGTGAACGAACTCCCTTGGGCCTCTTTTATAAGGGCATTAATCCCACCTAGGAGGGCTCTGCCCTTATGAGCTAATCACCTCCCAAAAGGTTCTACCTTCTAATACCTTGGGATTAGGATTTCAACATATGAAATGTGAGAGGGTGCAAACATTCAGACCACAGCAGCATCTGTATATTTTGTGTAAAAATAAAATATTTATGATTACAAAAAACTAAATTCAAGAAAACCCAATAAGAGATAGTTTAGCCATAAAAGATAAATTAGCAATCTAAAAATTGCAAGCCATCCTATTTTATAGTAACACATGGGAAATGGAGTAGGCATATCAGACAAGGAAATAAACAAAAAAAAAAACTTCAAACTCAGGCTCTATGATCCCACAAAGCTTGCTCTAAACTACTCATGCCAATTTTTACCAAGCCTGATGTTTCCCTTGGAAGATTCAGTCACCTAAAGTGGGTTGTGAGTGGTATTAAATTGATTTTTTATTATCTTACTCTAATCCTTATAATAGTTGTGATATATTTATATGGTAAATTATAAATACAATAGATTAATTGGTTGGTTTTTAAACAAATAGATTAGTTCATTGATCTACTCCTAGTGATATAGAAAGTATGTGAAATTACTGTTACAAATTGCTAAGACACTCAGTAGTAGTAGGCAACTTAAAAAACTAATTTACTACATGTGTAAGCCACCTTTTCCTTCTGGCATAGGTTATTAGTTCTTCTTTTCCACAAGTTTCCAATTGTGGTTACTAATGGGTGTGTCCAGCCCCATTTCTTAATAATTTACTGTTATCCCACTAAGTGACATTTTCAACTATCTACAAATACCAGAAGAGTTGGATTTTTTAATTTAAAAAATTGGTCTAAGGTCTGTCATCTCTTTACTTACTATGTAATGAAGATTCCAGAAATTCAAAATGCAAACTGTTCAGAAACTCTTCTAAGCCCAAATAGATAAATAAATGATCAAGTTTTATTGACCATCATAGTCCCCTAAAGGTGACTCGTTTGTTTGCAGAAATTAAAATAGCATACTTTGGTATTCTCCACATGCAGATATACGCAGAGAGCATTTTGGTCAAAAGACAAGGAAAAGTGTGATGCTGCAAGACAACGTGTTTGCCAACCCCAGCTGCAGCTGGCAGAAAGATCAGGACTATTAAACGCAGGGGTGTTCTCTCTTTCTCCCCAGTGAGCATCTGAGACTAATATAAGCTCTTGAATAGCTAAACATTCATAGATTTCAAAAGACAACTTCTTAGATCTTTTAAAGGTAGACATAAATTATGTGGCATATAAAATTCACATATTGTAAAAAGAGACTCTCCACATTCTTGAAGTAATATTTAGGCAAAGTGAAAAAAAAAAGTGTCAAAAGAAAGCGGATTTGGGGCACCAAAAAGGCCTATCAAGTTTCTTGCTCTATCCATTACTTCATTTAGTGGAAACTGTCACCCTCACACTACAGGCTGTGCCCCAGGAGCAACTTTAGGCAGTTCCTTACATATTGATGCTTTATTCTGTAACACCTACACATCTTTTCTGTAACCCAACCCACCTGATTAACCCAGGACAGCTAAGGGCTGAAAATTTCAAAGTTTGTCATCCCACTCGGTAGCTGACCAGGATTTAACAGAAGTCCTGCCCAATCAGAGATGACCATAAGCAATTTACCTGATCAGATTGTTGGGGTGGAGAATTCAAACCAGAAACAAAAGAAGAAAGTTAGTCGATTGATAAAAGGTACAAAAGTTGAAAAACATACAAAGAGCAACATAGATGTAACGATGCAATAGAAGCCATGGGTGAGACAGAAGAAAAGAGCTAAAAGGGTCCGGGTGCGGTGGCTCATACCTATAATCCCAGCACTTTGGGAGGCCGGAGCGGGCGGATCACCTGAGGTCGGGAGTTCAAGACCAGCCTGACCAACATGGAGAAACCCCGTCTCTACTAAAAATACAAAAAAAATTAGCTGGGCATGATGGCACATGCCTGTAATCCCAGCTACTTAGGAGGCTGAAGCAGGAGAATAGCTTGAACCCGGGAGGTGGAGGTTGTAGTGAGCCGAGATCGCCCCATTGCACTCCAGCCCGGGCAACAAGAGCGAAACTCCGTCTCAAAAAAAAAAAAAAAGAGAGAGAGAGCTAAAAGGGGAAAAAAATTAGAGTATATGGTAGATAGATGAAATTTGCTAGCAATGAGAGTGGTAGAAAGAGAGCACGATGAAAGAGCATCAAGTTCCTGTTGCTGAAGAAACAAGACCCCCTGTCTGTCAAGAGACACCGTGTTAGGCACTTCCGCTTCCTCAACTACAGGCAGCCACCATAACAGCAGGCTCTACAGCTGTTCTCAGGATCCCACACACCTGGTTGTGAAGGGATCCTGGTAACAAGGATTTCCTCCTTCTCTATCTCCATGTAATTCCTCATATATTTAATTTTGTTTAATGACCTCAGATAATCTGAGAAAGTTATCATTGCCACCAAAAGAGATTAATACTCTCTGCCTCATTGGTATATGGAACCAATTTCGTCTATAATCACACAAATAAACACCAGTTGTCTATGTCTACTTTAACTTCTTCAAGAAGGGAAATTTATTATAATTACAATTTTTAAACTTAGGAAAAACAATTATTTTATAATGTTTTTACTTTTTCGCTCAAAGTTTTATTTTGAAATTCTCCAAAACTCTGGAAAAGATGAAAGGCTTGTACAATAAACACCACATATTTCTCACCTAGATTCACCAATTGTTTAAATTCTGCTACATTGGAAAATAAGTTATAGACAATATGATATTCCAATTGAAAATGCTTCAGCAAGTATCTCGTACAAAGACAGCCTTCTACATAACCACGATATCATTACTATACCCAAGAACACAACAAAAACAGTTATCTCACACACATGAGATCTCATATGTGTATGTATAATCTGATACACATACTGTATACTAATAAACATGACTTTCTTTTTCTTTTTTCTTTTTATTAATTCAGGTTATAATCAAGAGTCACACATTAAATATAGTTGGTATGTCTCTTTTTACGTAAACAGTCCCCCAAAGAGTCTTAGTTATTCATCTTATAAAATATTCCGGCCGAGTGTGGTGGCCCACACCTGTAATCCCAGCACTATGGGAGGCCAAGGCAGGCGGATCACCTGAGATCAGAAGTTTGAGACCAGCCTGGCCAACATGGCAAAACTCCACCTCTACTAAAAGTACAAAAATCAGCCAGGCATGATGGTGGATGCCTGAAATCCCAGCTACTCAGGAGGCTGAGGCAGGAGAGTTGCTTGAACCCAGGAGGCAGAGGTTGCCGTGAGCCAAGATTGCGCCACTGCAATCCAGCCTGGGCGGCAAGAGCGACACTCCGTCTCAAAAAAAAAAAAAAAAATCCACATTTTGGATTTGTCTTATTGCTTCCTTTTGGAGTCATTTCACCTGCACCTCTATTTCCTGTAACCAGGAAGTTAGGTCTATAGCCTTGATTAAATTGCAGGCAAACATTTTTTTTAAATAGAGTGGTATTGTGTACTCCGTACTACATCATACCAGGAGACATATAATATCAGATTATTCCACTATTAATGATGTTGAATTTTATCACTTAAATCTTAATGTTTTCACTTGTCCACCATCATATGGGAACATATTTTTCTTCGTAATTGTGAGGTGATAGTTTTATACTATGCCTCATGATCTTTCTAACCCAATGATTATAATATCATCTATAATGACACCAAATAAATTATTTCATTGATATCAAATTTTACTCTACATTTGTTAACTAGAATATTTTCTTTATTAAAAAATACTTTTCTTGCTCCCACTTTCTCTCTCTTATATTATACCTAAGTATTAACAGATCTTTTAAAAATTCAATGTATTGGCTGGGCGCGGTGGCTCATGCTTGTAATCCCAGCACTTTGGGAGGCCGAGGCGGGTGGATCACGAGGTCAGGAGATCGAGACCACGGTGAAACCCCGTCTCTAAAAAAAATACAAAAAAATTAGCCGGGCGTGGTGGCGGGTGCCTGTAGTCCCAGCTACTGGGAGAGGCTAAGGCAGGAGAATGGCGTGAACCAGGAGGCGGAGCTTGCAGTGAGCCGAGATCGCGCCACTGCGCCCAGCCTGGGTGACAGAGCAAGACTCCGTCTCAAAAAAAAAAAAAATTCAATGTATTATAATAAATTACTGTCTAATTTTTTTTGGTGCTTTAATTTTCCCAAAACAGGGTAGTGGTTGACTTTCTGAAATGAGTTCCTCTGGCATGACCCCATTAGCCTTCACTTGATCCCCAAACCAAAATCAGTAACTTCTTCATGGTTATTTTCCACTAAAGTTTAGAAACAATAATATTAATTCTATAATACCACTTTAGAATTTTTACTAGCAAATTGGAAACGGCAATTATAATCACTATATTTTTATGGCAACCACACAACGCTGAGAAGTTTTCCCATAGTACCTCATCTCATCCTCGCAGGTGAGATAACCAATTTATTTATTTTACAAATAAGAAGATAGAGGCCTGGGAAAATTAAAGAACTTCCTTGAGGTCACAGAAGTATATTCAAATCTAATGTCCACGTTCTCTTTTTTACTTTGCCAAGGTATTTCTCAGAGATTTACAAAGAAGGACCCACCATAGAAGCTTGCCTGATCTGAAAAGTCCATCTGGGTGAGCATTCAATGCCGTTATTGAGTAGGTCAGATACTAAAACAACCACATTTAGTATTCAATATTAAAGTCTTAAAGTTTATTTAAAAATCATTTGCTCAAAGACCTAAAGGCCCAGTGTATTATTCCCTAATAATGTATGTTTCTACTTTAAAAAATGCAACGCCTCCCTAAATACAAAATAAATTCCTTTCAGAAGGATCTAACCAATATTCAATTTATATTGGAGTAAACCTATACTGGTGAGAAAAGTGTCTCATGCCTCATCTGAATTGAATAGTTAGTACTTGACCATAATTAAATAGAGGAGTTCAAAATTATAGTATAAATTATACTGCACAATTTCCTTAAAAGATTTCAAAAAACATAATCAATGACCACATTATCTTGATTAGGATATCATTTTTCAGGCATAAAAAGCTACCTAATGTATATGCATGTAATTAGAATTATTGACTTAAACCACCAAAGCCTGATCTTTTGAAAACTGTGACCACAGTAACCACCTCTGGTCAGTTTCTGCAAATAGAGACCAATATGACCATTCCAGAAAAACAGAAACCAAAACCTCTCTATGGAATTCATCACTTGGCTGTCACTGTATAGTTACTTCTCCCACAAGCCTGTGTCTTTTGTGTTATATCTCTACATACAGCAACTGCTTTGCACTTAATAGGTGATTTTAAGAACACTTATGACCCAGGGCAACATGATAAAACCCTGTTTCTATTAAAAAAAAAAAAATCAGCATGCCTGTAGTCCCAGCTACTCAGGAGGCTGAGGTGGGAGGATCACATGAGCCCGGGAGGTAGAGGCTGCAGTGAGCTGTGTTTGTACCACTGCACTGCAGCCTGGGCAAAAGAATGAGACCTTGTCTCAAAAAGAAAAAAAAGAACATTTATTAAATGATTAGAAATCAGAAGTCTATGCCTTTGTCAATGCTTTAATCAGGTTATTTGGCTTTTCTTGTCATTTAATTGTAGGAGTTCCTCACATATTTTCAATATTAACTGCTTATCAGAAAAATGGCTTGCAAATATTTTCTCACCAAATTGTTTTCTTTACTGTGCAGAATCTTTTTCATTTGATATAGTCACATTCATCTATTTTTGCTTTTTTTGCTTTTACTTTTGGCATCATGTTTAAGAAATTGTTGCCAAAACTAATGTCATGAAGATTTTTCACTATTGCCTTCTAGAAGTTTTACAGTTTCAGGTTTTAAATTTAATTTTGAGTTAGTTTTTTATATGGTGTAAGATAGGTGCCCAATTTCATTATTTTGCATGGGAACATCTAGATTTCCTGAAAACTAGACCATTTGTTGAATAGACTGTTCTTTCCCCATTGTGTATTCTTGGTGTCTTTGTCAAAGATCAGTTGATCATATATGCATGAGTTTATTTCTGGGTTCTCTATTCTATTCCATTCATCTTTATGTCTCTTTTTATGCCAGCACCATGCTGGTTTAATTACTATAGCTTTATAATATGTTTGAAACTCAGGAATGTGATGCCTCCAATTTTGTCCTTTCTCAAGATTAGATAAGAGTCTTTGGCTATTCAGAGTCTTTCACGGTTCTATATAAATTTTAGAATTTCTTTTTCAATATCTGTAAAAATATGTCATTATAATTTTGATAGAGATTGCATTGAATCTGTAGATTGCTTTGCGGAGTATGACACTGTAACAACATTAATTCTTTCCAACCATGAATACAGAATGTCTTCCACTTATTTGTCTTCTTTAATTTCTTTCATCAGTGTTTTTTAGGGTCTCAGTGTGCAAGTCTTTCACTTCCTTGATTAAGTTTATTCACAATTATTTTATTATTTTTGATGTTATTAGAAATGGGGTTATTTTCTTAATTTTCTTTTCAGATGGTTCAGTGTTAGTGTATAGAAATGTGACTAATTTTTGCATGTTGAGTTTGTATACTACAACTATGTTAAATTTGTTTAGTAGTTGTAAGTTTTCCTGTGTGTGTGTGTGTGGAGTCTGTAGGATTTTCTACATAGAAGATTATGTCATCTACAAAAGATCATTTTGCTTCTTCCTCTCCAATTTTGATGCCTTTTATTTCTTTTTCTTACTTAATTGCTCTGGCTGTTACTTCCTGTACTATGTTGAAAACAAGTGGCAAGAATGAGCATCCTTGTTTTTTCCTGATCTTAGAGAAAATAACCTTTAGCTTTTCAAAGTGAAGTATAATGCTAGCTGTGGGCTTTTCATATATAGCCTTTGTTTTATTGAAGTAAATTCCTTCTGTACCTAGTTTCTTTAGAGTTTTTATTATGAGTGTTGAATTTTATCAAATGTTTTTTTCTGCACGTAATTTTCTGATCATGTAATTTTCACTCTTCATTCTGTGAATGAAATAAACATTTCTCCAAAGTAGACATACAGATGGTCATGAGTATATGAAAATAAGTTCAACATCACTAATCATCAGGGAAACGCAAATAAAAACCATGGAACATGACCTCAGACTTGTTACGATAAATATTATCAAAAACACAAAAGATAACAAGTGATGGCAAGGATGTGGAGCAATTATGCAAGATAAATAAGTTCTAGAGATCTGCACAACATTGTACCCATAGTTTACAATACCATACTAGGTACTTAAAAATTTAAGAGGGTACATCTCATATTGTGTTCTTACAACAATTTTTTAAAAGACAACAACATTTCAAATACAAACATTGTAAATAGAACATTCATATGATATTATTCAATAATTCCATTAATTAAACAAACATTTATGAAAGTACTCTGGGACATACCAAGCCATTAAGACTCACCCTATAGCTTTAAAAACCTCAGGGTCTCATAAAGAATTTCAAACAGGAAGAGAGCTCAACCAGCTGGAGTCATTGAGGAAGAGTTATTTGGGTAAAATGACATATTATCTGAGTTTACTGAAAGCTGGCTTAAATCTTGAAAGGCAAAGATGTGAAAGGTGGTAAAACAGATTACAGCAATTAGAAACTCAAAGTTAGTTGATATGCGAAGGCATCTGTATTAGTCCGTTTTCATGCTGCTGATAAAGACATACCCAAGACTGGGAACAAAAAGAAGTTTAATTGGACTTACAGTTCCATATGACTGGGGAGGCCTCAGAATCATGGTGGAAGGTGAAAGGCTCTTCCTACATGATGGCAGGAAGAGAAAATGAGAAAGAAGCAAAAGCAGAAACCCTGATAAATCCATCAGATCTCATGAGATTTATTCACTATCACAAGAATAGCACAGGAAAGACCAGCCCCCACGATTCAATTACCTCTCCCAGGGTTCCCCCATGACATGTGGGAATTCTGGGAGATACAATCTTGAATTGAGATTTGGGTGATAACACAGCCAAACCATATCATTCCACCCCGCCCTCCAAATCTCCTGTCCTTACATTTCAAAACCAGTCATCCTTTCCCAACAGTCCCCCAAAGTCTTAACTCATTTCAGCATTAACCCAAAAGTCCATAGTCCTAAGTTTCACCTGAGACAGGGCAAGTCCCCTTTGCCTATGAGCCTGTACAATCAAAAGCAAGTAGTTACTTCCGAGATACAATGGGGGTATAGGCAGTGGGTTAATACAGCTGTTCCAAATGGGAGAAATTAGCCAAAACAAAGGGGTTACAGGGCCCATGCAACTCTGAAATCCAGCGGGGCAGTCAAATTTTAAAGCTCCAAGATGATCTCCTTTGACTCCAGGTCTCACATCCAGGTCACGCTGATGCAAGAGGTGGGTTCCCATGGTCTTATGTATCTCTGTTCCTGTGGCTTTGCTGGGTACAGCCTCCCTCCCAGCTGCTTTCACGGGCTAGCATTGATTGTCTGCAGCTTTTCCAGTTGCACGGTGCAAGCTGTTGATGGATCTACCACTCTGAGGTTTGGAGGACGGTGGCTCTCTTCTCACAGCTCCACTAGGCAGTGCCCCAGTAGGGACTCTGTGTGGGGGCTCTGACCCCACATTTCCCTTCTGTACTACCCTAGCAGAGGTTCTCCATGAGGGCACTGTCCCTGCAGCAAACTTTTGTCTGGGCATCCAGGTGTTTCCATACATCTCCTGAAATCTAGGCGGAGGTTCCCAAACCTCCATTCTTGACTTCTGTGCACCTGCAGGCTCAACACCTCGTGGAAGCTGCCAGGGCTTGGGTCTTCCACCTTCTGAAGCCACAGCCTGAGCTCTACATTGTCCCCTTTCAGCCACAGCTGGAGCTGCTAGGACACAGGACACCAAGTCCCTAGGCTGCACACAGCACAGGGACCCTGGGCCTAGCCCACAAAAATCACTTTTTCCTTCTGGGCCTCCAGGCCTCTGATGGGAGAGGCTGCCATGAAGGTCTCTGACATGGCCTGGAGACATTTTCCCCATGGTCTTGGGGATTAGCATTAGGCTCCTTGCTACTTATGCTTATTTTTGCAGCCGGCTTGGGCTTGAATGTCTCCCTGGAAAATGGGTTTTTCTTTTCTATTGCGTAGTCAGGCTGCAAATTTTCCAAACTTGCATGCTCTGATTCCCTTATAAAACTGAAGGCCTTTAACAGTACCCAAGTCACCTCTTGAATGGTTTGCTGCTTAGAAATTTCTTCCACCAAATACCCTAAATCATCTCTCTCAAGTTCAAAGTTCCACAAATCTCTAGGGTAGGAGCAAAATGCCACCAGTCTCTTTGCTAAAACATAGCAAGAGTCACCTTTGCTCCAGTTCCCAACAAGTTCCTCATCTCCATCTGAGACCACCTCAGCCTGGATTTCATTGTCCATATCGCTATCAGCATTTTGGGCAAAGACCTTCAACAAGTCTCTAGGAAGTTCCAAACTTTCCCATATTTTCCTGTCTTCTTCTGAGCTCTTCAAACTGTTCCAATCTCTGTCTGTTACCCAGTTCCAAAGTTGCTTCCACATTTTCAGGTATCTTTTCAGCAACGTCCCACTTTACCGGTACCAATTTACGATATTAGTCTGTTTTCATGCTGCTGATAAAGTCATACCCAACACTGGGAACAAAAAGAAGTTTAATTGGACTTACAGTTTCCACATAGCTGCAGAGGCCTCAGAATCATGGCAGGAGGTGAAAGGTGCTTATTACATGGTGGCAGCAAAAGAAAATGAGGAAGAAGCAAAAGCAGAAACCCCTGATAAACCATCAGATCTCATGAGACTTATTCACTATCACAGGTATACCACAGGAAAGACCAGCCCCCATGATTCAATTACCTCCCCCTAGGTCCCTCCCACAACATGTGGGAATTCTGGGAGATACAATTCAAGTTGAGATTTGGATGGGAACTCAGCCAAACAATATCAGCATCATAATCCTATCAGAGAAAAAGAAGGAGTATTGTATATAGCAAAATTTCTGAGAACTATTCTAAAGTACAAAGAGCAGAATTTTGATACATGTAGGGGGATGGGTGAATTTAGAAGGGTTTAAAATGAATAGCTAATTTCATTTAGCTTCAGACCATTGTATGTTTTCATTTAGTAATTTCCTGTGTTTGAAGAGAGACAAGGTTTACTGAGCACTTAATATGTGCCAAGTACTGTACATATACCATTAACCACCACCCTCCAACAATTATCCAGATCAGTATTATTATTATCCCTATTTAAAGATAAGGCCTAGAGAGGCTATGTAATCTGAACAATCGCACACAGCTACAACTATTCAGGAATTCAAAACCAGAAAGTTACCACTATATATTTATTAAAATGACAAAAATTCAAAAAACTAACAATACCATTTGCAGACAAAGATATGGAGCAACTTGAACTCACATGCATTGCTGTTGAGAATGAAAAATGGTACAGCCACTTTGGAAGACAGTTTGAAAGTTTCTTACAAAGCTATACATAGTCTTACCATATAACCCAGCAATCATACTCTAGATATAAGTAAAAACTTATGTTCACATCAAAACCTGCACATGAACATTTATAGCAATTTTGTTTATAATCACCAAAACTGGAAGTAACCAAGATGTCCTTCAATACGCAAATGAATAAGCAAACAGGGGCACATCCATGCAATGGAGTACTACCCAGCGATAAAAAAAAAAAAAAAAAAAAAAAGAGTTAGGGCTGGGCACGGTGGGTCACGCCTGTAAAACCAGCACTTTGGGAGGCCAAGGAGGATGGATCACAAGGTCAGGAGATCGAGACCAACCTCGCTAACACGGTGAAACCCTGTCTCTACTAAAAATACAAAAAATTAGCCAGGCATGGTGGCGGGCACCTGTAGTCCCAGCTACTCGGGAGGCTGAGGCAGGAGAATGGTGTGAACCCAGGAGGCGGAGCTTGCAGTGAGCAGAGATTGCACCACTGCACTCCAACCTGGGCGACAGAGAGAGACGCTGTCTCAAAAAAAAAAAAAAAAGAAGAGTTATTGAGCCATGCAAAATCATCTAAAATTACTATCCCTAAGTGAAAAACACTAGTCTGAAAAATTACATACTATATAATTTCATTTATGTAAACTTATAAAAAAGACAAAACATTATAGTTGATAAACAGATCAGTGGTTATCAGGCTGTTGAGGAGACAGAAGGGTTTACTTGGCAAAGTACAGGCAATTTTTAGGGAAGTGAAACTATTTTGTATTATTCTGTATTGAGGTATACATGACAATATGTATTTATCAAAACTCATAGAACTGTATAGCACAGAATGCATTTCAACATATGCAGTTTTTAAAAAAAAATCACCTAGGAGATCAAGGGATTCCAAGATGTTACAAAATCATATAACTATATTACAAATATATAAAACAACCTCGCTGAAGGGGTTGGGGGAGAAAGGTATTACATAAAGTAACTTTGGAAATGAGTGGAGACTGTAAGACAGGCAAAGGAACTTCTCATAGGCATTGTACTCTAGTTGATAAACTTGTTTGCCATGGGCATAGGGGTTAACAATTCTGAAAGCATTATGCATGTAGGCTGAAATTAAATAATTAAGTAAAGGACAATGGACAGTGGGAGCCAAGTTTCTCAGTTTTGGCCCAGGAGGTTACAGACAAGCAAAAGAGGAAAACGAGAATGATCCATGTGGTATACTAGATTTGAGTTGGAAAAATCAATATGAACTCATGCTTTGCTTTGATATAAAAATGGATACATATATAAATATTTTTAGATATGTATGTATAGGTTGATCACTACTAATTTAAAAATTCAAAATCAAGAATGTTCCAAAATCTAAAAATTTTGGAGAACCAACATGATGTCACAAGTGAAAAAATTTCACACCTGACCTCGTGAGATGGATTGCAGTCAAAACTCGGGTGCACAACACACAGTTTTCTTTTATTCAGCATCCTCAAAGGAAGAAGACTCTCCAAGGTTCCTTCAGCTGCGATATATCTTTTCCACACATTTCCAGATTTCCCCATGCAAGCACGCCCACAAAGGGTAATAAAATGGCATGTATGGAGGCTGGATGTGCCAATAGCATGTTCCCCATGATGCCCCACATGGAGCTAAGACTTACCTGCGTTACTCTCTGTTTTTGGCTTTTTGTCTTTTGCTTATTCTTTGCTCTTTCGTATAAAGATATTGTTGAAATGTCAACAAGGCCTGCAGATACAACTATGGGGAAGATTGATAAGAAAAAGAGGAAGCATTTATGTTTATCTGTAGCACAGAAAGTCAAGCTGTTGGAGAAACTGGACACCAGTGTAAGCGTGAAACATCCTACAGAAGAACATGGTGTTGGAATGACCACCATATACAAACTGAAGAAACAGAAACATGAACCACTGAAGTTCTATGCTGATAGTAATGAACATAAATTAATGAAAAATAAAAAAAACTGAATAAATCTAAAAATTAATATCTTGATCATGTATTGAAAGATTGATCCATCAACACTGCAGTGAACACATACCACTTAATGGTATACTGATCATGAAACAAGCAAAGCTCTATCATGGTGAACTGAAATTTGGAGGGAATTGAAAATATATGCAACAAGCTGGCTGCAGAAATTTAAGAAAAGACACAGCATTAAATTGTTAAAGATTTGCAGTGATAAAGCATCTGCCAATCATAAAGCAGCAGGGAAATTTATTAATTGATGAGTTTGCCAAAGTCATCACTGATGAAAATCTAGCACCAGAACAAGTCTCTAATGCTGATAAAACATCAATGCTTGGGCGTTATTGGTCCGAAAAGACACTTGCTACAGCTGACGAGACTGCCCCTCCAGGAATTAAGGATGCCAAGGACAGAATAACTGTGCTGGGATGTGCTAATGCAGCAGGCATGCATAAGTGTAAACTCTGCTTAGACAAAAGCTTGCATCCTCTCTGTTTAAAAGGAGTGAATTTCTTACCAGTCTAATATTATGCTAACAAGAAGTCATGGATCACCAATGACATCTTTTCTCATTAGCTTCACAAACATTTTGTTACAGCACCTCCTGCTGATTGCAGGGAAGCTGGACTGGATAATGACTAAACAGCAAGAATGTGCTATTCACTCACAACTATTTGGCTGATCCTCTAGCTGAAATTCCCATAAAAAATAATGTCTATGCCATGTACTTTTTCCCAAATATGACTTCATTAATTCAGCCAATGTGACCAGATCACATTACATAAAAAAGATTACACATAAAAACACTTTCTTGAGCAGCAGGCTAACAGCAGTGAACAGACACTTGGGTATGGAAGGTTTTCAAGAGAAAGTTGGCACAAAGAATGCCATATATATGCTGTTGCCAATCCTTGGAACACAGTGACTACAGACACAGTTGTTGCATGCCTGGCACAACTTCTGTCCTGTGAGTATGTTCAGTGATAATTATGAACAAGGTGGTGACTTTGAAGAATTTTGTATGTTGAGAAAAAAAAGATGCATGACGTCCTTACATATGCAAATAATATATTTTCAAAGTCCATCAGTAAGTTGAACAAAGTGCATATCTAATAAGTTTTCATTAACTTTTATTTTAAGTTCAGGGGTACATGTGCAGATTCTTTATACAGGTAAACTCACATCACAGGAGTTTGTTGTTCAGATTTTTTCATCACCAAGGTACTAAGCCTAGTACCCAATAATTATTTTTTCTGATCCTCTCCCTTTTCCCACCCTCCACCCTCTGGTAGGTCCCAGTGTCTGTTGTTCCCCTATATTTGTCCATGAGTTCTCATCATCTAGTTCCTACTTATAAATGAGGACATGGTGCATTTGGTTTTCTGTTCCTGAGTTAGTTTTCTAAGGATAATGACCTCCAGCTCCATCCATATTCCTGCAAAGGAAATTGTCTCATTCTTGTTTACAGCTGCATAATGTTGCATGGTGTATATGTATCACATTTTCTTTATCCAGTCTACCATTGATGGGTTTTTAGGTTGATTCCATGTCTTTACTATTGTGAATAGTGCTGCAAGGAACATATGCATGCATGTGATTTTATGATAGAACAATTATATTCTTGTAGGTATATACCCAGTAATAGGATTGCTGGATTGAATGGTAGTTCTGTTTTTAGGTCTTTGAAGAATCGCCACACTGTTTTCCACAATGGCTGAACTAATTTACACTCCCACCAACAGTGTATAAATGTTCCTTTTTCTCCACAACCTCACCAGCACTTGTTATTTTTTGACTTTTTAGTAACAGCTCTTCTTACCGGTATGACATGTTATCACATTGTAATTTTGATTTGCATTTCTCTAATGATCAGTGATGTTGAGGTTTTACACATCAATAATGAGGCTGTAGTCGTGCAGTCATTGACCAATGGAGCCAAAAAGCTTCTGAGTCAAGATGATCATGATGATAGTGATGATGAAGATGGCATCATTAACACTGCAGAAAAAGTGCCTGTAGACAATACATGAAAGTGTGTGATGGGCTTATTGAAGGACTAAAACAGCATGCATTTATAACAGAACAAGAAATCATGTCAGTTTATAAAATTAAAGAGAGGCTTCTAAGACAAAAATTATTCTTAAGGAGGCAGATGACTCTGGAGGAAACATTTTTAAAAGCCATCCAGCAGAATGCCTCTTATCCCTAGGGGATTCACTTCCTGATCTTTCAAATGCTTCTGATGTTTCTTCCCACATAAAAATATAGAATATAGCATACAATAAGCTTTTAATCAAAACACAGCATCAGAGGAGGAGACTGAAAGCTTACTGTTGCTGCTGTTGTTGCTGTTGTTTAATGGCTGATCCAGCTATTCTTGGGTTTGATTTTACTATACAAAGGACATGTCGTAGTTTTTACTGTTAAGTACTTACATGAATAAGTGTAAGAAAATGATTATTGATCAGTAGCATTTAAATTCAGAGTCAGGAATTATGGTGATGCCAAACAACCACAGATTATCCACAGAGGTGGTTGACATAGTGGCACCTTTGCTTTCTGATGATTCCATGTACACAAACTTTGTTTCATGTAAAAAAAATTATTAAAAATATTATATTAGCCAGGTATAGTGGCACATGCCTATAATCCCAGCTACTTAGGAGGCTGAGACAGGAGAATTGCTTGAGCCCGGGAGATGGGAGGTGCAATGAGCCAAGATTTGTGCCTTTGCACTCCAGCCCGGGCGACAGAGCAAGACTTTGCCTCAAAAAATATACATATATTATATTAAATTACTTTCAGGCTATTTGTATAAGGTGCGTATAAACATAAATAAATTTTATGTTTAGACTTGGATCTCATCTCCAAGGTATCTCATTATGTACATGCAAATATTCTACAACCAAAAAAATCTGAAATCTCAAACATTTTTGGTCCCAAGCACTTCAGATAAGATACTCAACCTGTATACATGGATTAGTATGTACACCTATATTTTCTCGCTCTCACAGTTGAAAGAAGTAACAACATCACATTAGCAGTGAGTAGATCCAGATCCCAGGTCTCGGTTTCTAATACTATTCTTCAATAGAAACAAACATCACTCTTCAGAGAAATGGTTGATTCCAGGGCTAGGGTGGGAAATATACAAGATGACCCTGGAGCACCTTGTAATGCCATTAAGTAAGGAAGTACTCAAAAAAATTCATGATAATGAATGTATGTCAAAGAAACACAGGAGCTAAGTAAAAAAGCTCCCAATGGCCAAAGCTGGAACAGTTTGTGCAAAATAAAAAACAGCAGTATTGGGTTATAACCCAAGTATAAAATAAATATTCATGAGTCCATTTAGATGTAAATAAATGGCTACCTAAGTAAATAAATGGAGAAAATAGACAAATCTCTCTTGCAGAAGAATTCCAAGTATTTTATGTACTCTACCCTCATTGAGGTAGAGCATAACTCATAGTGACTTCCTTCCAAAAAAGACAGTTTGGAAAAGGGCTGCGGTAGAGCAACTTTCAACAGCAAAATCCGACAAACACTACTTCAGCTACATGATCAAGGTTAACATCAACAGTGATAAGTAACATTGATAGCATTTACCCTGACATGATGTGATGAGAATGTCATTTTACCTCTGTGATCTTCCTCTCAAATACCCATAACCTCTGTTTAATTGTGAAAAAAACATAATATAAACCCAAATTGAGGGACATTTTACAAAATATCTGATCAGTACTCAAAACTGTCGAGGTAATAAAAAATAAGAAAACTCTAAGAAACTATCCTAGCCAAGAGAAGACTGAGCAGACATGAGGACAAAATTTAATGTGATGTCTTGTATGAAATTCAGAAATAGAGAAAGGATAACAGGGAAAGACTAAGGGAATCAAAATAAAATGTGGAATTTAATTAATAATAATGTACTCATATTAGTTCATTAATTGTGACAAATGTAACAAACTAATGTAGGAGGTTAACAATAAAGGAAACTGAGTGTATGTTATATGGAAATTATGTGTACTATGTGTACTATCTTCACAATGTTTCTGCACATTTAAACTATTTAAAATAAAAAATTAATTTTTAAAAAAGCAGACAGTCTGACTGCAGGGTGCATGCTCTTAAACCTAGGCAATACTGCCTTTTTTATATATGAAATTCCTATTTGACTAGCTATTATCTACTTCCCCAACAGTAGGGGGGAGTTGTAACTTTCATTATAATTTCAAAACTGATTTTCTCCCAAAGATGATTAATTTTAAGTGATAATAAACATCAAATTTTTTAAATCTAAATCTCCTTTGTAGACAGCCACTTAGCTGTTTTTGTGTCACTGAATACTAAACCTAAACTCTCAATCTGTGCTAGAATGAAGTTTGTTGTCCTGTATAGCAAAGAGACATTCAGCATTTACCAGGGCTATTAAACCATATTGCTGCATCGTTCACAATAGTTGAAATTTTTAGATCACTTTCCTACTGTTTGACTCCAGGCTTTAACAAGCATTTATTGGCACTGAAGCAGAATATGAAGTTGGAATGATCAATTATTTCTATTACATTATAGACAATATATTTTTAAAAGCTATCAATTATTATATTTTTTTAATTTTAAATTTTTGTGGGTACAATAGGTGTATATATTTATAGGATACATGAGATGTTTTGATACAGGCATGCAATGCATAATAATTGCATCACGGAAGATGGGGTAGCTATATCCTCAAACATTTATCCTTTGCATTACAAACAATTCCATTATATTCTTCTAGTTATTTTAAAATGTACAACTACATTATTATTGACTACAGTCACCCTGTTGTGCTATCAAATACTAGGCCTTATTCATTCATTCTATTTTTTGTACCCATTAATCATCCCCACATCCCCCTAGCCACCTCCCCCTACCACAACCCTTCCCAGCCTCTGATAACTATCCTTCTACTGTCTATCTGCATGGGTTCAACTGTGTGATTTTTAGGTCCCACAAATAAGTGAGAACATGTGATGTTTGTCTTTCTGTGCCTGGCTTATTTAGCTTAACATAATGACCTCCAGTTTCATCCATGTTGTTGCAAATAACTGAATCTCATTTTTTATAGCTAAATAGTACTCCATTGTGTATAAATACTACATTTTTTTAACCGTTCATCTGTTGATGAATACAGGTTGCTTCTAAATCTTGGCTATTGTAAACAGAGCTGTAAGAAATATGGGAGTGCAGATATCTCTTTGATATATTGATTTCCTTTCTTTTGGGCATATACCCAGCAGTGGGATTGCTATGCTGTATGGCAACTCTATTTTTAGTTTTTTGAGAAACCTCCAAACAGTTCTTATTTTATTTTATTTTATTTTATTTTATTTTACCTTATTTATTTATTTATTTTTGAGACAGAATCTCACTCTGTCACCCAGGCTGGAGTGCAGTGGCGCGATCTTGGCTCACTGCAAGCTCCTCCTCGCAGGTTCATGCCATTCTCCTGCCCCAGCCTCCCAAGTAGCTGGGACTACAGGCACCTGCCACCACGCCCCGCTAATTTTTTGTATTTTTAGTAGAGATGAGGTTTCATCATGTTAGCCAGGGTGGTCTTGATCTCCTGAATTCATGATCTGCCTGCCTTGGCCTCCCAATATTTTATTTTTTTTGAGACGGAGTCTCGCTCTGTTGCCCAGGCTGGAATGCAGTGGCACCATCTTGGCTCACTACAAGCTCTGCCTCAGCCTCCCGAGTAGCTGGGACTACAGGCGCCCGAAACCACGCCTGGCTAATTTTTTTGTATTTTTAGTAGAGACGGGGTTTCATGGTGTTAGCCAGGATGGTCTCAATCTCCTGACCTTGTGATCCACCTGCCTCAGCTGCCCAAAGTGCTGGGATTACAGGTGTAAGCCACCATGCCCGACCCAGTTCTTATTATTACATTTTTACAAAATCTTCTTAGCCTAAATTAGGCAAATCTTTCTCATAAATTTTCTGATCTTCTCAATATTACAACAAATAACGCACACACTAAATCCCTACATTTTGTTCTAAATTATAAGTGATGTAATAAATCTCTCCCTGAATCTCACTATGATGTGTATTGTTATATATGAATAATTCTATAATCCAGGATATACAGTGAAAGAGCTCCCAGTAATTACCAAGTCAGAGAAGCTTTAATTCAGAATATTCACATTATCATAATTCACTGCAACTCAAGCAAATCTTGATTTATTTTTCTTTTGAGAAAACTACAAATGGAATTACAAATGGAATTTTATGTTTTGCTTAATCTAGTAACTATAGCTAGAGTCTGTAAAAGATAATTTAAATTCAGTCTTGGCAGATGGAAGATACACTAATTTTAATTCAAGATATTTCAAGAAATCATTATATATTACTGGGAATTTTAAAAGAAGTATCTCGATGGACAGTGTGCTCCATATCGAAAATGGGAAAATATTCCCGGGAGTTAATAGGTCCCATAGCTTTCAGTAATAATACATAATTAGAATTAAGTACCATACATATACACATTATTTTTTAAAGATATATAATTTAGAAAGAATTTTCTTAGCTTTTTTTAATTCAGATCCCAGCCCTCTATTAAACTAGCCTATTTTGATTCCTACTCTGACAGTCACTTTGGGAAATCAATGACCAGAGCATTCTGATCTGATGAAAGAAACAGACATGCTAAATAAATTAATTACTTCAATACAATAAGATATGATAGGCAAAAGGGAGCAAGAATGTAAATGAAAAAGTTTGGCAAAAGCACCACAGAAAATTTAATATTTGAGCTAAGTCTTGAAGGATAAATAGCACATCAACAGGTGAAAAATAAAAAGAATGACATGTTAGACAGAGGGAATTGCCTGAACAAGCCAGCCCATAGCTTAGTCTTGGAACTGTCAGGCATCTGTTAAGGAGAGAGGTGGGTGAGAACAAGAAAAGAGACAACACTAGAAGGTGAGTGAGTGCCATTGTAGAAAGTCTTATAAATCATGCTAAATACTTTCTACTGTATTCAGTAGACAAGGAGTAATTAATAGAATTTTTAAGTGATTCAGGGAAGTGATCAAATTCTTTTTCTGGTAGTTTTGAGGGAAGACTTGAGAAACAGCAGACACTGGAGCCAGTTAGGTTTCTGTCATGATGCTATATGGAATACATCATTAACTAGGCAGTACCAGTTTGGAAATGGAGAAGAAAATCCTGATGGGAAAGACATTTGAGATAAGGAATCAAAAGGATATTTACCAATCATGAACCAAGGATACTTATCAGAAAGAAGAGAAGTACTTTTAGGATGAGGATAAGGATTTTAGGCTTGATAAGGATTTTAGGCTGATGGGAAACAGTCATAAGAGATGAATTTTAGAAGTTTCTAAGAGAAGGGAGATGGGATGAGGTTTTTTTAAAGGTGAAATTGCAAGCCCTATGTAGAAATAAGTATAGATCTTTCCTAGAGACAAGAAGGAAGTATGAGTTCAGATAAAGATAATTTGATGTTAAGGATGGAAGAAACTTGAACAGAAATCGTCATTTTTGCCATTGTGATAGGAGCAACAAAAGCAGCATGAACTTAAACAGAGAAATTGAAGCTGAAAAGTTACACTGAGGAAGGGAAAAGAAAGAAGACTTGGAATGGAGGAGCCTAAAAGAGATCAGGACCATGTATGAGATGAATGCTAACTCACAGGTGTGCAGGAAAATGTTCACTCACCAGGCCTGGGTTGCTCAAACTGAACATTTCCAAGAAAATCCTGTCTTCAGGATTGGCCCTGGAAGATGAGCTCTGAGCCTTTGAAAGTTTCTGCCTGATAAGAGTCTTTTGTATGCCTGAGGCCTTGGGCCATGCAGCACTAGTTTGATCATAACGTTTATGATGACAATACGATCTATTGTGAATGATTTTTCTAATGGTTGCATATGAATGACATGTTTTGCTTTGAGATGCTGGAGTAGGAGCAGCTGAGGTCAGTCAGACAGTCATGGCATGTCTTTGTGATAAATCTCCAAAAATAACCTTGGATACCATGATTCAGATGAGCTTATCTGGTTGGCAACACATCACATATGTTGCCACACATCCTTGGAACAATTAAGCACAACCATGCAACTCCACTGTGTAGGACACCTGCAAGCTGATGCCTGGTTTCTCCTGGATTTTGCCTCATGCACCTTTTCTCTTAGCTTATTTTAATGTGTATCCTTTTACTGTAAGAAACCACAGCCATGAGTTAGTGAGTTTCCTGAGTCCTGCAAGTCCGCAAGTCCTTCTAGTAAATTATTGAGCCTGAGGGTGATCTTAGGGATTCCTGGGAATTCTATAGAATTACTCATTCCCCAACTCCAAGTCAAAAACAGTGAGTAGAGGTTGACTGGAAGTTTTTCTCAATCGCAGGACAGTAAGTGAAAAGAGTTGGGGACACTGAAGACAGAGTTACAGAAAAAAATGCCACAGAATCCAGCCTGAATAATCATTAACATGAAGTCAAGATGGAACAGCAGTCTGAAAGAGTAGTCCCTGTAGTTACTGATAAGGTCAGAAAGAAGAATAGTGGCAGTAAAGGATTGAAGATAATGCGGACATGATGTTGGAGTTTAGCACTTCAGAAATGATGGGCAAAGTTGCAAAGAATCCTAAAGTTTAGTCTGCACTATGGAGCTAGTAAACTGATTGAGAGTGAAGGTAAAAGCAAATATAATTGAGGGGATTCAGAAGCTGTGATGCTAATGTGGTCCAGGGTAATGCACATGCAAGCATACGGAGGAAAACAGTGAAATAAATGAATATCAATGTGCTCGATGGTGAAGTAGTGTTGTATTAGTCCGTTTTCATGTTGCTGATAAAGATATCCTTGAGACTGCATAATTTATTAAGAAAAATAAGTTTAATGGACTCACAGTTCCATATGGCTGGGGAGGCCTCATAATCATGGTGAAGGCAAAAGGCATGTCTTACATGGAGGCAGACAAGAGAGAGAACGAGAACCAAGTGAAAGGGATTTCCTCTAATAAAACCATCAGATCTCGTGAGACTTAATCACTACCATGAGAACAGTATGGGGAAAACCACCTCCATGATTCAATTATCTCCCACCAGGTCCCTCCCACAACACATGGGAATAATGAGAGCTACCACTCAAAATGAGATTTGGGTGGGGACTCAGAGCCAAACCATTTCATTCTGCCCATAGCCCCTCCCAAATCTCAAGTCCTCACATTTCAAAACCAATCATGTCTTCCCAACAGTCCACTAAAGTCTTAACTAATTTCAGCATTAACTCAAAAGTCCACAGCCCAAAGTCTGATCTGAGACAAGGCACACCCCTTCCACCTATGAGCCGGTAAAATTAAAAGCAAGTTAGTTACTTCCTAGATACAATGGGGGTACAGGCATTGGATAAATACACCCATTCCAAATGAAAGAAATTGGCCAAAACAAAGGGGCTACAGAGACAGTGAAACCAAAATCTAGCAAAGCAGTCAAATCTTAAAGCTCCAAAATTATCTCCTTTGACTCTGTGTCTCACATCCAGGTCATGCTGATGCAAAAGGTGGGTTCCCACAATCTTGGGCAGCTCCACCTGTGGCTTTGCAGTGTACAGCTTCTCCCCAGCTGCTTTCACAGACTGGCATTGAGTGTCTGTGACTTTTCCAGGTGCACAGTGCAAGCTGCAGGTGGATCTACCATTCTGGGATCTGGAGGACCGTGGCCCTCTATTCACAGCTTCATTAGGCCCTAGTGGGGACTCTGGGTGGGGGCTTTAACCCCACATTTCCCTTTGGCACTGCCATAGCATAGATTCTTCATGAGGGCTCTGCCCCTGCAGCAAACTTCTGCATGGACATCCAACCGCTTCTATACATCCTCTGAAATCTAGGCAGAGGTTCCCAAACCTCAATTCTTGACTTCTGTGCACCTGCAGGCTCAACACCACGTGGAAGTTGCCAAGGCTTGGGGCTTGCACCCTCTAAAGTCACAGCCTGAACTGTACCTTGGCTCCTTTTGGCCATGGCTAGAGTGGCTGGGACACAGGGCACAAAGTCTCTAGGCTGCACACAGCAGGGGCGCCCTGGGCCCGGCCCATGAAACCTTATTTTCTTCCAAGCCTCTGGGCCTGTGATGATAAGGGCTGTCTCAAAGGTCTCTGACATGCCCTGGAGACATTTCTCCCACTGTTTTGGTGATTAACATTTGGCTTCTTGTAACTTATGCAAATTTCTGCAACTAGCTTGAATTTCTCCTCAGAAAATGGGTTTTTCTTTTCTATCTCATTGTCAGGCTGCAAATTTTCTGAGCTTTTATGCTCTGCTTCTCTTTTAAAACTGAATACTTTTAACAGCACCCAAGTCACCGCTTGGATGTTTTGCTGCTTAGAAATTTCTTCTGCCAGATACCCTAAATCATTTCTCTCAAGTTTAAAGTTCCACAAATCTCTAGGGCAGGAGCAAAATGCCACCAGTCTCTTTGCTAAAACATAGCAAGAGTCACCTTTATTCCAGTTTCCAGTAAGTTCCAAAACTCCACTCCTCCATAATAATAAATCTCAGTTAATGGTTACTTCATCCTTCTGGCTGCTTAAGCCAAAAACCTTGGAGTTATCCTTTACTCAGGTTTTTCTTAAACCAAATGTTCAATCTTCTAACATATTATGTCAACTCCGGTTCAAAATACATTCAGCTGCAACCATTGCTCACTACTTCCAAGCCACCAGTATCATGTGCCTGGTTCTTTTCCTCATCCTTATGCTCCATCCCAGCATATTCTACTCAGCAGCAAGAGGGATCCTGGTAAAACACGATCAGGTCATGTCATTTATCTCCCAGCACTACCATCTCACTGGGCGCAAACATCCAAATCTGCCAGTGGCTTTCAAGGACCTGCATTTACTGAGTCAGTAGCATCCTCACTGCACTTCCCCTCATCCCCTGTTCCCCAGCCTTACTGGCCTCTTTGGTGCTCCCTGGCTTTCTACACCTACTGATCTCTCTTCTTGGAACATTAGTCTCCCAGATAAGCATGTTTCTCTCCTTCAGCTTCTTAGGGTTTGTGTTCAAATGTAATCCTCCACTTGAGACTTTCTCTACTAACACTTTTTACTATTTACAATTGCACTACACCCACTTCACCACCTGGCAATTCCTATCTCTTCCTTCGGTTTTAGTTTTTTTCTCCCTAGCACTAGTCACCCACTGACATATCTCTCTCTCTCTCTCTCTTTCTGTAATTTATTCATTTAGGATTGCTCTTTCTTTCTAGTATGTAAGCCCCAAGGAGCAAGGAGATTTTCCATTCACTACTGTTTTTCTAGTTCCAAGAACTGAAGCTAGCACAGACTATTAAGTACTCAACACAGACTGTATTTGTTGAATGAATGAATGAATGAATGTCTGAAAAGCAACGGAAAGTGTTACATAACATCATTTTGTAATCAGCAGACTCACCATTAAACCCAGCCCTTGGACAAATCCTGTTATAACCTTGTCTGGAAGCAGCAAGTGTGAGGACTGAGAAACAGCTGCCCAATAGAGCACTGTCCTCCTAGTGAATTATGCAATGCTTCAACCATTTAATTTATTGTACATTGTCATCAGAGAATGGCTTGTACAAGCCTAATTTCCTCAGGGGGAATAATTTCAGCTTCCTAAACAAGAAAAACTTTTAATTATCTATTCCTTTAACTATGAAGGAAAAAAGGACTATTTCTGCATTTTTTTTCTTCTTGGAAAACTGGGCTTCGTTGGTTGTCTTTGATAACTTAAATATATGGACTGTGTTTTTTAAATTACTTTATTGTATTCATTTTTACATGTATTTATGGAGCACCTACAATGTGTTTATTTATTTATTTAGTCATAAAAATGGCTATTAAATATCTGATATGTGCCAAGGGATGTGCTATTCAGTAAAACTGACATACTTATTTTACTGGGTTTCAACATTCATTACAATAAAAAATATATTTAATAAATAAATAAATAACTGGGACTTTAGAATTGTTGTATTCTACATTTTGTGCATATTAATCCTGGAAGTGAACAATGGTTCACCGCATGCCATTTGAAGACTATGCCTCCAGAAATCCACTAGGACATCTCTGATGCTCCCATGTTGTTTTCACTATGAATGCACAATTGTAACTGCAGCCTGAAAAGTGCATAGAAATCACAAGCTATAGCCTCCAGGAAAGAAGGTCTAGGTCACAGTATGAAGATCTGTGTCACATTAGAAGGCAAGACTCCTGAGCCAATAGAGGGTGAAAGGAATCTTGCACGTGCAGTGGAAATGATAGATAACAGTTTTAGCATTGGGACCAACCTTGGGGGCAAGAATGATTAGAGCTTATCTCACTAACTCTCCAGCCACCATATTGAGGTAGCCACAGCTGGATGGAATGAACTTCATGCAGTGCATCTGAGCAATCAACAAGAGCAGTAGTCTGCTAAAGACACCCAGGGCTTCTCCTAGACCTCCTTGTATCCCTTTTTCCATTTCTGTACTTTGCTGCCTATTTTCTTCCAATGGCCAGCACCTGACACTCATCTTAGGACAACTGCCCTCAGGGGTCCCTGAAGACCACTTGCCTGCAGTCATCATGGAAAGTCACAACGGCGAATTCTCATCTCAAGGAGGAAAGCACAGTTCCTTGGCCTCCAGTGGGGACACACTGAGGCTTAATCCACACACCAGAGTACCCTTGCAGAATCAGGCTGACACTATCCTCAACTCATTAGCTTCATCCCCATCCCTGCCCTGCTTCTTCAGCCTTCTTATAAGTTTCTCTTGGGAAAACTTCCCTAATAAATCATTTGCCACTAATACTAATCTCAAAGATCACTTCTGGAGAACCCAATCTAGGTCCTCTCTTAGTCTCATTTTCAGGCATTGCCCATAGAGCCCCCCTTTTCTTATTCTATGGTGACATAGTGAATTCATAGGCAATCCCTTAGTGACATTTAGCAAGTAACAATATTGCTTTCCAGGAGGCAGCCCATAGAGTTTAACTCTTCCACAATATTATTTTACTGAGGATATATATAGATATATAGATACAAACTCTCTCTATAGAGAGAGAGTTTAACTCTTCCACAGTATTATTTTACTGAGGATATATATATATATATGTGTGTGTGTGTGTGTGTGTGTGTGTGTGTGTATTTGTGTATGTTTTAGGTTGCAAGGGGAAAGTAACATAAAACCTTTGAATGCTCTAGAATATTGTTTTTGCATTTCCTTCTTAATTCTTATATGACTACAACCCCAAGAAAGTTTTCTTTTCCTGGGTTGTTTTCTGAAGGCACTCATCCTGCCACAACATCACTCCCACAATGTGTTTAGTTTCGGCAGCTCAGTTGGAGTCTGCACTTGGAATAAATGAACTTTCGCTCTCAGCTCACATATGGGGTGACAGCAGTGTTGTCTTTAATTGTCTTTATGACAGGGCTCTGGTTCCCACTTGGTTGATTCCAGGGTACATGTCTACCCAGAAGTTGGTGGCGAGCCACGCAGGTGGCCTGCCTGAACTCTTCAATGCAGCAAGCTCTGCGTACCCATCTGGTCCAGGCAGGCCAACTGCTATAGGGAGAGGTGAACACAGTCCTTAGAATTAAAGGATTATGTGACTGGAAGATCATGGAAGTCATCCTGGTTCAATCCCTAATTTCTGATGAGAAAATTGAGGCTCCTCATTGTCACACAATGTTTTGGTGCAAGATCTGAGATCAGAATCGGTGTTTAGACCCTCAGTCTACCCTGCTTCATACAGAACTGGATTTTGTCTTTTTCCCTTAAAAGGGGGCCCTTTAAGGTGGGGAACATCACACACCAGGGCCTGTTGGGGAGTGAGGGGCTGGGGGAGGAATAGCATTAGGAGAAATACCTAATGTAAATGACGAGTTGATAGGTGCAGCAAATCAACACGGCACATGTATACCTATGTATCAAACCTGCACATTGTGCACATGTACCCTAGAACTTAAAGTATAATAAAAAAAGAAAAGAGGGCCCTTCAAATTTCTGCCTGTCACAGGAGTAGTTTGTACCATTCCCTATATGAGAAAGACAGATGGGAACTTTCCAGGTGAGTAACAAGTTTGACTTTTCATTCAGCAAATGTCTAGAGTGGGTGAAGATAGACATGTCTATTTTATTCCACGTTGACCAGTAAATGACCTGCTTACAAACTGCTCAGCAATTCTCCTCATTTTGCAGATGAGAAAACAGAAGTTCTGTAAGTTGTAACGACTTAACCTGAGACCATATGGTAAAGAATATTTTCAGGGTGCAAACCCCAGTGTCTCTATTGTCAAAGCTTGCACTCCACATACCACTCTGCCTCTCCAAAGCCTCACACCATTTGCTTTTTAGCTTGGCACAGATCTTACTAAAATGTCTTTGCCCACTTTCCTGCTTTGGTAATACAGTAGTGTGGTCAGAGTTGAAGTCTTCTTTGATGCATTGGGACCATGTTGTGCCACAGACAGTTGTTCTTGAGCATGAATTTTGCTTGTACAGGTCTGTGCATGTAACTATCTTAAGGAGACAGGATTGTCCTAAATCTGCACTGACCACGGGGTACATCCTTGAATATCATTTTCCTCCTGATTTTAGGCATGTGTCATGTAGGATTGATTCACATGTGGATGCATTTATGTCAACAAAAAGCATGCATAACTTCAAACATTCAGGCCTTGGTCTGCTCTTGCTCATAGCACCTCCACACAGCCAAGGCAGAATTCCCATTTGGGAACCAGAAGCTTTGCAAAGGAACTCCATTGGCATGTATTAGAATGCTGGTTGTTTTGACAGACCCAAGACTTCACTGAGCTCAACTGCACACAGATATTAATGCTGAGTTTCAAATACATTGAAAGTGGAAGAAGAACAGATTGTTCCTCTGTGTAGTGGTTTCATTCTGAAGAACTCTCTTTGAAGTCAAGGAAATGGATGCCTGCAACAGATAGAGAGTGCAGTGGAGAATGGCACTCATGTGTCACTCTTAAATACTTTCAACTTGGCTATTTTTAAGTCAAATGTCTTCAAATGTGTCAAAAGCACTTGTTCTAAATTAAGAATAAAGGCCATGGCAAGTTGTGATTTTTTTTTTAACTAAGTCAGTTTTTTAGCTCTTTAAACATGACTGAATCCATATGGAAGCTTTTGTTCAATATGAAAACCATATTTTTCCATCTTCCTGAATGGCCAATCCAAATTTCCTCATGCTTAAATATTTTAATATATATACAGACATGTAAACACATTGAATGTAAATATGTATATGTGTATCTGTGTGAGTTAATCCATGTATCGTGTGTTTATGTATGTATATGTGTATATCAAGTATAGAAAGTGTTCATTTTAAGGCCAGTTTTGATTGAAAAATTTAATATACTTTATTAGTAAGTGCCATAACTAGGATGTTTCTATTTCAATGTCAAAATACAGCAACAATAAAATTATAACAATTATGTTCCATTGAAGGTATCCATGATATTTGGACAAAAAAATTGCTTTCTTGACCTGTTAGTGACTTTCTCAGTACAGTAAATTATTTTTGGCCAACATGTTAAGGTAAAATTTTCATAACAATACACACACACATATACACTCACACAACCTGTTGCAGGATAATAAAAAGAGAAACTGCAGACCTTAGAAAGTAGTGTTGGAAGTACCAGTTGGAATATCCAAAAATTCACAAATCAAAGACAAATTTTGAGTTGTAACAGTACACAGAGATAGTACTGTAATATGGCTGGCAATCCAAGCCCCAAGCATTCAAAATTCATTGTGGGCAGGACTTCTAAAAATGGGAAAAAAACAGAACAAAACAAAAATGCCAGGGAGCCTTAAAAGATAGTTCTCTAAGTTACCAAAATCATATTGTTCTCCAGAATATATCATTACAACTAAAACAGTGTTGTACATGGAGACCCATCCAAATTATGTTTGCCCATGAGCTCCATAAAGAAGCCAAATATGTGTGACTCTGTTGCCCTGCAACAGGCATCTCCTGACTCCTCTGGCTGGTCATCTCACTCCCATTATTACTCTTCAGTAGAAAATAACTTTGGGGTAACAAAGAAGGAAGGATAAAATACACAAATAAACTTGGTAGAAGCATTAAAAAAAAGGGAAAAAACTGTGTTGAGGTAAAAGACAAAGCTGATGATGTCCTAAATGGAGGCATTTTTATTATCTCATGGTCTGTATTCTGTAATAGTTTCATTTATTTATTCATTCGTTTATTTCAAGCTATGCATTGAGCAACATCTCAATGTGCCAGGCAATATGCACAGTGGTTACAGTGATAAATAAGACAGAAAAGGCTTCTGCCTCAATAAAGTTTACAGTTTAATGGCAAAGGCAGGCAAAGAAGAAAGAAGTAAAATTATGATAATTATGTTCCATTAAAAGTATCTATGATATCTGGACAAAAAAATTGCTATCTTAACCTGTTAGTCATTTTCTCAGTGAAATAAATTATTTTTGGCCAACTTGCTAAAGTAAAATTTTTACTGGGGAAAGTATGACATATTTATTGAACAGCAAGGAATTCTGACCAGAATTCAGTGACCAAAGAAACACATATCAATGAGTAGGATGAGGAGAGATTATGGAGGCTTGCAATAGGTATTCAGATTGGATTACGGGTGGAGGTTTAGTCAATTTTTAATATGAATGATATGGTAAAAACATTGTTTGAGGGCCGGGTGCAGTGGTTCACGCCTGTAATCCTAGAACTTCTGGAGGCCGAGGCAGGTGGATTGCCTGAGCTCAGGAGTTCGTGACCAGCCTGGGCAACACGGTGCAACTCCGTCTCTACTAAAATACAAAAAATTAGCCAGGCATGGCGGCGTGCGCTTGTAGTCCCAGCTACTTGGGAGGCTGAGGCAAGAGACTTGCATGAACCTGAGAGTCAGAGGTTGCAGTGAGCCAAGATCGTGCTACTGCACTCAAGCCTGGGCAATACAGTGAGACTCTATCTCAAAAAAATAGTTATTAAATAATACATACATCAATAAATAAATAAATAAATAAAATGTTGTTTGAGCAAAACTGGTGTCATTATCGCAGGCAGAGAAGAGATCAACTAGGTTTCCTGACATCCAAGATTAGGTTATGTTCACCCAATCCATGCAAATATATGACTCTACTCCTTCACTCTAGCCAACAGGTTTAAACTTACTTTTTTCTTCTTTGTCTGCCTTTGCGATTAAACTGTAAACTTCATGGAGGCAGAAGCTCTTTCTGTCTTATTTATTACCATAACCACTATGCATATTACCTGCCACATTGAGAAGTTGTTCAATACATACCTTGAAATAAATGAACGAATAAGTAAATGAAGCTATTATAGAATATAGACCATGAGATAATAAAGGTTTAAATTAAGATTATGGATATGAAAAGAGAGGAGGAAATATTGCAAACATTGAAAATTAGATTAGCATGATTTTATATAGAAGATGCAAGAGGGGCTGATACAAAAATATTAACAGTTTGCATCTGTACAGACCTTGATAATTTACATAGTATTTTCACAAATGACTTAACAATTTTGAACAACTTTGCCCCATGTTTTCAATCCCAAACAAACAAAATTATGTTGACGATATTGAGGAAATCCAAGACTTGAGCTGCAGGACCATTTGGAGGGATATGTTAAGTTCAGTTGTAGTCACACTGAATTTGAAAATAAGGCAGAATGTTGAAAATATCTAGGATTCAATTGAAAATATGGAACACTGACATGAAAGAACAGGTCTGGAGATACAAACTGATTGTCTTTCAGGGCTGAAAAAGCAAGGAGACACTTTCAACCAAAACCCAAGTCAGTTTAATAATATGTTTTCATTCTCCAATTTTAAAATTTTCACTTTAGGGTATCAAAAGCATTTTTCAATTTGTATATTCAAGTAAACTAAAAACTTCTATTAGCTTCAAGGCTAATACATTTTCAACTTCAAAAAAAAAAAAAAAAGAAATGGGATACCGGAAAAAATGGCTGATAGGAGGTAGGACTAAATTGCAGCTCCCACTCAGATGGACAGAGCGGCATATGGAGACCCACTTCATGAACTTTTGCTCCAAGAACTAGTGAGGAACATACCAGGAAACCCAAGAGAATCCATAGACCCTTTGAAGGAGGTGGATGGCTATTGCAGGCTCTGTGAGACAGCTGAGGAACTGTGAGTTGGCTTGCTTTCTCACTAGGAGGCTTGTAGCCTTGAGTAAGTTCTCAGCCATGCTCGCCAGCTGCCTGGAAATAAATTCAATGCTATTGGCAGGGCACAGTGGGAGTGACACTGGCCTTTTGGGCTGTGGGCTGCATGGGAGCTGGGTGAGGGCTGTGGCTGCCAGCTTTCCCCCACTTCAGTGATGACCTGGGTGACTCAACAGAGGCAGCCATCATCCCCCGGGAAACATAATTGCATTGGCCTGAGAACCACACCCCCATCCCTCGCAGCAGCCACGGCAAGCCCTGCCCAAGGAGAGTCTGAGCTCAGAAATGCCTAAACCTGCTCCCACCTGGAAGTCTTCCCTACCCACTCTGGTTGTCAAAGACAAAGGACATAATCTCTTGGGAGCTCTATGGCCCCACCCACCACCTGTTCCTTCCTCTACTACCACAGCTGATGCACTCTTGAAAGCACCACCTCCTGGCTGGAGGCCAACCAACCCAAAACCAGCACACGTAACAAAAATACAACCAAGAACCCTCACAGAGTCCACTTCACTCCCCTGCTACCTCCATGGGAGCAGAAGCTAGTATCCATGACTAGGAGACCTGAAGATGGATCACATCACAGGACTCTTTGCCAAGACTCACCAGTACCAGCTCGGAGCACAGTGGCTCTTCTGGGTGGTTAGATCCAGAAAAGAAACAACAATCACTGCAGTTCAGTTCTCAGGAAGCCCACCCCTAGAGGAAAGAGGAGAGTACCACATGAAGGGAGCACCCCGTGGGAAAAAGAAACTGAACAGCAGCCCTTGAGTCCCAGATCTTCACTCTGACATAGTCTACCCAAATGAGAAGGAACCAGAAAAACAGTTCTGGTAACACAACAAAACAAGGTTCTTTAACACCCCCAAAAGATCACACTAGCTCGCCAGCAACGGATCTAAACCAAGAAGAAACCTCTGAATTGCCAGAAGAAAAAAAAAAAAGAAAAAACAGAAGGTTGACTATTAAGCCAATCAAGGAGGCACCAGAGAAAGGTGAAGTCCAACTTAAAGAAAAAAAATATGATATAGGATATGAATAGAAAAATCTCCAGTGAAATAGATAGCATAAATAAAAAACAATCACAATCTCTGGAAATCAAGGACACACCTAGAGAAATGCAAAATGTACTGGAAAGTCTCAGCAATAGAATAGAACAAGCAGAAGAAAGAATTTCAGAGCTTAAAGACAGGGCTTTTGAATTAACTCAATCTGACAAAGACAAAAAAATTTTTTTTAAAGAACGAAGCCTCCAAGAAGTTTCAGATTATGCTAAACGACCAAAACTAAGAATAATTGGTGTTCCTGAGGAAGAAGAGAAATCTGAAGGTGTGGAAAACATATTTGAGGGAATTATCCAGGAAAACTTCCCCAGCCTTACTAGCGATCTAGACATCCAAATACAAAAAGCTCGAAGAACACCTGGGAAATTCATCACAAAGAGACCATCACCTAGGCACATGGTCATCAGGTTATTTACAGTCAAGACAAAGGAAAGAATCTTAAGAGCTGTGAGGCAAAAGCATCAGATAACCTATAGAGAAAACCCTGTCCGATTAACAGCAGATTTCACAGCAGAAACTTTACAGGCTAGAAGGGATTGGGGTTCTATTTTTAGCTTCCTTAAACAAAACAATTATTAGCCAAGAATTTTGTATCCAGAAAAACTAAATTTTGTAAATGAAGGAAAGATAGTCTTTTTCAGACAAACAAATGCTAAAAAATTTGCCACTACCAAGCCAGCACTATAAGAACTGCTAAAAGGAGCTCTAAATCTTGAAACAAATCCTTGACATACACCAAAATAGAACCTCCCAAAAGCAAAAATTTCACAGGACCTATAAAACAACAATACAATGAAAAAATAATAAGATATTCAGGCAACAAATAACATGATAATTAGAATAGTATGTCACATCTCAATACTAATGTTTAATGTAAATGGCCTAAATGGTTCATTTAAAAGATGCAGAATGGCAGAATGGATAAGGATTCACCAACAAAGTGTCATCAAGAGACTCAGCTGACACATAAGGACTCACACAAACTTAAGGTAAAGGGATAGAAAAAAATATTCCATGCAAATGGACACCAAAAGAGAGCAGAAGTAGCTATTCTTGTATCAGGCAAAACAAACTTTAAAGCAACAACAGTTAAAAAAGACAAAGAGAGACATTACATAATGATAAATGGACTAGTCCAGCAGAAAAATATCACAATTCTAAATATATATGCACCTAACACTGGAGCTCCCAAAGTTATAAACAATTACTACTAGGCCTAAGAAATGAGATAGGCAGCCACACAATAATAGTGTGGGACTTTAATACTCCACTGACAGCACTAGACAGGTCATCAAGATGGAGGTTCAAAAAAGAAACAATGAATTTAAACTATACCCTACAATAAAAATGGATTTAACAGATATTTACAGAACATTCTACCCAACAACTGCAGAATTTACATTCTATCCATCAGTATATGGAACATTCCCCAAGATAGACCATATGATAGGCCACAAAACAAATCTCAACAAATTTAAGAAAATCAAAACTATAGCAAGTACTCTCTCGGACCAAAATGGAATAAAATTGGAAATCAACCCCAAAAGGAACTCTCAAAATCATGCAAATACATGGAAATTAAATAACCTGTTCCTGAATGATCACTGGGTCAACAATGAAATCAAGGTAGAATTTAAAATATTCTTTGAACTGAATGATAGTAGTGACATAACCTATCAAAATCTCTTGGATACTGCAACCGCTATTACAACTGATACCACAGAAATACAAAAGATCATTCAAGGCTACTATGGACATCTTTACATGCATAAACTAGAAAACCTAGAGGAGATAGACAAATTCCTGGAAATATACAACCATCCAAGAGTAAACCAAAAATAAATAGAGACTCTGAACAGACCAACAACAAGCAGCAAGATTGAAACGGTAATTTAAAATTACCATTTTAAATGGGAGCAGTTCACACCTGTAATCCCAGGAGCAGCTCACACCTGTAATCCCAGCACTTTGGGAGGCCGAGGCAGATGGATTACTTGAGGTCAGGAGTTCAAGCCCAGCCTGGCCAACATGGCAAAACTTCATCTCTACTAAAAATACAAAAATTAGCTGTGCATGGTGGTGGGCACCTGTAGTCCCAGCTACTCAGAAGGCTGGGGAAGGGGAATCGCTTGAACCCAGGAGGGAAGCAGAGTTTGCAGTGAGTGAAGATTGTGCCACTGCACTGCAGTCTGGGCGACAGAGAGAGACACCATCTCAAAAAAAAAGGTTACCAAAAAAAAAATTTCAGGACAGACGAATTCACAGCTAAATTCTATCAGACGTTCAAAGAAGAACTGGTACCAATCTTATTGACACTATTCCAAAAGATAGTGATAGAGGGAATCCTCCGTAAATTATGCTAAGAAGCCAGTATCACCCTAATACCAAAACCAGGAAAGGGCATAACAAGAAAAGGAAACTACAGACCAATATACCTGATGAACATAGATGCAAAAATCCTCAAAAAAAAAAAAAAATCTAGCTAGCCAGATCCAACAGCGTATCAAAAAGATAATCCACCATGATCAAATGGGTTTCATAGCCGGAATGCAGGAATAGTTTAATATCTGCAAGTCAATATATGTTATATACCACATAAACAGAATTTAAAACAAAAATCACATGATCATGTCAATAGATGCAAAAAAAGCATTTGACAAAATCCAACATCCCTTTATGATTAAAACTTTCAGCAAGATCGGCATACAAGGGACATACCTTAAGGTAATAAATGCCATCTATGACAAACCCACAGCCAACATTACACTGAATGGGAAAAAGTTGAAAGCATTCTCCCTGAGAACTGGAACAAGGCAAGGATGCCCACTTTCACCACTTCTATTCAACACAATACCAGAAGTCCTAGCCAGAGCAATCAGACAAGAAAAAGAAATAAAGGGCTTCCAAATAGGTAAAAAGGAAGTCAGCCTGTCACTGTTTGCTGATGATATGATTGTTTACCTAGAAACCCCTAAAAACCCCTCCAGAAAGCTCCCAGAACTAATAAAAGAATTCAGCAAAGTTTTCAATATACAAATTTAAAGTACACAAATTAGTAGCTCTTCTATATGCCAACAGCAACCAAGCTGAGAATCAAATTAAGAACTCAACCCCTTTTACAATAGCTGCAAAAATAAAAAATAAAATACTTGGGAATATACTTTTTTTTTTTTTTTTTTTGAGACGGAGTCTCGCTGTCACCCAGGCTGGAGTGCAGTGGCGCGATCTCGGCTCACTGCAGGCTCCGCCCCCTGGGGTTCACGCCATTCTCCTGCCTCAGCCTCCTGAGTAGCTGGGACTACAGGCGCCCACCACCTCGCCCGGCTAATTTTTTGTATTTTTAGTAGAGACGGGGTTTCACTGTGTTAGCCAGGATGGTCTCGATCTCCTGACCTCGTGATCCGCCTGCCTCGGCCTCCCAAAGTGCTGGGATTACAGGCGTGAGCCACCTTAATCAAGGAAGTGAAAGATGTCTACAAGGAAAACTACAAAACACTGCTGAAAGACATCATAGATGACACAAACATATAGAAACATCTCCCATGCTCATAGATGGGCAGAATCAATATTGTGAAAATGACCATACTGCCAAAAGCAATCTACAAATTTAATGCAATTCCTATTCAAATATTACCATCATTCTTCACAGAACTAGAAAAAATCTTAAAATTCATATGGAACCAAAAAAGAGCCCAAATAGCCAAAGCAAGACCAAGCAAAAAGAACAAATCTGGAGGCATCACATTACCTGACTTCAAATTATACTGTAAGGCCATAGTCACCAAAACAGCAAGGTACCAATATAAAAACTGACATATAGACTGATGAAACAGAATAGAGAACCCATAAATAAAGCCAAATACTTACAGTCAATTGATCTTCAACAAAGCAAACAAAATCATAAAGTAGGGAAATAACACCCTATTCAACAAATGGTACCGGGATAATTGGCAAGTCACATATAGACTGAAACTGGATCCTCATCTCTCACCTTATACAAAAATCAACTCAAGATGGATCAAAGACTTAAATCTGAGACCTGAAACCATAAAAATTCTAGAAGATAACATTGGAGAAACCCTTCTAGACATTGGCTTACCCCAGAGTGGGAGAAAATCTTCTCAATCTATACATCTGACAAAAGACTAATATCCAGAATCTACAAGGAACTCTAACAAATCAGAAAAAAAATATCCTATCAAAAAGTGGACTAAGGACATAAATAGACTTAAATTCTTAAAAGAAGATACACTAATGGCCAAGAAACATATTAAAAGTGTTCAATATCACTAATTATCAGGGAAATGCAAATCAAAACTACAATATGATACCACCTCACTCCTGCAAAAATGGCCATAATAAAAAAAAATAAGAAATAATAGATGTTGGTATGGATGTGGTGAAAAGGGAACACTTTTACACTATTGGTGGGAATGTAAACTTGTACAACAATTATGGAAAACAGTGTGGAGATTCCTTAAAGAACTAAAAGTAGATCTACCATTTGATCCAGCAATCCCACTCCTGGGTATCTACCTGGAGGAAAATAAGTCATTATACAAAAAAGATATTTGCACACACATGTTCATAGAAGCACAATTCACAGTTGCAAAAATATGGAACTAGCCCAAATGCCCATCAATTAATGAGTGGATGAAGAAATGTGATAGATAGATAAATAGATAGATCTATAGATAGATATCTAAATATATATATCATATATATAAAATGAGTGCAAGCTATGTGACTGTACATAAATATATATCTGTATGTATATATAGCACAGAAACCACAGAGTGACTTGTATACTGGTGGACCTGAAGTGGTGCACATGATCGGGGTGACTTCCAGCAAATTTTGACTCTGGAATCAAGAACTTCTATATTTGCTGATACCTCCCTCCATAATGTAACGGTGACTGTACATAGCTTGCACTCATTTTAGCCAGCAGCAAAAAGCTTAGTCAAAATAAACAAACTTTTCAAAGTTCAAAGAGAAAAATTAATTAAATAAAATAAAATAGGATACCATCAGAATTCCCACACTATAGATGGGGAAACCATGGTATAGAAAGATTAAATAACTTTTTCAAATTATCCACCAGGAAAAGTATTCGCCTTGTCTTCTCAGGATCCTCATTATTATGGTAGCCTTCTCTCCTTTCTTTCTGCATATTCTTTTTTTCTTTTTTTTTTTTTTTTTTTTTGCCCTTAACCAAAACTTACATATTCTATGTCCCCAGGACCTATCTAACAATATAATTAATCCACTAAAAAGAGTCAGGCCAAGTCATTTAGCTTAATGTGTCACATTTCCAAGATAGCATTTGTATTAAATAAAGACCTTAAGTGTTTTAAAAGAAAAAAAAAAGAAATGGAGTTAAACATGTAAGCAACGTCCTCAAATCTAAGTTGCAGTACTCCCACACTGATGAAGCTTGCTGACTAGGACTTACATTTCCATTGTAAAGCATCATTGTAAAAGTGCACTTTCTTCAGGGAAAAAGATACCGATGACTTTCTCCCAGGGGTCAAGTGCAGTGCTATGTTTTCTTCACTGTGGGAATATTTTCTAGAAGCACCAACAAACCAATGCCTGTCTCTTGCATACACATTATGAGGCCCTATTGCAGCAATGCATGTCAATTTAAATAAAGTTTATAATTCCTTTCCCTCTCTTTTTCTCCCCCATCTCCATCCAGGATTGAATTTATAATCATGGTGCAATATACAAAACTTTCTAACCATGGTAGATAATAGACTCAGAAAAGATGAATTACGTATAGTTTACAAAATTAGAGCTACTTAAGATGTCTATTCTTATCTGTGAACACATATATCCTTTACACTAGATTGATATTCTTACAATCTGGTGGTTTTTTTTTTAAGTTTCTACGGTAGTGCTTTTAAATTTTTCTTCAACTCTTCACTATGGAGCATAATGTTAGTTAGGATTACTGCTTATAATTCACTCTACTGGTTTTCACACATTAAAAAAAAAACATATTGAAACTTGTCCATCAGACATTTTGCAATTTAACAAAACTTTGAAATAAAAAGTTTTCCAGAAGTTTTCAGAGTGAAAAATATGATCAAATAGTGTAAGCCAAAGCCAAGATTTCAACTTGAGACTTCGCCATTTTCTTGGGCACTACGGCTATTAAGAAAAACATGGTAGGCAATTTGTAAAGCTAAATGACATTTTTTGGAAGAAAAAGTCCTTATATAAATTAGATTACAGTGACATTTTGCTGACATATGAACCACTAGAATATGGAATTTAATAGATGACATCTGACTCAAATCCTATCCAAGAAGTTTGTTATCGGAAGTAGCACAAATGCCTCCACATGGCACATGGCACAGGCTCACCTAGAGAATTCGCTAACACAGCAGCCTCTAAGGACAGCACAAAAGTGGTTCTCTTTTGAGTTTCAAAACCCTTCAGAGCATTGAGTGATATTTTTCAAGCATTGCTTTTTCACTGAGGCCTTTTCCCACTCTATATAAAATTCCATAACCCCTTCCTAATCTCTGAACGTTTCTCTGGAATGCATGGTTCAGAGTGCCTCTTGTTGTCTAGAGGGACAGAATTTCTTAACTGCAGAGTAGGAATGTCCCAGCATGGTGAGATACAAGGGTGATATGGGTGGCTTCTCCCTTTCCTCATTTATTAATAAAACTGACTCTCTTATTTGTCTGCAAATAAGGGAGGAATTTAATTCCCACTGCATTCAAATGATTCTTAGAAAGATCTGTAGTTCATGACCCTGAATGAAACAGGAAGACGCAGGGAGTAAGATGATGGAAGGAAGAAAGGAATAAGAAAGAAATACATTCTTCGGGGTTTTACTAGGGTCATCTCTCTCTTTCCCATTTCCTTTCCTCCCTCCTTCCCCCTTTCCCCCTCCTCCTCTTCCTTCTCTTCCTTCTTCTTTTCCTCTCTCTGTCTCTCTGTCTCTGTCTCTGTCTCTTTCTCTCTCTCTCTCTTCCCCACAAGCCCCACCTCCGAGAATGAGATTAGACCACAGGACCAGCAGAGAGGAATGTTGAGTCACAGAGCTGGAGTCATAAGCACACCAGCATGAGGACCAAAAAGTCAGGAATGAACTGAGCTTTCAGATTCTGCTCATTACAATAAATTCTTGCCAAAAAAATAAAAATAAAAAGTGTAGATTTTATTTCCCTTCTGGTTATTTCAAAACCAGGAGGAGGGGCACCTTTCTTTGGTCTCTTGTTTAAATCTTGTACTGGAAAACCCAAAGTGAACTAGAACCATAGTCCATATGGTGTGGAATGCCATGTTTGTCTGCCTTCCACAAGGCTAGAATTTTATTCGTTAATGCATTATAATTAGGTTCAAAATGGAAAGGCTTAACAATTGCTTTTATATTTTTAATGCTATATGTCATATAAGAACCAGTGCAGTGATCTCCAGAGTGGGGTAGATGAATCACAGGAAGTCTAAGATAGCCCACTGAGGTATGAAAACAAGTTAAAAGTTATGTTGATTTTTATAACGAAGGAAAAAATAATCATAACTAATACTTAAAGTACAAATAATGGCATCTTCACTAGGTCCATATATCAAGTGCCACTCGTCGTGTTTAGTACATGGGGTCTCCAGAGGGAACGTTTTGTAATAAACAGGAGTTGACAGTGGAAGCTTCAGTCACTGATCACTTTCAGCTTACAGATCAAATTGTCTAGACATAATTTCTCTAATCCTTGAAAAGTAGCTTTAAAAGATTTTTCAAGGCTGAAGATAGTGCTAATAATATAAGCAACAAGGAAATGTAGAACTAACTCTTCTGCTTTGGGGAGAGGTTCTTCACTAATCACATCATGAGATTTTGAAAAACAATGACAATTTTCATCAACTACGACAAGAAGCCTTGCCATTGAAACAATAAAAAAATTATTGGAAATATGGACTTGTATCCAGCAGTATTGAGAATGAACCATGCCTTAAATGTATTAGCTAAAGATAATTTTTAAAAATTAGTCTTGTTTGAAAAGTTATGAATTTTTATGAAAAGTCTTATTCTAATAAAATATTAGAGTTTTAAGAAACTGTAGTTTTTTAAATTCTGTTACCTGCAAAATTCTCTCTAAAACTTCCCTGATACATGAAAAATTCATGTGCTGAAATGCTAGCCTATGCCATTGTAGGAAAGCTCAAAATTATCAGAAAATTCTTCTTTTAACAAGTTGGATACTGTGTTCTTGTAATTTGTTTTTCTATTTCCCAGTCATTTAAATATTTTCCAGATTGAATATTGCCAGTTCCTATCCTATAAGTACCATTTGTATATCCTTTGCTATTCTAGTTTCTCATTTGTGCATGGATTCCAGTTTCGCTCTCTCCAACTCAAAAAACTGAACACATCACTCAAGATTGGATCTAATTATTCTGGCAGGCAATAAAATAATTGTCATTCTTGCTCAGTTACTTCACAAATATTAAATAAGAAACCATCAGGTACCAAGCACTTTTTTAAGGCATTGAAGTACAGTGATACAAAGTATATAAAGTCTCACTATGATAGAGCTTAGGCTCCAGTGAGCTGGCCACAGACAATTAGTCGCTAAGGGAAAAAAATAAATAAATAAACAAGAAAAATAAGACTTAGTCATAGGAGCCAGACAGTGAAGTACAACAAGGTGATAGGTCAGAGAGCGACTTGGTGGCTAATTTGAATTGGGTGGTCTGGAATAGCCTTGCTGAGGAAGGTTACATGTATATGAAGATCTAGAAGAACCTTCCACACAGAGGCACAGCCAGTGCCAAGGCCCTAAAACAGAAAGCAGTTTAGCATTGAGAAACTGAAGCACATCTGGCAGGGCTGGAGTAGAGGGAGGCAGGGAGAACAGTGCAAAATGAGACTGGAGATGCAAACAAGGACCAAATAATGAAAGACCTTGCATGACATGCTAAGAATATGTTATTTTGTGCTGATTTCATACTGAAGACCCTTAATGGTGTCAGTATCAAATCTCTCACTGCTTCCCTTTCATACCTCATAAGTACTTACTGCTAATCAGCCAACCATTGCTGTAAGTTCTCAGACTGCCACTTCTAGTCACAATACTACGAGTTCTCTCAGCTCTACAAAGCATTGGCCATTGCCGCATGGAGAGATGCATATAAAAGTTGTCTCTTCACAGTCCAAACAATCTACTGATTCTTGCTGCCTTAGCAGCTCGTGATATGGCACTTCCTTGTTCAGTGCCTGGACAAAATAATATTTCTAAAGGTTGTAAATTAAAATTGTAAGCTATTCCTGGAAACAGCCAAACGAGAATGCTTGATTCATCTCTAGTATTCTGGTATTTGGTATTCTTGACTGCCTTTTTTTTTTTCTTAAGGCAGAGTCTCATTCCCATCACCCAGGCTGGAGTGCAGTGGCATGATCATGGCTTACTGCAGTCTCGACTTCCTAGGCTCAGGTGGTCTATCACCATACCCTCCTGAGTAGCTGGGACTACAGGCATATGCCATCAAGCCTGGCTAATTTTTGTACTGTTTGTAAAGATGGAGTTTCACTATGTTACCCAGGCTGGTCTCAAACCCCTGGGCACAAGTGATCCTCTTACCTCGAACTCCCAAAGGGCTTAGATTACAGGTGTGAGCCACCACGCCCAGCCTTGGCTGTTTTAAAGATTAAAAGAATAACAAGACAAATAGAAACAAGAGCTATCAAAATTAGGATAAGAATTTAAAATTAATAATATGAGTGGTACAATAAACATATTTAAATTACTTCTCCTTGAAATGTGACCTAAGAATTTCAAATCCCTCATAGTTTCTCCCTCTGCGACCTCACTTTTCAAAGTAAAATGTTCAGGTTTTCATGACTTACAACTATATATTCACAAAAACAAATATGTTTTTTGCTTGAACTTACAAAAGGAATTTTCTGGCCTATTTTCTTGTAATTACCATGCACATAATCTTTGATTAATGGCTTATATGTTGACACACAGTTCATAGTTTGTTTTACACTTCTAAATCATTCTCTACTATAAGTAAAAGATTTGTGTCAAAACTACACTTGGACATTTTATTTTGAATTGATTATTAAAGCAAAGCTAGGTCCACTAGTAAAATATTGTTGAATCACAGGTGAACCTCATTTAACTGTATATTTTGGATTGATCTCCATCTTCTTAAAAATTACTATGTAAATTGATATTGTTGAAAAAACAATTAGAAACAGATTTATAGTCTGTCAATGATCCTACACAACACTCTCCTATAACTCATCCCTGCACACATGAACACATATCCTAAGGTACTTTTACTTTTTGACAGTACATTGGCACACAGCTCACTCAATACTAATGATCACTTTTTACACTTATTAGTGTGACTATGGAAAGTTAACATTCAAGTTTATATATAATAATAAACTAACTTTTGATGGGGTATTCCATGTACATTGGTTGTTATGAACTGAATTGTGTCTACTAAAAAAATTCATGTAAAGTCCAACCCCTGGTACCTCAGCGTATGACTGTATTTGGAGAGAGGGTCTTCACAAAAGCTATGAAGTTAAAATTAGGTCACTAGGGTAGGCCTTAACTTAATATGATTGGTGTGCTTACAAGAAGAGAAAGTTTAGACACAGACATGCACAGAGGGAAGATGATATGAAGACACAGGGAGAAGACGGCCATCTACATGCCAAGGAGAGAAGCCTGGAGTGGATTCTTCCCTCGCAGCCCTCAGAAGGAACCAATCCTATCAATATCTTTATTTTGAACTCCTAAAATTCAGAGCTTGGAGAAGATACATGACTATTGTTACAGCAACCCTAGCAAACTAATACACTGGTTTATAACAAAGAGTCTGCAAAAATTAGAGGCAGCTCATATAATTTTGTGCCTTACGAGAAGTTATTTTCTGGCAATATATCTTTAAGAGAACATGAAGTAAATACCATAAGGTGACATAAAGGCTTTGAAATAACAAATTAAAGCCAAATCAAATTTACTGCCTTTTTGTAAATGGAATTTACTTTCACCAAATCTCATGGTCCTATAAAAGATGACATTTGTGAAGCATTCATTTTACCATCCATTGGCACTTCTCACAAAGATACTAAAATAAACTAGTAAAAGAGCTCTTAGTCTTTTCTAGGCATTGGCTACCAATAAAATCTTCATTTTATTTCTGCTCTTCTTTAACATACCTTCTTTTAGAGTCCTTTAAAAAAATTGTGTGGAGAGACTGCATTTTTATTACAAAAGGACTGAATAGAAGAACTATTGATTCAGTGCTTTCCTTTCTTCTCCATTGTCAACAATAATTGATGTTCCTGTTGAAGTGATATGGTTTTAATTTGGGTTTGGGTTGCTAAGGACTAAGGATAGCATGCAAATCAATAGAAAATTAAGGAACTATTGTTCCCACAAACCATAATCTGAGATAAACACCATATGACTTCATAAATCTAAGGAAATGTCTCTTAAAACTCTAATGCCAGGAGATTTTGGGCTGAGATGATGGGATTTTCTAAATATACAATCATGTCATCTGCAAACAGAGACAATTTGACTTCCACTCATGCTATTTGAATACTTTATTTCTTTCTCTTGCCTGATTGCCCTGGCCAGAACTTCCAATACTATGTTGAATAGGAGTGGTGAGAGAGGACATTCAAATTTTGCATCCCAGGGATGAAGACAACTTGATCGTGGTGGATAAGCTTTTTGATGTGCTGCTGGATTCGGTTTGCCATATTTTATTGAGGATTTTTGCATCGACGTTCATCAGGGATATTGGCCTGAACTTTTCCTTTTTTGCTGTGTCTCTGCCAGATTTTAGTATCAGGATGATGCAGTCTCACAAAATGAGTTAGGGAGGAGTCCCACTTTTTCTATTTTTTGGAATAGTTTCAGAAGGAATGGTACCAGCTCTTTGTACCTCTGGTAGAATTTGGTTGTGAATCCGTCTGGTCCTGGGCTTTTTTTGGTTGGTAGGCTATTAATTACTGCCTCAGTTTTAGAACTTGTTATTGGTCTATTCAGGGATTTGACTTCTTCCTGGTTTAGTCTTGGAGGGTGTATGTGTCCAGGAATTTATCCATTTCCTCTAGATTTTCTAGTTTATTTGTGTAGTGGTGTTTATAGTATTCTCTGATGGTAGTTTGCATTTCTGTGGGATCAGTGGTGATATTCCCTTTATCATTTTTTATTGTGCCTATGTGATCCTTCTCTCTTTTCTTTTTTTTTTTTGAGACAGAGTCTCACTCTGCCACCCAGGCTAGAGTGCAGTGGCGTAATCGGGGCTCACTGCAACCTCCGCCTCCCGTGTGCAAGCGATTCTCCTGCCTCAGCCTCCCGAGTAGCTGGGACTACAGGCACACGCCACCACGCCCAGCTTATTTTTGTATTTTTTGTAGAGACAGGGTTTCACCATGTTGGCCAGGATAGTTTTGATCTCTTGACCTCATGATCTGCCCGCCTCGGCCTCCCAAAGTGCTTGGATACAGGCATGAGCCACCGCGCCTGGCCCTCTTTTCTTCTTTAGTAGTCGTGCTAGTGGTGTATCTATTTGGTTAATCTTTTCAAAAAACCAGCTCCTGGATTCATTGATTTTTTTTTGAAGGGTTTTTTGTGTGTCTATCTGAGTTATTTCTTGTCTTCTGCTAGCTTTTGAATTTGTTTTCTCTTGCTTCTCTAGTTCTTTTCATTGTGATGCTAGGGTGTTGATTTTAGGTCTTTCCCTCTTTCTCCTGTGGGCATTTAGTGCTATAAATTTCCCTCTAAACACTGCGTTAGCTGTGTCCCAGAGATTTTGGTACATTATGTCCTTGTTCTCATTGGTTTCAAAAAATTTATTTATTTCTGCCTTAATTTCATTATTTACCCAGTAGTCATCCAGGAGCAGGTTGTTCAGTTTCCATGTAGTTGTGTGGTTTTCAGTGAGTTTCTGAATCCTGAGTTCTAATTTAAATCTGGGTGCTCCTGTATTGGGTGTATATATATTTAGGACAGCTATCTCCTCTTGTTGCTGTTTCACGCGTCTGTGTGCAGAGACCACCAAACAGGCTTTGTGTGAGCAACATGGCTGTTTATTTCACCTGGGTGCAGGCGGGCTGAGTCCAAAAAAGGAGTCAGCAAAGGGTGGTGGGATTATCATTGGTTCTTATAGGATAGGCAGTGGAATTAAGAGCAATATTTTGGGGGCAGGGGGTGGATCTCACAAAGTACATTCTCAAGGGTGGAGAGAATTACAAAGAACCTTCTTAAGGGTGGGAGAGATTACAAAGTACATTGATCAGTTAGGCTGGGGCAGAAATAAATCACAATAGTGGAATATCATCAGTTAAGGCTGTTTTCACTTTTTTTGTGGATCTTCAGTTGCTTCAGGCCCTCTGGATGTATACATGCAGGTCACTGGGGATATGATGGCTTAGCTTGGGCTCAGGGGCCTGACAGCTGCATTGATCCCTTTACCATTATGTAATGCCCTTCCTTGTCTTTTTTTATCTTTGTTGGTTTAAAGTCTGTTTTATCAGAAACTAGGATTGCAAGCCCTGCTTTTTTTTGCTTTCCATTTGCTTGGTAAATATTCCTCCATCCCTTCATTTTGAGCCTACGTATGTCTTTGCACGTGAGATGGGTCAGCCCAAAATCTCCTTAAACTAATAAGCAGCTTCAGCAAAGTCTCAGCATACAAAATCAATGTGCAAAAATTATAAGCATTCCTATACACCAATAACAGACAGAGAACCAAACCATAAATGAACTTCCATTCACGATTGCTACAAAAAGAATAAAATACCTAGGAATACAACTTACAATGGATGTGAAGAACCTCTTCAAGGAGAGCTACAAACCACTGCTCAAGGAAATAAGAGAGGACACAAACAAATGGAAAAACATTCCATGCTCATGGATAGGAAGAATCAATATCATGAAAATGGCCATACTACCCAAAGTAATTTATATATTCAATGCTATCCCCATCAAGTTACCATTGACTTCCTTCACAGAATTAGAAGAAACTACTTTATATTTCATATGGAACCAAAAAAGAGCCCATATAGCCAAGACAATCCTAAGCAAAAAGAACGAAGCTGGAGGCATCACACTACCTGACTTCAAACTATACTACCAGTCTACAGTAACCAAAACAGCATGGTACTAGTACCAAAACAGATATATATAGACCAATGGAACAGAACAGAGGCCTCAGAAATAACACCACACATCTACAACCATCTGATCTTTGACAAACCTGACAAAAACAAGCAATGAGAAAAGGATTCCCTATTTAATAAATGGTGCTGGGAAAATGGCTAGCCATATGCAGAATACTGAAACTGGGCCCCTTCCTTACACCTTATACAAAAATTAATTCAAGATGGATTACAGACTTAAACACAAGACCTAAAACCCTAAAAACCCTAGACGAAAACCTAGGCAATACCATTCAGGACATAGGCATGAGCAAAGACTTCATGACTAAAACATAAAAAGCAATGGCAACAAAAGTCAAAATTGACAAACAGGATCTAATGAAACTAAAGAGTTTCTACACAGCAAAAGAAACTATCATCAGAGTGAACAGGCAACCTACAGGATGAGAAAACATTTGTGCAATCTATCCATCTGACAAAAGGCTAATATTCAGAATCTACAAGGAACTTAAACAAATTTACAAGAAAAAAACAACCCCATCAAAAGTGGGCGAGGACATGAACAGACACTTCTCAAAAGAAGACATTTAGGCAGCCAACAAACATATGAAAAAAAGCTCATCATCACTGGTCATTAGAGAAATGCAAATCAAAACCACAGTGAGATGCCATGTCATGACAGTTAGAACAGCGATCATTAAAAAGTGAGGAAACAACAGATGCTGGAGAGGATGTGGGGAAATGGGAATGCTTTTACACTGTTGGTGGAAGTATAAATTAGTTCAACCATTGTGGAAGACAGTGTGACAATTCCTCGAGGATCTAGAACCAGAAATATCATTTGACCCAGCAATCCCATTACTGGGTGTATACCCAAAGGCTTATAAACCCTTCTACTATAAAGACACATGCACACATATGTTTATTGCAGCACTGTTCACAATAGCAAAGACTTGGAACCAACCCAAATGCCCATCAGTGATGGACTGGATAAAGAAAATATAGCACATATACACCATGGAATATTATGTAGCCATAAAAAAGGATGAGTTCATGTCCTTTGCAGGGACATGGATGAAGCTGGAGACCATCATTCTCAGCAAACTCACACAGGAACAGAAAACCAAACACTGCATGTTCTCACTCATGAGTGGGAGTTGAACAATGAGAACACATGGACACAGGGAGGGGAACATCACACACTGGGGCCTGTTGCAGGGGTAGGGGGCTAGGAGAGGGATAGCATTATGAGAAATACCTAATGTAGATGACGGGTTGATGGTGCAGCAAACCACCATGGCACGTGTATACCTATGTAACAAACCTGCACATTCTGCACATGTATCCCAGAACTTAAAGTATTAAAAAAAAACTCTAATGCCAATTTGCAGTGTCAAGCAAATGCCAGCAGTTTCCAACTCATGAGTAAGGAAAAACTAGAAGGCTGTAAAACTGAGGAAGAAATTATTGTCTTATCAGCAAAACAATTTTTATGTGTTCTGTTAGCTGTATAAACTGGAATGTATGAGCCATTTTTCAAAAAGAAACAAACAACAACAAAGTTCATTTCTAGTCTTTGTAATACCAGAAGCACAGAGAAAAAATTACATTCAGATTTTGTCCAGAATTTTAGAGAAAGTTTATGCTCACATCCACTATGGGAATTTTGAATGCTAAAGCACAGTAGCCTCTCCTCTCCGATGAGAAGTCCCATCATCCTATCCATAATATTGGTAATTAGACACAGTTCTAAGTCAATCACTTCTCTCCATAATACATAAGAACTGACATTCTTCTATTCCTATCTAAAACAAAGGTTAAGAGAATGAGAATAAAAACAGAGTTGTGGGTTCTGTTTGCTGCTGTCATCGAAGGGGAATATTCACCTAGTCAGAAGAGGGTGGCAGCGGTGGTTTTTAGGGCATGATGACACCCACAGTCATGTGTCTGGTCCCATCACTGTCCTAAGACAATAGTCTGTTTTGTATCAGGCTCAAGTCAAGTGACTATGATTATTTGGGATCTAGAGACTCTAGAGAAGGACCCTGGAAAGATCTGAGAAGAATATCAAGTTCCTGGCTTAATGGGCTGGAATATGGAACCAGGCACAGACAGGACTAGGAACACTAATCAGCAACCCAAGGCAGAAAGCCAGATCACCAACGGAACAAACAATGTGGCCTGACTGCACCTGAAGCACTCACACTAACCCATGGTTCTGAGCAACTACACCAAGCACCAAAGAGGTTAGATGTCGACCTAGGCCTAGGCTAGGCTTCTCCTGTATTAAGCAGAATGAGCTAATAGATGTCAAGGCTCAGCCAAACTAGGGATGAAAGGCAGAGTTTAAGACTTTTGTCTGGTAGGTGAATAGCTATATTTGCATTTATGCTACTTTGGTTTACTATTGGAACAGGCCTCAGCCTTTTTACAAATCCTCAGCCTTTTACAAATTGCTAAGTCATGCACCCAACTTACTGAAATCAACTGAGGAAAAGTCACATTATCACTGAACTCTGCCCATAGGTCAGTAGAAAATGATAAAAGGAGAGATCAGATGCAAAAACAAACAGGTAAGTTTTGGCAGAGCTGTCTTGTTTCAAGAATAAAGTTATTTTAGGAGAAGGATTATTCAAAAATTTTCTATAAAGAAAAAAGCTAGCTATTGCAAAAGATACTTATGGAACTTATATTTTAAAAAGCCCAGTAATCAAAACATACTTTTAGAAGATTCTTGAAAATATTATAACATGTAGGAACCCTAACACAATCCAGTCTAATCCTTTCGTTTTGCTTATGAGAAAACTAAAGTTCAAAGAGATTATTTTCGGTGGCTCATGCCTGGAATCCCAGCACTTTGGGAGGCCAAGGTGGGTGGATTACTTGACGTCAGGAGTTCGAGACCAGCCTGACCAACATGGTGGAACCCCGCCTCTACTAAAAGTACAAAAACATAGAGGTGCATGCCTGTAATCTCAGCTACTCCAGAGGCTGAGGCACGAGAATCACTTGAACTCAGGAGGTGGAGGTTGCAGTGAGCTGGGACCCGGCGCCATGCCACTGCACTCCAGCCTAGGCCACAGAGCAAGACTCCCTCTAAAAAAAAAATAAAAATAAAAAAAAAACAAAGATTATTTCTATTACTTTATTTGGCAAGGTAGGTAGATTAAGGTAGATAGGGAATGATATCAGATGGAAATATGGATCTACAGAGGAAAATGAAGATCACCAGAAATGTAACAACAATGATGAATATATTTATTGAAAATATCCTGTAAAAGGATTTAAAAAATCATTCTAAGATAAACAAAAGCTGAAAGAATTTGTCAGCATCAATCTGCCTAGAAGAAATGCTAAAGGCTACTCTCCAAGCTGTAGGAAAAAAATGATATCAAATAGAAACTGAAATATACCAGGATTGAAACCCACTGGAAACAGTAAATAACAAATACATTTTTATTTTTGTTCTTATAATTTCCTTAAAAGACAACTGACTATTTAAAGAAAAAAAAGCATTAAATGGTGGACTTTTTATGTTATATGTAAAAGATGGCACAAAAATGGCACAAAAGATGGATGGAGTAGAAAATAGAATTAAACTATTATAAGGTTACTGCAATGAGAAGTGTATTAAGTGTAGTTACAGTAAGTGTAAGTGTTAACTAGGAACTATGAAGTGTGAAGTAGTAAACGTTGATAAGTTTTAGGGCTAGAACAACTACTAAATATTAATAAAAAGAAGTTTAACTAAGAAGTCAATAGAGCAAATAAAATAAATCCTAAAACAAATTAGTTAATTCATTATTAAGAAAATGATATGGCAAGCACAGATTGGGAGCAAATATTTGAAATACATATATTCAAAAACAGCCTATATTACAATACATAAAGAACTCTTACAAGTCAATAATAATAAGACAAACAATGCAATAAAAAAAAGAGATGCCAGACACAGCGGCTCATACCTGTAATCCCAATGCTTTGGGAGGCCAGGGTGAGAGGATCACTTAAGAACAGGAGTTTCACACAGCCTAAGCCACACATCCAGGCCCCATCTCTACATAAACAATAAAATAAAATAAGTTAAAAATTTTTTTTAAAAGGGCAAAAAATTTGAACAAGCAAAAGAAGAAATACAAGTAGCCAACAAGTATATGAAAAGATGCTAAGGTCACTAGTAATCAGAGAAATGCAAATTAAAATTGCAATGAGACACTACTTCAAACCCACTCATATACTTATATGACCCAACAATTCTGCTCCTAAGTATTTAATTAAAAAAAAAAAAATTATATTCACAGAAACATTTTTACATGAATGTCTACAGCAGTTTTATTCATAAGAGCTAAAAACTACAAGCAATCCAAATGTACATTAACAGCTGAATGAATATGCCAACTGTGGCATATTCACTCAGTAAAATACTGGTCAGCAATAAAAAGGAACAAATACTGAAATGTGCAACAACATGAATCAATTTCAGTGACATTACATTGAACAAAAGAAGCCAAGCACAAAAGAACATACGTAGTATGATTCCGTATATATGAGATTCTAGAACAGGTAACATTAATCTATAAGGATAGAGATCAGAGCAATGCACTTCAAAGAGGCATGAGAGAAATTTCTGGGGTTATGGAAATGTTACCTGTTTTGATCAGGATGGTGGTTACACAAGGGCATACATTTGTCAAAACTCACTGAACACTGAAAATGGGTGCATTTTCTATCACATAAATTATGCTTTGATGAATCTGATTTAAAATAAAATTAAAATGTGCTCTGAGCAAAATATTGACAGTAACAGTTCTTGTCCATGCTCCAATAATAACCATCTGTTTCATTTTAGCCTCCCCAAGTTTCAATATCCTGAAGTAAGATGAAGTAGTTGAAATGAATTATTGGTTAGCTCTCTTCCATTTGAACTGTTTCCAATGCTAAAATTAACATAAGTCAGGTACCATCCATAAACTTTCTATACCTAGTGTTATTCATGTACCTTATATGTATAAAGATATGTATACATAGTGAGGCAGGAGAATAGGATCTGGAGGCAGGGAACCTAAGGCCAATTCACACTGACTTCCTAGAACCAAATCAAAAGGAAAACCCCAAGTTACCACACCTAAGTAACAAAAGGACCAGAGGCTACTTTCTTTGCAAACTCCCTGCCCTTTTTCTGCCTGGCAGATGGAAAATTGAAAGTACCACTGATTGGTTGCTTTCCACAACCAATCAGACATTTGCATAGGGTGTAACCTTTGTAACATCACTTCAGTCTCTGACTGGTTGCTTTCCACAACCAATCAGACTGATTGCTGGCCACTACTTCATTTGCATGAGGATACACCAAGTGTCCAATGGGAAACCTCTAGAGGGTATTTAAACCCCAGAAAATTCTGTAACAGGGCTCTTGAGCCCCTATGCTCTGCCCACTCCAACCCTCGGGAGTGTACTTTCATTTTCAATAAATCTGTGCTTTTGTTGTTTCATTCTTTCTTTGCTTTGTGCATTTTGTCCAGTTCCTTATTCAAAAGCCAAGAACCTGGGCACCCTCCACCAGTAACAATAGCATATGTATCTACACAGATATACACATATGTATGTATACAATACATACATTTATATATAGTATAAGGAGCTTCCTTTTTATTTGACATGCTAACTTTAATAGTATTGATATTTTAAAATATCAAAAATTTGGTGTTTTTATTTTATAAAGACTGGATATGGTGTTAATTGATTTTTGCAACCACTATGAGTTAAGAATTGCTTGTTTTGACCGCATTATTATAAACAAGGCCAACTTTAATTTCTGTGATATTCTTTGGAGTTGAGATTAGATCATAGGTTCTGCAAAGGTTTTCTTTTTTTGAGACAGAGTTTCACTCTTGTTGCCCAGGCTGGAGTGCAATGGCGCGATCTCGGCTCACTGCAACCTCTGCCTCTTGGGTTCAGGTGATTCTCCTGCCTCTGCCTCCTGAGTAGCTGGGATTATAGGTATGTGCCACCATGCCCGGCTACCTTTTTTTTTTTTTTTTTTTTTTAGTAGAGGCGGGGTTTCTCCATGTTGGTCAGGCTGGTCTCAAACTCCCGACCGCAGGTGATCGGCCCGCCTCGGCCTCCCAAAGTACCGGGATTACAGGCATAAGCCACCGCGCCTGGCCTGAAAACGTTTTCTTGAACAGTCCTACTGTTTAGAACAAGTGAGCATCATGTGCCGCCATTGGCTTTTTCAGAATCACAAGAAGCATTTAGCACCCTTCATCCATGTGCTCTGGCATTAACTGTGTTCACACACATCCCTGGTCATAATTTATTGAGCTTGCAGTATTATGGCATCAGAACGAAATAAATCCCAAAACATTAGTTAAAGCGGGGATTCTTGAACTTACCTGTTCATAAGAATCACCTGCTCACACCCCCAACAGACCAAGTGAGTGAAAATTCCTGGGAAGGCTTGGGATCTATATTTTTTAAGTACAACCCTTCCTCATCCCTCCCCATACACAAGGACTTTTAAGATCAGGCAAGTCTGGGAAACACAGGCATAATGTGAGAAACCATAGAATTTACCCCAGAGTCTTGGCAGGTCTCTTCTCAAAGACATTTGATGCATTTAGTGTGCTTGGATTTGGATTACCTCTTTCTCTAAAGTCTCACTGGTAATTAGAGAGGAGGAGGTGGGTGGCAAATTATAACCAGACAGCCAGATTCTGAAGCCAGGGGAGACAGTGCTGTGGTGTTGTCTCCTGTTATAAATAAGTGGGCCTAGGTTTAGTGTGGTCACGCAATCACCTTGACATCGAGCAGATATTCCCACCCAGATCCTACACATCAAAATAAGTCATGGCATTTTTCATCCAGAATAGCCAGAATGTGCACTTCCAAAGCAAACGCCCTAATATAAACAAATGCTCATGTAGACATTGGGTATGTATCTGACAGCCAAATATTGGAGCTATGCAGAGCAGCTAGAAGAGTGGACTGCAGGCAGGGTGGCAAGTCCAGAAGACAGCTCACTTAAAACATCATTTTTAAAATGTACATTCTTAAAGCCTTAAAGACAAGACTCAAATCTGATCCAGGAATAACTGTAGCTGCCATCTCTAATTTAAAAGGCAGGTGATAATCTCATTTTCCAGCCTTCCTGTCATGTGAAGGTTGTTTATCTTTCCATAGAGACATAACCTACCAGTATCCAGGTTTCCACAGGGGCCTGGAAGACATATACAGTGGCTGCATAAACCAGATCAGGGCATCAAAGGACAAGCTTAGTCCACTGGTCCAGAGGGAATCAGTACAGCTTAGTCTTCTCAAAATCCCCTTTGCTCAGTTTCTTATGTAGGTTTAATAGTGACTAAGGAAACAGGAAGTCACTAGAGAGTAATGAATCTCCCCAAACAAAGTATGTGTGCCTCTCTCACCAACTTCAATGGGGTTGGGGTGCAGAGGAAAATTTAGATACTCCAGAAATGACATAGGGAAATTTTGATCCAAAGCTCTCCCTCTTCCTGGTTTATAAATGGTCAGTTTCAGAGGGACCAGCTGGTCCAGTCCCAGGAAAACTTCAAAAACATCATACTAGGAAAGGAGACAATATCCAAAAGATTATCTGTGGAATCAGCTGAGATTGCTTTTTATTGTAAAAATTCTGGAAATTCTTTAGCAAATGTGCTAGCAACATTCTTAAAATATCTAAACCTGTAAAAGTTTTTCTGCTTCTGTAACATTGCTTGGTCAACCAGGATTCTCTACTTCAATAATTTCCAATCCTAGCTGAATGGCAGGTCTTTTTAAAAATACATATTCTAAACCCCACCCTAATTCAGTGGTCTTGGATGAGATCTGGAAACATATGTAGTAGAAACCCTGACAAAATTATAACTAGCATACCATTTGCTCAACCCAAAAGTTTCATAAAGCAAGAAATCAGAAAAAAATATGACATATGTACATCTTTAAGGCTAATCCTTTATATGAAACTAAAACATAAACATATGCATTTGACAGACTTTTTGTGTCAAGTATGGGCTTTTTCTCATATAGGTCTACTGATTAAACAGTAAAGCCATCTTTCTTGTGTATTTCACACACAAAGACAAGACATACAATCTCCAGTTTTAGTTTCTTTGGAGTGAAGACTTCAAGACTTTGTAAAAAAAACAGGAGCCTAACCTCTTAGATTTTTACAATTTTTTTTATCACTTACAGTTGCTTTGTCTACATACAACAACAAATAAATGGTATCACTCTCTTCACACTCAGATTTTATCAATTTACATTATGTACATTGCATCATTAGCAGGCTTATGAACAAACACAACAGTCTCTTGTAAACACAGACAATCAAGTGGAGTGTGCAGAAATGCTTTGGAATACTAGAGAATGAGCTACAAACCAGGACTAGTCAGCTTGCTGTGGTAACTAGTCAATATCTTACTGAAGTAAAGGAGAAAGTTTGTTAAACAATGAGTAAGTTGAATAAGACTCATGAATTATCTCTGGACAATATTTCTGAAGAGCTCTACACATAAGCAATTATGATGGTTATCTAAGTTTGAGAAATATTACCCTATATCAGAGTTTCTCAAACTTAAATGTGCATACAAATTCCCTGAGATTCTTATTAAAATGCGGATTCTAGAAATCAGTACGTCTTGGGTGGAACCCCAAAATCTAACAGTCTCCTAGGTTTTATCAGAGTAAGAACTCTAAATGAGATCTCTACTATGTCACATGTTTTCATCAGTTGTGGCAGCAAAATTGTAGTCGAAAGTGAATTTTCTTGCATTTTAACCTTTTATAATTAAATAACTTCAATTTTTCTTAAATAGAAGAGTTTCTTGACCAATTATTCTCAATAACAGTGTAAGATGTTTTCGTTTTTTCCAACCATTCTTTGGTTTAGTAGAAAGAAGTGTTAGGGAACAATCATAAAATATGTTTTCATTTTCTATTGATGTGAACATTACCAACTCTGTTTCTCTGTCCACACAGTAAAATAGAAATCGAACTATTTGTTCTTATAACTTTTGGCTTACTGGGGAAAAAGTTATATTTATAGAAAACTTTATCGGGATGCCTGCTTCTAACTCTCTCTTCCAATTCTTGCTGTACAATTTGGATTTAGCTAATGACAGTAGCTAACAGAAAACCAAAATAAGTGATTTCTTGGCAGCAAATGCCTCCCTGCTGAATCACCATAGAAAAGATTGCACTGGAGTTTGATGGTGGGATGAGCAAAAAGTAGAGGCAGTGCTGATAGGTTTTCTCCTGCTGCAAGTGGCTTATTTCAACTGTCAACACATCACATAAGAAATTTATAGTCAGAGTCCTATTTCCTCCCATTCCTATGGCTCCTAGCATGATTGCCACTTGATCGGACCCCATTTTCACAATCCACAGCTTTTCTCTAAAACCAGCCACCAAACTCTGATTGTGATATGCTCACCCACTGGATGAGATTATGGGGACTGACATCACTATAGAAGGAGTATTTGCTCCAGGTGGCCTGAGAGGAAGCAAGTCTGAACCTGTGCACTGAAAGGGGGAGGCTGGGTCTCTATAGAGGTTGAGAATGCAGTCCTCAATTATCAAAAGGCCTGCCAGCACTAGTGTGCATAGTCACAAAGAGAAAATGAACACAGCTGGCTCTCCCCACGAGCCAGGATGCTCCACAAATACCTCATCTTTACTATTGACATCATTTACTATTGAAAATCCACAGGTGAGATCTTAAACTCCTACTTAGGTGGAAACTGTGATTCTAAAAGCACACAGGGCAATTCTTTGGGTCTATTTGTCTTCAAAATTACAGCAACGTTTTTAGGGAATAGAAGAGACTGAATAGGAAGCCTACCAAATAAATGGGCTGTTAGTAGCTAAGTCTGGCAGTCATACCCACATTCCCAAGTATTTTTTTAAATACCAAGTATTTTTTAAAGTTCTGTTCTTTTAGAAACCAGAGGCCCCTTTCAGAATTTAATAGGAATTGTGAGTCCTTTTCTCAGGACACAAAATCAACCTTCTGTATATGACTTCGAGATGACTTAAAGAGCTTTTTCCTCTGCGTGGCTACCAGGTTACAAATTCCCATTGTAATACAATATGAATAGTTCTCTGAGCCATTGCAAAGACAAAGGTATAAGTAAATAAGCACTGTATACTATGCTCAGGGTAAGAAGTTCAGCAACTTCTGTCCTTCTAAAACCTATCTGCTATCCGTCCCCACACCAGGAAAACGTTAGGGCGGTAACAGGAATAACCTACTGTGAAGTTCTGATAGTCACCAGCTTCCTGTGCTGGGCCCAATGGAACAGGCTTCGGTTATCTAAGATAATTCATTCTGTGCCAGCTACAGTGCCTGTTTAATTGTTCAGCGTTTCATGTTCGGGAACTCCTTTCCAATGACTGACTGCCCGTGGCGTCACTGCCATTCTGAATCATGCAAATGAGAATGTCATATCCTCTGACTCAAGAAGCTTTATCTCATTAAAAATTATTTTGAGAACTCCAAGCAGAGAGTTGGTCTTTGCTTAGATCTGACTTCCCAAATACATCACTTTTCCTTTTCTCACGGGGATCCAGCTGATTCGGAAGGAGACTGGGAAGTGTGCAAGGGGGGAATCCTATGGAACTGAGCTTGGGAAGCAGGTATTTGCTGGCAGGGACGTTCTCCTTTGCTGAGAGGCTGTGGTCCACAGCCCTTGCCAAATCTGTTGCAGTAGCTAATAGTACATTTCCATGTATGTACTTTTTTCTCCCAATTTTCCCCAAGGAAAGGGCGAGTCAGGATATGCACGCATAGCATACAGGACCAAAATAGCCTTGTTTAAGTAGTTAAGTAGCTATTAAGTGAAGTTCCTTGACTTTGTCTATTCTGAGCACCAGTATTTGCACTAGTCAGGCAGCATCCCCCTAGATCAACTACCTGTGTATTCCTGTACTTTATACTGAAAGACAGTATGCACAGGACTTATGAAAACAGACATTAGAAATAGGATTTGAGTCCTCAGGCTAGTTGTGTGACTTACTGGTTATATGAACTTAGACAATTTACCGAACCTCTCTGAGCTTAAATTTACTCATTTATAAAATGGAGTAATACTAGTTTGTATCTTATAGATGTATTGTAAGGATAAAATTAATTAATATACTGCATAAAGTTTCTAGCTCAGTGACTGACACATATTATGTACTACGTGATGCACATGTTAAGTGCTTGTGAAGGTTAGCTGTTACTACTACACCAGGTATTCTTGAACATTTCTTTAACTCAGAGTTAAAGCCAGGAGAGACATGTGTTACATTTAGTTTAAAGGATAAAAGACAATATAGCATAGACTTGGGAGTCTGGTAGTTCATCACGCTAGTAAATGCTATAGCAGTTAAAAGTCAGCAAAGTTCAAAATTATCTCTGAATGATCTCTGTTTAATGTCTTCATCTTTCTTTTTTTTTTTTTTTTTAGATAGAGTTTCACTCTCTCACCCAGGCTGGCGTGCAGTAGTGCCATCTCGGCTCACTGCAACCTCCACCTTACGGTTTCAAGTGATTCTCCTGCCTCAGCCTCCCAAGCTAGCTGGGATTACAAGTGCTGCCACCACACCCAGCTAATTTTTGTATTTTTTAGTAAAGACGGGGTTTCACCATGTTGGCCAGGCTGGTCTCCAACTCCTGACCTCGTGATCTGCCCACCTCGGACTCCCAAAGCGCTGGGATTACAGGTGTCTTCATCTATTAAGTAATAATAAGTCTTCCTTATGAGATTTTAATGGCACTTAAATCAAAGGAAGTAAAACATCAAGCCCACAAGGATTAAGTGTACAATTAATGTTAGTCATCACTACCACTAAAAATTAACATGAGCTTAAATATATACAAACTATAGAATATAGGCAGCAGGCATCCATTCATTTAAAAACTACTGATATTACACTACTGTGTGCCAAGCATGGTTCTACACATCTTATTTAAAAATAACTCATTTATTTAATCCTCATAACAGCTCCAGGAGGTAGGTACTATATCACCTAGCCCTATTTTAAATATGAGGAAACAGTGGCCACTCCATCACTAAGTTGCAGACTCATGATTCATTCCTAGGCTCCCAAGACAATGCTCTTTCAGTGCTGTCTAATAGAACTTTCCACAATAATGGAACTGATTTGTCTGTGCTGCCCAGTATGCTAGGCCCTGGGCACATGTAGTAATTGAGCCCTTAAAATGTGGTAAATATGCTTGAGGAATAGAATTTTTTATTTCATCTCATTCTAATTAATTTAAATTAAATTTAAATAGCCACAGGTGATTGGTGGCTATTGGACAACACATGCATAGACCACCCCGTCGCATTGCTTTATTAAAGGGCCAGTTCCACTGAAGAAACTACTAGAGACCCTTATCCACACTGTGCTTGTTCCACACATGCCTACAGTGGTTGTAGTTCCTTCATTCGGGACCTTTATTACTATCTTCTTTAAAAATAAGTTGCCTTTTTTGGTACATTGATTATCTTCAGTAAAAGGAGATTTTGCCTTCAAAATACCCCACTAATAATGGTTCATCCTGTAACTTTTTATCCCTTTTGCCTACTTGTTGTAATTGCTTGATGCCAGACACTATTCTCTAGTCATAGGTTACATGCAGTTTTCCATACATGGCCACCCCATGTTCTCTAGTTAGGACACGAGTTCTATTTTGCCCTCTTTTGTAGAGCTAGCAACTACTTTATTGTTGTCTGAGCTGAAAATGGAGCCTTGATGGACAAAAATAGACATCATATCACTTTTTAACATAATACCATCAAACTTGGCTTTCCGATGATCCACCAAATTATGCTTTTACTTTTGCCTCCATTTCATAAAATTAACTGCCCTAAGCATGCCTGTCTAATTGCAAATTTCCATTCCCTCATGTCCAGCCTCTGCCTCCCACTGCACCACTGTAATTTGCCAAGTGAAACCTGCCCAAGTTCAGAGAGACTCAGGCAAACAAAACTCACAAAAAGGAGTACTTCTTTGTCCTGAGTTAAATCAATATTGCAATGAAGAAAATAATCCCATTAGAATGATAGTACATGCATCTTGCTTCCCATTCCCATTTTATGTAATTATCTGCGCTGTGATGCTCGATCCAAACAAGTGCTGTCCCATCTGTAATCAGGGCAGAGAGTATGACTCCATCACTTTTACCCAAGTCCCTCATACAGCATTGCTTGTAATCAGCATTTTCAAAACTGCATTTCCAAAATCACAACTGGGATCATTTTTGCTTAAAAGCCACATGACAGAAGCCTCACAGACAAACCTGAAATCTTAAACAAGCTTTAAAAGTATGACATAATGATTATCCGATAATGTCTAAAAGCAAGTGGCATGTTCAGGTAGTTCAGTTTGATTTGCTGTGCTCAGAGTCGACTGGGTAGTTCATGTGCAAATCTTCTGCTAAGTCATTTCCTCTCTTTGTTTTCAGACTGGATTTCCAAGCAAAATATTCATATCTTTTTCTGTATATAGACTGACTCAGCCTTGCCACAATTTTGTGGGCAGAAAGGGTATGTGTGTTATGTACTTATCTTATCCATCATTGTATGATATTAGGGTGGTGATTCTGAGATATGTTAATTTTTCTTGTTTTCATTGGATTCTTTTCTTTCCAACCTTCATTCCTATTGATGTGTTCATAGGTTATCATTTGTGTGATTTTTGAGACACAATGAATCAAAGGGATTAAAAGATCACTTGGATACACAATTTTTTCATTGATGTAACAGTGGGCACTTGCCTCTGCATGTAACAGAAATTTAAAAAAAAAAAAAAAGGAGAAGAAGCCCCATGTGTTGCTCTCGATAGAGCTGAGAATCGCATTACCAGAGGCATGACTGCCGTAGACCTCTCATGCCACACAAATGCCTCACTTCTCCACCTGGCAAAAAACTTTCAGTCAACACTTGCATTCATGGCTCATAAATGTTGAGACTTGAGCAGCCTTCTTGCTAGGCGGGTTTCTATGCGAGGGTAGGAGTTTACTCTGAAATTAATTGTAGAATTTCTCTAGGAAGCCAAGCTAGCTGAATTCATCTATTCTGAGTTCAGAATTATGAAAAAGTGAGACCAGTCTTGAGTTTTACATTTTGAAGCATTTTAATGTAAGCATGATAGTTTACAACTGCTGTGAGCGAGAAAAAAAATTCTCTGTGTTCTTGCTTCTAATTTGATTTGAATCCATAAAGTATATATCAATCAGGAAGCAACTAGTTGTAAAGGACAAAAATAGAATTTATAGACATGAAAATAAATAGATGAAAATCATGGGTGGTTATTTGACCTTTAGAAGGTACAAAGTAGCCACAAATTATGAGTACCATTTTCTTCCACATTTTATTTTTACATTCCTGAAACTTGGGGTATGCATTTATTCAATAGTCATTCACCCTGCTAGGCAGAGGGAACACAACGAAACAAGATACAAATCTTGCCCTCAAGAAGCTCACAATTTACTTAGGGGGTATTAACATAAATATTTTAAAAGAAAGTCCTTAAGTGTAGTGGTAGCAATATGAATGGAGTATCAGAAAAGCACAGGGAAAGGCATCTAACCCATCAGGCTTCCTGGAGGAGGTGGGATCTGGTCTGCAATTTGAAGGATATGTAGAGGGTCACTATGTGAAAGGAGGTATAGGAAGAGCAAAGGGACTGGAAGGAGGAGCACGGTGCACAGGCAAATTAAGTGTTTCCACATTGCCAGAGAGAAAACCATGAGGTAGAGATTAATAAGAGCTAAGCCTAGAGAGGCCAGCAAGATCCTGATCTTGAGGGTCTTATTGATAGCACGTGGTGGAAAGCATTCTGGGGTTTTGAGCAAAGGAGAGGACGTGTCTGATTTTGTTTTTAGTGGCGTATGAGTTGGTTTGTGCTGCAAAAGAAACAATTGCCTCAAAACCTAGAGGTTTAAAAGAATGAATAGTTAGCTCATGATCCTGAGGGCAGTTCTTCCGAGCAGCCCAGCTCAGCTCATTCTACCTGGCCCTCTCCTGTGTCTGGAGTCAGCTGGCAAATTGTCTGGCAGCTAGATGATCCAGGCTGGCCTCACGTACATGGTGGTTGGAGGCTGTCTGCCGGAGCTCCTTGCTTTTCCACCATATGGCCTCATATGCACCAGCACGCTAGCTTGAGCTCACTCACATGGTCTCAGGATTCTAGGACAAGCAACAGTGAAATCTGTCAGGCTATTTGAGGCCCAAGCTCACAATGTGGACAATGTCATCACCACCACCTTCCATTTCTTAAAGCCAGTCATAAGGCCAGCCTAGATTCAAGACAGGTGTAGTGGAGAGGAATGGCTCGCTTTTATGGGAGAAACTGTAAGTTTTACCAAACTGCTACAGAGAAGTACAACCAAAGACAAGAAAGCCAGTTAGGAGATGCCGTTTACTGTAGCCTAAAAATGAGATAATGGGCCTAATCTAAAGAAGTGATAGCAATGGAGAAAAGGAAACCAAGTTAAGAAACCTTCATGGATAAAATGGTAGAATTTCATGATTGGCTGGATCAAGATGAGGGAGAAGAAATCTCTAGTTTGACCAAAAGAAAGATAGAAACTAAATATTTGTGTGTCTTACGTGTTTATTGAATTATCTTAACAACATACCAATGGCCAATCCTTATGCAAGTACCAGGTGTGCATCAAGAAAGTAGAGAAGAATGTGGATCAATTTTATTTAGCACATATTAATTTAACACCCCCAGTTCTAGTGCCAACTAATGACCCTACTTTCAAGGAACTAATATTTCAGGAAACAAGGTGCATAGGAAATCAGGTAATAATAGAAAATAGTAACTGATCAAATGATAAAATATATAGTAAAGATAGAAAGTAATACAGAACAGAGAAGGAAATTCCAGAAGAATCAGGGAAGTCTTCATGGAGCAGGTGGGACCTAAATAAGGTGGATTTTATAACCAAAAAGTCTCATAAATGTTAGTATTATATTAATTTATCCAAGTATCATCTATAAGACTAGTATACATACTTTTAATGTCTTTTCCACATTCCATTGCTAAGAGAATTGAAACAGTTATTCAAATCATGTTCAATATTCTGTGGTTCAGACGAGGAACCCTGATTAAGAAAATCTGGTTTACACATTATTTCTTGGGCTTCAGATTCTAGTTGTTAAAAATCTGTCAAAACTTGCGCCAGTAATAAGCCAATCATCCAGTACAAAGATATGCTAGGAGCAAAGCCAGACTGAACCAAGAGAAGGTATTAGGAAACCAGCAGGGATCTGAGGGGGTGGAGGAGGTTGGAGGGAGAGAAAGAAAGGCTGAGTTGTAATCCTGGAGACAAGGTCCTATTAGCAAAGAGGCCTAGGGAACATTCACTCCAATTTAGAAGAGAAAACAAAGTCCAGAGGAAACCCACAGTCTCTGGCACATGGAAAATAACAATTTTTAAATGAATCTACAGATAGATAGAAGAATGCAAACCAGGGAATGGGGAGGGAAGATATTAAGCTGTCATTCTGAGAGTTCCACACAGCGTGGAATTAGAAAATGAAGAGTAGCAGATGCAAGTAGGAAGCACTTTCTACCAACCTCCCGTGATGACCAGTGCTCTGGGGAGATGGAGACACAATGGAAAGCCAAGATCTTTAGGCTCATGATGGCTCAGGAAGAGGGATTGCCATCTAAGAGTCCTTCAAAACTGCTTGGAGCTCTTGTGTGAGGGCACAGGATGACACGAATATTTCTAAATTTTTCTCGTATCCAGCAAGGAAGCTGTTTACATAATAATTCATTGAGTTTGGGGAAGAGCTGAGTCAACATGCAGATCCTAGAAACAATCAGAATGGTACTACAGCGGAATCAAGGGCAATCACAAACCAACAGAAACATTCTCACCCTAAATCAAATTAAGGCATCTCTGAAATCCCTGCATCTGCAGAAATCTAGCTACCTGGAAAGTTTCCTCTGACAACTACTACTACCACTGAGTACTTCTTAGAGTCCCTAGTGGATGTCTGATCTAGGCTTCAAAACAAATCCAATCCTCTAGGACTTGGCTGACTGATCCAATGTTTCTTTCTCATCTGCCCAGCTGCCTTCTGGTTTATGTGATCTGCCATCCTCCAACACCCTGCCTTTTGTTCTAGGTGCATCCACTTCTAATTAACATTTCACCTTCTGCCTAACTCTGGTCTGCCCTGCAGGAGATCATGGCTGCAATGAAGAACAATCACAGTGCCAAGTATGTATGATGTTAGGCAAAGATACCCTTTGACACTCTTAGAAGGAAATTAAAGGAATATTCTACCCTACCGCGCATATTGGGCATTTTAGTAAAAACTGTTGTAAAAATTTACTGTTAAGAAAAACTGACTAGTGTCTCTTTGTTATTGTCTTTTTCTTTCTATTCCTTTTTTCATCTGTCGTTTTTCTTTTGCTGCTGTAAACTCACAAAGGAGTAACAAAATCCTCGTTTCCTCACTTTCACCACAGATAGAATGTACCAGCATTTGTCTTTTTAAAAGTCTAAACGCTCCTTCAACTACAACTCCAGGGGAAAGTACAGTTTTCATATTTCGGATCCATAAAGATAGAAGAAGTCAGGAAGAGTAATGGAAGGTGATGTTTTGAACGGAAGAGAAGTGCCCCAATACCTAGGGTGGCTTCTTTGAGTTAAAAGAAGGCAGTGGTGACAACGAACTTGCAGTGTGCCCCCCTTCTACCCACACACGAGGGCAGCAGAACCTCTAAAAAATGGGCTACATAATGGCTTAAGGCCTGACCACCTGGAAGTCTTCTTATCCTGAGCCTAGAGCCACCCATTTCCTAATGAAACAGATAACCCTAAACAATGAGCATCTCAAAAGAGACAACGATGGACAGAAGGTCAAAGGATTTACCCCAATCTTCCGGATTGGAAAAGCTCCTTGCTTGTTGTAAAGACTGGACACCCACCAAAACATAACTAAGTTTAAATATTCTACAAATCCTAACGAACAGGAACTGAGAGATTTCACTTAGAAAAGTATAGTGGTTTTTGCACACATAAGTGAAGCACAGAGATAGAAATTTCTTCAGTTTTTATTATCAAGCCTCTCTCTCTCAGCTAGAACTGGGCCAGGGATGGATCCAAAAACAAACAGAAAGCCATATTCAGAGCAGCCACTTCCCTCACACAACCACTGCTTGGCTGTCAGGCCAAGCTTATCTTCCTGGATCTCTGTCCCTGAGGATAAATTCTCTCCCACAAGATTCAACAATGTCTACTGCAAATAGGCCTCTGGTGTATCTGCCACATCAGTTAGCCAAATGTACAGATGGTTCTGAGTTCCAGAGGTGGATGAATACACGTGAGACTCAAGCCATCACGTTGGCGCTCAAAAGAAATTTGATGTTGAAAAAGTGAGAACCCCTGACATATTAGTAAATAGGCACCTTCAGGAGCTGACTGAATACTAGTAGTCCATTAAATGTTGAAACAACCCCAAAATTTCACATAAAGAGTTTATTTCTCGCTGTTCTAGGCTGAATGCATGTGTTTCCCCAAAACTGAAAAGCTGAAATCCTAACCCCAAAGGTGATCTAGAGGTGGGATAGCTCCCTTGACCCCCTTCACGGGCAGGAACTGGAGGGACTCATTTCAGTCAGCCTGCCACTGACCACTCCTCATGGGAGGGAGCGTGCAAGCAAGTAAGTGTGGGAACCGGAGTGAACAAATGCTGGAAGCATCCGGTCACTCTTCTCTGGTGGGAGCAGGCTCTACGCAGGCCCAGCAGCAGTGTCCAAGCATGTTACCACCAATCCTCTTTCACCTCTGCCCTCTGGAGACGGCCAAGTACCAACCAGCTCAGTGGAGGGTCAGGGTGGCAGCCCCTGCCCTCTCAACACCCGGGTTCTTGTCTGGCGTCCAAGAAGAATCAGGTCACATGAACTGTTTGAAAGGTGATGAATGCGGAAGACTTTACTGAGAGGAGGGTGGCTTTCAGCAGAAAGGGATGGGAAGGTGATCTTTCCCTGAAGCCCAGCCATCTCTGGCCAGGGCCCTCTCTGAAGCTGCACCATCCAAAGTTAGCCGCATCTAACTGTAGTCTCTGACACTCAGTTGCTTCTCTGCTCACTGCTCAGCTGCTTGATACAAGCTGTCCGAATAACAAGCATCCTTCATGCTCAGCCACTTGTGTTGCTCTGCCGGCTAATGTCTTTTATAGGCACAGGATGGGGGCGAGGCAGGCCAAAAAGGCAACATTTGGGTGGAAAAACCAGGTCAGCTATTTTCGCTTAGGGTCGCAGTTCCAGGCTAAGGGTGGGGTTTAGCCAGGAGCCCAGCCCTTCTGTATCAATAGTACTAGAAGCTTGGGCCTTGGCAGTGGTCACATACCCCACAGTCTAAGGCTGGCTGGGTAGCTGCTGCCTTCTTTGGATAGGCATGTGTTCTCCACAGTCCCCACCAGTTCCTACTGCTTTGCTACACTGAAGGTGTCAGCAACCACTTATTGCACTTGCTCTGCACTATGGTCTGAATGTTTGCGTACCTTCAAAATTCATATGCAGAAATCTTCACCCTTAAGGTGATGGTGGCAGGAGATTGGGACTTCAGAAGGGGATTAAATCATGGGGGTAGAGCCCTCATAAATGGGATTAGTACCCTTATAAAAGAGGGTGAAGAGAGACTCCTCACCCCTCCACATATGAGAACATAGAGAAAAGATTATGTCAACTGGGCGCAGTGGCTCATGCCTGTAATTGCACATCAAGAGGCTCGGGGGGGAGGATTGTTTGAGGTCAGGAGTCCAAAACCAGCCTGGGCAACATAGAAAGACCCCTTCTCTAGAGAAAAAAATTAAAAATTATACAGGCAAGGTCATGCACACCTCTAGTCCCAGCTACTGGAGGCTTAGGTGGGAGGATCGCTTGAGCCTAGGAGTTCAAGGATGCAGTGAGCCAGGACTGCAGCACTGCACTCCAGCCTGGGCAACAGAGTGACCAGTAAGAAGGTCCTTACCGGACACCTATCCTGCAGCCTTGACCTTGGACTTCCCAGCCTCCAAAACTGTGAGAAATGAATGTTTGTTGTTTATAAGCTATCCAGTCTATGATAATTTGTTCTAGCAGCCTGAATAGACTAAGACACTAGCTCATGTAATAATCAAATGAAGTCAGCAGGAAGCTCTGCTCCATGTAGTCATTCAGGGATGCAGTTTCCTGCCATCTTGTGATACCAGCATGTTCTAAGGCTTCATCTTCCTCTACATTAAGCCAGTGATAGGAGCATGAAGAACTGCATGTGAGAAGGTTCCATGGGCCAAGACTCGAAGTTGTGTGCAACACTTACCTCCCAATTCCATTGACATGAATTCAGGCACATCAAACCCCACTGTACTGATCTGTTCTCACATTACTATAAGGAAATATCCAAGACTGGGTAATTTATAAAGGAAAGAGGCTTAATTGACTCACAGTTCCACATGGCTGGGGAGGCCTCAGGAAACTCACAATGATGGTGGAAGGCGAAGGGGAAGCAAGGCACCTTCGTCACAAGGTGGCAGGAAGAAGAATGACCAAAGGAGAAACTTGCCAAACATAAAACCATCAGATCTCAAGAGAATTCACCCACTATCACAAGAGCAGCATGCGGAGACCGCCCCTATAATTCGATCACCTCTACCTGGTCTCTCCCTTGACATATGGGGATTATGGGGATCAAAATTCAAGGTAAGATTTTGGGTGGGGACACAGCAAAACCATATCACCCTCCATCCCACCACCACCACTTATTGACCACTGCAAAGAAATATGGAAAATGTGTGCCTAGAAATTAGTGGAAATCAGTCTGGTAAACAACCAGCCTATCTCAAGTTCCAGCCACAGAACATCATAGCTCTTTCTCCCTGCTTATGTTTCTTCACTCTCCTGGATTAAATGAGCTAATAACTGAGGAAATAACAAAACAAAGTATTAAATTCTGACTACTTTCCAATGGCCTAAACAACTCATACAGTCTTAATTCTTTTTGTGAAATTTAAATCCTGAAAATATTTAGGTAGATCAATTTCTCATTCTAATAACTATTTCCTAATAAATTGGCTAATTTGTTCTGGTGGTTTTGATGACCAGGCAATGTAAAATACTGGAAATCTAATTTTTTGTTTCTCAGAAATGTACAAATACTGCCTCACTCCATATTTTTGTTAATCTGATGAGAGATTGGCATTTGAGCTTAAGAACCTCTCCAGACTGAGGCCAGTGCTCTGGGGCCTGGAGACTTGGCCACAGATCCGAAGGTTTTTTGGTGAGTTATAGGAATGGAACTGAATGTGCATGCCCTTGGGGTAGGAGTGTCCTCATCAGGGAAGCTACAGAGTTACCTCCTTCTCCTCATCTCAAAGACTATGAAGTGAGTCTTTGAGGCCAGACAGGTAATCTACTTGTCCTCCCTTTTGGAGTTCCAGAGACACACAGGGCACATTTTCCTGCCAGACTCTGTTTAATATTCCATGCTGCACTGCACTGCCCTTTTACTAACTGCATGCATCCCCAAGCTTACACCAGGAAATTCATTTAGGGAGGGTCTCAGATAAGACTTCTCTTAATATTCTGTGAATTTAGTCTATCTCAGTCAGCCTCTGGTTTCTAATAAATGCCTTCTACTCTAAACAGATTTGAAATTATTCCATTTATCTCACTGTCAGCTTTTGTCCAAGATCCTGTTCAGTTATAGACTGCCAAACACAAGGTAAGAATAATTCAAAAGTTTCAGAGACCTATAAAGGTATTGAAGGATTAAGAAAAATTGACACAAATTTCAAAGAAAAAAGAGTCAAAAAGAATTTTTCACATCATGGTCCCCTAAGTTTCTGCATACCATCAACTTAGCTATTTTTTTAACAATACAGACTCCTGAGCCCCACTGTTATGGTCTGAATGTTTGCATCCCCCAAAAATTCGTATGTGGAAACTTTGTCACCAATGCAATGATATTAGGAGGTGGGGACTTTGGGAGGTGATCAGGTCATGAGGTCAGAACCCTTGTAAATGAGATTAATAAGAGATTTGAGGGAGCCTGTCTGCCCCTTTCATCATGTGAGGACACAAGTAGAAAGTGCTATCTCTGAATCAGGAAGCAGACCCTCACTAGACATCAAATCTGCCAGTGCCTTGCTCTTAGACTTTCCAGCCTTCAGAACTGTGAGCAATAAGTTTCTGTTGTATATAAGCCACCCCTGTTTGTTATCACAGCCCAAAAGGACCAAGACACCCACTATATACCTATAAATTCACATTCTCTTAAGGATAGAGCTGGGATTTGGAATTTTTAAACAAATTCCCCAGGTGACTTTAATTCATATTAAAGCTGAGAATCAAATCATAAAAGAAAAGCCTAATTATGCATCAAAAGAAGGCTGTGAGGGTCACTTGATGAAATATCTGTATCTTGAGAAAGAACATCTGGCACATGTTTGTGGAGGTGTGATGCCTATATGTTATCATTATAATATGAGCAGCATATGGATGACTATGAAGAGAAAGAGGGAAGTGCTCCTTCCTCCTGCATCAACCCATCATCTCAAGGAAAGCCTGATGTCCTGATAAATAACCCATAAATGGTGAGCTGGGTGATTCACTTAAGCATATCCTGAAGGACACCGTGCCCTATCCCTGCTTCATACATAGAAGATTAGAGAGAGGGAGAAGAGGATATGAGGGGACAACTGCCTCTTTCTTAACATTTCCCTGAGAGTGGAGGGGGAAGAACATTGAACTTGCCCTTCCTCCTTCAAAGGCTTGACCCAAGAGACTCTCTCATAAAGTTTGAGGGTATTTCAGCTATCTGTTGCTATGTAACAAACCCCAAACAAAGTGGCTCAAAATAACAATGCTATCTCCATGGTTCTATCAATTGACAATGTTCAGTCGGATGGCCTTATTTGGTATTTTTCGTGTAGTATCAGTCAGGTGGCAGCTGGATCTGGAGATCACTGAAAGTTCATGGGTCAGGCATGTAAAATGGCTCACTCGTATGACTAGGAATTGGTGCTGAGTGTCAGCCTGGAGCTCAGCTGGGGTTGTCAAGCACAGCATGTGTATGTGGCCTCTCCATTTGGCTTGAGCTTCCTACAGCATTGGTTGGGGCATGGCAAGTCTGAAAAGGACTGATCCAAGAGCAAGTCCTTTTGTTAACTAGTCTCATAAGTCCCAGAACATCCCTTCTGATTCATTCTATTGGTTAAGCATGTTGCTTGGGCCAATCCAAATCCAAGAGAAGAAGAAATAGGCTCCTGTTCTTAATAAGGGATGTGGTAAAGTCATATTTCGAAAAGAATATTAAGGGTGAGAGACATTGTGGCTGCCATCTTTTGAAAATATGATTTACTATAGAATGTGGCTCTGAAATATGGTACAGAGATTGTTTTTCTTTTTCCACCAAGGGAACTTGGAAGAAAATGCAAAAGGTACCCAAGATTCTGACAATGGGCTAATACAAATCCAAAAGGTGGTATAGAAAGTAGCACTGGGGGCCGGGCATGGTGGCTCACGCCTGTAATCCCAGCACTTTGGGAGGCTGAGGTGGGTGGATCATGAGGTCAAGAGATCAAGACTATCCTAGCCAACATAGTGAAACCCCATCTCTACTAAAAAAAAAAAAAAAAAAAATTAGCTGGGCATGGTGGCACGTGCCTGTAGTCCCAGCTACTCAGGAGGCTGAGGCAGGAGAATTGCTTGAAACTGGAAGGCAGAGGTTGCAGCGAGCCGAGATCACACCACTGCACTCCAGCCTGGGCAACGATAGCAAAACTCTGTCTCAAAAAAAAAAAAAAAAGAAAAGAAAAGAAAAGAAAAAGAAAGTAGCACTCGGGAAATTCTGAAGGGCCAGCCAAAAATTCCACCCAACGTCACCTCCCTATGGGTCATTGTGCCTTGGAATTATAGCAGAGGGAACAAAGGCTGGAACCATGCATTGCCTGTAAGAATTCCCCAGGGGCAAGGGTTGAGGGCTGCAGAAGGCCACCCTGCAGACCTCTTACATGAAGTGAATGGACACCACAACCATACACACACATACCCCATTCTGACAGCAAAGACCAACATGAAGGCCCTCCTCCACCTCCCCTTTCCACTCAGGCTTGGGATGCACTGCGTATTGCTCAGAGCATGCACAGGCATTAGGGCAAGAACAAGAGGGAGTGACTGGGGGAGCAAGATCAAATCTTCCCTTCTTCTCTACCACGTTCCTTGGAGCTGAGCTGAAGACCATTATGGGGGATAGTGATTCTTGAATGTGACTGAATATTTACTCTACATGAGACTTGAGAATGTAATTACCAGATTATAATGCAAATCACTAGTCAGAACTGAATTTATCAGCAGAGGCTGAGATTTCTTAATGGTGTTTTATACTTTTGCCTCTTTCCATACCTCCTTCCCATTCAGAAGTCCCTGGAAAATGTTAGGAACTTGAAAAATTATGACATCAGCTTAAAAATAATGTATTCCATGTTTGGACATTACTAAGATGCTCAGATTGCTCCTGCTAACTTTCTGTATGCAAATACTTTTTTGAAATAAAGCATTTGACCCACTTTCCACTGGAAAAATCCTGAGAGTTAAACCTAACAGTTGCACCAGAGGTGGTTCTTTGGCAAAAAGTAGGTTAAGTATGGGGTGTTCTGGTCCAATAGAAATACCTATTTTATCCTGGCAATAGAGCTGTGTGATCATTTATAAATGCCTGTCCTTGTCACTAGTCTGTAAGATCCCTGAGGACAGTGACCAAGTCTGCTTTGCCCATTACTGATTGCATCTCTAGCACTTAACTTGGTGCCTCTCACAGGGAAAGTATTCAGGTAAGGTTTGTTAAATGAATAATTAAATTAGGCTGATGAGTCAAAGAAGCCCAGAACTCTAGCAGTAGAAGAGACTTTTGAGATCATTTAGTTCAACCCTGATCTATGTTGTGATTCTGAGATCCACAGACATTAAAGAACCTACTCACCATAAAGAAGTATGTCAATGGCAGATCAAGAAGTAAAACTCAGGTCTCTTGTCTCTGAATTCAGGGATTTCCCAAACATACTGTGTTTTCTTTTATTCATTTATTTATTTATTTTTATTATACTTTAAGTTTTAGGGTACATGTGCACAATGTGCAGGTTTGTTACATATGTATCCATGTGCCATGTTGGTGTGCTGCACACAGTAACTCATCATTTAACATTAGGTGTATCTCCTAATGCTATCCCTCCCCCCTCCCCCCACCACACAACAGGCCCCGGTGTGTGATGTTCCCCTTCCTGTGTCCATGTGTTCTCATTGTTCAATTCCCACCTATGAGTGAGAACATGCCATGTTTGGTTTTTTGTCCTTGCGATAGTCTGCTAAGAATGATGGTTTCCAGCTTCATCTATGTCCCTACAAAGGACATGACTGTATTTTCTTCCCTACGCCACATACAGCAGGGGAGCTAAGCAATAACCAGACAGATTGAATCTGGCTCTGTCTCCAAGGCAGTATCAGTATTTTATTGCTTTTCCCCTCTCCCCTTAAAGTCATATCGCTTAACTAAATTAAAAGAGGAAGCTCATAAGTAGAATAGAATGTTCACAAAAACTAAACCTATCTAGAAGGAAAGAATGAGGGTGGAAAGGGGGCTCTCATTTGACCCAATTAAGCAATAAGAATAGGGTACACTAAAGAACCAAAACATATCACCTCAGTGAACAAAACTTTGATCGTTTATTCATTCAACAATATTCACTGAGCATCTACATTGTGACAGACACTGTTTTAGGAACTGGAAAAAGGTAACAAATAAGACAAAGTCCTTTCCCACACGTAGAGTATATTCTAGTTTGGGAGGCAGAAATAAACAACTACATGAACAGGAGAATTTCTGAGAGTGATAAGTAATTGGAAGTAAATAAATGTTATGCTGGGATACAGGATAACTGCTGGGAGAGGGTCTCCTTTGGAATAGACGATCAGGAATCTGTTACCCTTTTCAAAGGCGGTAACATTTTATTTGGAATCTACAAAGAGAAGGAGCTTGCCATGCTAAGTGCTAAGGAAATACCACTCCAGAGGCCAAGGGAACAACAAATACTAAGGTTCAGGGGCAATAAGAATTTGAAGGAAGTGGAGAAGGAAATCAAGGCAAAGGAAACAGCTTGAGGAAAAGCAAAATAATAAAATAATAATAAAATTTTTACCTTTTTTTAAATAATGAAATTTTAGAAGTATGAAACTACATGGCATGTTTGGAAACAAGTAATTCAAATATATGCATGGGAATGAGGTCAGAAACCAAGGCTGGGAGGCTGTAAAGAACATTTGAAATTCTAGATTTTATTCTTCAGACAATGGGAAATCAAGAGAAATGCTGAAATGGATGAATGCAGGAAATGGATTGAAGTGTAAAGAGGCAGGGAGTTCAGATAAAAAACATTGCTGGCCGGGCACGGTGGCTCACGCCTGTAATCCCAGCACTTTGGGAGTCCGAGGCGGGTGGATCACAAGGTCAGGAGTTTGAGACCAGCCTGGCCAACGTAGTGAAACCCCGTCTCTACTAAAAATGACAACAATTAGCTGGGCATGGTGGCAGGTGCCTGTAATCGCAGCTACTTGGGAGGCTGAGGCAGGAGAATCATTTGAACCAGGGAGGCAGGGGTTGCAGTGAGCCAAGATCACACCACTGCACTCCAGCCCGAGCGACAGTGCAAGACTCCATCTCAAAAAAAAAAAAAAAAAAAAATGCCATGGTCCGTTTAATATTGGAGGCAGAATCAGCACAGTGGTATTGGTCATGGAAAGGAATAGAGAGAATTAAGAGACAGTCAGAGGTGGAAGCATAATGTAAGAAGTGGCCAATTAGATATAGGAGCCGAGAGAGGGAAGGAGTCAGAAAACTTTACAGGTTTCCAAATTGGGCAATGGGGGAATGGAAGTACCTATAGCCAACATCTGGGGGAGCAATTGTGTGAGATGAGTTCAGGTGAGGTCGTACATGGAGGTTAGACAGCTTGGAATATTAGAGAGGGGTGTCTAGCCAACTATTCAGAGTTGAAGTCTAGTCTTGAGAAGGAAGAGGTAAAGATGTAGATTTGGAAGTCCTCAGCATATAAAGGGGAGTTGAATCCATGGGGTGAATGATGTTAACTCAGAAGATAAAAGCAGCTTGAGGAAACAGACAGCTGAGAAGAGGCTATGAAAGGTATGCAGAAGAGAACTTTAGGGGATGATTTCATTTAAATGGTGAGAGGACAAAAAAGAACCATCAAAGGATGCTAAAGATGGGTACAGAGTGGTAGGGGGGAAAGTGATTGAATGAGAGAAGCAGCAAGGAATAAAGAATGTCAAAAACATTGTCAAGAGGAGAGGAGACCATAGCTGGAGTTGTGTAATTATTATTTCTGTGGACCAAGTAAATCTTATTCAGGAAGATAGTTAGGGCTACATTGCTATTCTGAAAATAAGTATAAATTGTGCTAGTCAAAGCGCATAGTTTTCTGCTCCAATAAAATCTTTGCCAGCTGTCAAATACCAGTCGCTTTAAAACATAATAAAGACCTATTTCACAGTGAAAAGTATTCCTTTTCCTCCCAGACTCCATGCAAATTATGGATAAAGAATGTAGCAATTTAATAAATCACTGTACTTTTGAACTTAGCCATAAGAAGAATCTACCAGAAGTGTGATTTAGAAGAAAAAATATAAAAAATATTCTACTTATTGTCGAACCGAATCAAGGCGTTTATGGAAGTAAATGTGATAGTAGTTTATCAAAAAGAGGATACTTGAAACAGAATAGAAATAAAACGAATAAAGTAGTGTTATTTAGCTTCTAAACATTGTCACTTGAATAGACCATTGTTTACGGATTTTTAATTGTAAATTGCAATTTGAGTTCAATCAAAATTAATACCTATCACAAGAATGATTTCATTTTTGTCTCCTCTGTATAATTACCAAATTGATATAATATCTTGCATAGAACATTATCACGAAGGTCAGACCATCTTCTTTCAAAACACTTTGTTTTCCTTGGAATCTCTCTATATCAACCACCTCAGAGAATCTCTGTTAATGTCATTACAGAGAAATAGAAAATAAAGTCTGCCATGTTATTAACATGCCATTATTTTGCAAAAGAGAAAAGTTTAATAGAAATTTAAATAAAAGAAGTAGGTGGGGATGGGAAGAAAAAACATATCAAAATGTGAAAATCAAGTAAGACAACTTGTTCAAATTCCAACAGTCCACAACATACCACATTATACCTGTCTTATAAATTTTCCTCTAAGCGTGGAATAGAAAATTAAATTACCACATTTCTGTGATTTAAGATCTTTGGATTTGATTTGAATAGCTGTGTTTCTGAAGTTGCTTCCTTACATTTTTTCCTATGGAGGTAAAGCTTTTATTTTCAGAATTATTCACACCGTATTTTTAGTCCCCTAAGATCTTAAAATGCAAACAGTGGTTGCTGACTTTATTAAAACATAAGAAAAGTTAGGTAATATTTATGATATTGCTGATCACCTACCCAACAATATTTCTTCCCTCCTTCCTTTCAGAGTGTTGATTTTATTTAGGCATTCACTCTCCCCTCTTCACTGGGGAAATCCTGATTAGCCTAAGCCAATCTTGGGCATGTCATTGCCCAGGAAACTAACGCCAGGATGAACCTATGACCTAAGTTGACCCAATCAGATTGGAAAGAAGGGCTTATAGTTTCTTCCTTTTCTTTCTTTTTTCCTTTCTTTCTCTCTTTTCTTCCTTCCTTCCTTCCTCCCTCCCTCCTTCCCTTCCTTCTTTTCTGTCTTTCTTTCCTGCTGGACATGAACAAGGAAGCATGAAGTCCCAGCTGTCACAGACAGTCATCTTGCTCCCATGAGGGAAACCCATTTTAGAATTAAAAATGGCAAAGCAGAAATATAGAAATAAACTAAATTATTGAGGACTCCATTAAGCTATTGCTCATTCCACCTGAAACCCACTTTACCCTTTAGACTACCAGAAATAAATGAAAATAAATAACATTATTGTTTAATAATAATTGTTCAATAATTATTGTTTAATGCCTTCTTAAGACATAAACCAGATTATCCTGAGATAAGAGACCACAGCATTTATTTCCCAATCTTGAAGGGATGAAGTGAAAAAATCAGCAGAAACCAGCAGATGGCCAAGAAAGTGATCCCTAGATACCCTCATTGCTCATTAGCATAAGACACTCCCACCAGTGCCATGACAGTTTACAAATGCCAGGCAATTACCCGGAAGTTACTGACCCTTTCTGTGGCATTGACCCAAAAGTTACGGTTCCTTTCCTAGAAAGTTCTGAATAACCCACCCCTCAATTTGCATTAACCTTCCCCTTAATTTGCATGTAATTGAAAGTGGGTGTGATTATAAAGAGAGCTGCCAAGAGTCCATACATTGCCAACTCTGGGCACACTTCCTGTGAGTTAGCCCTGCTCCACAAGGAGCAGTACTGGTCACTAAAAGATGGATGTCTAACACCACTGGCTCACCCTTAAAAGTATTTCCTGGGCGAAGGCTAAAACCCTCCAAGGCCAAATCCCAATTTTGGGACTTGCCTGTCCTGCATCAATATTGCTTATTTAACATTCTCCAATGTCTTCCACCATACTCAGAAGAAAACCCAAACTGCTTACTCTGGATAACAAAGCCCTACAAGATCTCTCCCTTCAAACTCCTTGAACCCATGACCACCCACTCTCTCCTTCATGCACTAGACTCCAACTAAACTGGTCCAGCTCCTGGAACACACCACCCTTGTTCCCAAATTAAGGATCCTTGTCCTAGCTATTCAACCCACCTGGAAGGCTCATCCTTCTAATATTTTTATGACTAATGTCTTCTTTTCATTCAGATCTTTTTTTAAAAGGAAACATCCTCACAGGGACCTCCCTCAAGCACTCATACTAAAATAACTTCTCAGTCAACTGCGTATCACTTCTGCACAACATTTCTTAACATCTGACAAGTTTCTTGTTTGTTTACTGTCTCAGCTGCCCACAGGAATAAATAAATGAAAGCATTCCTGCTTCCATAGAAATCTTGGACCCCTGACACAAGCACTGATTTGTGTTTAGTTCATTGGACTATAAAGAGTTTTGAAATCTCAATTGTCACCTGGCCTAGGTCTAATGCATGTACTAGCAACAAAATCAGATATTATTGAGAAATTATATAAGCCTAAATGATCATGAAAAATGTATCTGGCTCTATGATTAGCAAAAGAAAAAACTATAAACTATCTTTTTATCCCTTGAAGTCATTAGCTTTAAGTCAAAAAGACTAATGAAATAAAACAACTTCAGATGCTAACCTACATGCAAACTGTGTTTACCAACTGGAATTATTGTTGACCAATGGTATTTGAAAGTCACTAACAAAAATGATGTGACAATTGTCAAATGAGCAGAAAGTACAGCAACCATGAAGAAGAAGATCTGATAAAACTCTGAGAAAACATGTGGATTTGAGTCATAGAACATTGCACTGGTCTCATTGTCCTCTTGAAGGCTGATCAGAACAGGTTCGTACAATGAAAGAGCATTTAGTAAGTTATGGATCGTGGGCCATATCCTTATAGGCCACTAATTTGTTAATTTCAAAAACAGCACAGTGTTTTGTGCAACTAAGTATACTGTCTGCCTGCACAGAGTCTAAAAAATATTGAAGTCCACTAATAGCTTTCACGGTTATCTCCAGCATTTTCTTTCTTTCTCTGCTTAGTTACTCACTTTGGAAGGGAAGGAGACTGAAGGATAACCTCTAACAGGTAGTATCTTTTTTTTGGTGGTAGAAAGGCACAAAAGTTAGAGATCCATAAAGCTATTTTTTCACCAGCACCCCAAGTCAAGGAAAGCATAGGAATTGTTTCTGAGCAGATGTTTTCTCCCGTGGAACTTGCCAGGATGGAGTTTCTACTGTTTCAAAAAAAAATAAAACACACATTTTAATGTATTTCTCTTAACGTCTTATTTTCAGTGCTGTCCAAACAGAAACCTGGCTACAGGTTCAGACTTACTGAAACAAGTCAATGAAATCTGCTTGGAATTCATAGTTTTAGCATAAAGCACCCAGTTTTAGAAAAGTGGTTCTGCACATTAGGTTAATACATTAAGTTAGCTGTTTTCTGCAATAGGGTTATTGTAGATACCTAAAAACAGAAGTTTGGCATTCTAGAATTCCTTACGCCAATGATACACAATGCTGGATATAAAATCCAATTTCCATCTGCTTACTTGAATATCTATTTTGACCAGGTATGTAAAAGACATGTACTTGGTGAAAATGTTGTCTTTATGCTCACCACTCACTTCATGCTGCTTAAATATCCATCTTTAATGAACTCACCTGGAAACTAATTCACTTTGAAAGCAAATATTTACCAAAAAAATTTGAGGCCAATAGATGGGTATTATAGAAAAAATTAAATGTGTTCTTAGAGCACATTTTGAGCCTAATATATCTTTAAAATACCTCTCTTTTTCTATTAAAATATTATGACAAAATGTTCTACTGCTGGAAAATACCCAAGTCCCCTCCTCTATTTGTCTATTCTATTTTTCACTAATTTCAATGAATACAATAAGTTTTTTATTTTGAATTTGTTTTGAACAAACTAGTATATGGCACAAAATGAACAAATGAAAACTATGTGGTTAGCTGCCTGAGGTAATTGCTTGTAAATGTGATAGTGTCTAACTGCATAAAAATTTGCTATAAATAAGAAAAAAATAAATCTGACTCTAAGTAGTTTTAAAAATCCATTTGAATTCATCAAGGAGAATAGGAAATATATTTTCTTTTCCAAATCCATCTCAATTGAATTAAAAACTCTTTGAGGGCAGGAAGCAGCTCAGACTGGTGGGTAGAACCTTGGAAATTTGAAATAAGACAACTCAAGATAGTAGCCCAGGTATTTAAACCACTGTGTGACCTCTGCCAGGTTTCTTATTCTCTCTAGGCTTGAATTTCCCAACTGTAAGATAAGGATAATAATATCTACTTCATAGGATTGTGGTGTGAATTAAAGATCTGAGCATCTGACTCATGGCATGCTCCAAGTCAGTACTAGCTGTCTGATATTTCCCAAAACACCCAGCTCAGGTATTTACATACCGGATACTCATTGACTGTTTCCTGAATGAAATAAAATTAAACGCTATTTCTACTCTATAAAATATCTGCATTTATATAAGAAATAATTACAATTAATAGGACTTTTGTCAACTTTTGATTCTTCTAAACTTGAGATTGCTTCTACTTTCTCATTTGTACATATCCTATCTTACTCCTCACCCCAAACCAAAACGTAAAATTTGTGCATGATTAGAATCTATTTAAATGTACAAAAAGTCATACTTAAAATATCGAACTGAGTTTTGTCAGGAAAATAAAGTCAAAATCAACATTGTGAGAAAAATGAATTAAATATACAAATTCAGGCTACACAAATAGAGGATGCAGCAATGAAGGTTTAGAAGATGATGGCTGAGGTATCTCTTAAGTAGTGGGGGAAAGCCATTTATCTCTGGAAAGTTCAAGAAACTGACACAACCCAAGAAGTGGACCTTGTGGAAAATTCTAGAAACCACATCCTTTGCCACAACCTATAGAAAACACGGTCTGGGGAAGTCCAAGAAAGTACCAGAACCACTAACAGCTTGTGGAGAGGTCTGAAAACCAGCTGCACCTAACAATCAGGACAGTCCCAGGATAACAGCTTCCACTTCATTTGCACCTTCCAAATCCCACTCAAATCCCTCTTGTGGGTGAATTCTAACCCAGCACCACTCAGGAATAAGAACATAGGGAAATACAGTCCTCAGCTGTAGACAGGGCTCTTGGTGGTGGTGCCACGTTGAAAACAACCAACCTAGCACAGTCCATGCAATACCCTTGTTAACTCATTAACTCAGCATCCATCCTACTACTAAAACCATCTTTAATTTCCAAATAAAGACAATGACAACATCAGGCCTCCACCTAAACTAATGCAACCTATCATTTACACAACCAAAGACATACTAATCATCTGCCTCAAAAAGGAGGCAAAGAGTCCACATGCCACTGTTAATTCTTTCTAAATACAAAGCAAGATAAGCCCATCAACCAAAGGCAATACAGTACAAGGACTTAAGTGTCAGAAAGACCAAGGGTCAAATCTTAGCTCTTTTACTTGACCACTGTGTAACTTTGATAAATTACATAACTCGCTGATCCTTCATTTCTTTAAGAGAAAAATGAAAAATACCTACCTTCTAAGACTACTGTAAACATTTACAATAATATTTGTGACAATTCTGTTTCACAGTAAGTGCTCAACAAGTAATTAGCCTTTATCAATATCTATTTTAAGTAGCATGGATAGAGTAACATTTCTTGCTGATCATTTTTTGTCATGCAGTATATTACATTCATGTTTTCTCAACATTATATTAAACTGTTTTCATACACAACTATGTATGTTTTTCTATTGCATAAACTTCCTAAAACAAACATCAGCTGAAATTTCCTAATTTAAATGACCAATTTCTTGATCCTGCTTAGGTTAAACAGATCTGTATAAAGATACAGAAGAGTGATTAAACAGTCAAGAGTTAGTAGCAAACCCTAAGAAAAAGAAAGGTCAAAGAACTGAATTATATACAAGTTACCTGATCAGCTCCTAAATAATAGAAAATTTACTGTTTATCCAAAAGGAGAGCAGTCCTATTTACCTAAATTATGCCAAGAGTGACTTCAGAGAGGAATTAGCTTTCACTTCTACAAAGATCTAACCCATGAGTTTGTAACTTTAATATTCTGACTTCATGTCAAAGGAGAAAAATCTCAACTCAATTATCCTACCAGAAAACACAAATTGGTTGACATTGGCAGGCTACAACAACACCATGAAAATTGTAACTGCAGAGAAAAGACAAAACAAAAAAACCTCTGGAAGTCAGAATACTTGAGATGCATCTCTTCATAACTTGGAAGGCTATTCTTTTGTTTGGACAAAGAATACTGGAGTTTTTTAAATGTTTGTACTTCAACTCATCCATACTTATGATATAATCCCCAAAAAGCAGCCATCAACCCAAACCTTTAAGGCTGCCAACCAGGAAAAATAACTTAGCACAACAATGATCTTTTTTAACCGTAAATAATGGTATCTTGGGCCAAGCTTCCTAGATAGACTTGGATTGAAACAGCTCTTTACCCTAGGGCTATTAACTGTATAACATGGATATTGAGAGGAAAAAGGCAAAAAGAAAAAAATGCAGAGGAATAAAATTAATTCTTAAAATATCTCAAATTTTGAATAAATGGGGACATGGACTTTTTGAATGGTAGTTCTGTGAATTAAGACAAGCCATTTCTTGCTATGTGTGCAAAAATCCTGGAAGTTGTGGGATGCTTAAAATTATGTTTATGACTCCAAAACTCAAGTGTGCATGTCAAATATAGGTTGTAGGGACAGATCTAAACTAATCTCTGTATGGTATTTGGCTCTAACACCAAAATAACAGGACCTAAAAGAAAAACAATATTAAAGGCCTACTATCCAAAACCCAAACAACTTTGTAACTAGGGTACTAATAAAAGAATAACTGGAGCTTCTAGAGTTCTAGTAGCTCAGTTTGGTTAGAGGCTACTTCAAAGGATATTAAAAATGCCTGAAACCAATAGAGTGGGAAAGTTGGCTTGAGGGCCCTTAGAAAATGCATAGAATAGAGTTCTGATTCAGTGGGGCTCCTGATGAGTAGCAGAGGAATAAATACAACCCACTTCAAGTTAAGATGAAGCTTAGGGGCCCATTTTAAATTGCCCTAAAATAGAGCTGAAAGGTCTTCTGCCTGTGCAACTGCCATGTTGAAGACCTTTGTTCTGCCTGCAGGAGGTTGTAATCTGGTCCTGCTATTCTGACTCCTTTTGACTAAAAACAAATGACATGTAAACCAATACAGCTTCCATGTTATACTGGAATGATTTTAATGTCATATTTACTAATCTCATATGAGCTATTTGCCTAAGATTCAATTGGACTTTAAGAAATCATATTATATCGTTGACTTGTCCCAAGCTAGCTCATGACTGAGAAAAACCTCTTGTCCTTTTCATGTAAATTAATGTTAAGGCACATCTTGTCTGCTGCATATTTGTGCAATTGATCTTTAGATTCATTGTAGCACTTTACGTTAATTGCTGTTACATTTCATCTTGTTAAACCTGGTCACTTATTTTACCTGTGTCTGATCTCGATTCTGCCCTCCAATATATTAGCTAAAGTTCCAAAGTCCATGTTAACTATTTGTTTCCTAAGCCCACCAACAGTGTTGAGTAGATATAATCTCAAACATTTGCTGCATGTAACCAGCTACTTCCTGACTGTCAAAAATATTGATTGCTTTTCTTAGATACAAACTATCATTCAAAACTTTACAAATTCTCCTAAATATATTATCATCCTGACATTTTTCTTTTTGTCCACAAAGATATTCTCTCTATAGCATAACATAGCAGACTAATGTATCTGTCTGATAAACTAGTTTCTGATATACCTTTTCCTAATCAATCAGCCTAGAAGCTTTATTCGATAAAGAAATTTGGAAAATTTGAAAAGCCTTGTTCTACATGATTTAATAATAACCCACTGCAAGGGCTTCAGCTTTCTCAAAGAGTTCAAAAGATACCTTTTAGTTAATCTGTTAGAGCATTTTGTTCCAAACGGACCATCAAGTTCCTCAATCTGTATCAAAATATTTTTATCAATTCAGAATTTTGATAACTATTTTAGCAGCATTTGCCCATTTCTCATTTTTCAGCACCTTTATCTTCATCCCAGGCATTTTAAAAGTGCCAAAAAAAGTGAAGAAGCTCATTGTCACGTTTTCTGTTCAAGAGGAAAGGTAGAAACCAAAGAGAACTATTTGAGTATGAAATTCCCTTCCATATTCATGTACCCTGGAATCAACATTGCAATATAATGAAAAATTAAAATGGGTTGGACTTGAAGATTTGGGCTATATTTCTAACAAAAGAGAAATAAGTAATGAGACATCTCATGCTTAGCACAAAGGATAATATTATTTTCCACAATCCACTAACCAAATATTTCCACATCAGATAAGGTAAGTCCTCTCACCTAGTTATTCATCTTCAGTATTGCCTGGGCTATCTTTGGTCTCTTGCCTTTCACACAAAGTTTAGAATTATCCTAACAATATAGTTACACACACATATGTGCAAGCACATAAAAAAGTGCTAGAATTTTTATTGGGATGGCACTGAACCTAAATCAATTTGGGGAGAATTGAAATATTGAAGAGAATATAGCTTTCTATTTATTAGATCCTTTTAAATTTTTCTCAATAATGTGTTGTAGTTTTCTGTATGGAGGTTTTCCACAACTTTTAATAGACTTATTCCTGGTATTCAACATTTTATATTATTGTTCATAGTATTATTTTTAACTTTTAATCTTTCATTTGTTTTTTTCTAGAGTGTAAAATAAAACTGATCAAGCTGAAATACAATGACTTTGCTAAACTCACAAATCAATTCTCATAATTTATCATTTCATTTTTGGATTTTTCTACCTAAAACTTAATATCATCTATAATTATATATATATATATCATCTATAATAATATATATATATATAATAATTATAATTTTGTTAATCTTTATAGCTTGTACTTCTTTTTATTGCCTTCTGGAAATGATAAAAAACTTCCACTAACATGTTGAACAGTAAATTGGGCAAGCTTTACTTGTTCCTAATCTCAAAGGCAAAGTTCTTACTATTTTACTTTTACATAAAATGTTAGCTGGAGGATTTGGGGTAACTCTTCTTTATCAGATTGTGAATTTTTTCTATATAAACTTCTATCTATACTAAGAATTTTTAATCATAAATTTTCTCAAATTATTTTATATATTTATAATATTTTTGTCTTTTGTTTTTTAATGTGATGGACTACATTGGTTTATGATCAAGTTTTAAACTAATCTCGCATTCCTAGAACATAAAAACTTAATCGTGGTGTAATATATTGTTAGATTTGGTTAGTGATTATTTTGTTTAGGAGTTTTGGACCACTGTTAATATATGAGATTGTCCTGTAATTTTTCTTCCTTTGTCTGGTTTTAAAATCAAGGTTTGGAGAACATCATAAAATGAGATGGCCGATTGTTCCCCTATTACTATTTTTTGGAAGAGTTTGTAAATGATTGCCATTAAGTCTTTTTTAAAAATGGGACAGAACTCAATAGTGAAGCTATGTAAGCCTGAAGTTATCTTTGAACAAAGTATTTAAATATGAACCAATTGTTTAATACTTAAAGAACCACTTATATACTCTACTTTTTTAAGGCCAGTTTGGTAAATTTTTTTCTAGAAATAGGTCCATTTCTTCTAAATTTCCAAGTTTATTGGACTTGGGTTGTTAAAAATACCTTTCTCATCTCTATCGGTTCTATGGTTATTTACTGACATTATTTGTGCCTTCTCTATTTTTTCCTCATCATTCTTCCCAGGAGCTCACCAACTTTACTAATCCTTCAAAATAACTAATTACTGGCTTTGTATTTTCTTCCATCTTTGATGTCTAATTAATTTATGGTATTTTTCTGATTTTCTTAAGTTTCTACCATCTTTGTATTTCACTTTCTGTTCTTTTTCTGACTTCTTGAGATGGACACATAAATTTCTAATCGCACCTTCATCTTTTCTGAAATATTTATTTAAGGCTCTAAATGTTCCTCTAAGGACTACTTTATTTATAACTACTTTATTTATGCAATATTTCACTATAATTTTATCATATCATTAATTTTTAAATATATGGGATTTTAACAGCACTGTGATCAGAGAAACTATATTTTTCAATTTTGTGATTATGCTAATGACTAAAAGTGCTAGGTTTTGCTCTCTGTCTTAACATCAACAATGACAATAACACATACATATGTATGCAAATATATATATATATATATATATATATATATATATATATATGTATATTCTCTTTTCTTGAGGAAGCTCATCCTGAGTCTCTTCTATTTCATTTCCTGGTTCCAATGAAGTTCTTTTATTCATATCTCCCCTCCACCTTAAGAACTCCTCATTCCTCTAGCCCAGCACTGTCTGATGGAACTTTATGTGATGACAGAAATGTTCTGTATCTCCACTGTCCAATACAGTAGCCAGTAGCCACGTGTGGCTATTGAGTGCTTGAAATGTGACTAGTGTAACTGAGAAACAGTTTTTATATTTTATTTATGTTTAATTAACTAAATTCACATCTAAGTAACCAAAGTGAGTAGATGCTACCACATTGAACAGCACAAGTGGAATCATCCCATTCTCTCTCTGTTAATTAAGATGTAGTCAGGAAGAAGCTATGTGAACAGAGAGAAAGTACCACAAATAATTGTTAACTAAGTATACATTTTTTTAACTAGAGAAAAAGAGAGACTCTAAGGCATCACAGAAGTGGCAATTGGGGGAAGCAACTGTCATCTCTAGAGCTGAGGGAAGAAAATAAAGAATCTGAAATATTAAACTTAGAAGCTTGGGGAAGAGGCCCATGAAGCAGGAGCAGATCTCTCAAAGGGAAATGAGGGTGGGCGGGAGAGGGTCACGCTGATACGTGTAAACTGTACACTACAAGCTATATTCAGCTTGTCACATCCTGAAAGAATTGCTGCTGCCAAGCTGAAGGAATGTTGCTGATGCCCCACTGATAAACTTTTGCTCTCACAGGAACCAACTGGAAGGAGCAGGTTTGTCATCTGCCTCCAGCCATGCAGCCTCCCTCTTTCCCCCTCCGCTGGCTGAGTCTAACAGGAAGCATTTCACAAAGCAAAAAGGTGGCTTTCAGAGTCCAGGTCCAGGCACCATGAAGCCAATCACAGAAGGGTATGTTCAAAGTTAAGAACCCAAAACCAACTAATATGGTTTGGCTGTGTCCCCACCCAAATCTCATCTTGAATTTTAGTTCCTATAATTCCCGTGTGTCATGGGAGGGACGCAGTGGGAGGTAATTGGATCGTGGAGATGGTTACTCCTATGCTGCTGTTCTCGTAATAGTGAGTGACTTCTCACGAGATCTGATGATTTTATAAGGTGCTTCTCCCTCTTTTTCTCAGCACTTCTCCTTCTTGCCATCATGTGAAGAAGGACGTGCTTGCTACCCTTCCACCATGACTGTAAGTTACCTGAGGCCTCCCCAGCCTTGCAGAACTGTGAGTCAATTAAACTTCTTTCCTTTATGAATCACCCAGTCTCAGGTATGTCTTTATTAGCAGCATGAGAACAGACTGATACACCGACATACTCTCTTATCTGTTTCTCCATTCTCCCCTCCTCTTGCTTTCCCCAAGCCCAATCTTAACTGCTCCCTAAGAGAAAAAGCATACCTCTGAGAACCTTCCAGCACCTCCAGCACTGATCCACAGTTTCTTAGATCTTTGTTTCAACTTCAGTGGGAGATAAGAGAGAGAAATAATCTATCAATGGATGAGTGAAAAAACGAGAAGAGAATATACAAAGAATAATCTGATGTAAAAATATAACTCTACCATGCTGTTTTCATATTTCGATAAAGACACTGGCATAAAGACATAATTTCCTACTAAAAGAGAAATGAGCAAGTGCAATGATAAGTGTAGTGAAGTTGCAGAAACAAGTAGGGACTGTGGAGGACACATGCCTGTCTAAAGAGGGCAGCAACCATCCAGCCAGCCTGGGACTGCAGTGCGGTAATGTGAGTCCAGTGTTCCCAGATCTCCTAATTTTTTGAGAGATGCCAGAAATCTGGATTTTTATGTGAAAGCATCCAATTCCAAAATGTTGGCTTAGGAAAGTTTTAAACATTGTACCAGCCAAATGAAACACTGCGACGGGCCAAATCCAGCCTGTGGGCCATGGTTTGGGACTTCTGCAGTGCAGCACGTGGACAAAAGGGGCTCTGCGGCAATGATATATGGACCTCAACTATCCCATCACATGGCCCATCAGCAAGAACAGACTAGTTCAACATTAGGTGACAATCTTAATTTTAATGCAACGTTGGTTACTTGGGATGGAGTTCTTTTTCTTGCTGTTTCTGTTGTTTCTCTCTGTCTTTTTTGTTACTGTCATTGATGACATTAGGACAAAGTCCGTCTACCATAGCACTGTCAGCCACTACCACGATTACTCACTTCAATGTGGAGTTAATTTAAAATGAACACTTTGGAGGAAATAAACTGTATAAATGAAACATATAATCATTATTCTGAGGGTCTGGCATTTACTTCAAGAGAGCGGGCATCTCTTTAGTTTGTAAGAGCAAGAGTCCATCAGTGGGACATGTAGTTGAACATCCAAACTGAAGGCAAATTGAAATAGACTAACACCAATATATATATATATATGCATTGTACATATAGTACACTCATATATGAAGCTTCATTGTCTTTGGCAAAAACTTTTGTACAGCTCTGTTACAAAACAATAAAGTATATTGCAAAATAAAATGTGTAGACATTAAAACTGGAATTAGAAGTTTTATGATATGTGTTTATATTTGTCAAATCTTTTAGTAAGTTCTTTGATTGACTATCAGAAAATATTTTTCCCATATGGAAGCTTTACACATATTCCTAAGCCACATGGAATAGACACTTTGACTTGTATGCAAAAGATTTGTGGTCTTTGCAAAGCCATTATAATTTCTCTTTTGGTACAACTGAAACCATAAATAAATATATGTACATGCATTGTATAAATTGTGTCATCTGTTTCTGGGTATCTTACTCGCTCTTATTCAAGAAAAATAAATCACTACATAGGCCCACACTTTGAAAGAGCAGTGGATTCTATCAAATACAATATTTCTCTTTCTTCTTTCTCTACCTTCCCCCAACTCAAATTAGCACTTTACTTACACTACCATCAACCACCTGTACTACAGTTTATTCTTATAAAATAGGGATAGTGCAGAGTATTGAAAGCATTATTTTTTCCTCCTAAAACTTTGCCTTTTAAAACATATATATATATTGTAAGCTAAAGAGAAAAGATAATCACTCTACTAGAATTCTAGCAGATTCTACCTTCAGGTCCTTCACTACGTGCACTACATTTGAAATAATTCCTGCATGCTTCAGTCTCTAATAATAATTATTTCACAGGTTGAAATGCTCAGAAAGGAAAATAAAGTAGACCTTTAGATTACAATAGCATTACTATATGATTAATAAATGCTAGTTTTTGATACTCAAGAGGGGTAGATTTTGTTGAGAAGATTACTTTGGTTTTAAAAATTAATATATAAGTTAAAAGTTTGTAAGACTAATTCATTCTTAAGCTTTTCAATTCAACATACAAATCTTACTCCATTTATAGCTCCAGTTACTTTTAAAGAGGCTTATAGGCCAGGCACAGTGGCTCACGCCTATAATCCCAACACTTTGGGAAGCCAAGGCGGGTAGATCGCTTGAGCCTAGGAGTTCAGCACCAGCTTGGGCAAGATGGTGAGTCCTCATTTCTAGTAAACATAAAAAAAAAAAAAAAATTAGCCAGGAGTGGTGACATGCACCTATGGGTCTCAGCTACTCAGGATCTCTTGAGTCTGGGAGGTTGAGGCTGTGGTGAGACATCGTGATCTCATCACTGCACTCCAGCCTGGGTGACAGAGAGAGACCCTATTCCAAAAGTAAAAAAATTTTTAAAAGATTAATTTATAAACACATTTGAAAACTTATTTATATTTCTTTAAATATTTTAAGTTGCATTTATACATTTGGGTACTTCATTGTCCATTTTTAAAAAAAAATAACCTTGCCAACTGCTTATGTAATTCTTCTCTATAAAACTTACAAATCTGAGGGACATCAATTTCTCTTACATTTTCTAATATTATTGATAAACTTCTGTCTTGACCTTAAAATCACAATTCTAAATTGATTATGCATGATGCATATTTTAAATTAGAATCTATTTCTAACATTGCAAATGGTCCTCAACTTAGGATCTACATTGTTCCCTCATGTCCCTGGACTTTTGAGTTTGTTCCCATTTGTCTCAGCTTTGAAAGGAAGCAGATTGGAAGTTATATTTCTTCTTACTCTGTCTTCCATTTATCTTTTTTTCAGTATTTAGGAAAATGTGTGACTTTGGTGAGAAATTTACAGAATTTACTTTCTCATTTAATTATTAGATTCCCATTGCAGTATACATTTAAGATTGTTTAAAGTAGTTGTCTGTTCAATTTTTACTGTACACCTAATACTAGAAAAGGAGTTTAGGTTGCTAATACATGCCTTTGGAGAATCCAACTTGCAAACAAGAAAAAATACACTTCTGGCGATGTGGTCTTCAATTTGGCAGATAAATAGACTTAGGCACTTTTAGAATATAAAACTAGTTTCACACCATGTTGAAGAGAGACATGAATGATTAGATGATTAGATCTACTACTGGAAACGTTAAGAATCTGTCCTCCACTTAATCATTAGTAACAGAGGAGGGCAGGTTTTCCTATAGATTTGTAATATATTTGCCTAGATTGGAGCAAAAGGTAGAAGGGTAATAAATAGCTTAGCAGCTTTTTCAGAATTAGATATCTCTTGATATATATAAATCCTGTTTAACCACTCATCTAACCATAATGTGTTCTGAGGAGAGACTAGAAAATATAGTCGCTAGTTCTTATCTGGTCACTTGGACTTACTATGCAAAAGACAGAGAAATTCATTTCAGAGATTTCTATATTATGGGAACAAACAGAAAAAAACTAGTTGTTATGCAATAATCTGGAAGTATTTTTTCTTCAAAGAACAGAAGTCATGAGGTATGGAGCCCAGGACAACAGAATTTGGAATCATAAAACCATGGCTCAAATGTTGGCTCTATCACCTAGCTATGCAACTTTGTAAAGACCTAATCATCTTGTTCATAAAGGAATATAATTATTTTCCTGTAGACTTGTTATTAGAAATAAATATATATAAAATGCCTCAGAGTAGGTCCTGATGAAATATATGCTCTTATTTTACAAAATTTTTAAATTGCTATTTCTCCCTGTGTGAGCTGTATCTCATTGCCATGAACTCATGGAATATATAAACATGTGTTGTTTTGACAGATTTGTATTCCAATGATGTGCTTTGCTAAAAAAATATATAATCCACCATCAGGTTTCTGGGTTAAAGTGAAATGAGAAGCCATAATTTGTGTTTCTTTGATGAAAGAATTAGAATATGGGAAAAAAGTATTCTAAACCAAAACTATGAGAATAGGGGGAAAGAGAGAATAAAGAAGCAAATATTGCAGCAGATTGTCATTCACTCTCAAGAATGTGTCAAATACACATTTTGCTTCTGAAATCTGGAATCTTTCTGTTCTAGGTGGAAATCAGACTGCTTTTCTAGGAGTATTTATGTTGTTTCATGATGTGATTATTTCACTTTGCATGCCTCTATCAAAACATCTCATGTAACTCATAAAATATACACCTACTATGCACCTACAAAAGTTAAAAATAAAAGTTACAAAAGTAAAAAAGGGTGAAATTCATTTAAAAACACTATTCTAGAGGCAACAACAGAGGGGTCAAGGAAACAAGTTCTGAAATCCATCCTCCCATTGGTATGGCCTCCTAGCTGTGGGATCTGAGTTACGAATGTGTGATCCTTTGTGATTTTTCAAGTAAGGTTAATAATAATCACTACCTCATAGAGTTGTTGGGAGTATTAAATGAATTAATACATGGAAAGTGTTCAGGATGGCACCTGGCATATACTAATATTTATTAAATATTCATTGTTATTACTGCTAATCAACCCAACAGCAAACGAGAAAAAAACTCGTACTCTGTCTGGGAAACACAGAAGTCCTTTGGGGGAAAATTTAGAATCAAGAACAATCCTGAGAGTGTTCTAGGTCCTGGTCAATCTCGTTATAAGCCAATTTTCCCCTTCTTTTCAGCATTTTCAACCAGGTTAAGTCAAATTAGAACACTAAAGATAACCTCAAATAAGGCACTAAAGGCATCTTGAAATCTAAGAGAAAGGTGGAAAAAGGAATTTAGAGTACTCTATTTTATCCCAGTTTTGCTGTGTTGTTATTGGATGTATTTTTCAGCTTTTGCTGCAATAATGCTGTATAAGAAGCAACACCAAAATCTCATTGACTTATAACAAATGAAATTTGTTTGTCACACGTGATCTGTGAGGTAGCCATGGTGACTATGCTCCAGGCTATATGTCTGGTTCCTGTTCCTCAGTCTAAGACTTATAACATCGCTCACAGGCTGATGCAGCTGTAGCCACCTAAAGAAGTTTTTATCATGGCAGAGGGAAGGAACATAAGAGAAAAAAACCAATGACATAAACAAATTGAAAACCTTATTTGAACAGGAAGTAGGTCACTTCTGCTCACATTTCATTGACCAAAATAAATCACATGACCAGGTCCAATAGCTATGTAACAAGGAAGTACATGCCTCCTGTGCTATACACGGGCAGTATTTGCTGAACAATAATACAATCGATCACACTTGCCAAACTACCAGGGTTCCATTAAATTCAAGACACATACTGACCACTTCAATTAACCTTATATTAGTGATCTCAAATGTTGAAGAGCATCAAAATCACCTGGGGAAATTGTTAAAAATATAAATGACCTGGCCTTCCCACAGTGATTCTCATGTAATGCATTTAAGGATGGGACCTAGGATCTGTATTGTTACCAATCTCATCAGTAATCCCATCATACACCAAAGTTTGAGAATCACTGGTTTGCAGAAAGCTATGCCTAGAGATTAGGACAAGTCACAATTCAGAGAAGGTGCCTACTTTTTGACTTGCTGTCCCAGGGAAGAAGGGAAGATGACACAAAAACATTCCCACTTGTAGAAAGAAGAGAATAAACTGGGCTGGGTGCAGTGGCTCATGCCTGTAATCCAGCACTTTGGGAGGCCAAGGTCAGCCAATCACTTGAGGTGAGGAGTTCGAGACCATCCTGGTCAACATGGTGAAACCCTGTCTTTACCAAAAATAAAAAAATTAGCCAGATATGGTGGTACACACATGTAATCCCAGCAACTCGGGATCTGAAGCAGGAGAATCTCTTGAACCCAAAAGGCGGGGGCTACAGCGAGCCAAGATCACACCACTGCACTCCCGCCTGGGTGACAGAGTGAGATGCAAAAAAAGAAGAGAATAAACTGAAGTTTCTGATGGATTGGATGTTGGCTCCCAATTATTTCCCCTCTGTGTTTTCATACCTTTGCCATTTGACTTTGTAGTTCCTCCCACTGTTTCCCTACCTTGTGGTTAGACTTAGCCATGTGACTCACTTGGCCAATGAGATGTGGGTGAAGTAACAGAGTGCCAGTTCCAAGCTTAAACCATGTTCCTGCTCACCCTCTTGATCTGTACCTTGAGAACAGCTTTTCCTGCTAGCTGCTGCCAGTCCAGACAGGACCCCAGAGTTACACATTGACCAGCCTAAGCCCAAGCAAGAAGCCAAGCCCAGCTGGACCCAACTTGAATCAGAGCTGCTTAGCCAAGAGCAGTTAGATCAATCCATCTCCATATGAAATCCATACACATGAAAGAAAAACTGATTGGAATTTTGAGTCAATGGATTTTGGGGTGACTTGTCACTCAGCAAAAGCTAACTCATACCTTCTCCCAAGTTTTAGCATTATTTGGGTAGCAGGAGTGGGAACTCATGCTCCCTACATTGAAAAGAGGCTCAGACTTTAAGCAAAATAATTTTCCTAATTTTATGAAACATTAAGGATATATTCTACTAGGAAGTATTCTCATCTGAATTCATAGTGTGTCATTTATCTGAATATACCTGAAGAACGAAGCATATGAATGTAGAAGAGTGAAATAAGAGAAAATAGGAATATTTAGGTCATATAACAGCATCATTTTTTTTTCAAAATAGAAACAGATTGTTGTACAGAATCCAGCAATCCTGGTGGAAATACTCTGCAATGGAAGCATGTTTTCCATTAACTTAAATACTGTGTTAACCTCAATCAAAAATACACTTTCTTAAACTGAATACAGAATTTATAGTTTTGAGAAACAGAGCCTACAGTCTAAATGGGCAAAGGAACTGATGCAAATGACTCTGTCCCACATGATTAAAAATATTCTTAGTTTTATTTTGTAAAAATGAAATTAAAACCTAAAATAGAATTTATTCTGTCACTCAACCAAACATTTAGCCATGTGTGATATCTTTTACATCTCCAGAGTCCATTTTCTTTTCTCATTGCTGTGTACTGTCTTGAGGCCATAAGGACACGGTTTCTCTCTATTCAATAAAACTACTCAAGAAAAACTTCTCACACACAGACAGCCTCTATCATCTCAAGACTCTTGGAGGCTGACATTGCGAGGCAGATCTTTCTACTAAGCTAGTAAATCTGAGAAGCATTGTCAGAGCTCTGTCATGTTAGAAAGTGTATTAGTCCGTTTTCACACTGCTACAAAGAACTTCCCTGAGACTGGGTAATGTACAAAGCAAAGAGGTTTAATCGACTCACAGTTCCACGTGGCCAGGGAGGCCTCAGGAAACTTACAGTTGTGGCAGAAGGCTAAGGAGGCACGTCTTACATGGCGGTAAGCAAGAGAGAGCATGTGAAAAAGGAATTGTCGAATGCTTATAAAACTGTCAGATCTCGGTGTGAACTCCCTCACTATCACAAGATAGCATGGGAGGAACCACCCTCATGATCCAATCACCTCACACCAAGTCCTTCCTTTGACACATGGGGATTATGGGAATTACAATTTGAGATGAGATTTGCTTGGGGAGACAGAGCCAAACCACATCAAAGAAAGTGATGCAACAGGTAATATATTGTATATCTGAGTTGCACTCTGGGGTTTTGGGCTTAGTGGGAGTGTCTTGCTATGAAGAAGAAAGATGTACGGAACAAGGAGGGGCAAGAGACTTCATGGAAGGGCTCAGGCCTCAGAGACTGCAGCCAGCTTTGGATATTGCCTGTGATCCATATATTTCTTCTGTACTTCACCTTTGCCTTTTGAGGGACCAAACAGATGTGGAAACTGTTAATCACATCTTCGGAAGAAAGTGAGAACAGGCAGTGGCGGGAGAGAAGCAGTGCACTGGAGGAAGAAAGAGTAAAGGTCCAAATAAATCCTGTCCGAAAACCCAAGGTAATAAAGTGGGCCCTAATCATGAGAGGAAGATTTCAGGTTAACGCTACCATGCATCCTCCGTTTGCAGGCAACCTCTTCCTCTGGCTGCTAGAAAAGGAAGAATCCTCTTCATATATCCAGCCTTAGAGGTGAGCAAAGACCAACTCTGTATTCATTCGACATGAAATCAAACATTTCTGGGACTAGAAGAAGTGATTTCCCAGCCCAGAAGACTATGATGATAAATACAACCTGGATTACTGCAGTGTGGTAGGAGTGGGGTGGGCAAATAACCTGGTGTTTATAATGTGTTTAGAAGACTCAAGAGTGCTTGATGCTATTTCCCAAAAGGCTGAGTTTAGTATAGCAATGCCAGGGATATCATCATTCCATAAATCTCGTTTACACCCTTAGTCACTAGGAAGCTTGGCTTTTTTATTACATCTGACGGTTGCCTCCACAATCATAAACATGATCCTCTGAATCATTTCCACTCTTTGAAAATGTTAGTTTTAATGTCACATGTAAATTCTGCCATAGCACTAATATTCACAATTTAATTTGCAAAACCTTTAAGCCAATATATGGTCTCCCCTATCATTTCACTGGCAAACAGAAAATTGTGAAATTCTGTGACTTATTCATTCTACAGTGGAGCAGAACAACTCAAGACCCATCAATCACATGACCAGTCATAGTCATTTTTAAAGTACACATTGTTTTTCAATCATGAGAGCACATTAGATAGTAGGCCCTTTTGCAAAGCAAACTCCCAGAAAAAGAAACATAGCTTAAATAGTTATCATTCTCATCAAACATTTGTCTATTTCTCTCTTCACTTGAAACAAATGTTAAATCATTTGGAACTTCCCTTTGCTGAGTCCTGTCCTCCACAGAGGCTTTTTCTCTCTCTCTTTCTCACCCTCTGTCTTCCTCAGGTTAACAACTGCCCCAAGTACCAATCTATAACGGATACTGCCTATCACTGGGTGTTAAATTTCCACTGGAAATTTAAGATGGAGAAAATGGTATTGACCATAATATTTTCCAAGGAGAGGACTGCATATGGTTACAAAGAGAGCTTTAAGTCATTTGTAGCCAAAAAGACTCTTGAGGTGAATCCTAGAATTGCAAATAAATGTTTCCCCCTCTGCCCTGTCGGAAATGTGCCAGGCTCCTGTTTGGTAGAAAAGAATCTGCAAGTTTTGGGGCCTGAGCTGAATTTCTCTATTAATAGAGAAGAGAGCGGGCTCTCCAGGAGGTGGTCTTTCTCCTCTTGTTCCCCAACCAGTGTACACCCCTCCTTTAAATTAAATGTAGACAGAATATTTAAAGACAATGGTTTAAGGTGGTGCTGTATTAGTAGGCTATCCAAGACACTTGTATGACTCAAAGCAACCAAATGCCCTGCTCTTTTTCTCTTCTTGACGCTGCTCTCTCTTTCCATTTTTCTTGACTTGTTTTAATTTAAAAATTAAAAATGTAATTCTTCCCTCACAGATGTGAGCTAAGTCTCAGCTCTTCCTTTTATCTCCCAATTCCTGATTCAACTAAGCAAATAAAAACTACCTTCCTTTTCTATTCTTCCTTCTACATGATAAATGCAAAAAGAATGAAGGGAGAGAGAGAGAAAAAGAAAGAAAATAAAAAAAGAGAGAAAGAACAAGAAAGAGAAAGAGAGAAAGAAAGAGAAAGAAAGAGTGAGAGAGAGAGAGAAAGAAAGAAAGAGAAAGAAAGAGAGAAAGAGAGAGAGAAAGGAAGGAGGGAGGGAGGAAGGAAGGAAAGAAAGAAAAGAGGAGAGAAAGAGAGAAGGAGGAAGGAAGGAAGAAAGAAAGAAAGGAAGGAGGGAAGGAAAGAAAGAGGAAGGAAGGAAGAAAGGAAGGAAGGAAGGGAGGGAGGGAGAGGAAGGGAGAGAAAGAAAAACAGAGAGAAGAAAGGATGAAAAGGGGAAGAAAAAAAGATTGTCTAGAAAAATGCATGACAGTGTTTTAGCAATCATTTAAATGAATCATTCATAACTGTTTTCTCCAATCAGAAATTTGTCTCATTCAGAAAATTTAGAAGTATTTAAAGAAAAGAAATTTGTCTGACACTATTTCTCTTTACATTGCTGAAAGTGGATTTAAATCTACTTTCTCACTCCAAAAATAAACTTCAGATAAATTTATATTCTCAGCAACATTCCAAACTCAAACACTTAGCTCACATATAACCCACATATATGGTCATATGACTATATGACTTGAAAAAGCTACATAAGTGAAAAATGCGTAAAATGAATAGTTTCTCTTGCATTATAATCGACGATGTCCTTCAAGGTTTGAAGACAAAACATTCGTTAAAATTAACTCAGATAACTCAGATGGTAGTGTCAGAGGCATTTGAACCAGAGCAACTCCATCTTAAATGGAAGCTGGGTAAAATGAGGCTGAAACCTACTGGGCTGCATTCCCAGAGGGTTAAGGCATTCTAAGTCACGGGATGAGATACGAAGTCAGCAAAAGATACAGGTCACAAAGACCTTGCTGATAAAACACACTGCAGTAAAGATGCCGGCCAAAACCCACCAAAAGCAAGATGGCGACAAGAGTAACCTCTAGTCATCCTCACTGCTACACTCCCATTAGCGCCATGACAGTTTACAGATGCCATGGCAACGTCAGGAAGTTACCCCATATGGTCTAAAAAGGGGAGGCATGAATAATCCACCCCTTGTTTAGCATATCATCAAGAAATAACCATACAAAATTGGCAACCAGCAGCCCTCAGGACTGCTCTGTCTATGGAGTAGCCATTCTTTTATACCTTTACTTTCCTAATAAACCTGCTTTCACTTTACTCTATACACTTGTCCTGAATTCTTTCTTGCTCAAGATCCAAGAACCCTCTCTTGGAGTCTGGATCTGGACCCCTTTCTGGTAACAGTAGCCCTGGTCAAAGACTCTCAGAAGCATAACTCATTCAGAGGTAGGCAGACAGAATGAGTCCCCCAGGAAGCTTGTCCTGCTTCTCTGGAGTTAAATGGAAGGCTCACTTCATGATCTCACTACTTGATTGCCCAACTGCATTAATTTTTTCTGGTTTTAGTTCTTTTTGTCTCCAGATCTGAGCACTCACCTTGAGAACTCTTTGCTAGACCCAGTATATTAGTCCATTCCTGCTGCTATCACAAAATATCTTAGACTGGGTAAATAATAAACAACAGAAATTTATTTCTCACAGTTCTGGAAACTGGGAAGGCCCAGGTCAAGGTGCTGGCAAGTTCAGTATCTAGTGAAGGCCTGTTTCTCACAGATGGTGCTTTCTCTGTGTCCTCACATGGCCAAAAGGCAAGGCAGCTCGCTTCAACCTCTTTTATAAGAGCATTAATCCCACCCATGAAAGTGGAGTCCTCATGACTTAATCACTTCCCAAAAGGCCCCACCCTTTAATACTATTGAATTGGGAGTTAGGTTTCAACACATGAATTTTGGGGGCACATCAACATTTAGATCATAGCACCCAGTAACTGAATGATTCATTAGTTACCTAAGGACCTAGGAGCTAAAACACATTGGTAAATTATAGTAAACTTATACTTAGTGTGTGATTTTAGCATATTTACCAAGTGCTTCCAAACAACTGGCTTATTTGTCTATGTCTCCTCATATAAGACAGAACAAGTAAATTTATTCCTCTTTTATGTACAATGATTACGGAAGTGAAATAGCAACCTTTTGCTGCTTTAAACAATACATTTATTCAAACAGGATAATAAAAATGAAAAATGGATCAATCCTAAAAGATAATAAATGAATACATCTCAAGTTGGCAATTCACAAATTATGTCAGGCAGAGCACAGCCTGACTCATTACCCCCTCCCAGTGTCCCTATTTTGAAAAACTCGTGATCTAACTGTTATTAAGTGTTTTAAATATCTAAAGTGACTGCCAACAAGATTTTCAGCAGTAGGGCAGGATATCCATCATTGGCAACAAAAAGAGGGCAAGTTGAACACAAATATTACAAGACAGAGACAGAACAAGGAACATTTTAACCTTGCTCAGGGCATGCCTTTAGAAACTATAAGGATTGATGATGCATCAAGATTAATTTGATGACTTGCATTTCAACCAATAGGGCAGATTTTCAGGAATACATATTCTGACTTGGAGCTGGGAAAGGCACAAACCCTGGGCCCAGTCCATCTTTGGGGATTGAGAACAGAGAGTTGAGAACTCATCTTACTAATAATTCCTGCAATATTGGAGTGTGTGTTTTTAACTTGGAGTCAGACAGAGTTTTCCTCACCTGCAGAGAGGACAGTAAAAGTAATCCAGAATGTTGCATCTCTGTTAGCTCTTCTTAGAAGGGCCTGGAGCTGCTACAGGAAGTTTCTCATTTGGAATTATGAAGTTCTTTGTTTTCTCGGGCCACTTTCTCTTGCAAGTCCAGCTGGGCACTACCCTGCCCCCTGGAATTTACTCCAACACAGAATCCTTCATGCTTAACCCCAATTCCAGTGTCTGGGCCTTCGGAGTCAGAGCCAAAGCTCAGCAGCAGATAAAGTACAAAAGCCAGTAAGGTAGAATTTGAAGCAAACTGCCCTGGTTTATGTTTTTTAGGGCTGCCATAACAAAGTACCACAGACTGGGTGGCTTCAACTACAGAAATTTATGGTTTCACAATTCTGGAGGCTGAAATCCTGATATCAAGGTGTCAACAAGGTTGATTTCTCCTGAGGCCTCTGTCTTCAGCCGGTAGATTCCTGTGTCTACACATGGTAGTCCCTCTGCGTGTGTCTACGTTCTAATCTCCTCGTTTTGTGAAGACACCACTCAGCTTGGATTAGGGCCCACAATAGGACCTCATTTTAATTTAATTACCTCTTCAAAGACCCTATTTCCAAATACAGTCACTTTCTGAGGTACTAGGGGTTAGGACTTCAACGGGAGCTGATCATAATTGCAAAAGACACAATCCCAAATGTCATCATCTTGAAATCCTGAAAGATCAAAATCCTGAAAATATTGAGACAGCCAGGTCGAGGGGGTCCCCAGAGAAACTCCAACTGGCCTGCACACTGGGAGGAGCATGCACTGGGGTGTAGCCACAGAAGTTTGCGCCTTTGCAGCAGTGAGGAGCCTGGCCCCTCCTCTTCCTGGGTGGTACCCGAGATTCAATCTGTGAGGCAGAAGCGCACTAGCAGGACCCTGGCTTTGCGAAGGGTCCCTGTTTCCCCTTTTTCCCCCTTTATCCCAATACATTCCATTATTCTCACCCTTCAAATTGTTTGTGAGACTAACTTTTTGTGGCCATGTGGCGAGGACCCCCATCTTTAGTGGAACTAAGGAGAGCATCCTACAACAATATAATTCTGGAAAAAATGACTTTTAAAATTCTTTAAGGTGGAGCCAAGATGGCCAAATAGGAACAGCTCCAGTCTACAGCTCCCAGCGTGAGCGACGCAGAAGACAGGTGACTTCTGCATTTCCAACTGAGGTACCGGGTTCATCTCACTGGGGAGTGTCGGAAAGTGGGCGCAGGACAGTGGGTGCAGCGCACCAAGCGTGAGCCAAAGCAGGGCACAAGGGGTCAGGGAATTTCCTTTCCTAGTCAAAGAAAGGGGTGACAGATGGCACCTGGAAAATCAGGTCACTCCCACCCTAATACTGTGCTTTTCCAACGGTCTTAGCAAATGGCACACCAGGAGATTATACGCCGCGACTGGCTCGGAGGGTCCTGCGCCCACGGAGCCTCACTCACTGCTAGCACAGCAGTATGAGATCAAACTGCAAGGCCGCAGCGAGGCTGGGGGAGGGGCACCCACCATTGCCCAGGCTTGAGTGGGTAAACAAAGCGGCTGGGAAGCTCAATCTGGGTGGAGCCCACCGCAGCTCAAAGAGGCCTGCCTGCCTCTGTAGACTCCACCTTTGGGGGCAGGGCATAGCCAAACAAAAGGCAGCAGAATCCTCTGCAGACTTAAATGTCCCCGTCTGACAGCTTTGAAGAGAGTAGTGGTTCTCCCAGCACGCAGCTGGAGATCTGAGAATGGACAGACTGCCTCCTCAAGTAGGTCCCTGACTCCCGAATAGCCTAACTGGGAGGCACCCCCCAGAAGGGGCGGACTGACACCTCACACAGCCGGGTACTTCTCTGAGACAAAACTTCCAGAGGAACGATCAGGCAGCAACATTTGCTGTTCACCAATATCCACTGTTCTGCAGCCTCCGCTGCTGATACCCAGGCAAACAGGGTCTGGAGTGGACCTCCAGCAAACTCCAACAGACCTGCAGCTGAGGGTCCTGACTGTTAGAAGGAAAACTAAAACAGAAAGGACATCCACACCAAAACCCCATCTGTATGTCACCATCATCAAAGACCAAAGGTAGATAAAACCACAAAGATGGGGAAAAAACAGAGCAGAAAAACTGGAAACTCTAAAAATCAGAGCACCTCTCCTCCTCCAAAGGAATGCAGCTCCTCACCAGCAATGGAACAAAGCTGGACAGAGAATGACTTTGACGAGTTGAGAGAAGAAGGCTTCAGACGATCAAACTACTCTGAGCTAAAGGAGGAAGTTTGAACCCACGGCAAAGAAGTTAAAAACCTTGAAAAAAAATTAGACGAATGGCTAACTACAATAACCAATGCAAAGAAGTCCTTAAAGGACCTGACGGAGCTGAAAACCACAGCACGACAATGAGGTGATGAATGCACAAGCCTCAGTAGCCAATTCGATCAACTGGAAGAAAGGGTATCAGTGATTGAAGATCAAATGAATGAAACGAAGCGAGAAGAGAAGTTTAGAGAAAAAAGAAATGAACAAAGCCTCCAAGAAATATGGGACTATGTGAAAAGACCAAATCTATGTCTGATTGGTGTACCTGAAAGTGACGGGGAGAATGGAACAAAGCTGGAAAAAACTCTGCAGGATTTTATCCAGGAGAACTTCCCAAATCTAGCAAGGCAGGCCAACATTCACATTCAGGAAATACAGAGAACGCCACAAAGATACTTCTCGAGAAGAGCAACTCCAAGACACATAATTGTCAGATTCACCAAAGTTGAAATGAAGGAAAAAATGTTAAGGGCAGCCAGAGAGAAAGGTTGGGTTACCCACAAAGGGAAGCCCATCAGACTAACAGCTGATCTCTTGGCAGAAACTCCACAAGCCAGAATAGAGTGGGGGCCTATATTCAACATTCTTAAAGAAAAGAATTTTCAACCCAGAATTTCATATCCAGCCAAACTAAGCCTCATAAGTGAAGGAGAAATAAAATATTTTACAGACAAGCAAATGCTGAGAGATTTTGTCACCACCAGGCCTGCCCTAAAAGAGCTCCTGAAGGAAGCACTAAACATGGAAAGAAACAACCGGTACCAGCCACTGCAAAAACATGCCAAATTGTAAAGACCATCGAGGCTAGGAAGAAACTGCAGCAACTAATGAGCAAAATAACCAGCTAAGATCATAATGGCAGGATCAAATTCACACATAACAATATTAACCTTAAATGTAAATGGGCTAAATGCTTCAATTAAAAGACACAGATTTGCAAATTGGATAGAGTCAAGACCCATCAGTGTGCTGTATTCAGGAAATCCACCTCACATGCAGAGACACATATAGGCTCAAAATAAAGGGATGGAGGAAGATCTACCAAGCAAATGGAAAACAAAAAAAGGCAGAGGTTGCAATCCTAGTCTCTAATAAAACAGACTTTAAACCAACAAAGATCAAAAGAGACAAAGAAGGCCATTACATAATGGTAAAGGGATCAATTCAACAAGAAGAGCTAACTACTCTAAATATATATGCACCCAATACAGGAGCACCCAGATTCATAAAGCAAGTCCTTAGAGACCTACAAAGAGACAAGAAACTTAGACTCCCACACAATAATAATGGGAGACTTAAACAACCCACTGTCAACATTAGACAGATCAACGAGACAGAAAGTTAACAAGGAAATCCAGGAATTGAACTCAGCTCTGCACCAAGCAGACCTAATAGACATCTACAGAACTCTCCACCCCAAATCAACAGAATATACATTCTTCTCAGCACCACACCATACTTATTCCAAAATTGACCACGTGGTTGGAAGTAAGGCACTCCTCAGCAAATGTAAAAGAACAGAAATTATAACAAACTGTCTCTCAGACCACAGTGCAATCAAACTAGAACTCAGGATTAAGAAACTCATTCAAAACCGCTCAACTACATGGAAACTGAAAAACCTGCTCCTGAATGACTGCTGGGTACATAATGAAACCAATGAGAACAAAGACACAACATACCAGAATCTCTGGGACACATTTAAAACAATGTGTAGAGGGAAATTTATAGCACTAAATGCCCACAAGAGAAAGCAGGAAAGATCTAAAATTGACACCCTACCATCACAATTAAAAGAACTAGAGAAGCAAGAGCAAACATAATCAAAAGCTAGCAGAAGGCAAGAAATAACTACAATCAGAGCAGAACTGAAGGACATAGAGACACAAAAAACCCTTCAAAAAATCAATGAATCCAGGAGCTGGTTTTTTTAAAAGATCAACAAAATTGATAGACCACTAGCAAGACTAATAAAGAAGAGAGAAGAATCAAATAGACGCAATAAAAAATGATAAAGGGGATATCACCACTGATCCCGTAGAATACAAACTACCATCAGAGAACACTAGAAACACCTCTATGCAAATAAACTAGAAAATCTAGAAGAAATGGATAAATTCCTGGACACATACACCCTCCCAAGACTAAACCAAGAAGTTGAATCTCTGAATAGACCAATAACAGGCTCTGAAATTGAGGCAATAATTAATAGCTTACCAACCAAAAAATGTCCAGGACCAGATGGATTCACAGCTGAATTCTACCAGAGGTACAAGGAGGAGCTGGCACCATTCTTTCCAAAACTATTCCAATCAATAGAAAAAGTGGGAATCCTCCCTAACTCATTTTATGAGGCCAGCATCATCCTGATACCAAAGCCTGGCAGAGACACAACCAAAAAAGAGAATTTTAGACCAATATCCCTGATGACCATCGATGCAAAAATCCTCAATAAAATACTGGCAAACCGAATCCAGCAGCACATCAAAAAGCTTATACACCATGATCAAGTGGGCTTCATCCCTGGGATGCAAGGCTGGTTCAACATATGCAAATTAATAAACATAATCCAGCATATAAATAGAACCAATGACAAAAACCACATGATTATCTCAATAGATGCAGAAAAGGCCTTTGACAAAATTCAACAATGCTTCATGCTAAAAACTCTCAATAAATTAGGTATTGATGGGACGTATCTCAAAATCATAAGAGCTATCTATGACAAACCCACAGCCAATATCATACTGAATGGGCAAAAACTGGAAGCATTCCCTTTGAAAACTGGCACAAGACAGGGATACCCTCTCTCACCACTCCTATTCAACATAGTGTTGGAAGTTCTGACCAGGGCAATCAGGCAGGAGAAGGAAATAAAGGGTATTCAATTAGGAAAAGAGGAAGTCAAATTGTCCCTGTTTGCAGATGACATAATTGTATATCTAGAAAACCCCATCGTCTCAGCCCAAAATTTCCTTAAGCTGATAGGCAACTTCAGCAAAGTCTCAGGATACAAAATCAATGTACAAAAATCACAAGCATTCTTATACACCAATCACAGACAAACAGAGAGCCAAATCATGAGTGAACTCCCATTCACAATTGCTTCAAAGAGAATAAAATACCTAGGAATCCAACTTACAAGGGACGTGAAGGACCTCTTCAAGGAGAACTACAAACCACTGCTCAATGAAATAAAAGAGGATACAAACAAATGGAAGAACATTCCATGCTCATGGGTAGGAAGAATCAATATCGTGCAAATGGCCATACTGCCCAAGGTAATTTATAGATTCAATGCCATCCCCATCAAGCTACCAATGACTTTCTTCACAGAATTGGAAAAAACTACTTGAAAGTTCATATGGAACCAAAAAAGAGCCCGCATTGCCAAGTCAATCCTAAGCCAAAAGAACAAAGCTGGAGGCATCACGCTACCTGACTTCAAACTATACTACAAGGCTACAGTAACCAAAACAGCATGGTACTGGTACCAAAACAGAGATATAGACCAATGGAACAGAACAGAGCCCTCAAAAATAATGCCGCATATCTACAACCATCTGATCTTTAACAAACCTGACAAAAACAAGAAATGGGGAAAGGATTCCCTATTTAATAAATGGTGCTGGGAAAACTGGCTAGCCACATGTAGAAAGCTGAAACTGGATCCCTTCCTTACACCTTATACAAAAATTAATTCAAGATGGATTAAAGACTTAAATGTTAGACCTGAAACCATTAAAACCCTACAAGAAAACCTGGGGAATACCGTTCAGGACATAGGCGTGGGCAAGGACTTCATGTCTAAAACACCAAAAGCAATGGCAACAAAAGCCAAAATTGACAAATGGGATCTAATTAAACTAAAGAGCTTCTGCACAGCAAAAGAAACTACCATCAGAGTGAACAGGCAACCTACAGAATGGGAGAAAATTTTTGCAACCTACTCATCTGACAAAGGGCTAATATCCAGAATCTACAATGAACTCAAACAAATTTACAAGAAAAAAACAACCCCATCAAAAAGTGGGCGAAGGATACGAACAGACACTTCTCAAAAGAAGACATTTATGCAACCAAAAGACACATGAAAAAATGCTCACCATCACTGGCCATCAGAGAAATGCAAATCAAAACCACAATGAGATACCATCTGACATCAGTTAGAATGGCCATCATTAAAAAGTCAGGAAACAACAGGTGCTGGAGAGGATGTGGAGAACTGTTACACTGTTGGTGGGACTGTAAACTAGTTCAACCATTGTGGAAATCAGTGTGGCAATTCCTCAGGGATCTAGAACTAGAAATACCATTTGATCCAGCAATCCCATTACTGGGTACATACCAAAAGGATTATAAATCATGCTGCTATAAAGACACATGCACATGTTTATTGCAGCACTATTCACAATAGCAAAGACTTGGAACCAACCCAAATGTCCAACAATGATAGACTGGATTAAGAAAATGTGGCACATATACACCATGGAATACTATGCAGCCATAAAAAATGATGAGTTCATGTCCTTTGTAGGGACGTGGATGAAACTGGAAACCATCATTCTCAGCAAACTATCGCAAAGACAAAAAACCAAACACCGCATGTTCTCACTCAAAGATGGGAATTGAACAATGAGAACACATGGATATAGGAAGGGGAACATCACACACCGGGGCCTGTTGTGGGGTGGGGGGAGGGGGGAGGGATAGCATTAGGAGATAAACCTAGTGTTAAATGACGAGTTAATGGGTGCAGCACACCAATATGGCACATGTATACATATGTAACTAACCTGCGCGTTGTGCACATCTAGCCTAAAACTTAAAGTATAATAAAAATTAATAAAATAAAATGATTTAAAATAGTTCTATATTTATATTTATGATTATATTTATATTATATTTTAAAGGGGATTATTTCAGAAACACACAAACACAAGAGAACACTTCATAAGCCACTTTACCCAATAAAATAGGTAATAATAACATACACATTTTGGCAAGCATAAACACTCAGGTATACTAACAACAGTCACACAGGTATAACAATTATGAGCAGATAAACAATATTCATAAAGAAATAGGTCAAAAACGAAAATGTATGAATGCCTATCATTAAGGCTGGTAACTGTGTGCACCCAGCTTTATAACTGCAGTCATCTGAAACACTGTGATGAACAACCCAAGTCTTTTGATAAGATTAATCCAAAACCATGATGGGTCACTGCTGCATCATCACCGCATGTAGCCCAAAGAGCCAGTATCTCAAGAAATCTTATCTTTCACAAATGCAAATGTACGAAAAGGATTTCTCTTATATGATATTTTTACATACACGCATAATGTTTACACAACTAGTCAACATTGTGATGATGCACGTTCATGGAGTCACATTTGCAAAAAATTACATAAAACAAATTAGAATTCTCTGAAAGTCTTTATACAATTTACATCTCCAGTGTTAGCAATTATGAAAAGGTGAAATATATATTATAGCATATTGTAAAAAATAATGCCAACAATTTAAAATAGTGAAAAACACTAAAAATAAAAGAAAATTTAACATATGAAAAAACATATTGCAAAGAAAGATTGTGGGCAATTGCACATAGACAGCCCCTAAAAGCTAACTTTCATAATCACTAACTATATTCTGAAGTCTTGCATCATGAGAAGCTTCTTTTTATCTTTTGGGATATGTATCTCCTTGGAGAATATGTTGACATTTATTTTCTATGTGGCGCTGCTCTTTTTAAAATTACTCTATAATTCAATAAACACCAACATGAGCATTCCCATCTTAAACTATTAAACTCTCCCATCTTCTGTGCTATGCTTATAAGTGGTTTTGGATACTCAGAAATCCATTCCACACGCACCTATATGCAGCCCACAAATTTGGCAGAAACAGTACTGATGATTCAACAGCAACACCATTGTGTGTCTTCTCATCCTACCGTGCACATAATTATTCTCAAACAATAAGTAACTTCTCTGGCTTCTTCAGCCAAATGAAGCTTTAATTCATTAAAATCTGGAATGTTGTCAGCTAGGAAGGAATGTCAATGCAGGTAAATGACACATTTTTTAAACTGAAGTTTTCACTGGACCAATTCATCCATCTGGATTTCCCTCCAAATGCATTAGGCTGAACGGAAAAACAAACTTCATTAGTAATATCTTGAAATTCACTTCTATAATCCTTTATGACACCTAATTTCGAGTCTGTCATTATGGTTTGGGAATTCAATTGAAATCCATTTTCTTCTGCATAAAGACTACAAGGTCATAGTTCAACCTGACATGATGCAACCATCCTGTAACTGTGACTTTCATCATTTCAGACAAAAGGGATAATATACTGTAGGGATTTTCATCATTTAGGATTTCATCATTTGAGATTACGGCATTCAGGATTGTGTCTTTCAGGATTATGATCCAAACCGGACATCAACACATGAATGGGGGATGCACAATCCCGCCCATAGTACTTGGGAACTCCAGTGGAGCACGGGCTCACTTGAGCTCCAAGCTCCTGGGTCGAACATCCAACTGCCCTTCCTCACCTTGACGACCAAGTACCTGTGAGATCAGCTCTATTCTACAGGAATAGTTATGCACACTTAGATTTCTAGTGGCCACCAAAAAGATTTAAATGGTGTAAACAGTAAACAAAGCCAGACACTAGTTAAAGAGGTAAGGACAGATTTTCATCAGTAATGTACTATTGCAATAGGGAAATGAATTCTGCATGAACTGAAGTCAACTTCAATTTGTGGAGAGGTGACTGGTGTTTTAAAGGGAGAATGAGAGAGTTGAGAGGGGGCAGGTATTAGAGTCAGGGAAGTAAAAAAAAACTGCAAAAACACAGAAACAGGTAATTGGTTCATGTGAAGCATCTCAGGATGCAAGACTTCAGAATATAGTTAGTGATCATAAAAGTTAGCTCTTAGGGGCTATCTCTATGCAATTGCCCACAATCTTTCCTTGCAATGTTTTTCACATGTTAGATTTTCCTTTTTTAAGTCTTTTTCACTATTTTAAATTGTTGGCATTATTTTTTACAATATGCTATGATATGTATTTCATCTTTTCAACTGATCATGAGACTTTAATGTCCCAAAAGCCAGTATACCAGAAAGGACAGGAAGTTGAAGAACAGCAAGACCGAACACTCATCAGAAAGTCACAAAGAGCCACAGTGATGACTCCCTCTTTTTTTAAATTTAGCTAAAGGCTGTGGTAAAGTGGAAAACAAAAAAATATATTAAGAAAGCAGAAGATTTAAGACCCCACTGACTCTCAAACCAAAACAAAGCCCATCGTTGCAAACTTACATAAGCCAGTTTGGTTATGCACCCTTAGATTTCTAGTGGTCACCAAAAAGGTTGAAATGGTGTCAAGAATAAACAAAGCCAGATGCTAAGGAGGTAAGAACAGATTTTCATCAGTAATGTACTATTGCAATAGGGAAACACGTTCTGTATAAACTGAACTCAGCTTCAATTTGGAGGGAGGTGACTGTTGTTTTAAAGGGAGAATGAATGAGACAGTAGAGAGGGGGCAAGTATTAGAGTCAGGGAAGTAAAAAATTACAAAAATACAGAAACAGGGAATTGGTTCACGTAAAATCTACACGAGTTTGCTAACTAGAGCTTATCAGAGTTAGGCTCCTTCCCTCCCACAGCGGCCGGGAGACAGGGTCCCTGTATTCAGGTGTTGGCTGAAACAAACAGTACATCCTTGTGACAGTCTTGAGTGTTCTCAGGCAAGCATTTTATACATGGGTCTAGGGTCATTCTTAGGAATACTACTTTGGGCTATTAGAAACTATATTAGTGAGTGTTCAAGTCTTTATATGACAGGCTGAGACCTAGTCAAGAAGAGGGCTCCAAGGAGCCTGGCTAGAGTTCGGTGAAGGAGGGAATCTGTTATAGTGAAAATTTACTACTCTCCCACACCTCACCATTAGGCTTTTTGTTTTTTGTCTTTTTGTTTTTGTTGTTGTTGCTGCTGTTTGTTTTTTGAGACGGAGTTTTGCTCTTGTTGCCCAGGCTGGAGTGCAATGGCGCAATCTCAGCTCACCGCAACCTCTGCCTCCCAGGTTCAAGCCATTCTCCTGCCTCAGCCTCCCGAGTAGCTGGGATTACTGGCGCCCACCACTATGCCCGGCTAATTTTTGTATTTTTAGTAGACATGGGGTTCCACCGTGTTGGCCAGGCTGGTCTCGAAATCCTGACCTCGTGATCCTCCCGCCCCAGCCTCCCAAAGTGCTGCGATTACAGGAGTGAGCCACCATGCCTGGCCACCATTAGGTTTTAACATAAACAAATCTCAGCATAAATTTCTTTATATAGACAGACATGTAGTAGCAACTATTCATTAGCAAGAAAGCATAAAAGAGTTTATACTATTTGTTCTGTGTGCTGGATGAATGCTTTTCAGGTGGCCCAGGGATGAAACATTCAGTTGAAATAGACACTGTGAGATTTCCAAGGCAGGATTCTGTGCTTACACAGCACCATGCAGTCAGAAATTCTCCTAAGTCAACATCTGGATTGAAGGGAATCAAACCATGACTGTCATCCTTAAAAATATCAGGACAGGCCTTCGTGCATTTTTATACTCTTTTTAAAAAGGATGGAGAGACTCTGAACCATTTTAGCCAATCCATATGTTCAAAATATGTTTAATTTCATCAGTGAGAGCCAAAGCCTATTTCTAACATCCATCAGGCTAATCAACAAACACAAATTCAGCAATGGAAACCCAAATTTGGAATTGATATGCTAGTTCATAGAGTATCAGAGGTTGAACAAAAGGATATACAATAAAGGGCATGTAGCAGCTGTTTCCACAGTGGGCCCCTCTCACATTATACCCCCTGCCACACGTCTGAACTGTGCTGCCCTGTTAGCATTCTATCTGACCACATATAAAGTTAAAGCCTTAACTAAAGTTTGCTCATGCTATATGTACTTTAAAGTAAATTACAGAGATTGTAATACCTGTCTTATACAAAGCTGAACCATAGCAATGGCAAAAACACTGCACCTGGGGCTAGGACCCCTGGGTTCTGATTTTAGGGCACCCACCTTGGACATACCTTCTCTTTGGACCTCATTTTCCTCATCTAGAAAATAAATGGATTGACTTAGGTCACATTTCCCAGATTTGTCCTACAGAAACTTAGGGTTTTGTGGAGGAGCTTCAGGAATTCTACAAACTTGTGATATACATTTTTATATCATTTATTTGCAATGTATTTTTAAAGAAAAAAAGAGAAAATACGATGTACATGCCAGCATAGCATGCACACACCCAGCGAAATTCAACAGAGTAGACTTAGTGCTACCAGACCAACTTGTTTTCTTCAATCTTACAATAAAGTTTCTCTAACCATATCTGTAAATGATATATAAAGATACTATAAACATGTGATTGAGAAGGTAGATTGTAACTCAGTCTTTTTTGTTGTTAAATTTAGGCCCATGCATGTCAACTCATGTAAAAGTACGTGACGAGGGACATGACTAGGATACAGGTAATGTACTCGGCTTAATGCCAGGAAAAGCTTAAGAATGGATGCCCTCATCACAGCATAGTTGGCAGTTATGCAATAGAAAGGAAAGGCCCAACATTTTGTGTATTTATTGTAAGTTCTTGTTAAAATTTGACTTTTTTAATTTTAAGGCTAGATGCATTGTAAGTCTTGGGGCCTTTCATCTGTTTCTTTTTCCCAGGTAAGAAAAATAAATCCTTCTAAAGCTGAAAATTAATGTGAATCACTGGTTAAAAATAAAGCTTCCAAGAAGATTTGTTGATGGATATGGTGAATGGATATGGCTCAAGTTAAACTGTCAAAATGCCTGATGATCACCAGCTGATTTTTCAACCAGGATTCCATTCACAACTGCACATGAAATGAAAGCAACATCTCTCAAACTACATAATACAACTTGAAGACAATAAAGAATGAGAGTACATTGCCCAGGTCTTCAATGGGTTTGAGTGAAATTCTTCAAAATAATTTTGATTTCAAATATACTCCAATGTAAATCTGAAACAAAACATAGTGAACATACAACATAAACTCAGATTTTTCAACAGTAATTGAACAATTTATAGGAAACATATGCAAACAATACTTACATCTAACAACAAAAAGGCATTAACTTTTATCTTCAGATGCTGCTCTATGACAGGTCTGGGAGAAGTTGTTAGAAAAAGTTTATTATATCCTGGACTCTTGATATCAGCACGTCAACTAGAGTGTGTGCATGATGAAGCAGGGACTTCGCTTGGTTAACTGCTTATCTCCAGGATCTAGGATGGCACATACTAGGTGTTCAATAAATGTTGTTGAATGAATAAATGTATGAGTAAGTTGATATAAAAATATACTTAGCATTATTATCAGGGCTCAGACAAGAATCCACATATGTACACTACAGATGCCTAAAAACTGATTCTGAGAAATGTTTACGCAATGACTAAAGGAGCAGTAGATTTTCATGGCTGTCTCCATTTTGTTTACTTTTATATAATATGCCCATATAAATAAATACAATGAAAATATATCCCTAGTAAAATACAGAACACACACACAATAGGAGAGGGAATCTTTAAATGCATAGACAGGAGATCTACAAGTAGTGATATCTGGGCCAAATCCAGCCATGCCCATAAATTGACGTATTGTTCATATGCTGTCAGACTACAATGGCAGAGTTAAATATCTGCAACACAGACAATATGGCACACAAAGCTGAAAATATTTACTGTCTGGTCTTGTACACAGAGAGTCTGCCCACCCCGGTGTAGATAAAGTATAATGTACCGTCAATTAAGAAAAAATGTAATGACAATTATACCAAAAAGTAGTTATAAAATGGCAGAAAAAATCAAAGGAGTATCTTCTAAAAGCTATTGCCAAAATGGATTGAGGCATTCCTTGTACATTATGAACCTGAGCATCCACTATAAAGAATATCCCGTTAAAAGTCATGCTTAGTAATTCCATGCAAATTGTAGATGTTAAGACATAATCATTTAATCACAAATGTCTTAGGGTTACAGTAACAAAAGCAGCCAGTTCAAGAATTTACTTTTTTATACCTATATTTTCACTATCCTTACAAAATTATTTCAGCTAAGAAAAAAATAATTTTCTTTTTTGTCTTTTTTTTTTCTTAAAAAGAAGGTTAAGTACCTTTGGTAAGTATCTTTCAAATATCACAAGAAGGCACCAGTTTGTATATCTCAGTAATTTTTTAGCCTTCATACATTATTTGTGAAATAAAATACAAACACAGAAAACAACACAAAACAATGTATAAGGTGATCACACCTTTGGCAGGCAGAATTCTAAAGACATCCTCCCAGGATTCTAGTCCCCTGGTTATTCAATCAAACACTCACCTAAGCACTGCTGTGAAGAGACATTGAAGATGGAACTAAGGATACTTATTAACTGACCTTAAAATAGGGAGCTTATCCTGTATTCTCATATGGGACCAATGTGATCACATGAGCCCTTCAAAGCAGCAGAGGAAAGCAGAAAAGTTGCAACAGAAGGAGAAATCTGAGAGATTCAAAACATAAAAGGGACTCCACTTACTGCTGCTGTTTGAAGATGAAGGGGGCAATGTAGGAGTGGCCTTAAGAAGCTGAGTATGTTAGTTCATTTACACACAGCTAATAAGACATACCCAAGACTGGGTAATTTATAAAGGAAAGAGGTTTAGTGGATTCACAGTTCCTCATGGCTGGGGAGGACTGACAATCACGGCAGAAGGCAAAGGAGAAGCAAAGGCATGTCTTATACAGCAGCAGGCAAGAGAGTTTGTGTAGGGGAACTTCCATTTATAAAACCATCAGATCTAGAAAGACTTATTCACTACCATGAGAACAGTATGAGGGAAACCACTCCCATGATTCAATTATCTCCACCTGGCCCTGCTCTTGACACATGGGGATTATTATAATTCAAGGTGAGATTCGGGTAGGGGCACAGCCAAACCATATCACTGAGGGAGCTCCTAGATGATAGCCATCAATAAAACAGAATCCTCAGCCTTGCAGCCCCAAGAAACTGTATTGTGGCAATCTTCTGAATGAACTTGGAAGTGAGCTCTTGCTCAGAGCCCCCAGATAAGAGCCCAGCTGACCAGCAATGTGATTCTAGCCTTGTGAGACTCACAGCAGAGAAGCAAGTCAAGCTCACCCGGACTTCTGACCTACAGAACCATGAGAAAATAAATTGTGTTTTTTTTAAGCCTCTAAGTTTACAGTAATTTGTTACAGCAATAATACAGAACTAATACAATGCCCTTGACATCCTCACCTGAGCCAAGAAGTAGAGCTTTGCCAGCCACCTAGAAGCCCCCTCTATGTGCCCCATCTCAAATGCAGCCACCTCTTTCTCCACAAAAAAACCACTCTCTTGCCTTTACAGTATCTTCACAGTAATTTCTTCCTTGCATTGTATAGTCTTATCATCAAAATGATAAGCCCCAGATATTACCTATAATCTACCTCAATTTTTTAGAAGTCAACATGTCTGTTACTTCCAATATACAGCATCTCCCTCCATCTCCTTCTTTTCCTTACAGTCCATCTGTGTAAAAACACAGCCATTTTAACCTGCAGAGCTTCTCTCGGTCAAGATTTTGTTGATTGATATTCACAGTGCAATTCAGCAAGCTTCTCTGCCCTCTCTATTTTCTGCAAATTGGCAGCTAGATACAGAGTCTTGATCAATCTCAGATTGCATCTCTTTGTCAAGGTTATAGGTGTTGCTGTACTGCTCTCCCTTTAGGAGGCAGAGAAGGTCTGATTTTCACTCTGGTCATGACATTAGCAGCTCAGTACCTAGATCGTATTTCATGTGTGTTGCAAAATGGTGATAATTCTATCATTTCTTTCTCATTTATTCATTGGAATACTCTTGTTAAAGAGATGCTTCCCCTCATCTACTATTGATTACCCAGTGAGACAGTTCATATGAGAGAACTGAACACTTGGGTTTTTCTCTTTCCTTTTAACCAGTTTTTGAAACAATGAATTGATTCAGCATCTTCCAAACATAATCAATTAATTTTTAAATATCTTTATGAATTTAAGGATTTAAATATCTCTGATGGGGTTCACTTCACGTCAGTTAAAATCCTTATTAAAGCCCAGATTGTTCCATTTTTGGCCAGTGAGTTGGCCTCTTCAAGTTGGTTTCTGAAACCTTTTCTCATGACCCTAATGGTCTCTGGTGGGTTCCTTGAAATCTGGCATGACAAGGTGTTACAGGTTCATCTTATACATATTCTGCCCGAGCCTGGAATCAGCCATTTCTCCAAAAAGTTCTGGTTGCCTCAGTGGGAAATAGTATTTCAATGCCACAATCTAGGAGCTAGGATTAACGATATTTTAAAAATTGGAACAAACTCAAGCTGGCAATAGATAGTGATGTTACTATGATTCAACAGCAGATAAAGTGTCAACAAAGATGTCAGAACATAAAGCTTGGACCCAACATAGAATCAAATATGTTTTACTCTTTTGAAACAACCTGTGAATATCTAACAAGACAACATTGGAGATAGCTCAACTTTCTTTAAATGACTTTGTTAAACATTTCATTATTTCAGAAAATAATATGCATTTTCACCAATACAAACTAGCCAAAAAACTGTTTATTGGCTCTCTCCAAATTTCAAAGTTTATCATACAGAAATGCAGGAAGCTACTAAATCTTACTCATTATTTGACTGGAACAAATGTTCTACTCTTCTTTCAATCTTCTCAAGTGGTTTAATTAAAGAATACACCAGAATGGTAAAGTGCAAGTTTAAAGGCCAAAATTATAGTCATTAATTAAAACCCACTTTATCTAAAATATTGTATCACCCATGTTATTCACAATACTGTTGACCCATGAGATTCCTTGCAACCCTGGACATTCTATGATTCCATATGTCTTATAAATTTATTTCAGCAAGAGACTATTACTCTAGGTATCCATGAGATACTAGTGGAGGCAAAAGAAAGAGATACAATTAGGGACAAAAAAAGCAACTGCCCTCAAGAAATGCAATTAATAATGTACAGAAATGCAATCTAAAAATTAAAATAAAATATGAAGCTATATGCAATGATTAAAAATTCTATCCTAGGAATATATATACTGTATATACTTTACAATAAGGAAAGTAAAGTAAAAATAGAATATAGAACAATATTCGTATTTTGATACCACTTTCTCTTTTAAATAAAAACACTATAAAACTAACCAAAGAATCTGAAAGGAAATAAACCAAAATGATTAATAGTATATTTTATTTATTTTCAATATTTTTATGTTGCAGTGATTGAATAAAGTTTTTAAATGTTAGTATTTTAATTTCAATAAAATACATTTAAATGTAAAACATGATCTACGCAAAAACTTGTATATGAATGCTTCTAGCAGCATTATTCATGATAACTAAAAAGTTCAAATCACCTTTCATCAGCTGATGAAAGGATGAACAAAGTGTGGTATATTCAGACAAGAGGATATTATTCTACAATAAAATGGGAAAAAAGTATACACTACAACATGATGAACTTTGAAAACATTATACTAAGTCAAAGAAGCCAGTCACAAAAGGCCACATTTTGTATGCTTCTATCTGCATGAAATGTTCAAAATAGGCAAATCCAAAGTGGCAGAAAATAGATTAGTGTTTTGCCAGCAGCTGGAGGAGGGGGAGGAATGGGGAGTGACTGCTAATTAGTACTGGGTTTCTTTGTGGGGTGATGAAAATATTCTGGAATTAGATAGTGGTGATGATTGCATAACTTCACGAAAATGCTAAAAACCATTGAAATGTACACTTTAAAAGGGGGGATTTTGTGGTAATGAATTATGTCTCCAGTAAAAACTTTTAAAATACATGTATAATGTAGATGGTAAAATAATTCATTCAAAAAATATTTACTTTTTATAAAGATCTATACAGATGAGAACAGGAGAGGAACTAGAAATTTTTACAAAGAAGGTGGCATTTGTGAGGGGTTTTAGGCATAGAAGCGTGCACCATTTGTCCAAGTTTTAGCAAGCATAACAAATTATTAAAGCTAATGTCATCACAGTAATAAGGACTTGGGTACTATGACTTATATAACATTTTCAACCTAACAAGGATTCACTTTTAAGCCCGATCAACTGAAGATGAAAGTTTTCTGCCAAGCCCCCAAAAGAATGAGGAATTTTTCAGGTTGTACGTGTATTTCTTAACCAAAATCTCTGATTCTGCTTCAACATTTTGATTGCTGCAGCAATAATGTTAAAATGACACCCGTTAAGCATGCCGCAGCCTGCCAAAATGAAGTACATTTTTATCTTTTGGGAATCACATCATTTTGTATTCATAGAACGTGCAGGAAAGCATGCTTTCTTCTTTATCATATTAAAGACAGTGAGCCCTCATCATTTCAGCTGGTTTACCTAACTTGCCTTGAGGATAACAGTGACACATTGGCAATCTCATCTAGCTATCTAAGATGCACGTATATCACCTTTTATACACTGTCAGAAAGAAGGAAGACTCTAATTTTGTCTTTCTTAATCAGTGTTTAGCTGAATTAAAATTCAACATGGATTTTTCACTTCTTTATCCATACAATCAAGAGAGAATTTTTTCAAAATATTTCCAGGAAAATGTACCCATTTAAAAATTTATTTACAAATGTGTGAGTAGTAGATAGTGTAAACAAAGCATTAAATGATTACCAAATATATCTGCTTAACCATTACGATGTAATTACAGATGCAGTTTCAAAAGTAGATTGTCAAAGGAAGGGTACCTGTTTGTAATTATTGGCCTGGCCTACAGTTTCTTGGACAATTCCATTCCTCAAGCACACTGGGCATTCATACCAAGTACACTCTGAGGCTTACTTTCTGTTTTCTCTTCTTTCTTTTAATGGTTAAGGTACATACTTGCCCTAAATAGTAGACTACCCAACATGTAGAATTTGCTTTGACCTAATTTGCAGGAATGTCTTATAAGTCTGTGTGCAATATCTATATAACTAACATACACATCATCTTTGAATGCTCTAAGTACTATGAGAAAAACAACAAAAGGAAGGTACAGAAAATCTTAGTATAGCACTAAGAGATCATCAACATTACAAGCTCTTAAAATTCCTTAAAGCCTCCCTCCATCATTTATGGTTGAAGTTCTAAGCCCTTAATGTAGTTCACAAAACCAGCTATAATCTGGTCCCTGCCTCACTACGCTATCCTCTTTCTTCAACTGTGCTTGACACACTCTACAATGTGGTTATACTTGCATTTCCCAAATGTTCAATTTCTCTCCTCTATTTTTTTTCGTATTTTCTTCTCTCTGCCTGGAACATTTATCTCTTCCTGGTTCTTGCAGTAATTACTTTTACAAGATTCGGGGCCGGGTGCAGTGGCTCACGCCTATAATCCCAGCACTTTGGGAGGCCCAGGCAGGCGGATCACGAGGTCAGGAGATTGGAGATCAAGACCATCCTAGCTAACATGGTGAAACCCCGTATCTACTAAAAATGCAAAAAATTAGCCGGGCGTGGTGGCAGGCGCCTGTAGTCACGGCTACTCAGGAGGCTGAGGCAGGAGAATGGCGTGAACCCAGGAGGCAGAGCTGCAGTGAGCCGAGATGGCGCCACTGCACTCCAGCCTAGGAAAGAGAGCAAGACTCTGTCTCAAAAAAAAAAAAAAAAAAAGATTCAACATTGTAAAACTTTGCTGAATTTTCTCCTCCTAGCTAGGCTGAGTCAGGTATGAAGGCCAATATGTGATCTTTTATCTTGACTTTCTTATGCCCAAAATACTGCCTGATGCAGTTAGTGCTTAATATTTTTTTCTAAATGAACAAATAATGAACTAGTGAAAAAATATATATAGCAGCTTGTCTTAGTTCATTCAGACTGCTACAACAAAATACTATTGCTATAGTTTGTTTTGTTTAACCCCTCCAAATCTCATGTTGAAATCTGATCCCCATGTTGAAGATGGGGCCTAATGACAGGTATTTGGGCTGTGGGGGCAGATCTCTCATAAATGACTTGGTGTGTGTATTAGTCTGTTCTCACACTGCTAATAAAGACATACCCAAGACTCAGTAATTTATAAAGAGAAAAGGTTTAATTGACTCAGTTCAGCATAGCTAGGGAGGCCTCACAATCATTGTGGAAGGTGAACGCAGAACAAAGTCATGTCTTACATGGAAGCAGGCAAGAGTGCTTGTGCACGGGAACTCCCATTTATAAAACCATCATATCTCATGAGACTTATTCACTACCATAAGAACTGCCCCCATGATTCAATTATCTCCACCTGGCCCCACCCTTGACACGTGGGGATTATTACAATTCAAGGTGAGATTTGGGTAGGGACACAGCCAAACCATATCATTCTGCCCCTGCCCCCTCCCAAATCTCACATCCTCACATTTCAAAACCAATCATGCCTTCCCAATGGTCCCCCAAAGAAAGTCTTAACTCATTTCAGCATTAACTTAAAAGTCCACAGTCCAAAGTCTCATCTAAGACAAGGCAAGTCTCTTCCACCTATGAGCCTGTAAAATCAAAAGCAAGTTAATTACTTCCCAGATACAATGGAGGTTGTATCAGTCCAATTTCACACTGCTGATAAAGACATACCCGAGACTGGGTAATTTATATATATATATATAAAGGTTGAATGAACTCACAGTTCTACATGGCTGAAGAGGCCCCACAATCATAGCAAAAGGCAAAAGGCACATCTTACCATGGCAGCAAACAAGACAGAATGAGAGCCAAGCGAAAGGGGTTTCCCCTTATAAAACCATCAGATCTTATGAGACTTACTCACTACCACAAGAACAGTTTTGTGGGAAACTGCTCCCATGATTCAATTATCTCCCATCAGGTCCCTCCCACAACACATGGGAATTATGGGAGCTACAATTCAAGATGAGATTTGGGCAGGGACACAGTCAAACCACATCAGGGGTACAGGCATTGGGTAAATATACCCATTCCAAATGAAAGAATTTGGCCAAAACAAAGGGCTACAGGCCCCACGTCAGTCTGAAATTCAATAGGGCAGTCTTTAAACCTTAAAGTTCCAAAATAATCTCCTTTGACTCCATGTCTCACATCCAGGTTGCACTGATTCAAGAAGTGGATTCCCATGGTCTCAGGTAGCTCTGCCCCTGTGGCTTTGCAGGGTATAGCCCCTCTCCTGGCTACTTTCACGGGTTGTCATTGAGTTTCTGTAGCTTTTCCAGGCACATGATGCAAGCAGTCTAGCGGATGGTGGCCTTCTTCTCACAGCTCCACTAAGCAGTGTCCCAGTAAGAACTCTGTTTGAGGGCTCCCATCCCACATTTCCCTTTGGCATTGCCCTAGCAGAGGTTCTCCATGACGGCTCTGCCCTTGCAGCACACCTCTACCTAGACATCCAGGCATTTCCATACATCCTCTGAAATCTAGGCGGAGGTTCCCAAACTACAGTTCTTGACCTCTGTACACCTGCAGGCCCAACATCATGTGTAAGCCACCAAGGCTTGGGGCTTGCACCCTCTGAAGCCACAGCCTGAGCTGTACCTTGGCCTCTTCTAGTCATGGCTGGAACTGAAGCAGCTGGGAAACGGGGCACCATGTCCCGAGGCTGCACACAGCAGGGGAGCCCTGGATCTGGCCAAGGAAAACATTTTTTTTTCTCCTAGGCCTTCAGGCCTGTAAGGTGAAGAGCTGCTGTGAAAGTCTCTGACACGCCCTGGAAACATTTTCCCTATGGTCTTGGTTATTAACATTTGGTTCCTTATTACTTACGCAATTTTCTGCAGCAGGCTTGAATTTCTCCCCCAGAAAATGAGTTTTTCTTTTCTACTGCACTTTAAGGCTGCAAATTTTTCAAACTTTTATGATCTGCTTCCTGTTGAATGCTTTGCTGCTTAGAAATTTCTTCCCCCAGATACCCTAAATCCTCTCTCTCAAGTTTAAAATTCCACAGATCTCTAGGGCAAGGGCAAAATGCTGCCAGTCTCTTTGCATAGCAAGAAGGACCTTTACTCCAGTTCCCAACAGGTTCCTCATCTCCATTTGAGATCCTCCCAGCCTGGACCTTATTGTCCAGATCACTATCAGCACTTTGGTCAAAACCATTCAACAAGTCTCTACAAAGTTCCAAACTGTCCCACATCTGCCTGTCTTCTTCTGAGCCCTCCAAACTGTCCCAACCTCTGTCTGTTACCCAGTTCCAGTGTGTCTTCAGAGTAATGAGTGAGTTCTCACTCTATGAGTTTCCACAAGAGCTAGTTGTTCAAATAAACCTAAAGTATAATAATAAAAAAAAAGTACAAATATATTGGGACTAATGCAAAAAAATGTATAAGCGAAAATATTTAGATGTTCAGAAAACTAGGAAATTATTTCTAAATAAAATAATGAAGAAAAAGTTTGTAACAGAAATAAAATTTTACCTTGTTCTTGAAAAAAAAAAAAAAAAAAAAAAAAAAAAGAAGCTGCCACCTTCTCTCTTGCCAGGTAATCTTTGCACACATTAGCTCCCCTTCACTTTCACCATGACTGGAAGCTCCCTGAAGCCCTCATCAGAAACAGATGCTGTCACCAGGCTTCTTGTACAGCCTGCAGAATCATGAGCCAGAAAAAAAAAAAATTCTTTTCTTTATGAATTACCCAGTCTCAGGTATTCCTTTAGCTTACAGTAACACAAACAAACAGACAACCCATAGACTGAGTGACTTGTAAACAATGGGAATTTATTTCTCACAGTTCTGAAGCCTGGAAGTCCAAGATCAGGGCAGATGCAGTGTCTTGTAAGGGCCTGATTCTCTGGCTCATAAACAGTGTCTTTTTACTGTGTTCTCACATGGAAGAGGTGAACAAGCTCCTGTGGGCCTCTTCTATAAGGAGATGGATCTCACTCATGAAGGTTCAATCCTCCTGATTTAACCACCTCACAAAGGACCCACTTCTTAATACTACTGCATTCCAGTTTAAGTATCAATATATGAATTTGGGAAACACACAAAGATTCAGACCATAGCACAGCATACAACTTTTAGCTGGAGCATGAGCTCTGGAGCCAACTGTGTTTGAATCACTATGCAACTACTTACTAGCTGTGTGCTGTTAGAATGGGCTTTTTAACCTCTCTTTAACTCAATTTTCTCATAAACTGGAGATATATATATATATATATATATATATATATATATATGGCCTGCTTCATGGCTTTAAATCAGTTAAAATGAAAAATTGTTTAAAATAATGTTGAGCACATTACAAATAATATGTTAGTGCTTACTGATATTATAATTGTAATTACTTGTATTACAGCATACATGCCAGGAATATAAAGACTTGGTCCCATCCCCCCTCAAAGGGAGAGATTCTTTTTTAAAGAATTATTTAATTTAAAAAAAGAAAGAAAAGAAATGAGGAATGACTATGAAAATGTGTAACTAACACAGTAAAACCACCAAAAGCTGTAAATAAGATCCCAAAACTGCAATTTTATGAAAGATTGAAGTACTACAAGGCTAATAAAAACTAATTTTTTCTGCTCCATCTCCTATGAACTGTTTGAGCAAAGATATTTTCACTGATTAGATGTTTTCACTGATTAGATATTTTCATGAATATATTTTCTATGAACTGTTTGAACAAAGATATTTTCCCTGATTAGATATTTTCCCTGATTAGATAGATCAATTATATTTTTAAAAAGACACACTATATCTTGCATACCTACCCCAACCAAACCCCACATGGGTGGTGAATGAAATCCATCACCAAAACTTATCAGAATTCACATTATCCCATGGTTTTGCATATTCTTTATAAGATCAACCAAAATGTAAGCATTCGTGTGTTTTTTTTTATCTCTGAAATGTTCACCTCCTAATATTATTTCATATTTTAATTCATGCAACCATTGCTCAAATTATTGTTGGAAGTCATCTTTCTGAATGGCCTCTAGTAGTAATTCATGAACCACCAGAGAAAATCTAAACTATGCTTTTTAGTTAAAATTACACTTTTAATAAAATGCTACATGACTGTCTTAGTCTGTTTGTGTTACTATTGCAAAGTATCTTAGTCTGAATAATTTATAAACAACAGAACTTATTTCTTACAGTTCTGGATGCTGAGAATTCCAAGACCAAAGCACAAACAGTTTTGGTGTGTGGTGAGGGCCTGCTTCCTGGTTCACAGATCGTGCCTTGTAGCTATGTCCACATTTAGGAAAAATGAATACATTGAAATTGTCCAAAGATTTTGAAGATAGTAAGTTGGGTCAAAATTTACAGGTAAGTTTATCAGTCAGCTGAGTTTGAATTATTTTAGGAGAAAGATCAATGTGGGATCAAACAAAAATTTAACAAGAAGAATACATGATTTTTTAAAGTATCATTGGCATTTTAGGGTTTGATAAAGGTAAAAATAAAATTGCATTCACTGAACTTTAGTTCAATTTAAGATTTTATCAAATTTAAGAGAAATTTGTTTACCAAGAAGATATAATAAATAAAAGGGTGGAGTGCCAAGGGCAGGCATAAAAGTTTTTCATTAAATATATTTAAGGAAAAAGTTTGCAAGCACAAACATGTCTGTCCTCTTTTCAACTTTGAATTTGTTAACACTGTGCAAGAACAGATGGTTCAGATAGCGTTTCGTCATGCCCCATGAAATGGGAACTGCAAACGCTTGATTTATGTGACAAGAATCCTCACTCAGATTAATTTCATTGAATTTTACAATTCAATCACTAAAATGTTAACCATGGTTTCCATATCACTTAGATTTCTTCAATACAGTTTAATAAATTTATACCAATTTTCTTTCCCCCAAAACTAAATGCTAAATAAAGCAGCAACTGATCCTTAAGGTGAGAAACAGACCAACAGTCCCCGGCCAACACAGTGTTCAAGACTTAACAAAACATCCAGGAGGAGAAATGCATCCCCAGGGTGTCCCCATCTCTTTTTCTCTTCCCAAGTAGTGACCCCCTTCCCCTCTCCTCCCACCAGGGAATTGGTGTCACCCGCACTATGTAGCTTTTCCTATTCTGCTTCGCCTCTTTGTTCTCTCAATAATACCTCTATTATGACAACTGTCCTCATCACAATCAATGGTATCTGAAGTATTGTTCACCTCAGAAGAACACATTTCCATTTTTAAACAGTCACCAAAATATTTTGCTTTCTCAAAAAACAAGGGGAATTATTAAGATGGATAGACTACTAGCTAGACCAATAAAGAAAAAAAGAGAGAATATCCAAATAAACACAATCAGAAATAACCATGGGGACATTACCACCAACCCCACAGAAATAATATTTTAAAAAGCCTTCAGAGACTACTATGAACACTGCTATGCACACAAGCTAGAAAACCTAGAAGAAATGGATAAATTCCTGGAAACGCAACCTTCCAAGATTAAACCAGGAATAAACTGAATCCCTGAACACACCAATGATGAGTTCAGAAATTGAATCCATAATAAAAAGCCTACCAACCAGAAAAAGTCCAGGACCAGACAGATTCACAGCCAAATTCTACCGGATGCATAAAAAGCTGGTACCATTCCTACTGAAGCTATTTCAGAAAATTGAGGAGGAGGGGCTCTTCCCTAACTCATTGTATGAGGCCAGTATCATCCTGATACCAAAAGCTTGCAGAAACACACACGCACACAAAGAACACTTTAGGACAATATCCCTGATGAACATAGATGCAAAAATCCTCAACAAAATATTAGCAAACTGAATCTAGCAGCACATCAGAAAGCTAACCTACCAGGATCAAGGAGGCTTTATCCCTGGGATGCAAGGTTGGTTCAACATATGCAAACCAATAACTGTAATTAATCACATAAACAGAACTAGAAACAAAAACCATACGGTTATCTCAATAGCTGCAGAAAAAGCTTTTGATAAACTCCCACATGGCTTCATGATGAAAACCCTCAACTAGGCATTGAAGGAACATACTTCAAAATAGTAAGAGCCATCTATGACAAAGCCACAGCCAACGTCATACAGAATGGCCAAAAGCTGGAAGCATTCCCCTTGGAAACCAGAACAAGACAAGAATGCCCTCTCTCTCCACTCCTATTCAACATAATACTAGAAGTCCTTGCCAGAGCATTCAGGCAAGAGAAAGATATAAAAGGCATCCAAATAGGAGGAGAAGAAGTCAAACTATCCCTCTCTGCAGATATGATTCTATATACCTAGAAAACTCCATAGCCTCTGACCAAAACCCCTTGATCTGATAAACAACTTCGGCAAAGTTTCAGGATACAAAATTAATGTACAAAAATCAGTAGCATTCCTATACACCAACAACATATAAGCTGAGATTCAAATCAAGAATACAATCCCATTCACAATAGCCACACACACACACATACACACATACACACAGACAAAACCTAGAAATATAGCTAACCAGGATGGTGAAAGATTTCTACAATGAGAATTATAAAACACTGTTCAAAGAAATCAGAGGTGACATAAACAAATGGAAAAACATTCCATGTTCATGGATAGGAAGAATCAATATCATTAAAATGGCCATATTGCCCAAAGCAATTTACAGATTCAATGATATTCCTATCGAACTACAAATGACATTCTTCATATAATTAGAAAAAACTATTTTGAAATTCATATGGAACCAAAAAAGAGCTCAAATAGCCAAGGCAAACCTAAGCAAAAAGAGTAAAGCTAGAGGCATCACATTTCTCAATTCCAAACTGTACTATAAGTCTACAGTAACCAAAACAGCACGATACCACTACAAAAACATATACACAGACCAATAAAAGAGAATTGAGAGCTGAGAAATAATGCAGCACACCTACAGGCATCTGATCTTCGACAAAGTCACAAAAACAAGCAACAAAGAAAGGATTCTCTATTTAATAAATGGTTCTGGGATAACTAGCTAGCCATATGCAGAAGACTGAAACTGGACCCCTGCCTATTACCATATACAAAAACCAACGCAAGATGGAATGTAAAGACTTCAATGTAAAACCTAAAACTATAAAAACCCAGATGGTAACCTAGGAAGTACCATTCTGGAAATAGGACCTGGCAAAGGTCTTATGACAAAGATGCCAAAAGCTATTGCAACAAGAAAAAAAATTGACAAATGTGACCTAATTAAATTTAAGAGCTTCTTCACAACAAAAGAAACTATCAACAGACTAAACAGACAACCTATGGAATGGGAGAAAATATTTGCAAACTATGCATCAGAATCTATAAGGAGCTTAAATCAATAAGCATAAAACATACAACCCCATTAAAACGTGGGCAAAGAACATGAACAGGCACTTTTCAAATGAAGACACACACGCAGCCAACAAGCATATGAAAAAATGTTCAGTGTCACTAATCATTAGAGAAATGCAAATCAAAACCACAATGAGATACCATCTTACACCAGTCAGAATGACTATTATCAAAAAGTCAAGAAATAACAGATTCTAGTGAGGGTGCAGGGAAATGGAAACACTTATACACTGCTGGTGGGAATGTAAATTATTTCACGCATTATGGAAAGCAGTTTGGTGATTTCTCAAAGATCTCAAAGCAGAATTACCATTCAACCCAGCAATCTCATTACAGGGTATATACCCAAAGGAATATAAATCATCCTACCATAAAGATACATGCACTTGTATGTTCATTGCAGCACTATTCCCAATACCAAAGATGTGGAATCAACCTAAATGCCCATCAATGGTAGACTGGGTAAACAAAATGTGTTACATATACACAATGGAATACTACACAGCCATAAAAAAGAACGAGATCATGTCCTTTGCAGCAACATGGATGGAGCTGGAGATCATTATCCTAAGTGAACTAGCACAGGTACAAAAAAACCAAATACCATGTTCTCACTTATAAGTGGAAGCTAAACATTGTGTACACATTGACACAAAGAGGTGAACAACAGACACTGGGGCCTACCTGAGGGCAAGAGACTAGGAGGAGGGTGAGAATCAAAAACACTACCTATCAGGTACTGTGCTTATTACCTAGCTGGTGAAATAATCTTTACACCAAACCCTGGCAACACACAATTTACTTATATAACAAACCTGCACATGTACCCCTGAAACTAAAATAAAAGTTAAAAAAAAAAGGTGGGGGGAGGATGATTCCCTGTAGGATCGCTGGCTGGCCAGATGGGGAGGGGATGCAATAAGCATTATTATCCTGGTTTTGCAGGTTAAGGCCAGGGAGAGAATAAAGCCAACCTCATTAAGCACCAGATGTCAGGCATCACATTGGAAGTCTTGCTTCCTTTTTCTAACATAGTCTTTACAATAATGCTCCATGTTACTGACATTGTATTATGAAATAAGAAGCTCATGAGAGGAACTAAGCATCTTTTATCTGCTCATCCTTTATCTATGGATAAAGACAGGCTGAAACCCCAGACTTCTGTTCCAATGCTGTATCCATGGGTCCAAGCCAAAGGCAGCACTTCCCTGTGGCAGCTGTTACTGTATTTCATTTCTTACGTTCCACATCCCTTACATTTTATCAGCATCCTCTGGAACAGGAAAGAACATTGTTTTTATAGAATTACATTCGTCCTGTGTAAAATTTATTGGATGCTCTGATTCAGAGTTACAGAAAAAAAATTACAGTGTAATAACACTATATTTAATGAGGTGTTACATATTTTCCATCCTTCTCTTGGCATTTTAGACATTATTCTCTTAGGTCAGAACACCAACATTTCATGCTGTTTTTGTGGACTTGAAGCTTACTTGACTATGGTTAATGCTAATTAACATTGTGAACCCATACAACATGTCTGCTCATGTCACATTACCATTGAAACACTATCCAAACTATTGTTTTGGAAGTTAAGATACTGAAGAAATAAACCCCTTGATATACAAACACTAGCTGGGAGGTCATGTTTCTAGCGCCTTCTCGTGCCTTGAAAATTAGCTAAGTTAGCTGCATCTTCCTAGATCTGTAGAGGGAAGCCAGAGGTAGTTCAAAATGCTGACTTTCTATAAACTAAGCCCAGTTGGGGAATATAATTCAGACCACACAGAAAACACTTTTTCCCCATTTTTATCCCTTCTCAGACCTCCTAATGCAGTGCTCTAGCAATTAAAACTCCTTATACTCATGAGGCATTTCCTAAGTGCTCTGAGACTTCAAACAAAATGCATGGCTGGTTAAAGGTTTGCTTTTTTTACGTCCTGGTAGAAAATTTATATTGGATCTGGGACACCATCTGGGTGAGACACAAGTGATTAGGGTGTTAGCTCTAAACCCCTTGCTTAGCAATTTTACTAAATATTTTCTTCATACCATGATATTCAGCATGTTCCAGAAGGTTTTGGCAAAAAAAAAAAAAAAAAAAAAAAAAAAAACTTATTCCCATTATACTAGGGTTATGAAATGCCGGTAGGTTTTGAATGGATACAGAAGGGAACAAGCGTTTAAAAAAAAAAAAAAAAGTCAAATTGTTTCAGGTAAGCCTAATTTACCTCTGACTTTCAGCTGTCATTCATAAGAAAACCATCACCCCTAAGATGTACTAAAATTACTCTGAAGTAATTTAAAGCCAATTTAAAGCCAATCATTTAAAATAAATGTTGATGACAAAGCATACAAAGTTTCAAAATAAAAATGCTGAATGTAAACACAACTTAATTTGTCCTGGTCCCTGTACCAGGTGGAGCATGTAAAGGCCGCAAGCATTGATGTTTTCCTGGCTTGGCAAACTGCCTCACTGGCTTCAAACTGCTTTGGCACTTCTAATTTTACATTCGGAGTAACGGCCTCCTTCCCTCTTCACTGCTGCTATCATTCGTACTTGCTGGTCTCCCTCTAGGCATCTTTGGCTTGGAGTCAACAAAATTACGTGAGAGTGAAAGAAATAGAAACTGCAGTTTTCTCTCCAAGCAGCTTGGTAAATTTTCACTTCTTTTCTTTTTTCTTGTCCTACCTTGACTTACTCCTACCACTATCATACTGCTAGATCAAGGCTCAAAATATTAACAAATATTTTTTAATATTTTACTGAGCCCATTCTCTCCTATAAATTGAAATCTATATGTCTATGGACTTTAAATAACTACAATAAAGTATTTCATTGATTTGAATAATTTTAAGACTCTTTTTTACTACTTTTCTTCTCTTTATCTACCCAAAGAAAACGCAAGATTTTCAAATAATTTCTTCAGGAGGCTGCCTTCCTAACTCATTCATTGATAGAATCAAAGACTTCGAAATAGGTTCCCATGTGTTCCTCATGAAAGAAATAGAAAACCAACATGTATCTCTTGGCTTCTTCTCTTATTACTTGGTTAATATGTTAGCTGCATAGTACAGCCTACACAATACTGTACTTGAGAGTGAAGAGCTGGGAGTCAGAAAAATGTCCAACTTCAAAGACTCTGTTGTATTCATTTCCCACCATAATGAATTACCATAAACTTAGAGGTTTAAAGCAACCCAAATGTATTATCTGACAGTTCTGTAGGCTAGAAGTCCAACAAGGCTCTCACTGGGCCAAAATCAAGGTGTCTGCAGGACTGTGTTCCTTTCTGGAGACTCTAAGGGTAAATCAACGTTCTCACCTTTTCCAGCTTCTAGAGGCTTTCCACATTCCATGACTCATGACTCCCTCCCCCATCTTCAAAGCCAAATGCAACAAAAACGCAGAGAAATGCAATTCTCTGACCATTCTGTAATTCCATCTTCCTTTCTCTGATCACAGTGGGAAAGGTTGTCTGCTTTTAAGATTAGCTTCAGCCCACTTGGATAATCCAAGATAATTTCTGCATCTTAAAGTCTTTAATATCACATCTTCAAAGTCATTTTTGCCTTGTAAGGCAACATATTCACACATTCCAAGAATTAGGATGTAGACATCTTTGAAGTGGTCATTATTCTACCAACCACACCACCTATCAGTGCCTCATTCCACATGGACAAAGTCATAGGTTAATTGTTCTATATTTGACGTAACTCTAAGTTCTTGTAAGAAATCTCAAACCTGTCTCTAAATCTCCTCTGTTTTCATCTAAAGATTTCGTTAGTGTATATATTTGAGCATTCAGAAGTAGACAGTTGCAACTACAAATTCATTTCATCTGTTCCACAATGGTTTGGTTACATTGAAGGATTATCTAACGACTCTATAACATCCTAGTTATATTTTCTGAGAAATTTATGGTCCTTAATGGGCCTCAATCAAATGTCATTCATGTCTTATTTCACATGTAGTTAGAAGGGGAGTGTGTGTAAAGTATGGCCATGAAGTGACTCTTACAGTATCTTTACTCATCTTGGAAACAGAAAAAACTAGCTAGTTTCATAAACTTAATTTCTTTACCTCTTCAGTTTTCTCTATCTGAAATATTGAGGCTTCTCTTTAATCCATCTTTTAAAGCACAGAATTTCCTAAATTTTTTAAGAATTAAATGACTTTTCCTGATTTTGCAATTTTCTTTTCCTTCATGAATGTTATCACTGCAGAAAAAGCAAGTCTTGTACTTTCAAGACGATAAAATAAGCCCAGTTTATAAAATTATTATTTGGAGGCTAAATATGGAATTTCAGATACTCACTCTGAACCACAAAAAACTGAAATTAGCATTATTCTTGGTAGCTGTATTCTCTGCTACTGTATTTCCTTATTGTTCTATGTACTGTGCTCTACTTTTGAAACTCCCAGTCAGTAGGAAACTGCTCTATGCTCTCAGATAAATATAAATACTCTGGTGAGTGAATGAAATGTAATGGACCCTTTGAAAAAGTAAATACTTAATGTACACAAAGAAGGTGGAAATGACATTTGGATTCTCTAAAGTCTAGCAGTTCTCAAACTTTCTGGCCTCAATATCCCTTTACACTCTCAAAAGTGAAGGGGCTCAAAGTTCATGTGGATTGTGTGCATTGATATTTCTAATGCTAAAAATTACATTGAGAATTTTTAAATATTAGTTTTAAAATGACAATCAACACATTAAAGGTTAACACAAATAACATCTTAATGAAAATTTACTATATTTTCCAAATCACAAAACTTAGAAGAGTTGTACAATTTTAATTTTTTTTTTTCTTTTTGAGATGAAGTCTCACTCTGTCACCCAGTCTGGAGTACGGTGGCATGATCTCAGCTCACTGCAACCTCTGCTTCCCCCATTCAAGTGATCCTCCCACCTCAGCCTCCCAAGTAGCTGGAATTACAAGCATGTGCCACCACACTGGGCTAATTTTTGTATTTTTTGTATAGATGGGATTTTACCATGTTGGCCAGGCTGGTCTCGAACTCCTTGCCTCAAGTAATCCACCTGCCTCGGCCTCCCAAAGTCCTGGTATTACAGGCAGGAGCCACCACACTCGATGTAAATATTTTTATGTCTCTTTAACGTACACCCTAGTAGAAGGCAGCTAGACTCACCAGAGAATTACCCACTTGTAAACAGTTTTTTTACTACATTTAGTTAAAATGCTCTTCTCAATAAACTATTCTACCATATGAAACTTACATGTGGAAACTTAAAGATCTTTTGAAAATCAGGTTTTATTTTTACTGTTTTCTCCTACTATTAATCTTTTTTTGCCTCCTGCCAAAGAGTATTCTTTGTCTTCTTCCACTCATTATGTTATTCATGCTTATGTAGTAAATGATTATAATTTATCTTACAATTTCCATTAAGTTGTTCTTGGATCATAATCCCCAGGGTATGGTTATAATCCCAGGGATGAAAGGAAATGGCAAATAAGATTTCATGTGGGCATAGGTTAGACAGGTGCAACAATTCATTCCAAGCATATGTACAGAAGGATAGCTATGACAGTTGTCAACAATGGTTATGACCAAGGAAAAATAGAAAGTATTATGGTGTGGTTTGAAAGATATTTGTCCTTAGGAAAGCTATTAACCACAAAAATAATGCCAGGTAATAGCAAAAAAGAAGTAAATCATAAAAGTCTGTCATTCTTTATTCAAAACGGATCCATACCATACCTAGAACACTGTGAGCAATTGTGACCTCTATAAAGGCATAGCCAAACTGGATGAAATCCAAGAAGATTAACTAAAATGCTTAAAAGAATGGAGCAGTTTCTCAAAAATGAGAGATTAAAAAAAGGAAAGGTTCTATGTGTAAATGAAGACTGTCTTAGTTCAGGTAGCTATAACAAAATACCAAAAACAGAGTGGCTTATAAACAACTTAGTTCTCAGCATCTCGAATGCTGGAAGTCAAGATGACAGTATGGTCTGGTCCTGGTGACGGCCTTCTTCCAGGTTGCAGACTGTCATCAACTTGTTCTATCTTCACATGGTGAAAAGAGCTGGGGAGTTCTTTGGGGTCCCTTCCGTAAGGGCACTAATCCCACTTATGAAGGCTCCACCCTAGCGACCTAATCGCCACCCAAAGGCCTTCATTCTCCTAATACCATCACACTGGGGATTAGGATTTCAACTCATGAATTTTGAAGGCACACGAACATTCTGTCCATTGCAAAGTCTTTGAAATCACAAAAGGTATATGTAGAATATAGAGTTAATATGGAGGCAAATTTAGAGTTGTTTATCAAATCTGAGAATTCTCAAATTACTTTCCATTGTGGAACCCAGGAGTGGCACAAATTTAAAATATAAGTAGGTTCAGGAAGGGCTTAGGGTAAAGTCATGAATGAGGGTCATAATATAGGATGGAACGTCGGAATGCACTCCTCTAGTATTTCCAACCGGCTGTTATAAAGCACAACCAAGTCTACTGTTAAGAAAATGTCCCTTGGTGCTGTCAGATAGAAAAATTTCTTATATCCTTATTTATATAATTTAAATACAAAGATTATTTTATGAGGGTCCCTTGCCTTTCCCATCCTTCTGCCCTATAAAAAAGATTCTAGCTTTTCCTTGTCTGTCTTCCTTTTTTCCACCCTCCAAGGAGCTCCCACCTTTGCCAGACTGACCCTGTAAGGCTTTGTAAGGCAAAATCAGACAGAGGGCAGGGGAGAAAACCACAGGAAACTAGAGGGCTGGGGCTACAGGAAGAGATTTTCCCAGGTGAAGGACATTTGAAAATAAAAGTCCGGGTATAACTACAGAGAATATGCACGGAGAATGGGAGAGGAGTAAAAAAGAGGATATTAGAAAGCATTGCTTTTGAAAGATGTAAAGGATTTAGGTTACTCTGAAGCTAATTTTGGTTTCAGTGCTGTGTTCTTTTGACCATGATACTGCCCCAGATCTAACCACACCAGTCAAGGGTTTACAAACATTCCCATGTGGGCTCATCCAATAATACTCTTTGGGATTCCCTATTAAAACACCTAGAATTCCTACTTATGATTTCTGTTTTACCACATGACACTTTTCAGAAGAAAGTGGTTAAATAAGCTTCTTGGATAACCTCCTAAGTTAGGTAATTGGAGCACAGGGAAGAATCTGTCATCAGATGCCTTTCACTAAGTTAATTACAGATAAAACCAACACAAGTGGTTAGAAGCAAAGGTTAAAATTTCACTCCCTTGGACTCTGTATAATAATGAATTAAACTGCTGGACTGCATTGGCATCCTGTTGGGAATATGATTTGGAAATAGAAAAACAAGCCAATGGTAGTCTAATTTTGTTCTTGAAAGTAATTTAAAGTAACACAAACCCACCAAGACTTTACCTCTTTTTTACTTTAAAATGCTATTCGTGATTTTAAAAAATGGTGCAGATGTACAAAAGAATCTATATGCTTTTCCTCAAGTAAAGATACATTCTCCATATGTGTGTGGACCACAAATCACCTAAATACTTTATAACTCAGGCACCATGACAGCATTTCAGTGCCGTTTCATTTCTCAAAACATTAAATCCTCCACAAATCCAGAAATCACATCCCCTTAAAAAGCAGCCAGTGCAAGGGAGTGAGGAAGAAGGAGTAGGAGTGAAGAGAGGGTGCAATGGAGAATGGAATAAAATATATGGAGGATGGAAAGAAAAGGATCAGTTATTTTCTTTTCTTCAATAGGAAAGAATCAAATGATCCTGTCTCAATGAATATGCTTCATGTATAGTATTTTTGCTATTTTTTAAAACTTCAGAAAACACATTCCTAAATGAAGATCCCACCCAAATTCCAAGTTCTTCATTAATCAGGCTTTCCACTACATTGTTCATGAGAAAATTCTCCTTTTTTAAACTACGTGGTTTAATGCCGCCCATATTCCATAAGATTTTATAACCCGACTTTTCTGCTGGTGGCACCTATATGCTAAAAGTTGTCAAGCTCCAGAGCCTTGTTATTTTTTACTTTACTTCTTCTACATCCACTATAAATACTAGATCCTGATTTTTGGTATGTTCAACTATTACAATATATTAGCTAAAAACTCTAGGTACTTTTAATTAAAAAATAAAAAATCCAAGTCCCTACTTCCTACACTCCCTTCTGATAATATCCCATTTTCCTTTCCAAATACTATGTCCTCTTAATTGTTTTGGAGGAGGAATGAGAAGCTTTCATTATTGTATATGAGCAATAAATAAGAAAATATTCTATGTATATGAGCGCTGGGGGGCATTGCAGACACCATTAGTGCCTTTTCAACATCAAATATCTGCATATCTCTGCTTGAGGGGGCCCTCTGGCTGCTGAAGTGAATTTGGTCCAGGCCAAACCAGGCAAGAAGTGCTGGGGAGTCATGGTTCCTCAGAGCAGCCCTCAACCACTGCCTGATGTGAGAGGATGTCTTTTTCAGTTTGGGCTGCTAGAACAGTTGGGGAGCCCAGCTTCAGTTAGAGGGTGTGCTCACAATGTTTAGTGATAGAGAAGAGGCAAAAAATGTTTTAGAACCTGTTGATCTAGAGGAGGGGGCTGATAGGAACAATTTAACTTTAATTCAAGTCTGTCTGTGATATAAACTCACATAAGAGCAAAGCAGCTTGGAAACAATTTGACAGGGATCCAGAAAAGCTTCAGAGGCAGTAATGTTTCAAGGAGGCTTTGAAGAATTAATAGGATTCATCTCAGCAGAAGTGTTTAGAGGATATCCCAGCTGGGGTAGCTTGAACAACAAACATTTATTTCTCACACTTCTGCAGGCTGAAAGTACAAGATCAGGGTGCTCACATGGTCAAGCTCTGGTGAGAGCCCTCTTCCATCTTGCAGACTTCCATCTTTTCACTTGTCCTTACATGGCAGAAAAGAGGGTGAGACAACTCTCTGAGGTCCCTGTTATAAGGACACTAACCCCATTCCCGAGGGCTCCACTCTCATGACCTAATAACCTCCCCCAAGGCAACACATCATAATACCATCAGCTCGGGGATTACATTTCAACACAGGAATATTGGAAGGATCCAAACTTTGAGTCCATAACAGAGGACAATTTCCCCAGCATGTTTGCCTTCAGTTGCAACAACTATGAGGCATTTTCTACACAGCCTCTGAGAGGTCCCAGCAGGAAGGATCCCTGGTTGCCCACCACCATGATCTGCTTGATAATTCCCCACTCCCTCAAAAGCACTTCCTGGGATCACCTCCCAAAACAGATTACTTACACTCAAATCCATATCTCAGGATCTGCTTCTGGGGGAAGCCCAACTTCAATCAGAGGGTATGTTCACAATGTTTAGTAATAGAGAAGAAGAGGCAAAATAAGTTGGAGAACTTGATCTAGAGGAAGGGGCTGATGTGAACAATTTAACTTTAATTCAAGTCTGCCTGTGATATAAATTCACATAAGAATAAGAAAGCTCAGAAGATCCAGAAAAGCTCCAGAGGCAATAATGTTTCAAGGAGCCTTTGAAGAATTAGTAGGATTCAGCTGGGCAGAAGTGTTTAGAGGACATCCCAGGCAGAGGAACCAACAATCAAAGCCAAGAACATCCTTGGGGGCAATAAAGAAGCCATGAAGATGAGGCAGGAAAGTGACTGAAGACCTTGGATATGATGTTAATTGCAAAGAGCATACATTTCATTCCATAGACTTTGGGGAAGAGAATAAATGTTTGATCAGGGAATTGATACATTACAATTGTTTAGAAACCTAACTATGAAGAAAGCATATGAAATTGGTTTTTTAAAATAATAAGAGCATAAAATGTTCAAATTACTTACATTTATAATAAAGCTAAATAAATATTTTGACTAATTTACACCAATCATGGCAAACCTACTATTTTTGTGTATATTTGTTTCCATAGATACATACATATGAATATGATGCTCTTTCATGAATGAAAATAAGATTTTAGACAAAAGGTACACTAAGGTTTCAGATTTGTGAAATATGTCTGCAAGTAAATAAGGACAAAGGTACTCTGCAAAGTCAGTACTTTTCTTGCATTGCCTTTTGCAATGAATGGCATCACCACAGGCTGAGTTTCCAATCTGGGAGACCAGGATTCATGCTTAACACCTCCCCCTTCTTCCACTGCCATATCCAGCCCACCACAAAGTCCCAACCATTTTACCTCCTAAATATCTCCCAGATTCCTCCACTTTTCTCCATTGCTCATGCCATCACCCAGTCGCAGCCACTATCATCTCTCACTGGGAGGACAGCGAGAGCAAACATTCACCCTTACTCTGCCATTCTATTAACAGCACAGAAGCTCATGTCTCTCCCCAGCTTAAAGCCCTGCATTGGCTCCCAATGCACTTAGGATAAAATGAAGTGGCCTTTGCCCGCCTATTCCGCCTTGACTCTCAGGACTCCCTCGCTCATTCTCGATGCTCCAGCCACAATGGCCAACCTTTAGTTCCCCAGGAAAACCTGATCCCCAGCTGGGGGCTTTGCATGTACAGTTCCTCTTGCTAGGATGCTCTTTCCCCAGGCCCCTCCTTCTTTACTCATTTAACTCCCATTCCTCCTTTGCATCCTAGCCTAGTATCACTTTCTCAGGGAAACTTCCCTGTCCCTGGGGACCAAGCAAGGTCTCCCTGTTGGAAGCTTGTAACCTTCTGCGCTGTTCCTTCTCTGTTATTATCTACCTATAGGCCCATGTGACTGTCTACCTCCTTCTTTAGACCATAAACACTATGAAGATGGCACATAGCAGGGGCTTAAGAAATAAGTGTGTGAAGAAATTATTTCAGTTATATGTTACCTTGCCTCAGGTATATGGTTCATCATTTTATATGCACAACATGTACATATGCATTATATGTACATTATACACCCACATATAGCTAAGAAAACTCCGGCTGAGAGACTTTTAAGTTACTTGTTCATCAGGAATAATGGACCTGGAGTTTGTCCATGAGTCTGGCTCGAGCAAACACTCCTGACCAATACCTTGTACTGTACTGCAGAATAATAGGTAACAGTTATAGAGTTGTCTTCATGTTAAGAGTTACGGGGCCATTTTTCTATTTCTCAACATTTTATTGTATGTCATTGCCTTGATGCCTCTTCCATAAAAATAGCCTTCTAAATGATGGATAAATTTTTCTAAGCTTTGTCTTACCCAGATTCTAATGTATTGTTTGTTTTCTTAGAACTTTTTTCCAGGTTTATTATTTGGCTTCCCACTGTATCATATTATGTCATTCTAGATATATTATTTCTACTCTTTGCCTCTGTTCTCCTTAATTTTTGCAAAGATGCAATAAATTGAGAAAATATGCCCATTGAGGCCTATTAGTTTTGCTCAAAATATCACTCTCTTCCTACATAGTTAGGGTGTGGAGAGTGTTTTGAAATATGGTAGGTACAGACAATGAGATGAAGCTGAATTATACATAGAGTAAAGAGTAGGAAAAATCAGCTCCAGGTTGGAAACAATGAAACCAGGTAACACTTCAGGTTAAAGAAACAAACATGGTTAATGAGTGTCTACTGTGACAAAGAGTTGACTAATACACAGAAGGCCAAACATAATGTTCATTTTTTTAAATTTAAACCTTTATTTTTGATTCGGGGTACACGTGCAGGTTTGTCACATGAGTATATTGCATGATGCTGAGGTTTGGGATACAAATGGTCTCGTCACCCAGGTAGTGAGCATAGTACTCAACAGGTAGTTTCTAAACCCTTGCCCTCCTCTCCCCTCTAGTAGTCCGCAGTGTCTATTGTTCTCACCTTTATATTCATGAGTAACCAGTGTTTAGCTCCCACTTATAAGCAAGAACATGAGATATTTGGTTTTCTGTTCCTGTGTTAATTTGCTTAGGATAATGACCTCTAGCTCCATCCACGCTGCTACAATGGATGTGACTTCATTCTTTTTTATAGCTTTGTAACATTCCATGGTGTATATGTACCACATTTTCTTTATCCAGTCCACCACTGAAGGGCACCTAGATTGAGTCAATGTCTTTACTCATATTAATAGTGCTGCGATAAATATATAAGTGCATGTGTTTTTGGTAGAATGATTTCTATTCCTTTGGGTATATATCCAGCAATTTGATTACTGGGTCAAATGATAATTCTATTTTTAGTTCTTTGAGAAATTTCCAAACTACTTTCCACGGCAGCTGAACTAATTTACATTCCCACCAGCAGCGTGTAAGCGTTCTCTTGTCTCCACAGCCTTGCAAGCATCTGTTATTTTTTTTTGACTTTTTATTAATAGCCAGTCTGACTGATGTGAGATGGTATCTCAGTGTGGTTTTGATCTACATTTCACTGTGATTAGTGATGTGGAGCATTGTTTCATATATTTGTTGGCCACTTGTATATCTTATTTTAAGAAGTGTCTGTTTATGCCCTTTGCCCACTTTTTAATAGGGTTATTTATTTTTTGCTTGTTGAATTAAATTCTTTACATATTCTGGATATTAGACCTTTGTAGGATGTGTTGTCTATGAATATTTTCTCCCATTCTGTAGGTTGTCTGTTTATTCTGTTGATACTTTATTTTGCTGTGCAGAAGCTCTTTAGTTTCATTATGTCTCACCTGTCAATTTTTGTTTTTATTGCAATTGCTTTTGAAAACTTAGTCATAAACTCTTTGCCAAGGCTTATGTTCACAAGAGTAGTTCCTTGATTTTCTTCTACCACTTTTATAGTTTTAGGTCTTACATCTAAGTCTTTCATCTATCTTAATTTTTGTATATGATGATAGGCAGTGATCCAGTTTCATTCTTCTGCATATAGCTAGCTAGTTATCCCAGCACCATTGATTGAATAGACTGTCCTTTCCCTATTGCTTATTTTTGTTGGCTTTGCTGAAGATCAGATGATTGTAGGCAGGAGGCTTTATTTCTGGTTTCTCTATTCTGTTCTATTGGTCTATGTATCTGTTTTTGAAGTTGTACCATGCTGTTTTGGTTACCATAGCCTTACAGTTTAGTTTGAAATTGTGTATTGTGATGCCTCCAGCTTTACTCTTTTTGCTTAGAATTGCTTTGGCTATTTGGGCTCTTTTTTGGTTCCACATAAACTTTAGAGTACTTTTTCTAATTCTGTGAAAAATTATGTTGGTAGTTTGACAGGAATAGCACTGAATCTGTACATTACTTTGGCCACTATGGCTGTTTTAATAATAATCTTCTGATCCATGTGCCTAGAATGTTTTGTTACTTGTTTATGTTATCTATGATTTCTTTCAGCAGTGTTTTGTAATTCTCCTTGAAGAGATCTATCCCCTCCTTTACTAGATGTATTCCTAGGTATTTTATTTTTTTGTGGCTATTGTAAATGGAATTGTGTTCTTGATTTGGCTCTCAGCTTGAACATTAATGATGCATAGAAATGCTACTGATTTTTCTACTTTGATTTTGTATCCTGAAACATTACTGAAGTCATTTATTATTTCTAGATGCCTCTTGACAGAGTCTTTAGGGCTTTCTAGATATCAAATCATATCACGAGCAAACAATGATAAAAGCATCCTATTTGGATGCTTCTTATTTCTTTCTCTTGCCTGATTGCTCTGGCTAGGACTTCCAGGACTATGTAGCAAAACTAGACATCCTCATCTTGTTCAAGTTCTTAAGGGAAATGCTTCCAGCTTTCATCCATTCAGTATTGGCTGTGGGTTTGTCATAGACAACTCTTATTGTTTTGTGATATGTTCCTTCATGCCTAGTTCTTGAGGGTTTTTATTATGAAGGGATGCTGGATTTTATGAAAAGCTTTTCCGTGTCTATTGAAATAATCATATGGTTTTGTGTGCAGTTGTGTCTTTAGTTTTTAGTTGTGTGGTGAATCACATTTATTTATTTGTGTATGTTAAACCAACCTTGCATCCCAAGAATGAAGCCTACTTGATCACTGTGAATTAACTTTTGGATATGCTTCAGGATTCAGTTTGCTAGTATTTTGTTGAGGATTTTTGCATCTGTGTACATCAGGAATATTGGCCTGTAGTTTTCTTTTTTCATTGTGTCTTTGCCAGATTCTGCTATCAGGATGATGCTGGGTTTGTAGAAAGAGGGAGGAGTCCCTCCTCCTTGATTTTTTGGAATAGTTTTAGTAGGATTGGGACCAGCTCTTCTTTGTATGTCTGGTAGAATTCAGATGTGAATCCATCAGGTCGAGGGCTTTTTAAAGTTGGGTGCTTTTTATTACTGATTCAATTTCAGAGCTCATTACTGGTATTACTGGTCCACTCAGGGTTTCAACTTCTTTTTGACTGAATCTAGGGTGGTTGTGTCTTTCCAGGAACTTACCCATTACCTCTAGATTTTCTAGATTTTCTAGTTTGTGCACCTAAAAGTGTTCATAATAGTCTCTGAGGATCTTTTGTATTTTTGTATTTCTATGGGATCAGTTGTAATGTCATTTTAGTCTTTTTTTTTTTTTTTTTTGAGACGGAGTCTCACTCTGTCACCCAGGCTGGAGAGCAGCAGCATGATCTCGGCTCACGGCAACATCTGCCTCCTGGGTTCAAGCAATTCTTCTGCCTCAGCCTCCCAAGTAGCTTGGATTACAGGCATGTGCCACCACCCCCAGCTAATGTTTGTATTCTCAGTAGAGACAGCGTTTCACCATGTTGGCCAGGCTGTTCTCCAACTCCTGACCTCAGGTGATCTGCCCATCTTGGCCTCCCAAAATGTGGGATTACAGGCGTGAGCCACTGTACTTGGCCAACTATTCATTTCTGATTGTGCTTATTTGGATCTTCTCTCTTTTTTCTTTGTTAATCTAGCTAGCCGTCTATTGATCTCATTTATCCCTTCAAAAAAGCATTTTGGTTTTCTTGATCCTTTGTATGGATTTTGGATCTCAATTTCATTCAGTTCTGCTCTGATTTTAGTCATTTCTTCTGTTCTGGTAGCTTTTTAGTTTCTTCTTGTGTTTCTAGTTCTTCTAGGTACAATGTGAAATTGTTAATTTGAGATCTTTCTAACTTCTTGATGCAGACATTTAGTACTATAAATTTTTCTCTTAACACTGCTTTTGCTGCATCCCAGAGATTTTGGTATGTTGTGTCTGTTTTCATTTATTTCAAAAATTGTTTTGATTTCTACCTTAAATTTTGTTGTTTACTCAAAAGTCATTCAGGAGTAAGTTGTTTAATTTCCATGTAATCGTCTAGTTTTGAGAGATCTTCTTGGCATTGATTTCTATTTTATTCCACTGTGATCTGAGAGTATGCTTAGTATGGTTTTTTTAATTATTATTTTACTGAGACTTGCTTTATGGCTGAAGATGTGCTTGGTCTTACAGTATGTTCCATATGCAAATGAGAAGAATGTATATTCTGCGGCTATTGGCTGAAGTAGTCTGTAGAAGTCTATTAGGTCCAGTTGGCCAAGTGCTGAATTTAAGTCCAGAAATTCTTTGTTAGTTTTCTGACTCAAAGATGTGTCTAACACTATCAGTGGGATGTTGAAGTCTCTAACGATTACTGTGTGGCTAAATCTTTTTTTAGGTCTAGAAGTACTTGTTTTATGAATCTCAGTGCTCCAACATCTCCATTTAAAAAAAAAAATAAATTGCTTGAGATTTATCCAAAGGAGAGTTATGTGAAAACAGATAAACTTATATAATAGAATCACTATATATTTTAAATATGCTGCATTTTTTCTCAATAAAATCAGAATTATTTACAATATATATATATTTTTCTTTGTTTCAAAGAAAGAAAATTGTTTAACAAAAGAGATAAAAGGTGAGGCCCTAATGAATTCAAAAAATCCGGTCAACTTGATTCATGATAAGACAACAGAGTAGATGAAAATATCAAAAATTCTTGCAAAATCTGTCAATGATTGTGCACAGCAAGCTTAGGCATGAGTCAAGGTTAATGTCTTCACTCACAATCTTATGCTTTTATCCCAGAAAAACCTACTCATGCCCCACAAAGCCAGTCCCCAAAAAAAGGCAACAATAGGCACTGCAGCCCATTCCCCCAAGAGTCCTGGCCTTTTCAATTTCTTCCTGGCTGATGTCTGGCTCTTAGTTCTATGCCTCCTTTTATGGGCTCTCATCTTTTGACTTCATCTCCAGCCCCTGTGGGAGCATTGCAGTTGAGGAGCATTATGCTTTGGGTTTATCTGCTTTTGCCTTTTGCCAAGTGGGGGCACTGCTCATTTTCTGGCTCTTTCTGTTTACAGTTGACTCTGCCCAACTGATATCTTTCAGCTGAGTCCCCACCCAAATCTCTCCTTGAATTGCAATAATCCCCATGTGTCAATGGTGGGGTCAGGTGGAGATAACTGAATCATGGGGGTGGTTTCCCCCATACTGTTTTTGTAGTAGTGAATAAGTCTCACAAGATCTGATGATTTTATAAATGGGAGTTCCCCTGCACAAGCTCACTCTTGCCTGCCACCATATAAAACGTGCCTTTGCTTTTCCTTTGCCTTTGCCATGATTGTGAGGCCTCCCCAGCCATGCTGAAGAGTGAGTCCATTAAACCTCTTTCCTTTACAAATTACCCAGTCTCAGGTATATCTTTACTAGCAGTGTTAGAACAGAATAATACACCAACCAAGCTCCATGATACACTCACTTTGCTGTTCCACTCCCTGGGACTATGAGTGGGCAGTTCACCATTATGAATATCCAAGTGACAGGGTTTGAAGGAACCCAGTAGCTTCTCAGCTACCCACCCAAATACACCGAAAGCATCTCTTAACATGCAAGTGTTGACAAAAAGCAACCCAGCTTATTCTCATTATTCAGAGATTCACTTATTTGTAACTCCAAAATCAATTCTCTCAGTGCTTTCATGGCCATTCACAGATTTGCATAGAACAGGAAAAAAGTCTGAGTCACCTGACACATATATTCCCACCTGAGGTGGAACAAGGCAACACGCTGTCTTCTTGTTTCAGTGGACATACTGTAAAACAAGTGTCCTTTTAACTGTCTATTTACTGCCCTGTTTTTCACATTTGTGTGCTTCAGTTTAGTGATTTCACTGCTTAAAAGTTCCCAAACACAGTGCTGAAGTGTTGTCTAGTATATGTGTTAGGCAAGCTTCATTCAAACCTGAGCTACAGTGTGGTTGGCCATGAGTTCAATACTAACAGTCCAACAATAGATAGTTAGTAAGGTGATTTTAAACAGAAACACACATAAGGTATGTGATGATAAGATGGTGAACATACTGTGACCAGAGGCTCCCGGGAGCATAACCCTGTATGTCCCCTAGGAGCAATAGTTCAGTATTTGCTAATTCAGTGTTTACAGTGACTTTATAGAAGACAATTACTATGAATAATGAGAATCAACTGAACTGCATCACATTACAGTCCTGGAGGAATAGGACCCAGAACAGACAGTAATGTTAAAATATAAGGGCCTGGGGCCAGGCGTGGTGGCTCATGCCTGTTATTCCAGCACTTTGGGAGGCCAAGACAGGCAGATCCCCCAAGGTCAGGAGTTTGAGACCAGCTTGGCCAACATAGCAAAACCCTGTCTCTAATAAAAATACAAAAATTAGCTGGGCATGGTGGCGGGCGCCCGTAATCCCAGCAACTCAGGAGGCTGAGGCAGGAGAACTGCTTGAACCTGGGAGGTGGATGTTGCAGTGAGCTGAGATCGTGCCACTGCACTCCAACCTGGGCAACAAGAGCAAAACTCCATCTCAAAAAATATATATATAAGGGCCTGGATGGAGGTTCTGATGGGCTTCACCCTGAGAAACTAAGGAAGTGTCATGCAAAATAGGAGAGCACTGAACTGGAGCTGGAGAAACACCAGACAAACTTGTACCTCTTCTCCATACTTCTTGAGCCCAACCCTATTGTTATGTATATAGTATTAGTAAATAATCTGGTAATAATATCACATAAACTATCCATGGCAAAAGAGGTATTATCTCAGGATTTTACATTTAATGTTTGACAGTATGGATTGGTACTGCTCAGTATAGTAGCTACCAGCAAATGTAGTCACTGAGTACTTGAAGGTGGCTAGTCCAAATTGAGATGTCGATTTCTGACACAGTATGATAAAAATAATGTAAAACTGCTTGTGAATATTTTTTGAGACAGGATTTTGCTCTGTCTCTCAGGCTGGAGTGCAGTGGTGTAATCATAGTTCAATGAAGGCTTGACCTCCAGGGCTCAATCCATCCTCCCACCTCAGCCTCCCTGGTAGCTGGGACTACAGGCATGCATCACCATGCCCAGCTAATTTTTGTATTTTTTGTAGAGAGAGGTTTCACCATGTTGCCCAGGCTGGTCTCGAATTCCTGGGCTCAAGGTATCTTCCCACCTCAGCCTCCTAAAATGCTGGGATTACAGGAATGAGCCACCATGCCCCACATGAATAATTTTTATATTGATTACATATTGAAGTCTTTTTACATAATAGGCATTAAAAGTATTGAAATTAATTTGATCTTTTTTTAACCTTTTTAAAATGTGGCCACTAGAAAATGTTACATGGCTTATATGGACTGTATTGTGTTTGCATTAGACAGTGCTGAGTTGGAATAAACAGCTGAATTGGGAGGATTTATAGTAAGAATTTATAGTGAAAATAGTGAACTAGACCACCATATAACAGCTGTCACTTACATCCTACTTACTCTGAGCCAGGCACTGTTCTAAGTACTTTACATATATTACTAATTACATATATTACTTTCCATATATTAACTTGACTGATCCTCACTGGAATTCTCAGGGATAGATGCTATTCATTTTGCAAATGAAAAACTGAGGCAAAGAAAAGTGAAGTGATTTGCCCCAGGTCACACTAGATTTGAGCCAGATTTGACCTAAGTAATATAGCTCACATTCTTAACCATCACACACACACACACACACACACACACACATTTGATACAATCATCAAGCCCATGAAATAAAAATTACTTATCAGTAAATAGAAATCATAGCTTATGCCTCAGTTGCATTCTCTGAAGATATAAAAAGAAACAGACATTTTAATAAAGGAATGAACATTAACTTCCAAAAGTTTTGCAAGGTTTTGCAAAAATTGAGCCACCACGAATGTGAGGTTATTGTGTTGTCTTCCATCTAGATCTAGTATAGAAATGCAAGTCAAAAGGTAGCAAGATAGAGCAAGAATGTACCGATTTTATTGGTTAAAAAAGAAAATAATAAAAGAGAATACAAAAAAAATTTAAAGGGGGATTTGGGGATAAATATTAGAAACAGAACTTTTCAAATGAGAAGAGATAGCATACAGTGAAGTTTGCAGATGAACTAAGGTTCTAGGTAAATGAGGAGCCAAGCCAGCAGGAACAGGAGTCCGATGGAAGAGGCAGAAATGTGCTAAATAAGCAGACTTAGGATCTGTAAAACAAAACTGCTCAAGCTGCCCATATAAAGCTGCTTGTTTGTTGTTTCAAAAATCAATTGAAAATTATTTGAGAGAGTTGTTTCCATTTAAAAAAATAATGATTATATTCACCTATCAGCAAAGGACAATGACCTGGCTCCTGTGCTGGTTATTCCTGGGAAGAAAGGCATCCAGAGGCCGGGCGTGTTGGCTCATGCCTGTAATCCCAGCACTTTGGGAAGCCGAGGCAGGCAGATCACCTGAGGTCAGGAGTTCAAGACCAGCCTGACCAACATGGAGAAACCCCGTCTCTACTAAAAATACAAAAAAATTAGCCGGGCATGGTGGCACATGCCTGTAATCTCAGCTACTCGGGAGGCTGAGGCAGGAGAATCGCTTGAACCCAGGAGGCAGAGGTTGCAGTGAGCCAAGATCGCGCTATTGCACTCCAGCCTGGGCAACAAGAGCAAAACTCAGTCTCAAACAAAAACAAACAAACAAAAAAAAAGCATCCAGAAAGGCCATGAGAGGAGGCTGACTCTCTTTTATACCTGCAGGATCTGCAACTTCAGAACTCCATACAGGCCTTGTAGATTTCTTTTATTAAAAAAAAAAAAAATAGAGACAAGTATCTCTCTCTGTTACCCATGCTGGAGTGCAGTGGTGCAATCATAGCTCACTGCAGCCTCCAACTCCTGGGCAGAAGCGATCCCCTGCCTCAGCCTCTCAAGTAGCTGGCGCCTACAGTTGCACACTGCCATGACCAGCTAAATTTTTTTGTTTTTATTTTGTAGAGACAGAGTCTTGTTATGTTGCCTGGGCTGGTCTCAAACTCTTGGCTTCAAAAGATCCTTCCATCTCAGCCTCCTAAAGTTCTGGGATTACACACATAAGACACTGTGCTTGGCCTAGATTTCATTTTAAAATACTGAGAACAATTAGTCTACATGTCACTGCACACTTGCATGGAGACAACTCCTCTGCTATACAGGGAAGCCTGGACTAGTAGCAGGTGTTGCTGAACCACGTCACCGGCCTGGGACTCAGAAAACCTGCATTCAAAGTCTCTCTGTTACTTATTATCCTGGGGATCTTGGCATATCTCAGAGTTTCCAAGGGCTTTATTTCTAAAGAGAAAAGATGGAACAAAAGGAAGAAGTTTACACAGAGATTAAAAACCTAAAACAGGGCTCAGATTCTTGCTCTTCAACTTCAAGTTTAAGACGTTGGCCACATTACCTCTTGGAGCTTGTTTCTTCATCAATAAGATGTTGATAATCATGCCCGCCTCATAGGACTGATGAAATGAAGGAGTGAGATCATCTTTGTAAAGTGTTTAGCACAATGTTTAGCCTGGCACGTACTACGAACCCAAAAATGATTTTTTAAAATTAGATGATAATTCAGCTTCTTTCCAGCTCAGACATGCTATGAAGATATGCAGCCAGCACTGCTTTGCCATGGTGTGTCTTTTTTTTCTGACTCAAGCCTGTTCCTTATTAAAATGCTGCAACTTTGTGGTGAGAAAAGGAGTTAATCCATAATTCTGACCATCAGAAAGTGAACCAACTGACACCAATGCCTCAGCAATGATTCTAAGTATTAAGAGTTGCTTTCATCTTCAAAGATGGAAGAAGTGAGGACAATACTTGGTCAAGGTCACACATGTTGAGGAACCGCCCAAGAGAGATCAGAAACTCAATCCCTTCCTCAAGCCCTTGGGCTCTGTTTGCTCCAAGAGAGATCAGAAACTCAATCCCTTCCTCAAGCCCTTGGGCTCTGTTTGCTAAGTACTTGTGAGAGTTATTAACATGCTTTTTATTTTTCTTTAATTTTGGTTTTCTTCATTTATGGCTATCAACATAATCCCTTGCTCAAAGCTCAAGACTAAATACTAGGTAAGGCTCATATTCTCACTGGCAGAAACCTCTGTTTTAAACACTTCTCTAAAAAATAGAACCTTGTTTATAAGCTTTATACCATTGCTGCAAAATGTAATATGCAAATAAGGCATTTTATAACTTTAGAGTTAAATAATAAAGGCAGCACTCCAAACCTCAACTAGATATTTACATAATTGCATTACTAGCATTTGCATGAGCCGTAATGAAAGCTAAGGGGGAAAACCTGCTTATTTCCTATTAACTCCATAATAGAACACGATTTTTATTTGCTCTTACAAATAAAGCTTAACTGTTTGTTTGTTTGTTTGTTTTTTAACCAGATGCTACATTTGGGTTCCTTATAGTTCCTGATTGTAATAACAGAGCGCCAGCAAATTTCATAAGAAGAAAAAAACTGTTTGATGAAAAATTAGTTATTCCAAAAGAATTCCCCTAAATATTTGACTTTAGTATGCCTCTGCATTTGCTTTCTGGCTTTTGACAGATCAGCTTCTTCACTACATGTATCAGGTCTTTTTTTTTTTTTTTTTTGAGACAGGGTCTCACTCTGTCACCCAGGCTGGAGTGCAGAGGCATGATCTCAGCCCACTGCAACCTCCACCTCCTGGGTTCAAGCGATTCCCCTGCCTAAGCCTCCTTAGTAGCTGGGACTACAAGTGCGCACCACCACACCCGGCTAATTTTTTGAATTTTTTTGGTAGAGGCGGGGTTTTGTCATGTTGGCCCGGCTGGTCTCAAACTCTTGGCCTCAAGCAATCCGCCCTCCTTGACCTCCCAAAGTGGTATCATGTCTTTTTAAGACTAATTTCTTCAAGGTCAGTTTTCCCTAAATCTCTTCATGTACACTCAGTACAGAGGACCAGCTGATAGTCCTGCCTTCCATCCTGATTAATAAGTCAATCAATGTCATTAGGTGTCCCTAGAGCCAACCTAGCATGCACCCAATAAATGCATGCTAAATTGGATTGAAATTAAATCTATTCTATGTAAGTAAGTGACTTATGGCACATCTCTTGGTTTTGATGTCCCCCAAATACAGATTCTGAGATAGAACCTGGGTGCAGGTAGTTTATTTGGGAGATAACCTCAGAAAGCACAGGTAGGGTAATGGAGAAAGTGAGACTAGGAAGGGAGGTGAAGTAAAAGGGATACATTCATGAGACAGGTAATCACTGCGAAGAATCTTTGCACCACTACAGTCCAGCCTGGGCAACAGAGAGAGACCCTTGTCTCGAAAAAAAAAAATTATTTGGAATAGCCTAAGTAGGTTTTCAAATTTTGTTCTGAGCAAAGAATGAAAAATCATTGTAAAAGAATGTGGTCCCCAGTTATCAGATCAATTAGTTTTCTCAATATCAGTACTAGTTCACAGGGTCCTTTTGCTTGGGTTTTTCCACCATAGCAAGATAAGGAGTGAATCAAAGGATGGAGGCAGGAACATGAAAAGGGCAAGTGTGGGGGAAAAAAATAAGCAAGAAACTCTGCAAGTCATAAGGGTGCCTATAGAGAGATGAGTCTGAGAAAAGAAAATATAGGGGATTTGAGGATCTGGAGGTTGATTTTGTTGACACTGTCTCAGTCCCCACGTACTCTCTTGGGAAGTCGATGCATTCCCAGGACACCCACACATTTATACTTCAGTGGCTTTGGAATAATTGTATGGTCCCAAAGTCTTTCTTAGTTTTGCCTTATGAAATTCAAAGGCCAAGCGTTTGAAACCCAAAAACTAAGAATTAACTCTTTGGTTTGGTTATATCATCCTCAGGAGAAGTTAGTAAAACCTAATGCCCAGGCAGCTGCCTGGAAAGGAGGGAAGGATAGAGAACAAATAGTTTCTAGCAATAAAAAATACATTAGCTAACCTTTCAAAGTTGCACCCTGCATGCTCAAAATAACAAAGGAGCCACATCCATTATGGATGCTGTAGAATTCACGAAGTTCAATCATTTGATTTGGGCCTTTAGTTTGTAGATTTAAGATTTATTGGAGAAGGAAAGAAGCTCATATAATAGATTAATTTGCGGGGATGTTAAAAATGCCTGTGCATGGACTCATTAGATAACTCACAATGTGTAGGTAAATTTTATGCTCAAATAGGACCACTTGTTTATAAGCCTGATTTCTTTGGGAAGAAAATCGATTCAGACCAGACCTGTTTCATTCAAGTAAGCCTGAGGGCTTGCTTGAAATAAACCGATAAATTCTTCTGTTCTGAATAAAAAAATAGGGCCCATATCCCTCATTTTTAAAATACTTCTGTTTTTCATGAAGTGTGTGTATGCATACATACAATAATCTGAAGCAGTCTGCTGCTACTTAATTATAGCAATACATGTGACAACGGAAACAGAGATTGGAGTGATTCAGGGCCATGAGCCAAGGAATGGAGGGTGCGGTTTTAGCCCAGTGAGGCCCATTTCAGACTTGGGACCTCCAGAACTAGGTAATAATAAATTTGTGTTGTCTTAAACTCTAAGTTTGTGGTAATTTGCTACAGTGGCAATAGGAAACTAATTCAGTGCCCTAATAAAATGACATGCCTTTACAAATTAACTATGTAGACGCATCCCATAATCATTCTACATTAAAAGTATTTAATGTCCTCTAAAATAAAATTCCATTTTAATAATTATCACCTATGACTTTTGATTGCCCTAAGTAATCTCATACAGATATGAAAATAAGTGTATCACCAGGCTAGGCCCAAAGGAAATTGACAGGGCTGAGCAGTAGAAATCAAGAGTTATTAGAAATCATGGGGCCTCCCTAAAGGATGGGAAATTTATCAACTGTGCTTTTCTTTCCTATTCAAGTGGTTATGTTTGCCCAGAAATCCATGAACATGGAAGAACTCTAAGTATGCCTTCAGTAGGCAAATACTTGTTTTCTTCTAAACTCGTGATGTAGAAGGAATGATTAAAAGTTACAGACCACAGGGGGTGGAAAAGTGTTAGCTTAAAAAAAAAATGGATCCAATCCATATGTCATAGGCCAGCTAGAATTTTGGTGAACCTAATGATTTTTGAAAAATGTCTGTTAAAACTGTTCTCCATGCCAAGCTCCAGGGTAAAACCACAAGTAGGAATTGATGTGTTGTATTTTATAAAATCCAAATGCTGTTTTTCTGATTTAAATACTTTTTTAACAGATTCTGAAATAGGACACAAGGGAAGAAATTGAGACAGTACATTTTAATCTTCTCAAGCTGCCAGGACACAGATCTCTCCCTCTTTCCCTCCAGAAGGGCTCAAGCAGTGCCCACTCCCCACCCTCCAGGGAGCTGTGACTCCTGGTGAGGGGCTATTCACATAGTGTCCATTCCTAGACCATGCTTTAAACATGACCAGGAACATTGAAGCTTTGGGACTGAGAGTGTACTCATTTAGTTTCCCTGAATTGAGAATGAGTGAGAAAAAGCAAAGGGCACCCAAATGCTTGTGGCCTTATTAACACTTTCTGGAAAGTCTTTAATCATTTAATAAACTTCTAGGTTTCTCTGTCTCTGCTTCTCCCCAAAATAACATGGGCAGGTGTGAAAGCCTGTTGTTCTCCTCTTCAAGTAACCTCAAAATTTAGTTGCTGCTTAAGCCCCAAAATTCCTCCTACGCCGGCTTTGCATGAACTTGAGATGTTCATCCCTGAGATCTAGGCCTTGAATGGGAAGGATTTTAATAGGAGCAAATGGTAAAACCAAGACAGTGGCCTAGGAAATGTTTGTGAATGGGCTTAGAGGTAAAGGGACCTCAAAGCACATAAGCCTCTGCCAAGTCCTATAGCAGTGCCTAGAAAGAGCATGGGCATTTTTGTTGATAGCAGAGGGACTGGAAGAGCACTGTCTCAGGCAAAGCTGGATCCCAATTACCACACTTGCAGAAATGCCTATGGCAGGGGTGTCCAATCTTTTGGCTTCCCTGGTCCACACTGGAAAAAGAGAACTGTCTTAAGCCATACATAAAATACACTAATGATTGCTGATGAGCAAAAAAAAAAATCACAAAAAAATTTCATAATGTTTTAAGAAAGTTTATAAATTTGTTTTGTGCTGCATTAAAAGTTGTCCTGGGCCGCGTGTGGCCCACAGGCTGTGGGTCGGACAAGCTTGGCCGACAGAAATTCTTGCAAGAAACTAACATCTATGAAGAGTTTTCACGTTGAGGTTTTTAGAAGAGGGGTTGGAGAGTGATAAACAGCACACCATTCCCTTGCTGAGTTTTTCTAATTAAAAAATAATTGGGAAATAATGCAAAACACACATGGAGAACAAACTGTCATCTTTACGACCCAATATAGGGAAGGTCAGAGAATCCACTTAGATCTGAGGGGCAAAGGGCTTCCTCAGACTGAACAGGAGATTAGCCAGACCTACCCAGCTGTACTAGTTATCTACTGCTTTGTAACAAAATCTCTCAAAGCTAAGCAGCTTAAAAGAACAAACATTGTCGGGTGTGGTGGCTCAGACCTATAATCCCAGCACTTTGGGATGCAAAGGCAGGAGGATCACTTGAGCCCAGGAGTTCAAGACCAGCCTGGGGAGCATAGTGAGACCCCAATGCCGCAAAAAAAAGTTTTAATTAGCCAGGTAAGGTGGGATGAGCATGTAGTCACAGCTACTCAGGAGGCTGAGGTGGCAGGATCACTTGAGCCTGGGAGGTCAAGGCTGCAGTGAGCCATGATCACACCACTGCACTCCAGCCTAGACAAACCTTGTCTCAAACACACACACACACACACACACACACACACACACACACACACACACACATTTATTTTCTCACAATTTCTATGGATCAGGGATCTGGGTACAGCATGGCCTCTCTGGCTCAGGGCCTCTCACCAGGCTATAATCAAGGTCTTGGCCAGGCAATGGTCACCTCAAGGCTCCAGTGGAAAAGGACCTGCTTCCACACTCACTCATGTGGCTACTGGAAGGAAGGAGTTCCTCACAGGCTATTGAACTGAGGCCTCCGTTTCTTGCCGGCTGTCAGCCTGGAGACGTTGAGTCCTTGCTATGTGGACCTCTCCACAGAGCTATTTAGAACATGGCAGCTTGCTTCCTTCTACAGCAGGGCTCCAAGACAGCAAGAAAGACAGGACTGCAAGCCAGAAGTCACAATGTTTTACAACCTAATCTCAGAAGTCCTATCTCACCACTTTTGCCACATTCTGTTTGTTAGAAGCAAGTCACTAAGTCCAGCCACATTCAAGAGGAAGAGATTATACATGTGTATAAATATTATAGGGGCCCTTCTCAGAGGCAGCCCACCATGACAGACAAGTCAAGCAGTGCTCTGGGAGGATTGGAGGCCTCCCTCTACCCCATCCCAGCAGAAAAAACTCATGCTCCCTATAAGAAGCCTGTCCATGGGTGAAATGACAGAGGATGGGATACACGGCACATGCTGTGTCATACCCATCAATTGCATAAATAAATTCTGAATGAGGGAGGAAGTGGTGGAGAGAGGCTTAGCCTTAGGCTAAAAAAGTTGGGGGAAGGGAGAAGAGGGAAGAAGCAGACCTTTTCAAATAGAAAGGAGCATTAGTAGTAACTAACTCTCACAATACCCTGTTTATATTATGATGCTCAATTTACATATAAAGAACTTGAAGCTTATAGAGCTTGAGCAACCCAAGGTCACATAGATACTATGTAATGGAGCTGGAATCTATAAATATCCAATTTCTGAAAAAGTGCCATATTCTGTGTACTAATTATATGTCCCATACTCACAATCTGTTGGAAGCAGCTATCTGATGAAGACATCTATACTGCCCATGAAAATATCCCGTTTCAGGAATGATGCTGCCTCATTCTCTCTGTGTCCTTATATGTCCCTAAATTTAAAGTTTTATGAAACAATGGCTTGGCCAGGAAACAAAATACACACCTGGCTTAGAAGTGAGCAGTCCCTGGAGCCACCTGCAAGCTGTCTGGGAACTCTGCAGAGCACCCTAGGACTGCACAGCCTGTGCCTGCAGCCATGAACCTTGCCGGTAGCTGGCACCCCACACAGAGGTGGTGACATGCAAGGCAACTTGTCCAGAGTCCCTGGGTGGCACGTGTCACTCCTAGAAACCTAGCAGGTCGGAAAAGCATTGCTTTGAACTTGAGACAAGATACTTGCTTTCATCAGCCACCCAGCCTCTCCTGCCGTTTTGTTCTAGGACGTGAGCTAAATCACAGATGGTGACACTTGGCTTCCTGCTGCCTTTGAGGTACAGGGCTGGACAATGGCTATTTCTAGCCCTACTTGCTGCACAGAAGTAGAATGCGCAGGGACTACTGTCTCTTCAAGATTTCATGTCCTGTGTTAAAGAGAATGGGAAAAATATTTACTTGAATGGCTGTATAGTTCTACGTGTGCTGTCATAGTTAGTGTCTTTTATTAAATGGTATTTCAGTGCCATTGTGTGCCAGGCACTGTGATGTGTGCTGAGGGTCACTGATGAATAAAGCAGGAGAACACACGGTCTAGTGTGAATTCCCAAAGATAATACAGCATGTGCTGGCATCAAGGGATGTCCCAGGTCACGTAGCATCTCCTAGGATGGACTGCACATGTGAAGGGGATTCACAAAGGCAGAAGACTGTGGGTTGTGGACATCACTATCAACTTCCCTCTCTGGGAACCAGTTTACTAAGTTACTCTTCCCTCGCCCAGAAAAAAAGAAGGCTGTAGGTAGGAGGAGTGGATATAAGCATGAAAGGGACTGGCAGGGGGGCCACAGGTAGGGATAAGGGAACTTGTGTAAACAACGTTTCCCAAGATGACAGAAAGGATCACCAGCACATATCCAGTATGTGCACCCAAATCATCTGAGATTCTCCACTCCTCAGAGGGAAAGACTCTGCCTGAACAAGAAAAACTTTGATTTTTGCTGAGTCTCAGACCTGACCATTATTCCCTTCTCCCAAATGTCTTTCAAAGTCCTCTGTCTGCCTCTAGATAAAATTTTGCTTGTCGGTAATACCCAGGTATCTCCAGAATAAGGACTGTGCAATATTGAAGCTTCACTGGGGTCAACTTGTGCTCTACTCATTATGTCTCCCAAACAAAAACATTAAGAATAAGCAGCGATATTGTTTACACAAATTGTGTGGTCTTCCATTTCCCTGTTTGTAGCAGAATTCCTCTTAGATAACATTGGCTTTGTTTCTCGGCTAAGCATCCACAACATCTCCAGCTGAAAATCCCATCATGTACCCTAAACATCCAATAACTGCCTCTTTCTGGGACATACATGCAGGTCTCATGATAAAGGAACCAGTGATGCACTTGTGGACCTCTCTACAGTTGAACCTGAACATGTATTTCCTCCACCCACAGCTTACATTTTGCTCTTCCTTTTCTCTGTGGGTCACTAATGTTTTGACTTAAGTTGCCTACCCACTCCCTGCAACCCCATTTTTCTCACACACAGGAGTTTTGCCCATGTAACCTTTTGGTAGCCTGATTGCTGTCCTTTGCAAGCCACTGGTTTTTTTTTTTTTTAATAATAGTTTAAGTTCTAGGGTACATGTGCACAATGTACAGGTTTGTTACATACGTGTACATGTGCCATGCTGGTGTGATGCACCCATTAACTCGTCACTGTTTAGTCTTCCTCTGCAACAGCCTCTCCCCACCCCCTTCCCAGCAATGGCAGCGCTATTGCTGATCCTTTTTCCCCTTCACACTAATCTTCCAGCAATCTCCATCCACAGATGTCTGTTCTAACATTTCTTGGTTCATTTAGGAATGGTTCATTCACCCCCTTCCCAGCAACAGCAGCCCTATTGCTGATTCTTTTTCTCCTTCACACTAATTTTGCAGCAACCTCCATCCACAGATGTCTGTTCTATCATTTCTTGGTTCATTTAAGGATGGAGAAAAGCCATTATCATCTTTCCTGGGAGAGGGTATTAACATTGGATGCCATTGCAGACCTCCTATTACTGAAATACTATAGCAATCAAACCTTCTAAGTCCAAGATCCCTAATATCCATATCAGGAGTTCAAAATGAAACTGAGCCACTCACATTTGTTTCACACACCTGCCTGATTATCTTAGGAATATAAAGTAGACAGTAGCCCCCCCGAAGAAGAAATCCAAGTTTGCAAACAGGCTGAGTTCACTGAAAACAGTTTAGACTCCACACAGAGACATATTGCATATATTTATAAATATAAGTTTTAAACTCTGACAGCATGAGTACACCACTGAAATGTTTTCATCTTTGCTTTTTATATCTGTTGTCTGCCACGGCATGTCTGCTTTCAACTATAATCAGAAATTTGGCAAGACAACTTTTTAAAAATATTTTATTTATAGTTTGCAATCATATTTATAATGGTGAAAAGGTGAGTTGGTAAAATAATTTACCTGGAGCTCCTGATTATAAAAAGAAGTTTATAAATGAATTGTTTTTACATGAAGTGAAGGGGCAGTGAGGAACTTTGATATGACCCATGGAATAATCCCGACTGATCCCATGCCACAGCTTTGATCAGCTCTGTGATGGTGTGCTGCCTAAGTACCTCATTGAAATGGGTGGGTCTCATCATGAGTCAACAAAAGCTTTCTATCTGAAGAATCATCAGTTCCAACCTTTCTAAATGTGGCAGTGTGCACACTCAGCATTAAGTCAAGTTTGTTGTCTGCTTATAAAGACAGACTTTATATCAATTGGATATTGCTCTGTAACAAACCAACCCAAAGCATAATGGCCCAAACAACAATTACTTGCATAACTCATGGTTCTGGAGGTCAGCAAGTCAGAATGGGATACACTGTGTGGTTCTATACTCGGCTGAACTCCCTCAGGCATCTGTGATCAACTGTGGGTTAGTCAGGTGGCCCTGCTTCTGGAAGTTGGCCAGCTTCAGTGGGGGCTCCTCGGTGCTGCTTCATTGATCTCTCATTCCCCGGAAGGCTAGTCTGGGCATGGCTTCATGATCTTGCCAACGTTCCAAGAGAGAATAGAAGTGTATGAGGTCTTTTGGGGCTATGTTGGTTTTCTGTTGCTGCATAACAATTTCTACAAACTTAGCACCTTAACACAACACTCATTTACTAGCTCATAGTTCTATAACTCAGAAGTCTAGTGCAATAGGACTGGGTTCTCTATCCTGGGTATCATGAGGCTGAAATTATGGTGTCACCTGGGCTAAGTTCTTAGCTGGAGGCTCTGGGGGTGAAAATCTGCTTCCAATCCCATTCTTGGCGTTAGCAGAATTCAGTTACTTGTGGTTGTAGGACTGAGGTCCCTGATTCCTTGCAGGCTGTCAGTGAGAGGCCACTTTCAGCCACTAAAGATGACCCACATTCCTTATCACAAAGCTCCCTCCATCTCCAAGACAGTCAGGGTATGTCAAGTTCTTCCCTTCCATATATAAAATTTGAGCAGCTGGGGAGATTTAAAAGAGGCTCCCCATAAACTCAGAAGTAAAAAGAGACAAGGGTCCCAGCAAATACAAAATGATTGGGGTTGGGGAGGCAGATTTTCTGTCCTCAGTGAAGTTTTGTTGGTTGGTTGGTTTCAGACCTTGGACTGCCTCTGTCTCTGACCACTGGACTCAGATTTAAAGAACTCATGTGATGAGGTCAGGTCTACCCAGATAACCTCCCTATCTTATGCTCAACAGATTTGGAAAGTTGGTTATATCTGCAAAATCCCTTTTGCTATATAATATAACATAATCACAAGAGTAATAGCTCATCATATTCACAAGTGCCAACCACAGTGAAGGCAAGGAAATTACCCAAGAGTAACGGTCATGGTGGAATTCAGCCTCCTGCAGAAGCCTGGGCTTGACCGGCTCATTGGTCCTTCTACCCCATACTAAAAACTAAAGCAGATCAGCCCAAATTTACATGGTGGGAAAACAGATTCTACCTTTTGATGGAAGGAGCTACAAGGGCACATTACAAGGAGGGTAGACACAAGGAAGGGGTATAGGATCGACACCAGATTTTGCAATCTGCTACAGACAGGATATATGAGACTTAAAAAATCCAGGCAGCTCAATGCCTTATGATAGCTCTTGCTGCAACAAGGTGGCCTGCAGAGAGAGCCCACTTCTAGTTATTAGGATGAGAATATGGAAGGACAAGCAAGAAATGTCAGGCCCACACTGTCCGTGAAGTAGGCTAACCCACCTCTATTTCCTAGCTGCTCCACTTCACAAAGCCCAGCTATCTTTGCCTCCTGCTCTTTCATCAGTGTAATAGAACAGCAAATCAGGATACTTTCACAGTTCTCTTAAGTGAGCCTAGAAGTGGGGAACTGCTTGTTCACAAACTTGAAGCCTGAATATGTTAATATCCTTTCAGCAGCCAAACGCGGTGGCTCACGCCTGTAATCCCAACACTTTGGGAGGCCGAGGTGGGCAATCACCTGAAGTCAGGAGTTCGAGGCCAGCCTGGCCAACATGGTGAAACCCCACCTGTACTAAAAATAGAAAAATTAGCTGGGTGTGGTGGCACATGCCTGTAATCCCAGCTACTCAGGAGGCTGAGGCAGGAGAATCACTTGAACCCGGGAGAGAGAGGTTGCCGTTGAGCCGATATCATGTCACTGCACTCCAGCCTGGGCAACAGAGTGAGACTCTATCTCAAAAAATAAAAAATAATATCCTTTCAGAAACCTGGCTGGCTGTATTTGGATACAGTTAAAAAAAAAAAAAAAGGAGGAGAGAGGCAGGTGCAAAGGAAATAAAAGTCACAACTGATCCAGTTGGGAAACTCAGAATTGACAGATAGGTGTCCTTTCATTTATTTATAATTTGAGATTCACAGGGGTTTAAACTTTATTCTTCTAAGACTGAATAGTTCCCACCTCCCTTCCCTATATAAAATTTGAGCAGCTGGGGGGATTTAAAAGAGGCTCCCCATAAACTCAGAAGTAAAAAGAGACAAGGGTCCCAGTAAATACAAAATGATTGGGGTTGGGGAGGTGGATTTTCTGTCCTCAGTGAAATTTTGTTGGTTGGTTGGTTGGTTGGTTTGTTGCTTGGTTTTTGAGTCAGGGTCTCACTTTGTCACCCAGGCTGGAGTGCAGTGGTACAATCTCAGCTCACTGCAGCCTCTGCTTCCAGAGTTTAAGCAATTCTTGGGCCTCAGCCCCCACGGAGCTGGGACTACAGGTGCGAACCACCCCACGCAGGTAAATTTTGTATTTTTAGTAGAGATGGGGTTTCACCACATTGGCCAGGGTGGTCTTGAACTCCTGGCCTCAAGTGATCTGCCCACCTCAGCCTCCCAAAGTTCTGGGATTACAGGCATGAGCCACCACGCCCAACCCCTCAGTGGAGTTTTATCCACTTATTATAAAATATTTTTGAGGCTTTAGAGGCAGAGCCAGAGAAAACAAGAGTTCAAAAATCTGCCTCTTTTTTTTCTTTAGAAGTTGAAATCATGGCCTACTTGTGTTTTAATGGGTTTTCAGAGCTTAATTAGTCCATAGACTATTAAAAAAAGAAGAAGAAGAAAAAGAAAAAAAGATGAGCTGCTGTATGATTCCCCAGCCGCCTTAGAAATGTGCACCAAGCTTACAATGAAAACTTGTAAGGAACATATATTTCTTTTAAGGATTCTCAAGAGCTCTGGAGAAGTGTGCCTTTCTCTACATACATCACTTCACTGCTCTCACATCTCAGTCAAATGAGCTAAATTCACCAAGCCCTGCTTAACTTCACAAGCCAGGTCTGCCAGAACTCTGGGAGGTGTCCATTGCTGATTGGCAGCTAGCCAGTAATATACACAAAGAATGAAAGGGTGAGAGGATGACCTACGAAGTAAAGAATCATGTTCAGGGAGAAACACAGGAAGGGGCAGGTTGGGAGCAAACACTGAAAAGCCAATTGCACTGTGTTTTCATTTGTTTGGAGAGGGCATTATGGGAGGGCTGGAGGATTGTTTCTTAGCTTCTTCCGACAACAGTCAGATAATTGCTGCAAGTGGAGAGCTCAGAATAGCAACAATTTGCCGACACATGAGGGCCCCTCTTTACGTATTCATCTTTTTTGTCACCTTCCACTTATGTATGTGTTATTGAAGTAGCAATGGACACTTTGAACTTTCTTTCTCAGAAAGCTATTAGCTTAGCTGGTGTTCTGTATTATTTCCACATTTAAGCAATAAAGCAGTGTTTCTTTGTAAAAATCTGACTTTTTTCAGTTAAGTTTGTTGCCAGATCTCCCAAAAAGACAGCTGAAGTCTATTACATATGTTGATCGCTATTATTGGGAGAAGGTGTTGGCAACATTTTGAGTGGGGTGTAATGTTGCCAATGTGTTTTTCCAACAAGGTAAGGATGAGACAAGATAAAGGGCAAGGAAGGGGGAAAGCGTGTTGATGTGGACACAGAGAATGGCTCCCTCTTGCTGTCCTCCCTCTGCTTTCCATCAAAGTCAAGTGTCTCTTGTAAACACCAGCAGGGACAGTTCAATCTGCCCATCTCTGACACTTGGGTCTCCCTTTCAGAAGCCTTTCTGTGACCCAGGAAACAGTCCCAAGGAGAAGCCAGGACCCTGGGCCTTTACCCTGGGGGCTCTTTATGCAGGTCACTGCCCCACTCCCTGAACTCCGAAACAGTAGAGCTTACGTCCTAGGAAAACCTCCCAGAGATGGCTCTAGTCCCCAACATTTTTGCAATTGCAACATTTCTTACCCTATAATAATACAAAAACTTTCACATTTAAATGCATTCATTCAACAGAGGCCAACTTCAGCACAAGCACTTCTGGGGCACTTGTGTTTACAGTGGGGACAAAACAGACAGTTGGTGTCTGTGGGAAGCTTAATCATAGTCATTTTAATGCATTTTGCTTTCAATTAGCTTTTTCTGAATAATTCCATGACCATATTGAAATCGTGAGTGACATCCTGAAATATACCTACACCGGACTGTAAACCACAGTGAAAAAAATACATAAATGTCGCCCTTTCCAGAAGTTCATATGTACTTAAAGTGAAACCAAAAAAACCTGAATTAGGTATTTACAGATACCCTTTAGAGAAATTCGCGAAAGCAGCAAAAGTACATTGGCATGCGTATTTCTGACCCCATTTGATGACCTAAAACATTTCCTCCCTCTTCATTTTCTATTGCTGAACCACAGTATTTTCCTGTTTGGCACAGATCAAGAACACAGGTCTTTCTCTTTTTTGTTTTTCCCACTGAGGCTATGAAATTGGCCATTCAGTTATTACAGTAAGGATTAGTAAGGACATTTCAAGCACAACTAATTAAAGAAATGTTTTCTGAAATTAAGATATTTTTGTTTAATTACATTAGAAGGAACTAAATATAATATGGTATAGATAAAAATAGACAGAATTACTCAGAACTGAGAGAAAAAATAAGTAGTGAGAAAATGTTAATAAGATCTGAATGCCATCTTCTTAGCATTTTTCCCTAAACTTCATCAGTTGGGAGAAAACTAAATCTTCAATATTAAAAACAAGTCTTATGAGCAAAAATTACTGTCTGGTCACCCTCTAGAGCAGGGCGCTGTCTAAACAGAACTTTCTGTGATGATGGAAATGTCCTCTACCTGTACTGTCCCTATAGCCATTAGCCCTAGGTGCCTATTCAAATTTAAATTAACTAAAATTCAATAAAATTAACAATTCTGTTTTTCGGCGACAATAGCCACATTTTAAGTGCTCAAAAGCAACACATGGCCAGTGTCTACCATATTGGACAGCACAGTTCTAGAAGCCAGGAAAAAAGCTTAAATACACAGTGAAAATACACACCCAAGGTTTTCCAAACATGAGGAGAAATGGGAAATTTTTCCCGAAAGACCTCTATGGAGCATGAGAAGAAAGGTCTACTCTGTATCATCTGGAGGATTTTTTCCTCTTTCCATCAAGTTTCAGCCAATAATTAAAACAAGTTAGCAATATTTTTCACCCCAACACCTTGTGCAAATTCTCGTCTTCCCCCAAAGAGTTCCCTTGATATGCGTTTTACACACCATCTATAGAAAAAGCACTTTCCAAACACTCAGTGTATGTTTTTCATGTAAATTCACTTTTCTGATCCTTTTAGTGTATTTATAACGGAAATTCTCTCTACTTAAAGCCTATCTATATCTTAGCAACCACAGTTTCCAAAGCTATTCCATGAAGCAGGTCTCTCTATTTACTTTTGTCTATTTGTGTAGCCCAGACCACGCAATAAGATTTTCAAACTGGCCAAAACACATGAAAATGGACAAAGTCCTTTATTGTGTGGGTAACCCTTTGGAATGTCTTATTCCCTATAAGAGCTGACACAAAGCAGGAATTCAAATGACAGTGGGTCAAAACCTGAGGGCCAGCTGCAGATTTCAGCCTACTTTTCAGTCAGTTGGCTATCATGGCTTCCATATGGGCAATAGCAATTGTTTATGAATTAATCCATGCAAAATATATCAAATCTAGTTGGAGAGGATTTTTGTGGGAGAGAAAAGGTACCCTTCCTTCACCAGCCTCAGCTTCATGCTAAAGTATTTCACAACTACAGTGTTCTCATAAGCTTAGAATTCAAATGAGGCCAAAAACTATCAACAGCAACCTGCTATCTTTACCTGACCCAGAAGTTTACAAGATTGAATTCCTAGAAATTATTGGCTTTATTCTTCTGGAGTCTGCTCAAGTCTAGATAGGCAAGAAAGAACCTAGCAGATCAATGCCTCTTAAGGGAATTGATCCCTTCTGCCCAACTTCCTGGGCAGACTGGCCTTAAGTGAACCATATTCAGAATTAGCTCCTGTGGAACCTGACTATGGATAAATATGTTAATAAATGCATTACATTTTTGAAAATTATGTAATGCATTTTTTTGGACACAGGGCACTGTTCATAACTGTATATACGCTTTACCTCTAATACAATTACTACTATAATTTACTTCCTAAGTTGGTTTCTGTTTGGTTAATATACCCATGCGTTAGCTCCAAGATAACTGAAGAGCATTTTCATGCTTACCAGGCCAGCTCCAAACCAAGCACAATCCCAAATCTGAACTCTTATTCCTAAAGTTGAATCAAATCAGATGGGTCCCATGGGAAGAAATGAGGTATGTCCAGGCCAACATCATGGTTAGATCCATCTCCAATGTCACACTCACAAGTCAGTTTCCTAACCTACTCAACCCAACATTTTACCTCCAAAAAAGATGACACAAGATCATGCTTGAAACATATGGGGAAAGCATCAGCATGAAGTTTTAAAAGGCAGGGGAGGGAAAATGTGTGTATTAGGCATTCAAACCTAATGCAGAAAGAGGTTTCTTTTTTTAGCTTTTATTTTAAGATTTTAAGTCCAGGGATGTATGTGCAGGTTTGTTACACAGGTAAACTTGTGTCATGGGGGTTTGTTGTACAGATTATTTCATCACCCAGGTTATTAAGCCTAGTACCCATTGATTATTTTTCCTGATCCTCTCCGTCCTGCCACCCACGACCCTCCACTAGGCCTCAGTGTGTGTTGTTCCCCTCTATGTGTCTCTGTGTTCTCATCATTTAGCTCCCACTTATAAATGAGAACATGTGGTATTTGGTTTTCTGTTCCTGTGTTAGTTTGCTAAGGACACTAAGGCCTCTAGCTTCATCCATGTCCCTGCAAAGGACATGATCTCATTCCTTTTTATGGCTGCATAGTATTCCATGGTGTATATGTACCACATTTTCTTTATCTAGTCTATCATTAATGGGCATTTAGGTTGACTCCATGTCTTTGCTATTGTGAATAGTGCTGCAATGAACATATGTGTGCCTGTGTCTGTATAATAGAATGATACATATTTCTTCCTTTGGGTATATACCCAGTAATGGGATTGCTGGGTGAAATGGTATTTCTGTCTTTAGGTCTTTGAGGAATCACCACAAGAGGGAGCCTTCTTTAGAGGGAAAGCAAGCCTGGGTTTGAGGAGGTGACAGCAAACTCTCACTCAGGACCAAATCTGCCACCTGTTTTTGTAAATAAAGTATTGCTGGAACACAGCCATGCCCGTTTGTATATGTATTGTCTATGGCTGCTTTCAGGGTAAAATGGCAGCTTTGAGTAGCTTGGACAGAGACCGTGTAGCCCATAAAGCTGACAATATTTACTATCTGGATGGACCCATACAGAAAAAGTTTGCTGGCCCCTGGTTTAGAGTTTTACGTTTGCTGAAAACAGTAATTATTGAACAGTTTCTTCATGTTTGCCACAGAGCACCATTTGTGCCTCGGTCTTAAAGCAACTCTACATCTCATCACTTTGCTGCCGTAAGTTCTGAGAACAATTATTTCTTTGTTAACATTTGGTAAACTTATCTCTAGGGACATAAAAGAAGGTTGGGAACATCTCGGAGGTTTAATTTCAAAACACGTTGAGTTTAACATGGGGATTCACCAAGTGCTGGTAGCTAGAATAATGATGTATGTATCCAAAGACTTTTCAAGGGGAAGTTACTGACTAGTGCTTTGTAGCACAGGCCATGAGAGTAAACATGAAAAAATGGGCATAATTCCTTTTCCAAGTTTTAATCATAAATGATCATTTTTGAAAGATTCCAGTAATTTACCCACTAAGAAAAAAAAAGGAAAAAAAAAAATGGGGGAGGGAGGTACCAACACAGTGGTTTTGTTCTAAAACAGTCATGTGCAATGTCATGGTGCCATCTACAGTATTTCAATATTTTCACCCAAACACCAGAATTTGAAGAAGCCCTAAAGACACATATCTATTTATTGAGGGAGAAACGTTTTGCTAGCACAACAGTATAAGAAGGCTTTAGGCTAAAATTTTCTCTGTGGTCACAGTCTTCTGTCTTCTTCTCCTATGCACCATTTTTAAGTTTATTCCGTTTCCTGATAACTTCTTAGGTCCCACTGTGATAGTAAATATTAAAATTAATGAATGTGCTGTACCTGGTAGGAGTGCAATGAAACTGTTCAAAAATACCAGGATTTAGTATCTGCTAACGTTCACACAAACGCAGTCACTATTGTCAAATGCGCTGCAGTGGTGGAGTGTGGCAACAGCAGGGATGAGACCCAAAGGTCTGAAAAGCCAGTGTTTTAAGAAGCCTTGGAAAATGTGGGGGGTTGAAAAATCTAACAGGAGTGCTTGCTTCAGCAGCAATTTAGGGTAGATTAGCATGGCCTCTGCGCCAGGATGACATGCACATTCCTAAAAGTGTTCCGCGTTTTAAAAAAAAAAAAGAGAGAGAATCTAAGGGGATGTGTACGTTTGCTAGAGCTACTATAACAAATATCAGAGACAGGGTCACTTCAACAACAGAAATTTATTTCTCACAGTTCTGGAGGCTAGACGTCCAAGATTAAGGTGTTGACTGGGTTGAATTCAGCCCATAACAGGAAATAAGGAGTTAAATAAAGCACTTGTTTCTATTGTTTGTACCTAAACTTAACAGAATACAGTAAGTAACAAGACATTGGGATGCAGGAAAGAAAAAAGAGAGAGAAGGAAGGAGAGAAGGTGAAGGGAGAATGGAAGAGAGGAAGGGAGGGAGGAAAGAAAAGTTTGATGAATGATTGCAGTCTAAATTGGTTCAAACAAGAGATCTTGTTTAACTAAGGAATTCATCCCATCTATGCCTGTTAGGAGGAGGAAAAAGTATAAAATAGAAGATGGTGAAAGTTGGATGACCCCAGGCATTAAGGCCATTCATCCTTAACTGTTATGCTTGGATCACGCAAATGGGTCTGGTAGCTACAAGGGTTGCGGTGGGTACTGAATGTTTTATTGTTCTGAGGCTATCAAAGAAAATAGTCATGGGACATATAGACCATAGAATACTATACAGCCATGAAAAAAGAAAAAGATCGCATCCTTTACAGAAACATGGATGGAACTGGAGGCTGTTATCCTCAGCAAACTAACACAGGAACAGAAAACCAAATACCACATGTTCTCACTAATAAGTGGGAGCTAAATAATGAGAACTCATGGACAGAAAGAGGGACATAGCAGATATTGAGGCCTACTTGAGGGTGGGGGCTGGGAAGAGGGAGAGGTTCAGAGGAGAAAAAACTATCTGATACTATGCTTAGTGCCTGGGTAATTAAATAATCTGTACACCAAACCCCTGAGTCATGAGTTTACCTATATAACAAACCTGCACATGTACTCCTGAACCTAAAATAAACATTAAAATATTTTTCAAAAATAAAATAAATTAACAATTAAAAAAAGAAAAAAATGAGAGAGTAAATAGATCCTGAGAAAAACTGTCCCCAGAAGTGTTCTTTTAAATTTGCACTACAGATGTAATCCAAGTTGAGTACATAGAAAGGCATGGATTTGCTGTTCCTGAAAGTCATTCACGGTTAATTGCCGAACACCTTCATCTGCAGTGTCTGTGGAAGGGTAGAACCTTAAGTAGTTTTTATTCTCTGACTACTCAACTAGAAAGGCATAAGAGGCAACTCACTCTATGATATTTCACTGTTTGGCCTCTCCTGTTCCATAGCAGCAAAGGATTTTTGCACTTATCCACTAATTTATGATTTCTTCTTAATAAATGAAACAAGAGCCTCTATTTATTATGATTCCTGCCATGTGTGAGGCTTGAGCTGGATATTTTACACACATTATTTCATTTGATAATCACATTTTCAAACTCTTCAACCACATAAATGCATTAGAGAGCTATTTTAGATAGACATGGTTATAAATATGTAAACTATATAAAACCATATTTTAGAACCATTCTGTTTCATGCTTTTAGAAAATCTTACTATAGACCATAGATTAAAAACAGTAAATTATAAACCAAACACTTTTATGGGGTTTTTTTGGTCTTGCAGTTCTAGCTGAAGGAATAGTGCACTTTAACTCACATGCTGATTAATTTTATTCACAAATTTTAGATTATAAAATGTGCAGAGTCACAGACAATTCAATTTTTTCAACACCCATTTTCCCAAGACAATAACCAAAGTATACGTACAGTAGCCACTACTGGCAAAAAAATGTATTCCTTATTTATGAAAAAAAGTGCAAATAAAGAATAATTGCCGTTTATAAGCATAATTCCAATGACTGCTGCGAGTAGGAAGGAAGCACAGTGATTTTGGGTTAGATTTCTAAGATGGAATCTTGCGGTGTAAGCATTTAGTGGTGCAATACTGTCATCTCGTGGTCAGTATGAAGTATTTCAGATTTAGTTGGAGAAAATGTCTGAAAATCGTTCACGATGTTTCTAGTCTCCTTATTCCCCAGAGAATCTGATTTGTACACATAGACATCATAGAATCCGCTTATTATATAAGTAAGCAGATGGACGTTGTATGAGGTTGTTCCAGGAGTTTACTGCCTTAGACCCGGACGAGAGGGGCCCTGCCCTGGCCCCGCCAGTTAGAGGGCTCAGCTTTGACCTCCCCTGCCTGTACCCCTCTCCACAGATCAAGAAGTCCTCGGAACCAAGAAAGTGTCCATCCAAAACCAAGCCCTTTTCTTCCCTTTACCTGCCCTCAATCTCACCTCACCAGCAGTTCCACTTCCCTGCATCTGGATGAATGCTCTAATGCTCTCACGTTGCCTGAGGTTTCATGAATAACAGCGGGCTGCCACTTTCCAGATATCATTTGCATTTGAGCAGCTTCCCGACATATGACACACCCCTTCCCAACAATAATAATGATGAAAGGAATTTTGAAGATGCAAAAACAGGCCCATGAAATAACTTTTCTCACCCCCTTCAAATCCTATCCTAGCATGTATACAAGAATATAGGAGCACTTTCCAAACCTTAACTCTCCGCTGCCACCTTCAGGACGATTTCAGTAACCGCAGATACTGCAGCTGCTTAGCTAAGAAATACTAACACTCCCAGAAAGAGAAACCTGGCTGCATCTTGAAATAGAGCCAGTGAGAAAGAAGTGGTCGGCATTTAGTTTATGGTATTTTGCAAAATCTGGTAACACATTTTATTGGATACTCTATCAAATAATAGAATAACAATACCTAACACCATATATAATGTAGATATGTGTAAGTAATAAAAACTGATAAAACGTTTTGTTTTACATGTATAACAAAACTATATGAATATAAATAAAAATATGTATACATCCTACCATAACAACAGCTGATACTTATTTGGAGCTTTTTCTGTGGCAGGCAGTATTCTGTACACTTCATCACTGTAAATATGTTCACATGTTTTGAAATGTCTCAGTAACAACAGGAGGTACATACTACTCTTAGGATGTTCCTTGCCCGTGGGGGACTCCTGTCTTTGCAGTGAGTCAGAAGATAATGACAAAGCATAGACATAGCATTGCCCTGCATTCATTCAACAAATATCACCGAGCACTGAGAATGCAGAGATCAGTAGGACAAGCAGGGTCTTTGCTCACGACAATGTGTGCAGGTAGGGAGATGAGCAACAGAAAATAAATATTTTTAAGGGAATATATGAGTGATAAATGTAGCTTATAAAATGTATAACTATACTGGAAATCAAAATAGGGTGACATGATAGAAAGTGACTGAGAGGCTATTGTACAAGGAGAAGTGATATTAAAGTAGGGCCAATCTAAAACAACAAAAAAAACTATATGACAATCTATGGAGAACATTCCAGAAAGATATGAAGAGCTAGTGCAAAAACTTTGAGAAGGGAAGCATTTCAACATACTTGAAGAACACAAATAAGGCCATTGGCAGGGGTGAAGAAGGGAAGGGAGAGGGTGGGAGAGGGAGGGCTGCGAGCCAAACACAGCCACAGCATGGAGGGCTTGATAAGCCAGAGCTGTGCAATGAAGTTTTTTACCAGGTGGGAAGAGAAGTTCTTAAAAGGCTCTGAGCCTATCAAAAAGATCACTTCGGCTGCTCCATGGAGACAGGAATTTACGGAGCAGAGAACATAAAAGCAAGATACCCAGTGAGAAATCACGTGCAATAGAGGCTCAAGAGACACCACCTTTGACTAGCAATGGAAATGGACAGATCTAGGAGATCCAGGTTTGTTGTGGCCATGGAGTCTACAGGTGTACCTGATGTTTTCAATGTGGAACAGAAGGGAAAAGATGAACTTAAAGTCATGCTTAGATATGGGAATTCCTATGACCTGGGAGCAGAAAGTTTCTGGGTGGTGAGAGGCAAATCTAGAGTTGTCCTACAAGGCCCAGATGGAGGAGCCCATTCTGTCTTCCTGTTTGACCGTAGTCCAGCTATTGGACCTCACGGAGCCCTAATGTACTTATCTGTAAAAATGCAGGAGCAAGTCCCTGCCAGATCAGCTTCTCCGAGTCTCATGGGATTTAACTGAAGTTGACACAGAATGACTTTAAAACCTTCCAAGCCAATGGCTAATGATGAAAATACATATGAAAATTAATTTGGGGGATCCTGTGCAGAAGAAAACAAAATAGTTCTATTCAACCCTCAAAGGAAATATCAAGAAGTGAAGATGAAGTTATCTTTCAGAGTTACAACACTCCTACCCCACTACCTGTTTAAAATAGACTTTTATGTTACATAATCCTGAAAATGTTGGGAGTCAAAATTCCTCTAGATAAATGCAGTACACATATACCATGGAATACTATGCAGCCATAAAAAGAGAACAAAATCGTATCGTTTGCACCAACGTGGATAGGAAATCTTATCCTTTGCACCAACGTGCTTTCAGAAGCAGGATGAGCACTGCAATTGAAGGCTAAGAGGACATGGCTCTCGGCCAGTTTAACTATCAGTCTGTAAGAAATTAAAATGAATATAACCAGAGAGAGATAGGGTATCTCTTATGAGAACATCAGAGGAGTGTCTATGGCTGTGTAATGTTGACATTCTCTTCTCAACCTGGATGCAGCTGGAGGCATTATCCTCAATGAATTAACACAGGAACAGAACAGCAAATACCACATATTCTCACTTATAAGTGGGAGCTCAGAATTGTGTATGCAAGAACACAAAGATGGAAACGATGCTGAGGACTACTAGAGTGGGGAGAGAGGGACAGGAGCAAGGGCTGAAAAGCTACCTGGGTGACAGGATCATTCGAACCCCAAGTCTCAGCATCACGCAATATACCCATGTAGCAAACCTGCACGTGTACCACCTGAATCTAAAATGAACATTGAAAAATATAAAATAAACATTGAAATTATTTTTAAAAGAGAAGCATAAGAATATAAATTAACAATGATATTCACCTTTTACTATACCTTGGTAAAAAATAATTATGAGTTCAGTTTAAAAAGTCCTCTAGATAGCAAAAGTATCATTGTGCTTTTAAATAAACATGGAGTAGATTGGAGTAAGTTCTTTTTCATTTGGCAGTGACATTGCTCTGTACACAAGTTTCCATCAAGTATTGAACCATTTGGGCTTGATTCTTTCCCTCAAGTTACTTTTGAAGGATTCTGTGAGGTTTGAGGATTATTGCTGTGATATCTGGGTTTTCTAAAGAAAATTCCAGGAAACCAAAAGATTTGGGACAAAGCATACACAAACAGGAAACAGAGACATGGAAATAAATATTCCGTCTTCTGGGAAAACATGCACCGTTATCAATTACATGAAGCTAACCTTCATTTTAAAAACTGGCTCCTCTTTCCACTGTCAGAGAGAGATTACAAAGATTCGTAATATTCCTGCCCCGTTCCTTAGAACTTTTATAGAATTTCCATTTTCTAGTTTGCTTTCTCCAAAGACTTGGAGGTCAGCTAAACTATTCATATTACCAAACTCACAAGGATATGTGTCCCACCAACTGACCCATATTTGAGCAAATTGATCTAGATTCTTGATAAATCTTGTTGTCCAATAAACATCACACACTTTAGGATCTGGGTTTAACATATTATCAGACATTGGAGACATGGCTCCTTACATCCCCAGAAGCAGAGTTAATTTAGCTAACCAGTGGTGAGCTGCATTCTGCTGTACGAGTTTGCTCTACCTCCTAACGTAACTATAAGATTGCAGGAGATTCCAGCATTGGCCAAAAGAGTGGACTACCCTCTCTTTATGATTTCTTGGAACCCTAAAACTTTATGAGACTATAAATATGACTAGGAACAAGGAGACGATTTTCTTCTCAGTAGTGAAAATCATTATATATACATACATATCTTTATAATCCTAATAGCACAACTTATATTGTTACTATGTTATATGGGCCAAGCATTGTTCCATGCTCAAATTAACTCATTTAATTCTCATTAGAACTTATGTGGTAAATACTATTATTATCCCATTTTTAGAGGAGGAGATTGAGGTAGAGAGAGTTCAAATGATTACCTCAAAGTCAGAGGATCCAAAGTACCTGCCCATCTTAAGATAATTTGAAAGTATAAACTTGTCTTCTGCCATGAAGGACACACAGCCAAAAATTCCACACAAAATTCCTAACAGCCCTGTCACTTTTTTAAATGTGCAAGAATCCAATCAAGAAGTGTGAATACTGATATTGTTCAGCACTTGAACTTGATCGTCAGAGTATGATCCTCTAAAAGGCAATCTGTTTTAACATGGTCTTTGCTCACAGCACAGGAGGATAGCAATTTCAGGAGCAGGATGAGCACTGCAATTGAAGGCTAAGAGGACATGGCTCTCAGCCAATTTAACAGATCAGTCTGTAAGAAATTAAAATGAACATAACCAGAGAGAGATAGGGTATCTCTTACGAGAACATCAAAGGAGTGTCTATAGCTGTGTAATGTTGACATTCACTTCCAAAAATTGCTATATTCTTTAAAAGGACAGCAAACTGTGAATTGACATGCCAAAACCACTAGTTGAAAAATAAAAATAATCCGTTATTAAGTCAGTTGTTTTGTCATTGCTATTTTCACCAATCTAATTGAACAGGCCAATGCTTTTACATGAAGCAGACAAGTCACTCATCTTGCAGTTTAGGACTAATAGCTGAGTAAATGCTTTTGAAATACACAGAGAGTAGACTAACCAACAGTATTCACAACACTGTGAATAAATACACTAATATATGTAGAAACCCAGGCATATATTAGGTTAAATTAAGAAAAAAGAAACTCATGAATATCCTGTAGAATGAGATTTGAGGAGAAAAAATCTTCTAAATTTGAAATTAACTTCCCTTGTCACATTTAATTTTTAGCTGTAAGTAAAGATAATCTATTCTAAGACCACTGTGTGGAACATCACAGTACAGACACACAGTTTAATAATTTAATAACTTCAGAAATAACCGTAGATGTCAACTAGGCCAAACCCACTTCATAGAGTAGAAAACAAAGTCTCAGCCGGGCACGGTGACTCATGCCTGTAATCCCAACACTTTGGGAGGCCAAGGCAGGTGGATCACTTGAGGCTAGGAGTTCGAGAGCAGCCTGGCCGACATGGTGAAGCTCCATCTCTACTAAAAATGTATAAAAATTAGCCAGATGTGGCGATGCACACCTGTAATCCCAGCTACTCGGGAGGCTGAGGCAGGAGAATTGCTTGAATCCAGGAGGCAGAGGTTGTAGTGACAGAGATCACGCCATTGCACTCCAGCCTGGGTGACAGAGCGAGACTCCATCTCAAAAAAATAAAAAATAAATAAAAAAGCCAAACAAAGTCTCAGAGAAGTTAAGCAATATTCCCAGGCTCATACAGTTCATTAGGCACAGAGCCAACTCTAGAACCTGGTTCAGTCTTTCACAAAAATGAAAGAAAGAATTGTTGGCAACAGAAATGCAGTTGGGCCTAAAATGTTATGATACAGAACATTTCAGCCATCTCTTCTCCACTTGCCATGTTTAGAAACTTCAGAGAGCATTAAGATACATTAGTTCGGCCGGGCGTGGTGGCTCACGCCTGTAATCCCAGCACTTTGGGAGGCCGAGGTGGGCGGATCACGAGGTCCAGGAGATCGAGACCATCCTGGCTAACACGGTGAAACCCCGTCTCTACAAAAAATATAAAAAATGAGCCGGGCATGGTGGCAAGCACCTGTAGTCCCAGCTACTCGGGAGGCTAAGGCAGGAGAATGGGGTGAACCTGGGAGGCAGAGCTTGCAGTGAGCCAAGATTGCGCCACTGCACTCCAGCCTGGGCGACAGAGCCAGATTCTGTCTCCAAAAAAAAAAAAAAAAAAAAAAAAAAAAAAAAAAAAAAAAAAAGATAACATTAGTTCACTTTCATGACACAGAGAGATCCTAAGTTACTCACTACCTAATACTTCTAAGGGGTGTGGGTTTCTTATCAAATGCATGAATTCTTCTTAAATGATCTTGAAAAGAACCCACTATCATTCTGATTGTTGCTTGGAAACATATCTACTGTTCAAAGTAATTTTGTTGAGCTTAGAATTTAAACAGAGGAAGATTAATGTCAGAGCACATTAATGTGCAGATTAAAAACTCCACTGTGGGTTATTCCAGAAGTAGACTAGAATTTTTTTCATTTTCTTTTTGAAATCATGTGTCTAAAACCAGCAGTCAGTTAAGGGCAGAAGAGATGGTGCAAATGAAGATTTAGACAGAAAAATTTCAAAGCCAATTTTTAACATCTATGTTTTGTTCAGAACCAACATAAGCAAAAGATTTTTTTTTTTTTTTTTTTTTTTTTTTGAGACAGAGTTTTGCTCCTGTTGCCCAGGCTGGAGTGCAATGGCATGATCTCAGCCCACCGCAACCTCTGCCTCCTGGGTTCAAACGATTCTCCTGACTCAGCCTCCCGAGTAGCTGGGATTACAGGCATATGCCATTACGCCCAACTAATTTTGTATTTTTAGTAGAGACGGGGTTTCTCCACATTGGTCGGGCTGGTCACCCGCCTCAGCCTCCCAAAGTGCTAGGATTACAGTCGTGAGCCACCATGCCTGGCCAAGATTTATTTTTAAGAAAAGAAAAAAAAATGTTGGTTTTATAGACAAGAAATTGGGAAAGAATAAATTGAACAGAACGTAAAACCCTTTCACTGTCTAAAAACAATTGGATTAGTCTCTGGTTCCCACTTAAGTTTTAAAATCTCTAAAATTAAAGTATCATGTGTAAGTCATGAAACCAGTTTTTAATGTACATTTTCTCAATTCCTGTTTGCCAGTGAATGGACTAACTATCCCCAAACCAAACAAAGTCCAATCTTACAGAGCTAAACAAATAGAAAATCAAAATAACTGGAAGGAGCATCATCATCTGGTTATCTGGTCACCATCATAACCAGAGAGTGAATCAACTGATCCCAGGATAGTCCAAAGGACCAAACAAACAGCTGTTGTTCCAGTTAATAGCACCTCACTTGACTGGACACATCACAAAGTCCTTCTAAGATGTTTCTAATCTAGGTTTGTAAGCCTGGCTTCCAACATACGTCAGAGACATAGAAATGTCCTATGATAATCTTGATGCTTCTTCCACAGTCATGTCTTAAATACTATTATTCTTGCAATATAGTATATGTTTTCTTCCACTGTCATAAAAAAGTGGAAATGTTTCAGCCTCACCTAAAGACAGACCCTTCCAGCTGTGGATACTGAGTGTCCACACACAGTAAACAGAGCCCTGGGTTAGCCATCAGGAGAACAGGGACCACTCTCAACTCAGTCTTTTCCCAGCCTTGTGTCCTTAGCAAGTCTCTGCACCACAAGTCCTCATCTGATGGGGGCAGAAATGAGACAGAAAGGGATAAAGCCAGCTCTGCATGCCTCTTGAAAAGCAGAAGCACTACAAAATGTAAGGTATTATTGTTGTTATAATGCAAAGGGTGAAGCCAGGAGCACCCCATTGTCATGACACAGAGGGCCACGGCAGAGGCCCATGGGGATATGGGGCAGGTATCAACAGATGGCCTGTGTGCACAGTGAGCCCATCCTTCTCCATTCGTGCTTGGCATCATGAACCATGAATGGTTCTTCTTACCCCTGAAGAACCATTATTGTTAAGTTCTGCAGTCCCTGCTATGGAAATGAGGCTGTGGTGATGCCTTGGTGAGATGGCTCTTAAGCAAGAATGGTCCTTCAGGGTTAAGAAGTAGAAGGCACACTTTGGGAGGCCAAGATAGGCGAAGCACTTAAGGTCAGGAGTTGGAGACCAGCATGGCCAACATGGTGAAACCCCATCTCCACTAAAAATAAAAAAATTAGCCAGGCATGGTGGCGTGTACCTGTAATCCCAGATACTTGGGAGGCGGAGGCAGGAGAATTGCTCAAACCCAGAAGGCAGAAGTTGCAGTGAGCTGAGATTGCACCACTGCACTTTAGCCTGGGCAACACAGTCAGACTCTGTCTCAAAAAAAAAAAAAACTAGAAGTAATGCACATGTTTACATTTTTCCAGAATCCTTAGTGCCTGCAATACTAGAGCATGTGCTCTCTTGCATATTGCCAGAATAGACCGTCTGGCACCTCCCAGGGTTCACCCCTAACTCCCAGGGTCATTATGGGAGCAGAAGGACTGACATTCTCAATCATCATTGCCCCTGAAGAGAAAATAATGCCCAATACATCATAAATCCTACATGAGCTTTTAAGGCAGGTGATTTGAATTCTCAGCAGTAACTTCATCTCCAAGGGTAGCCACTTACAAATCTCAGAGTTAGCCATATACAGTAATGTGAAAAGAGACACCTTTCAAAAAAACAGCACTATTTTGGAAAAAGAATTTATTCTGCTTAGTTTTATGAAATTCTTTTCTATAATCTACCTATCTACTATTTTTGTCTAGATAGAGATTTGGTTCTTTCAAACACATGTGCACACACAACGCCCTCCTGTCTCCTTTTTTGGGATGCTCCTCCATCTAAAAAGGCAGTGGAATTCCAAAGGTTACTAAATATACTCTGGCTTTTTCATGGCGTGCAATAATAAAATAGTGCTCTCTTTTCGTCTGTTTTTGTCTTTTTAGGTAAAAGTATTTTTTCAGGAAGGAACTTTCTAAGATCATTCAGTACGTGTTTGGAGTGAAGCCCTGTTCACTTTCATTTCTACAAATCTCACACCAGAAAGATCTAATGCAGCCCCACTCCTATGTGTAGCTTCCATCAGTGTCAATGCCAGAGAGGCCCAAGGGCCCCCTCGCGCAGTTGAGTATATAACCTCATGAGTCCACAACTTCACTTCCCTGAGTGAAGAGAAGAATGGAAGTGAAGAAAAGAATGGAAATTCAATCGGTACCAGCAGACTGTCAGTTCCTCCAGTAGCAAACAATAAATGCATCTGAGGAAGTTCTGGTGAACCAATCAAAAGGGGGGCTTTGTTCTGAACTTGGCGGAGCCTACCTCGTGCCTTGTAAATGTCAGTGTGTGTACGTGTGAGCGTCTGACATTACTCAGCAGCACATACCAAAGGCCAGGAATTTGGCAGAGCGAGGCTGATTACAACACCTAAAAATATTCTGTTTTATCAAAATCTATTCTGATGCCTTTTAGCATGTGGGCAAAATGCTAGAGCAGCAGGCTCTTTAGGAAGCGGAAATTCTGAGAGGCGTTCCAAATATCCAAAACGACACAACCTCATTGTGTAAGAAGTAACCTTTCAGCTTAAATTCTTGTTGTTTGTCTGTTTTTATCTCAACAGAATTTTTTTTTTGTAAACCATGTAAGGCAATGATCTCTCCTTTGTAGCCATTTATAAAATGTAATATAATTTATTTAACAAATAATTATTGAGAGCCTATTACACACAAGGCACTTTGTTGGGCTTAACAGGGACTATAAGATCAAATAAATAACTGTTCTTATTTTTAATGTGCCTGCAATAAGAAAAGCATTGAGACATTTCCTGAGAATGAGCTGCTCTGGGCAAGGCAAACCATGAAGAGGCAAGAAACAAGAGCTAGGGAGAAAGGGACAAGGAAGGAATTAATTTTCTGCTAAGGACTGGCAAAGGCTTCTTGAGGGTTGTGGCATTTTGATGTGGGCCTTTCAGAGTAGATAGAGTTGGCCAAGCAGAGCTGAGGAGTGCTCTAGGCAGAGGGAGCAGCATGGGTGTGTGCAGAGACGGGAAGTCCAGGGCAGTAGAATAATTAGTGTGAGGTCTTCAGAGGTCTTCATCATCATCAGGGATAGGATTTTTCCAAAATGAGAAGGCTAATGGCACCTAGAAAATGTACTACAGTGTGACAGACTCTAAACAAAAGGAAGGATATCATTTCTGTGAAACTGCCAAAGCCACAAGAGTGATAAATTAGGCCGGAAGGAGGCAAGGCTTAATCCTCATTTGTTGAACATGTTAAAAACATGTGTGTCCACCACATACATGTAAACACAAACACACTCTAGGCATGCCACCTTATAGCAATTCTTCCTTTTTTAGCAACTGATGTACTCTTGGTCCTGGGTTTTAGTTTAGGTATCTCCCTCTCATTATAGATTGACCAAGAAGCTGCAATTTATGTTTCTACCATAGAGTTTGTGGGAGTAAATACAAGAGGTGTGACGTCTATCTTCGGTGGTAAGAGATCTGGAAGGCTTGCTCAGGAATCACCTTTATGTTTACCGGTAAATTGATACTTAAAGAATAATTATCTAGCAATTGTGAGGAAGACTAATTGCCAAGTTATGACGCTACCAGATAGAGCCAGCCAGGCGCTATTGCATAGCCATTCAACAAACAGTTACTCAGTGCCCACTGTCTACACAGGTATGAGGCAATGAAAATTGTGCCTGAGAAATGCCTAATAAGACGGAAATAAGAGCAACACCATTTTTGTGTGTGAGAGAACAGGACTGGTCAATCTACTGATGGATTGCAGTCTCTCTCTTATACCCAGATGCCTTTATGCATATACCCTTATACCTATATGCACGAAGAAGAGAAGAGCTAGAAATAAAGGATATATTCTAGCACAAAAGGTATATTGAACCAAACATTAAAATATATGTGTGAGCCCAATTTTCACATTTCTAAGGCCAGAATTGTAGCAGCTGAAGTCAAGTAACTTCTCATCATCGGCACAGTTTTCATGAGTGTTCTCCATAACTCCATAACTCAAGAAGACAGATACAAGGCCAGTTCTGGCATTTGGTTCATTACCAGTGGCCATAGATATACTTTGTTTTTCCGAGCAACAGGTGAGTTGTTCAATCATGCATTCCCTATGAACTGTGCATCTGTCTACCCTGGGGCCACCTAATGTCACAACCAACCTACCTTAGCCAACAGCACCACTGGTGGCTAAACCACTTAGTGGTTTAACTTCCAATCTCTTCCTCACTGCACCGTCCTACAGAGGCAGATCATGCATACACCATGTGCCCAGTTTTCCTGTCTTTCCCCACCCTCTAGCCATTTACTGTCACTTCAGGCAGCCTTTTTTCACACTTCACTCTCTACTTCATTCCATGTAGAAAATGATCTCAGGAAAATCTCCATCCATTCCAACCATAAACCAAAAACTTATTTATTTTATTCTTTAGCTCCTATTTGAGTCTCACCTTGTATTATAAAACACATTAAATATGTATCATTTCACTTGATTCTCCAAACAACCTTGTGAGATAGATATCACTTATCACAATTTACAGAGAAGACAAGGACCAGAGAGTTTAGCTAGTAAGCGAAAGAACAGGTCTACAAACCAAGGCCTCTTTATTCCCAAACACTTTGTCCTTCTAGGGTGAAACAATAGTACTAATGGTTCATCTACTATAAATAAGAAAAGAGAATTTTTACATTTTGACATGAAATTAATATAAGAAACCAAAACTTCCAATAGCAATACCATGTAAAACTACTCAGAAGTCTCCTTCAGCATCTAGACAATGTTCTGACTTAGATAGCTTTTTCTCAAGAAGAGTGTCTAAGATTGATGTAATCAATGCTATTTTTTACTTATGGTAAATAATTCACTTCATAACTTTTGTTCTATCATTCATTGCAAATACAATATTTCAGTTTCATCATGTTGTACATGGAATAGCCTGGACAGTTAGTATTGCTTTGAACTCCACTATACATACTCCTATTCTTGCATTAATTTATTCAGCAAATGTCTATTAAATATTTTCTATAGTAAAGATGCTATACCATACAGTATTAGGAATATCAAACAATGCCAGCACACTCTAAGTTGATCTATTTATAAGGTGTCATCCATGCTTAATTCAGTTATCATGTAAGTGATTCAAACTAAATGACAGGAATGAAGAGAACCCAGTTATGGTTAAATTGTTTAAATAAATAATAAAACCAGGTGGCACATTTTTATGTATTTATAAGAATATTTCATACCATGGGAGCAGAATGGAGGAAAAGACGAAAGGGAAACAAATTTTAGTTTGTTTCCTTAAAGAAACATATGTTAGATTTTCTCATTCCTGCCTGCCCCATTCCTCCATCTGCTGAACGGAATCAATGATAGCACCAGCCGAGGTCCAGCTGCATGAGTGAGCCCAGGTGAAGACAACAAAGGAACTCCCCTGCCCCTATACAGATTTGTTAGTTTTAAGTTGTTTAAATTTGTTGTTGTTAAATCACTGTTGTCTGCAGATGAGAAGTTGCAGGGTAGTTTGTTACACAACAATCGATAGCAGATACAACAAAACAGAGGAAATTCCCTAGAGATTGTAGGACCAGAAGAAAGGATTGAGTTGGTCAGGTGCCTCAGGACAAGAGAGTGGACAACAGTATTGACTAGAATAAGCATAGGTGTAAGGCCAAGAGGGGGTTTCCATGAAGGAGTGCGAGGAGGGCATTCTGGGACAGCAGAAACAGAGTTTGTTCAGGAGCTTTTCCTGGGTATAAGAGAGACTGCAACGAGAGGAAATAGAGCAGATATGGCTATGCATTATGAACGAATTTCTCTATTCCATCATTTTCTCAGTAAACTGAGTAAAGATCTCAATTGCTTTCAATTGTTTATTATAAATGAAAATTCGCTTTGAGATTCATTTTAAATATGCATTCACAGTAATTATTTTTACTTTAGGGGCAGAGGAAGTATAATGGATGATTTTCCTCTTAGCCATATGGAAGAGTTGGATAAATTAAGTAAGATTCTAAAAAGAAGGGAGATTAAATACAGCTAGATTGTGGTCCTAAGACAAAAAATGAAGGAGCTAAAGCACGCAGACTGGCTGGTCAGTTATTTTCTGACACCTTAGTATTCTAGTGTAGATGGAAGACTGAATAGGAGGCCAAGAAAACAACAGAACAGGAAAGGCAGGAGCCATGATTAACAATGAGTTGCTTTGTGTGATCAGGTTGGGCGGGACAAAAAGAGAAAGTCAATTTTGGATTTAAGAACTAGAAATTAAGAGGCAAATATGATCATAGCAAAGGAGTAAAAGTAGAAAGGAATCTGGAAAAGACAAAAAGGAAGTTGGCCACAACACTAACTCATCCATTGCAGAGAACCAGAGGGGTTGGCAGCAGATGAGGGAAAGGAAATCGTGTGGCAGTGAGGAGCTCAGCAACTGGCACAAGAGAGAACTATGAAGTTGGAGAAAACTAAGTTAGGAATGGCAACGAGCAGAAGAGAAGATGACTAAGAAGAGAAATTCTTAATAGTAAGGCAACAAGAATAAAACCAATGTGCCCTTAATAATATGTGTGTTGCATTGTATTAAATTCTTTGGAACACTTCCCATGAAACCCAATCCTCAGGCATGAAAATAACATGTCAAACCTCCCCACGACAGGTTACCTAAAAATAACTTCCAGGTACCAGAGGAAGCTGGTGAATAGGCTGTAGCTCAGTGATTTGTGGATCCAGATAGGCTTTTTAGATCCAGAAAGTACACAATCCAGCAATTCATTCCAAGTTAGAGAAGTATGTATGCCTGCTGCAGCCCCTCTCCAGGGCTACCAATGTGTGCTGCACTCTCACTCCTGGTAGTCAGCTGAGTAGCCTGGCATAGCTGGTTTTCAAAATGCAATTGTCACAATAAATGGATATGTGCCCTCTGATGTCCCTTTCAGCTCCAAAGTCCTAGGATCAGGGCCAGCTTTCTAGGCATGCAATCTGCGCATTTACACAAGGCTCTGTGCTCCAGTGGGTCCTGCACTTGGTTTAACGCTCAGCTGTTATCATCTTAAAATTCTTGACCGTTTATTAGCAAGATCCCAACATTTTCATCTTGCAGTGTGCCCAAGGGCATGGGAGCCCACCTCTTGCATCAGTGTGACCTGGATGTGAGACATGGAATCAAAGGAGCTCATTTTGGAGCTTTAAGATTTGACTGCCCCACTGGATTTCAGACTTGGATGGGGCCTGTAGTCCCTTTGTTTTGGCCAATTTCTCCCATTTGGAACAGCTGTATTTCCCAATGCCTGTACCCCCACTGTCTCTAAAATGTAACTAACTTGCTTTTGATTTTACAGGTTCATAGGCAGAAGGGACTTGCCTTGTCTTTGGTATGACTTTGGACTGTGGACTTTTGAGTTGATCCTAAAATTAGTTAAGACTTTGTGGGACTGTTGAGAAGGCATGATTGATTTTGAAATGTGAGGACATGAGATTTGGGAGGGGTCGGGGTGGAATCTCATCTTGAATTGTAGCTCCCATAATTCTCACATGTTGTGGAAAGGACCCCGTGGGAGATAATTGAATCATGGGGCAGTTTCCCCCACACTGTTCTAATGATAGTGAATAAGTCTCATGAGATCTGATGGTTTTGTAAGGGATTTCCTCTTTTACTTGGCTTTCATTCTCTCTTGTCTGTCACCATGTAGGACATGCCTTTCGCCTTCCACCATGATTGTGAGGCCTCCCCAGCCATGTGGAACTGTGAGTCCCTTAAACCTCTTTTTCTTTGTAAATTACCCAGTCTTGGATATGTCTTTATCAGCAGTGTGAAAAGACTACTACACACTGAACATCTCACAATGTATAAATACATAATGTATAAAATCTCACAATGCAGCAATTGTCCAAGGTATCTTACTGCTTCTATCTTGACTGAGAAGAAGAGGGTGCCATAACAACTCCCAACTCTCAGGGTGAGAAGGATGATGGAAAAGGAAATCCCTGTAGATGGATGAGGTTTTTGGTGATCTCTGAAAGTTTCAATTAGGCTTTGCACCATATTTCTAGAGTCAATTATCAGGAATATCAAGCCCATGCTATATCAAGGCCTTCATCACTTTCTAGATTCAACAAACTTTTTCCATAAATGGCTATAGAGTAAAATTTTAGGCTTTGTGGCACATATGATCTTTGCTGCAGCTAATAATCTTTGCCATGACAATGTGAAAGCAGACACAGACAATACCTAAACAGTTATGTCTGTATTCTGTTAAAAATTTAATTGCATAAACCAGGTACCAATGACATTAACACTGAAAAAAAAACTTTTAGACAGATTACAGACTTTCTGTATATTTTGTAAATTGTTTTGACTGTATCCATTAGTTACAAAATAATATCCAATATCACATATTGCATTAACTCAACATAACTCTTTGGTTCCCTTTAATCTTGAACACTTTCTGTATCATTCTTTATATTTATGACATTGATATTTTTAGAGGATAGTCATTTATTTTGCAGACTGTCCCATCTTATGATGTCCCCTTCATTTTTGACATGGGTAATTTGTGTTTTTGATCAAAGTCCAATCTTGCCAGATATACACTGAATTAGCAATGTTTTGACAAAGCAAACATTTGGTCTTCATTCTGTTTCACATTTGTTTTCTATTTCAATAATTTCTAATGTGTGTTTATTGTTTCTTTCTACTTTATTCAGGGATAATCTGGTCTTTCCCTTTCAAACATATACAGATTTACTTTTTGTCATATATCTATTCATTTATTATTGAGTTTATGTTATTATTTATTTTCACCTTAAATTATATATAATCAGAAAAAATAATTCCAGTGATTTTATTACTGTTTTGCTTTGTTCTAAGGGGACTTCTTTTATGGCCCAGTATATGATTATTTTTGAAAAATGTGATGTTCAACAAATATAAATTAGCTGAAACTTATTGACTGAGGTTTTTTGAATCATCTATGTCCTTCAAGAATCAGTTCATAAGAAATGGACACTGAAGAATTTAAGTATAAATGGGCACCATATTTGCAACTTACTCTTTAACAATTCAGCAAGAAAATATATATATGCATGTGTTTATTTCACTATTTTGCACTATTTTAAAAACTTTCCTGTGAGTAAGAAATTATCCAAAATTTTTAAAAGTAAAGGCAAAAAATTAATATTAAAAATATTTTTAATTGCAAGGACCTGTGTTGAGCAGGATTTGGCCCATGTGTCAAAATTTGCCAACCCTGCTGTAAAGAAAGGAGGCATCTCATTGTATCACAGATTACCGTAAAAATCGGATGACCTGAAGTTTATTCCCTTGGTTACCTGTGTCACATAACTCAGACTGAGTCCTTTCTTCACTTGATGTCTCAGTTTCTCTATCTGCTCTACAAAGCTTTTTTTTTTTCAATTTAGTATTAAATATATGGGAAGCCTTAGGACAACTGTATAAACTGGCCTGGGAAGGGTTACTGGTCTCTCTTCATTCTGTCTCCTCCCCCATTTGCCACATACAATGCACTACAATGCCTTCTAAGACGAAATGAAGGGAAGACACAGAGAAGGCATGCAACAGGTTGAATAAGTGATGAGGCATCAAGAAGATGAAAAGCAGCAGGAGCTTTGAAGGAAAGATGTACACCATAAAATGGGGCAGCAAATTGAAAAGATGAAGATTTGAATGAAAAGAGTTTGAAGCCAAACCACAGAGAATTCAACCCAATGAGATCACTAGACTGAGGTAGGAAAAGAAACATCATGATATACTTCCAAATGTGTTTCCAGTCTCTGCTCATTAGGAATAAAATCTCTACCATTGTGTATTCCTTACACCCACAGATAATTTGATACTCACTCTGGGGTAAATCTAAATATCTTAGCTTTCCCTAAGAAAAGATGTTGCTCTCAGATTGCTGACAACCTGCAGAAATTCACACAAGAAGAGAGGAATGCTGCCTGGGTGTTGACTCCTGGAGATGCTATCTCTAGCACATTATGTTTCAAAGCATTTATTAATACCATTATTGGCCCAAGTTACCCACATCACTTGCTATTCCTGTAATCCTTTAAAGGCTTGCACAAGAAAACAAAGAACATACTCATGGATATTTTTTAAATGTCTACAATATTTTCTGCTTGACATATGAAGGTTATCCAAACTGTGGTCTACATTAAAAACAAAGCTGAGTCTCACCTTATTTATTTATATCCAGCCCACTATAAAAAGCAAGGCCTCTCTCACCTGTCTCACATTGTTGGGGTTGAAAGGGTCACCAAAAATCACTGAATGTGAAAAATTAACTCCAGAGAGAGTATGTGCTTTGACTAATGTTCCAGAACTAAATGGAATTGGTAGCAAGCTGCAATGGTTTTAATGTGCCCCACAAAAGTTCATGTGTTGGAAACCTAATCTCTTTGCCCTCATGAAAGGAGTAGTGGAATAATGTTGCTATCACTGCAGTGGGTTTGTTATTGCAGGAGTGGCTTTGTTTTAAAAGCAAATTCCCTTGGCTCTGTTTTTCTTCATCTTTCCCCTTCTACCATGTTATGATGCAGCATGAAGGCCTTCACCAGGTGCAGGTGCCATGCTCTTCCCAGCCTTTAGAACTGTGAGCTGAATAAACTTCTTTTCTTTATAAATTACTCCATCTGTCATATTGTGTTATAGCAAAAGAGAATGGACTAAGACATGGGACAAAGATTCAGTGGGCTTATTAAATTATCTATGTAACTACAGAGAGCTAGTGAACCAATTTCAGCTTAGGGGAAACAGGAAGCCCAGAGAAAAATGGCACTGGACTGTGACTCCTATTGCATCAGGTTAGATCATCTGACTTCATAAGGTAAAAGCTTCTGCACACAAAGTTGCTTCAGCCCTTTTCCAATGGGACACCCTTGCTATGTAGAGTAGTGCAAAACTCTGTCATCTACTAGTCATGGGACATTGGGTAAGTCACTCTGTATTAGTCCATCATTTTGCTATAAAAAAAAATACCTGAGGCTGGGTAATTTATAAAGAAAAGAGGTTTAATTGGCTTATGGTTCTACATGCTGTACAAGCATGGCACTAGCATCTTCTCACTTCTGGTGAGGCCTCAGAGAGCTTTTACTTATAATGGAAGGTGAAGCAGGAGCAAGCATGTCATATGGTGAGAGAGGAAGCAAGAGAGAGAGCAAGAGGAGGAGGTCAGGCTCTTTTAAACAATCAGCTCTTGCATGAACTCACTCATCACCAAGGGGATGGTGCTAAGCCATTCATGAGAGATCAGCCCCCATGATCCAGTGACTTCCCAGCAGGCCCCACCTCCAACAGTGTGAATCACATTTCAACATGAGATTTGGAGGGGACGAACATCCTAACTATATCACACTTGAACATTCTGAGCCTCAGCAGCCTTATCAGAAGAATGAGGATAACCCAGTAAACTCAAGCCTAAGTGATGGAGGTGTGGCAATGCTTGACAGATAGAGGTGTTAAAAGGGGAAGCTATGTCATCATAAAAGGGAATGAGCTGATGAGTATGACCATGTTCTTTTCAGGAGACACAGTGAGGTACAGTTAAGCAGATGTGATTGGTGCTCCCAAACCAACTCGTTTGACTGCCAACACCAACTACTCTCTTCCTGAGGTGATCTCTGGCCATTGTAGCCCACATGGACCACATGGAGCAGACTAGGGAGTTAATGTATCCCTAGAAGCAGTCCTCAACCAGTGACTGAAAACCCCAGCTTCCTCATCCTGGGATAGGAGCAGGCGCAACAACTCTGAAGCATGTTGCATAGTGTCCCCCTGGCAGAATCAAACCTCAGCTGTACACAGCAGTGACCTACTTAATATCACACTCTTTAACAGTTTTCTCTTTTTTTCCTAACTCACCTCCCTACTCCCTGCTGCTGTTTCCTGGAATCACTTCCCACATAAACTATTTATACTCAAATCCTTATCTTAGGGTCTGTTACTGGGTACTTAGCCAACCTAAGATAGCCAAGTAGAAATACCCAGCAGGTAGTCTAATATCCAAGCCTGGGAGTTGTGTCAGCAGGACAAACTGTTATCTGCAAGTTGTTGTGCATTTGTATTTGCTATGTGGAAAAGAGTGGTTAGAGTGAGTTTAAGTAAAAATTTTAAAGTGAGGCAGAAGCTGCTAAGACAAGAGAGAATTTGAGCAAGAAATATTTCCACAGAGGCCCAAAAATCAGCAAAAGAAAATGATAACAAGAACGCCCCTTATAATAAACAAGGAATATAGGAGACACAAAAAAAATGTACAGTGAAACCTGTTTTACTTCTAGCACACATATGTCTTATCAGGATATACACAGAGAACACAAAAGTCCTATAAAAGATAAAGAAGCATGTCCCTTTGGCAGTCCATCAGTTGCACTCAGCATCTTCAGGAGAGAATAGCGAGGGCATCTGGTTTCCTATCCAGTGTTGCCCCCTCCTAGAACTCACAGATGCAAGTTGATAACTCCTTTTTTATAACTTAAGGCTGCAGCTGTCAGGAAAGAGAGGGAGACAGGCTCAACCACTCTCAGTGGCCAGAAATCAGGTAATGTGATTCTTTCACCTCCTTCCATTAGGTATTTCAGCAAATCATAAATGTATAATGACAGCTACATTTACTTCTAATTCTGGACATGAGTATTACTAGTTTTTCAGTATTGCTAACTGTCAGGCACACTATAAATTGTCCCCTTGATCCACCTGATATTCAAAATATCCTACTGGCATTTAATCTCTTGTGTGATTCTCTCCCCTTGAGTGCGGGCAGGACCTGTAATTTGCTTCTAACCAATTGGGTATGATGAAGTTGATAGAATATATGTAATTACATTACATAAGATTCTAATGTCTTTCTTGCAAGGAAAGTTTCACCCTTATGGCCTCTGAGGGAGCAAGTGGGTATGTTGGGAAGAAAGAGTGGCCTCCAGCTAACAACCAGCAAGAAATGGAGGCCCTCAACCTAACATGCCATAAGGAACTGAATTCTACCAATAACCACATGAGCTTGGAAGCAGATCCTTCCCCAATCAAGTTTCAGGTGAGACTGCAGCTCCATTTAACATTGTGGTTTCAGCCTCATGAAGCCAAGGACTAGAAGAGCCAGCTATGGTACACTCAAACTCCTGATGTACAGAAACTTGTAAGTGTGTGTTGGTTTAAACTGCTAAAGGTGAGATGATATATGTGTGTTGTTTTAAGCTACTAAGTGTGTGCTAATATTGTTACACAGCAATAGCTAAATAATACACTAACTATAATCTTGTATTGACTTACTGGCTTTTAGTCCTAAGAATTTTGCTAATTATATTGAATACTTTTAAACCAATAAACCATGTGGTTTGCAAATTATTGGATTTGTCATTGTCTTTTTGAAATACAGGCTACCAAATCAGCCAAAAAGATTTCTACCAACACACAATTCCTTGGGTGAGTGATAAGAGAGACCCTGATAATAGCCAGATGTGAGGAATAACTTGACAAGTCTTACTGTGCCTCCTGTAGGTCAGAATCAACCTCCAAACAGCAGGAAATATTTGGTGCTGTGAGCTCCATTTCCCTCACACTTGAGCTTCAGGAGAAATTTGAGAAAGCCAAGTGTGAGTAATGACTAGCTAAAGAGCCATGATTTGCAAATGTTCAACATTATTAATCAACAGGGAAATGCAAATTAAAACCACAATGAGATACACCATACTCCTGCAAGAATGGCCATAATTCACATATACACCATGGAATACTATGCAGCCATAAAAAAGAATGAGTTCATGTCCTTTGCAGGGACATGGATGAAGCTGGAAACCATCATTCTCAGCAAAGTATCACGAGGACAGAAAAACAAACACCACATGTTCTCACTCATAAGCAGGAGTTGAACAATGAGAACACACGGACACAGGGAGGCGAACATCACACACCAGGGCCTGCTGGGGGTTGGGGGACTTGGGGAGCGATAGTGTTAGGAGAAATACCTAATGTAAATGATGAGTTGATGGGTGCAGCAAACCAACATGGCACATGTATACCCATGTAACAAACCTGCACGTTGTGGACATGTACCCTAGAACTTAAAGTATAATAATTTTTAAAAAAAAAAAAAGAATGACCATAATTAAAAAATCAAAAAGCAATAGATATTGGCATGGATACGGTGAAAAGGGAACACTTTTAAACTGCTGGTGGGAATGTAAATTAGTTCAACCACTATGGAAACCAGTATGGAGATTCCTTAAAGAACTAAAAGTAGAACTATCATTTAATCCAGCAATCACTCTACTGGCTATCTACCCAAAGGAAAAGAAGACATTATATGAAAAAGACACATGCACACTCATGTTTAAGGCAGCACAGTTCATAGTTGCAAAGATATGGAACTGACCTAAATGCCCATCAACCAACGAATAGATAAAGAAAATATGGTATATATACACCATGGAATATGACTCAGCCATAAAAAGGAAGGAAATAATGTCTTTTGCAACAACTTGAAGAGAGCTGGAGGCCACTATCTTAAGTAACTCAGAAATAGAAAACAAAATATTCTATATTCTCACTTATAAGTGGGAGCTAAGCTATGAGGACGCAAAGGCATAAGAACAATATAACAGACTTTAGGGACTCAAGGGTGAGAAGGTTGGGAGGGGGTGAGGGATAAAAGACCATGTATTGGCTATACTGTACACTGCTCGGGTAATGGGTGGATTAAAATCTCAGAAGTAACTGCTAAAGAACATATCCAAGTGAAATGGTTTGGCTGTGACCCCACCTGAATCTCATCTTGAATTCCAATGTGTTGTGGGAGGGACCTGATGGGAGGTAATTGAATCATGGGGCCAGGTCTTTCCTTCGCAGTTCTTGTGATAGTGAATAAGTCTCATGTGATCTGATGGTTATAAAAAGGGGAGTTCCCCTGCACAAGTGCTCCTCTCTTTGGCTGCCACCATCCATGTAAGATGTGACTTGCTCCTCCTTGCTTTCCACCATGACTGTGAGGCTTCCCCAGCCACGTGGAACTGTAAGTCCAATTAAACCTCTTTCTTTTATATATTGCCAGGCTCGGGTACGTCTTTTTCAGCAGCATGAAAACAGACTAATACACCATGTAACCAAAAACCACCTGCACCACACCCCAAAAACCATTGAAATTTTAAAAAATTTAAGAGCTATGATTTGAAACAAAAAGGGCATGAGATTTAAAAAAAAAAAAGAATTATGTTCTTGAAAAATTACTGAGACTACAAGGCACTGATCAAGACCCAGGGGAATTCAGGACTCCAGAATGCACATAAACCTATCTGATAAAGAGTAGTCGTTAAACAACTGGCAAGAGCAACAACATTATGCTAACTGGCATAATACCCTTGATAATGAAAGAAGGGAGTTATAAAATTTATTATGAAATGACTTTACTGGAATCTGTTGTAACCACACACAGAGCCGAGAGGAGCATATGAAACAGGCGTTACTCCATAGTCAAGTCATATAATCTAACACATAACAGTTGATGTGCCTTAGGGTAGGCAGTAGTTGGTGTCTCAGGAGTGACTTCTTTCCTTCCATAAATTCATTCTGCCCAACTCCTTTACAATCATGGGTTCTTTAACACTGGCTCATGAGACATCCTCTCGCAGTCACCTGTCTCATGGATGGCAAGTCCTGTGAGAACTCTCCTCTCACAGGACCCCACAGTCCCTTTAGCTTTTCTATGTGCCCCTCCAGCGACCCCCCTTTTTTTGTTTCAGCCTCCAATGTGGTTGTCAGTTATTCGGGTCCATATGCGTCCTCTATGGATGAGGAGCAAGGAATCAGGGTGTCGGGAAAGTGTGAGAAAGAGTTAGAAGAGGGTCTCCCTCTCATTGTATCTCTGAGAGGCTGAGACCTCTCACAGCTAGAGGTAGTCTCCTTGCAGAGATGTTATTCCTCTGCCCAAACAGGATGCACTTCTCTTACCCTGGGCTTCCCCTCTGTGAGCCACGTATCATGCCATGGAGACCACTGGAGGTTGGTGGAAGCAAAAGGCCATCCTCTACCTAACCTAACTCTTGAAGCCTGTCCAAAGGATACATTCTACTTCTTCCCCACCACAGACACAGAATACTGGGGATTCTTACTGTGTAGCTGCAGCATCCAGCCACTTGTAGAGTGTCCACTCAGTTTGTGCTCACCTTATTTCATGGATTGGCCAAAGAGATAAAGAATTTCCTGTGAGTGTTCCCATATGGAAATTTCGGATCTCCATCATCCCACTTCTTTTTCATTTCAGATCTCCATCATCCCACACTCAACTCAGAGGAAATCAGACCTTATTCTCCCTTTCCTCAACTTTCATCCAAGAAGTACCCTTCTCCTCATGTTCAGCCTACCACCCACTCCTAGATAGGGGACAAGAAGGAAGAGGCAGATCCTCGTTCATCTCCTCTAGAGTACAACAAATGGAGCATCTCATGGTCAGTGAGATGAGTTACTTTCCCTCCAGTTTCTTGATGGATTGAAGGTCATTGCTCTAAGGTCCTGTTATGGACTAAATTTTGACCCCCTAAAAGTCATATGTTGAAGCCCTAACCTCTGATGTGACTATATTTGGACACAGGATCTTTAAAAAGTTAATAAATTAAATGAGGTCATACGGGCCCCAAACCTAATAGGACTGCTGTCCTTATACAAAGAAGAAGCACCAGGAGTGAGCATGCACAGAGAAAAGGCTATGCGAGGACACAGCAAGAATATGGCCATCTGCAAGCCAACGAGAGAGACCTCACGAGAGAGCTAACCAGCCAACATCTTAATCTTGGACTTCTAGCCTCCAGAACGGTGAAGAAATAAATTTGTGTTGTTTAAGCCACTTAGAATGTTGGTATTTTGTTATAGCAGCCCTGGCAAACAAACAGAGATCCAGTTGAATTTTACAAACTGGCAAGATCCTGACTGGTCTACTAGCCGACAGGCGATCTCTCCAGATGTCAGGGATCTTAGGCTCACCTGGGACCCCCTGGTTTCAAAACAAGACCCAATCTCTACCCTGAAGCTTCTGGCATTACCCCTAGATGATGTGTAAGTACTTTTTCTATTGCAAAAGTTGTGTGCTGGGCTGTCAGATAGCTAACTTATACGGTTTGGAATTTACCTCTCAGCTCAGTAGCATAAGGGAGGTCTTTGTTTTCTCCCCCAAAATGAACGTCAAAGATCCTACCAGAATCTTCAGCAAAGCATAATGAATCCAGATACTTGGTTCCTAATAGCAGCAGATATATGCCCTGGGAGACCCATATTTGGACTTCATTGTCTTTTCTACTCCAGATGTAAATTTTCTAGATTATTATTAAAGTAAGGTTGTGGATTCTCTTGAGGGTGATACAAAATAATCATAGATATTTTAATCCCTCTGAATTTAAGTATTTCCCGTTGAAACAGAGCCCCTTTTTCTCTCTCACTTACTTATAATGACTCAAAAGGGAACTAGTGAACTGAAATTTTTCTTAACCAAATCTACAAAGTGTAAGCTTTCTTGTCCTACATGGAAAAGCCTGCACATACTAAAGTTATCTAGGTTATCTTGGAAAGTTTTAGCTGTCCAGTTCCCAGGACAAGAATTCAAAGCTTTCTAACTCTAAAGTTTCTTATTCTGAATAATTTCTAAATAGGCTTCCTTTGTAAGCAATAGTTTGCACTGAATCAATTGCTCACAAGGGTCACATTTTGACTAGACATTTCCCGCCTTTAGGCTAATGAATTACATCATAATTCAATTTGAATGCCTCAAAGTCATCAGCCAGCACCCTCAGCATTGTGGGGCAGTACTTCTAAGGCAATAGTAGCTACTGTCTGAGAGCTAAATTTTTTCTGCAGAATGCACCATCAATAAATGATTTTTATTTGCCTTCCCTAAAGCAAGGCTTTTGTGACGTTGAATTTGTAAGTTGTATTTTCCATCTCACAAAAGATTTCACAAGGAAGTAGAGTTTGGGGATTGCTTCTCCACTCTTGTGCATCCCACAAATCCTCACCCACATCCTGAGTCCTCAACAGGTCACCGTGTTAAGAGTTGGTAGGAAGAAACCCTTTCCTTTAGGATTTTTCCTCTTCTCTATACTCCATGGCCACCTAGTGTAATCAAGCCCCTTTACTTTCTTCCCTCTGGGCTCTTCTTACGTTTTCCTTATCATTCAATTCAACTTGTTTTCAAGTGAAGGGAAGAGGATGGGGAATGAGGCTTCCAAAGGATATGTCCAGTATCTTTATGATACTGAGACCTTTCCAAGTACTATCATTTGAATGTGTCCCCCAAAGTTTGTGTGTTAGAAACTTAATCTCCAATGCAACAGTGTTGGGAGGTGGGGCCTAATGAGAGGTGATTAAGTCATGCAGGCTCTGTCATCATGTATGGATTAATGTCATTATTGTGGGAGTGAATTAATTATCTCAAGAATGGGCTTGTTATAAAAGCAAGTTCAGCTCTCCCTCTCTCACTTGCTCTCACCTTCACCATGAGATCACACAGCAAGAAGGCTCTTGCCAGATGCTGACGCCTTGACCTCCCAGCCTCCAGAACCATGAGCCAAACACATTTCTCTTTGTTATAAATTGCTTGGTCTGTGGTATTCTCTCATAGCAGCATCAAACTGACCTACACACTGAGCACCTAGATCAGACTCCTCTTAGAATATTTCCTGAGTAGCATCATGCTACAATTCTCCACCTCTTTCTCCACTGTGAGTCAGTACCAAATGCTGTCTCTCTTCCTTATTCTAGCCATGACTCTGGATGGAGAAATAAGATTAAAACACACACACACACATGCAACTTACTGGAATTTATAGAGCAGTTACTTCATGCCAGACACTGTGATAATTGCTTCAGAAACATTATATCAATTAATCCTCACAAACAACTCTTACTCCCATTTTATAGGTAAGGATATTGAGACACAGTGACCACGCAAATAGCAAGTGGCAAGCCAAGGTTTGAATCCCAGTTTGAGGTCACCACTGTGCTCTGTGAACAGGACTTATGATGGCCAAGTACTAATATTACAATATTGGAATTTATACTCTCTGGAGTTACGATTCAGGGAGAGATGATTTGGAAGTATAAAGTCAGATATTTTCATATTAAATCTAGGTCAAATGTTCTCAACCAGAGGTTATTTGCATCCCCCTCCCACCCCCCTGACCCGGAGACATTTGGCAATGCCCAGAGACATGTTTGGTTGTCACAACTAGGAACTGCTACTGGCACCTAGTGGGTACAGGCTAGGGGTGCCATGAAAAATTCCATAATGCACAAGATGCACCCCCACTCCCCGCAAAGAATTGCCTACTCCAAAATGTCCACAGTGCTGTGATCCAGACACCAGCTCTAGGGGTTTGGTTTAGTTGGCATATTTTCCTCTCCCCTACCCATTCTTCTCTTTGGATTTTAATTCTCTCTGTCCATTTTAAGTGTCGTTTTAGGTTAATCTTTTACTATGACTTTCCAAGGTCCTTTTAGGAAGCAAGGGGAGTGTGACTGAAGGAAAAACTGACATTCAAAGAATCTCCTGAGAAATAGCACCCTGCTTGGAACAAAATGCTCTGTGAACACTATTTTGGGAACAGTGACCAAACAAGCCAATCGTCTGCCATTTACACATCCAATCCTGCTCACTACCACTGCTTCCTGGAATCCTGTCCCAAGAAAGGGGCTAGGGATGAGGAGAGTGGTTACCCTGGAACATACCATTTCTATGAGAAATCTTAAAAGAAAAAACAAATGAAGACAACAAACCTGTAACTTGATGCCAGCCTGAAATCCTCTTCACTAATCATAAGTCAGAGAAAGTGAAATTATTTCCATCACACTCATACAGCATGTTATCTGGGGTTTGCAGGAACAGAAGGGACAATGTGGAGAAAATGCATCATCTGTGGTTCTGAAATCAAAGCCTAATTAGTCAGAAGACAAATCCCATGGGCTTCAGTAATAAAACCTATGTTTCAACCATGCCTATGTTGGGCAAGTCCTAAAAGTCACAGAATGATAAGGCAACTTTAGTGGAGAACATCTTTGTTTACATTACAGGACTCACATGTAAACTTTGAAAGCATGCAATCAAATGAATAAAATATTTTAATTGGCCATTAAAATATTATTATAAGAGCAAGACCAACTTGTTTAAAGTGTTGCCTGGCTGGTCTCTGGTTTTGGCAGCTCATTATACTGTCTTAATGCCGTAAGATTTATTAATGGTCACACGCATTTCTCTGAAAAGCATTCCACATTTTATCCAATTCTGGGTAAAGGTTATTTATACCTTAGAATACTCTTAATTGCTTCATATTAAAGCAAAATATGGAATAAGTTATAAGTATTGCCTCATTTAATATATTTTCAAATTATAGCATTTTGGCAAGTTTTGCTCATTCACTTCTTTAAGTTTGGGATATGTTTTATCCCTTTCACATTCTCTCAAAATTTTCCTTATCACTCAAAATCTAATTCAGATATCAATTCCTCCATTAATCTGTTCCTGACTCCCACATCAGCATTAACCAAATGTGCTTCTCTGCTCCCAACCATATTGCTTCTATCTTCACTAGGCATATGTAACAATCATTTTGCTCTACATTATATTTGTCTCTGTCTTTCTTCTTTACTTAAAGTAATTAAAGTACCTTCAGTGGGAAAGACAGCATGTTATTCATTTTGCATCTGAGGAAACTGATAGGGTGTCTGGAATTAGCATCCAATAACGATTGATTAAATTACATGAAATCATACGAGTTTTATCAAATAAAAATTGCTTCAAGTTTGTTCTTTTGGTTTGTTTGAAGTAGTTTGCCCATTTTAATAATTACATGAGACCCAAGCCTCAATCACTTAGAACAGGTAGTTCTAGTGCCTCTCCTGCTCTAGACTTAATTTTGAGTTTCCATTGGTGCCAGGACATGAACAAAATATTTTCTGGTGCAAATATTGTCTCAGATTGGGACCACACCAAATACCACAGTCCAAGTAGGAGAATAATGCACGGAATATATTTGGCCTGATTTGGCTGATTGCAGGCAAGCTAGCTAATAATTAATTAAAGCAGGATCTTCTGTATTTATGTCATTTCAAAACTCCCTGACACTCTCTCACTCGGCAACTCTCATTATCAACTAATGACATATAAACACCTAATACATACTAGACATCTTTAACAACTAGAAATACAGAGCTCAGTAAAGACACAGAACTGACTTCATATAAACAAATGTAGAAACATATTAATAGAAGATTCTCTCTTTTAATATCTAAAAGATTGAAAAGATTGTTTAACAGAAAATATTGACCTAGAATGTGACTTCAGTGGGCAAGTAGAGTTTGTTTCCAAGAGAAACAGGTACTCTCCTAGTAAACAGGTACTCTCCTAGTAACTGCATTTTAAATATACAGGATGTGCCACTGAGATCCCATAAATAATGCACACCAAGGTCCCTAGCCATGCATGGGAAGAGACTTGCAAAGATTAATTCAAAGACAAGGATCATCTCTGGGAAAATCCCAGCTGCAATGCTCTACTGGTATTCTGCATCAGATTCTCCCTGGTTTCTACTTGAAAGCCAGAACCTCACCAATCTAGTTTGATTTTGTTTTCTTATGGCCTGATACTTGATGTCCTGTGGCAGGAAAACTGCTCCCAAGCTGCAATTTGTGGCGGGAATTCTGCTTGCAAATATCAAGAATGGTTCAAGTCTTTCTGACGCTGTGAGTTTATTTTCACAAAGGAGGAAATAAGCCACAATTTAAGAGTAGATCCCAAGTTTTCCTTATCATTTGCAATTCTTACACCTGCAACACTGGCTGGAAACCCAGAGACATGGGTTTTGGTTCTGTTTAGGCTTTTCACAAGTTGTATGAGCTTGGGCAAACTACTTAACTTCTCAAACCCAGTTATCTTATCTTCAAAATAAAAGAGATTGACAAGGTTATCTCTAAGATACACTCCAAATCTGGAGGCCTATGACTATGTGGTTTTTAAGTTCAGATGTCTCAGGTTTCTCCTGGAACATACTATCAGGATATCTTAAGAATCAAGCATACCTACTAAAAACTGTTACCAATATTAAGACATGCCCATAAAAGTCGGGTGTGGTAGCTTCTACCTGTAATCCCAGCATTCTGGGGGCCAAGGTGGGAGGATCACTGAGGCCAGGAGTTCAAGGACAGGCTGGGCAACATGGTGAGACACTGTCTCCACAAAAAAGTTGAAAAATTAGCCGGTGTGGTGGCACATGCCTACAGTACCAGCTACTCAAGAGGCTAAGGCAGGTGGATTGCTTGAGCCCAGGAGTTCGAGGTTAAAATGAGCTATGATCATGCCACTGTACCCCAGTCTGGGTAACAAAGCAAAACGCTGCTTCTAAAAAAAGAAAAAAGAAACGCCCATATACAGAACTATTCAGACTTCTCTTGAAATACTGTAAATTAAATTAGCAAATTAAATTTCTTATTCCTTCTCTCTAGTGATATGATGATCTCATAAAAACCTTACCAAGGTCACTAAGAGTAGAAATATTTTCCTATTTCAAATCTATTTTTGAACGTGTAAGTATTATTTCTTTTGAATCTACATTATGCATTCCTGAGCAGTATGTAGCAATTAAAAGATGAGCATCTTTGTAATATTTATTTAATTTTGAAAAGATTATCTCCTCAACTTATCTTCAAGATGTATCTGAATTTAGATCCATCTTGTTTTTAATAATTTCATGTGGAAAACCTGGCAGAAAAGAACCCTGTAAGTGGAAACTAATATATTCCAGAAAGAAAGGACTTTCCTTCAAAATGGGAAAATTTACAACATAAGGAAGGAGGCCTTTCAGGTAAAACACATCTCAAATTCCTTTATTCGGTTTTCATTTAATATTTTCCATACTTGAAGAAATGAAGGTAACATTAGAGATAACCTTATGCCACTCTCTTATTTTGGAGGTTAGGAAAATCAAAGCCATGATTTATGGCTGGAGCAAATGGGTGACTGATATTGGCATTTACTGAAATTGAAAGCTCTAGAGATGACCATTTACTGAAATTGAGAGCTCTAGAAATGATGTATAGGTGAGGAGGCGGACAGAGTGAAGGAAGAGGAGAAATGATGAGTCAAGAGTTTGAACTTGTTGGAACTGAGATACCTGCAGAACATTCAGGAAAATAAAGTCCAGAAAAGAAATAGATATACAGGTCTTGAGCTGAGGAGAATTTAAAATATGTGTGTGTGTACATAAAATATTGAAATATACACACGTGTAAAAGTATCACTATGTAAATCATAAGCTTTAGCCATAGCCATGAATGATAGATTGATAGAAAGAATATAAAGGAGACAAAGGGAGAACTATCCAAGTGTCAGAAGAAAAACCAAGAATGAGGCTCCATGGAAGTCAAAAAATAATGCTTTTTTTCTCCCAACAATGTCAAATTCTTCTGAGAAGTTCAACAAGAAAGACAGTAAAAGTACCTGAATTTAAAGACATAAAAGGTCATTGTTGACAATAACATGAGTTGTTTCAGTGGAGTGATAGGTACTGAAGCCAGATTATAAAAGATTAAATAAGTGGTGAGTGAGAGAGAAGAAAATGGAGACTAAGTGTACACAACCCTTTCAAATTGTTATTTAAGAGAAAATAAATTAGAGAGCAAAGTGAAGTAAATGGAGGATTTTACTAAGATGGGTGTGACTGTTAAAATGCCATTGGAAAGGATTCAGTAGAGTGGTGGAAATTGGAGAGGTGAGGGTAAAAAAAAAGAGGGAAGACAAAATATGCAATGGCCTTTAACAGAAATTGGCAGAAAAGGATCCTGCAGAGGAGTTACAGGTTTTAACCCCTTAACTTCTTAAGGGGAATGCGTCCCTTTTTAATTCAAGGAACGGGGAGAAAAGTCTAGCAAAGACAGGCAGCATCAAGAAGAATTTGTAGACTTCTGGTAGTTTCAATGGTGATGCCTCAAGCCTGGGAACAGGGTAAGCAGCCCTGATTAGGATTTCTTCTCAAAACTTGAAGCATGAAGAAAAAATGAAAGAATCTCTTGTGCCTTCTATAGGCAACCCAGCTGAAGTCAAGACATCTTTTTACATAAGAGTGGATGCCACAGAACCAGTGGCTTATCTGCCTGATGAATCAGTTGCACCAGCCCAGAATGAGGTGCAATTCAAAAAATTCTTGCCCCACTAGAAGGCTGCTGTGTATAATCCTATTCTGAGAGAGGCTCACACAAGTGTGGTGAGAGTAGGAGAAAGGCTGTGGACTGTGGTTGTATTAGTCATGGGTCTCTAGAACAGGACTAATAGCATAGATGTATATATGAAAGGGAGTTTATTAGGGAGTATTGACTCACACGATCACAAGGTGAAGTCCCACAATGGGCCGTCTGCAAGCTGAGGAGAAGGAAGCCAGTCTGAGTCCCAAAAACTCAAAAGTAGGGAAGCCGACAGTGCAGCCTTCAGTCTGTGGCTGAAGGCCTGAGAGTCCCTGGCAAACCACTGGTGTAAGTCCAAGAGTCCAAAAGCTGAAGAACTTGGAGTCCAATGTTCAAGGGCAGGAAGCATCCAGCACAGGAGAAGGATGAAGGCTGGAAGACTCAGGCAATCTAGTCCTTCCACGTTCTTCTGTCTGCTTTTATCCTAGCTGCTCTGGCAGCTGATTAGATGGTACCCTCCCAGATTGAGGGTGGGTCTGCCTCTCTCAGTCCACTGACTCAGAAGTTAATCTCCTTTGGCAATACCCTCACAGACACACCCAGAACAATACTTTATTTCATTCTTCAATCCAATCAAGTTGACACTCAATATTAACCATCACAGTGGTTATTCTATGTATTACTGAACATGTTCTTCACTAAAATGTGTTCACTCAGTTTTCCTTAAGCATTAAGTAATTCATTAGAATGTTTTTGGTGCAAGTCACAGACTATCCAATTTGAAGTAGTTCAAACACTAAGAAGGCTTATGATATGGCAATGAAGCAGCAAAGCAGTATCATCAAGAACCCCTGTGCCTTCTCTATTTCAGTTTTGTCATCCTTAGTATGTCGTGTGACCTCTTTGCAGTCCAAACATGGTATCAGCAGCATCAGCCAACAACTGCAGACACAAAAATACCCAGCGAAGAGAAGGTGAATTTCTTCCTGTATCTCAATTGCTTTTAGCAAGGAAGTTTCCAGAAGCTCCCCCAATTGACTTCTCCTCAGGTCTTATTGGCTAGATGTAGTCACATGCCCATCCCTAAATCAATGTCTGCAAAGGAAATGAGTCCACCATGTTTGCCTTAGCCCAAACATAATTCACTCTCTGGGGTCCAGAGAGGTTGTCACTTACCCTGAACTCATGACTAGGTGACACCAGGATGAAATCAAGTCTCTGTCCTCAAGGAAAAGGGGATGAGATGGCTTAGGATAGACCAACAACTGTCACAGCAGAATTAAAGAACATATTTGGCAAGAGAAGGAGGTCTGGTCACAAATGAAGGACCTTTGTTCTTAGAGTATAAAGCATTCTTGTCCTCCAAAAGATGAAAGATAAGGTCATCAAACAGTGTTTGATTTCAGAGGTTCTTCAAAAGCCTAGCTAGTGAATTCATTTATTTATTAAACAAAGTTAATGGGATATTTGTATCTATGAGACATCAATAAAGTTCAAAAGAAAATTTCCTAAATTTAAATAACATATTTACTTATGAGCAAGACTTCCAAAATCCCATGAGAACCTTTACTTTAAAAAATAAATGTTTACCCTCGAAAACATTCTCAGTAGTACAAAAGAATTGTCGTAAATTTTTTGGTGCTACATTTTTAATTGACAAATATTATACATATTTATGGTGGACAACACGATGTTGTGAAATTTGTATACAATGAAAAATGGCTCAGCTTTTATATAACCATACTCACCTCCTTACCCTACCCATTTTCATACTCCCAGCAACTATTAGGCTATCCTCCAATTCTAAAATTTTGTCAAAATGTTATGTAAGTGGGATCATACAGTATTTAACCTTTAGGGGTTGGCTTTTTTCTATCAGCCTAATTCCCTGAAGATTCATCCAAGTTGTTGAATGTATTAGTCTTCCATTTCTTTTTATTGCTGGGTAGTATTCCATGGTGTGGATGTGTCATGGTTTAACTATTCATTTATTGAAGGCAAAGCAAGCTTTTATACACATTCATCAACATGTTTTTATATGAATATGTTTCAATATATCTGCAACCAACGTCCAAAAGTGCAATTGCTGGGTCCTATGGCAATTGCAGGTTAGTTTTATAAGTAAGAGACTACCAAACTTCTTCAGAGTGGTTGTCCCGTTTTATATTCCCACCAGCTATGTAGAAGTGGTCAAGGTTCTCTGCATCCTTGCCGGCATTAGGTTTCATCAGCAAATTTTAGCCATCCAGATGGGTATGTGCTAGTATCTCACTGTAGTTTCTAGTCTCATTTTCCCAGTGGCTAACAATGAATATCTTTTCATGTGCTTTTTGCCATCTTATATCTTCTTCATTGAAGTGTTTATTCATGTCTTTTGCCCTTCACTAATTAAATTTTTTTACCTGACTTTTTTCTTCATATATTGGGTTTAGTTGATTTTTTATATATGCTAGAACATAAGCCTTTGCTGGATATGTGGTTTGCAAATATTTTCTCCCAGTCTATATATTATCTTTCCATCATTTTCACGTGGGCTTTCACAGGGCTAGAGTTTTTAATTTTTATGAGATCCAACTTAATCGATTTTTCCTCTTATGCATCATGTTTTGGTATCCAGATCAACCCAAAAGGAAGCCATAGGACAAGGAGACTTGAAGCTAGACATTAAAATTAGCCTCCTTAGCTCCTTAAAAAACTAAACACAGAACTACATATGATCCAGCAATCCCACTTCTGGATAGATGTTCAAAGGAATGGAAATCAGTATGTTAAAGAGATAGCTTCCACTCCCACATTCATTGCAACATTATTTACAATAGCCAAGAGGTGGAAGTAAACTAAGTGTTCATCAATGGATGGATGGACGGATAAAGAAAATGTGGTATATATACACAATGGAATACTATTCAGCCTTTAAAAATAAGGAAATTCTGTCATTTGTGAGAACACAGATGAATGTGGAGGATATCATGAGGAGTGAAATAAGCCAGGAATAGAAAGAGTAATACTGTATGATCTCACTTACATGAGGGATTTTAAAAAGTCAAATTGTTAGAAATAGAGAGTAGAATGATGATTGCCAGAGGTTGGGAGGAGAGTGTTGGAGAGGTGTTGATCAAAGGGTATAAAGCTTCAGTTAGACAGAAGGAATAAGGCTTTTAGATCTATTGAGCAGTAGGGTGAGTATAGTTAATAACAAGGTATTGCATATTTCAAAGTTGCTAAGAGTACATTTCAAACATATTACCACAAAAATATAATGGGTAAGTGAGATCTTCTGTCTCCTTGGGTCACTTTCTCCTGCCACGTTTCCCAGGAACTTTCTCTCTAGATCTTTTCTGTCATCTCTCTTCTTCCAGTTCTCAACTTCTCAAGCACCAAAGGACAATTCCAAGGTGTCTATTTCTTTACAAGGTGGAGGAACTTAACTCCAAACACTCCCCTGAGACTTAGCTCCTGGGCTCCTCTTTCAGTATGCAAAAAGAGTTTATTGTAAGAATTTTCTTGTTTAAAAAAAAAAAAAGCCATCTACACCTGAGATTAATGCTGCTGTTTCCTGAGCATTTCTTTTGTTGCTACATTATTTTTTATTAGACATATAACTCCCTCTGCCAACCCATCATCTGTGTCACTTTAAACAAACAAAAACCCACAAACTGAAACCTGCCATAGCAGGAAGAGTCTCATTGACCAACAAAGACTGGATTCCCATTGTAAGCACTATAACTCAGGCCCATGAGCTATGAACTTATGAGTAGCTAATGAGACTTCACTGGGTTCTGCTTGGGTGACTTTAGAAGACTGACCTAGATAATTTTTTTTTTTTTTGAAATGGAGTCTCACTCTCTCTCCCAAGCTGGAGTGCATTGGCACAATCTTAGCTCACTGCAACCTCTGCCTCCCAGATTCAAGCAATTCTCCTGCCTCAGCCTCCCAAGTAGCTGGGACTACAGGTGCGAGCCACCACACCCAGCTAATTTTTGATATTTTTAGTAGAGATGGGGTTTCACCATGTTAGCCAGGATGGTCTCAATCTCCTGACCTCATGATCTGCCCGCCTCGGCCTCCCAAAGTGCTGGGATTACAGGTGTGAGCCACCAAACCCAGCCAGAGAACTTTTAAAGTTCATTCTAACCTTGAGATTCAAAGGGACCACCATAATAGTTAGTGAACTAAAGCTCTGCTCACTAAAATAGTCAGACCCAATGTCTATGAAATAAAGTTGTTCAAATCCAAGTCCCAACTCCCTAGACGTCATGGGAGACTTAAGAATTCCTTTAAGCAGCCACTAAACAGTTATTCTGCATTTGTGTTTTATTTCATCCCCGCCTCCTGGTGGCCTCTATCTTCCCCTGCTGCTCTGGCTCTTGACCCCCACCCCTCCTCGGTGACTATGACATCACTGCTCAGGGACATCACTAATTTATCACCATAGCTCCCAGACAGGCTACACTTATCCTGCAGTCAAGACTTTTCATTGAGACAGGAAGAGTTCTCTTATCAGTTTGTGGATCTTAAGAGTTTCCCAAAAGCATTTTCCTTTCTCTCTCTGGTTCCTAAATAACTTCTACAAATATGGCTTTATTATCCTCATTTTTCAGGTTTTTTTCCAAGCCTCTATCTCCAGTTGCTTAGAGTACATTCACCCAGGGCCAGGACAGCAGATATGAAAAAGGCAACTCATAAAATCAAATTTAAAATCACTCTTTTATTATTTGACTTCTTCCTGCAGGTGAATTACCTATCAACTCAAAGTACTCCCTGAAAATTAGAAGATAGCTTTGTATGCTTCTGTTCTATATCAACTTTAGAGGCTTTCAATCTGTTCATCCATCTCTATCATTCTTATTATTTCTCCCAGAAGGATCATTGAGTAATTGGGCAAATGAGACATATAGCTACCCATGAAGCCATGCCAGAGCTCCCAAGGCATGTTCCTGTGTTCAGAAGTCCCCAAGATCACCCTCAGACTCAATAATGTACTTGAGGGACTCACAGAACTTCAGGAAACTGTAATACTCACAGTTATGGTAATACTACAGTGAAAGGAATCAGATTAAAATCAGCAATGGTAAAAGGTGCATAGAGCAAATTTTAAGATAAACCAGATACAAGTTTCCAGTTGTCCTCTCACAGTGAATTTGTGTGAACAGCTTAACTCTCCCAGCAGGAATGTGGAACAATATGCACAGAGTATTACCAACCAGGGAAGCTCACCTGAGCCTTTAGGCCAGAGTTTTTATTGGGAGTCATTTATATGGGCATAGTTATTCACCCACATGGCTGATCTTCAGTCTCCAGTCCCTCTAGTGGTCACATTGATACTGCCTGGTCCAATGTCAGACATAATGGAAATGTTTGCATAGATTTCCTGGCCCCAAGCCTTCTAGGTAAACAGACACTGTTATCAGAGAGGATATTCTAAGGGCTTAGAGGTTACCTCCAGAGAAAGGGTCAACCTTTCTTTGGATTGTGTAGGATGTGAACAATCTGCTGAGCTGATCCTTTACTATACAGTTTCATTGGGACTACCTATAATTCTTAATTAAAAAAACTATTTCAAGATGCAAAAATTGCTTAATCATCAACATAAGCATGAATCACATTCTAGACATTCTCCCCTTTAACTTTTCACAATTGAATAGTCTTAATCTTTGCAGTGTGTTCCCAAGTGACAGTGACTTTATTCCTTTGGTCATTTCCCCTCTTTATTTTAATTATTTTAGTTGACACATAGAGAACAGAACTGCACCCAGCAGTCAAGGTTCACCAATACTATAATATACACATAATATTAGGAAAATATATTGTGCCCAAAATGTTTCTGTTTGATTCTCAACATTTATAGGCATTCTAGGCCAAAGGAATGGACCTATATCTTCAGGGAACAATCAAGGCTTAGGTTCTTCTCCTAGCTAAATGCAATAAATCCAGTACATTCAATGTATACATATAGTTCAGAAACGTTATCTATAAATGCATTACCTTGTGCTTTCACTAATCCACAAATTATATCTATTCAATTATACCTATTCAAAAGGAAAATATAAATGGTTAAATAAAAATTAAAACTTCTTCATGTCACAAAAGGAGACATGAATAATCAAAAAAACCTTAAGTAATAACTATAACATATGTAATAGGGAAAGGTTTTAATATCCTTGATATATAAAGAAGCCATGAAAAGAAAACTGTTAAATGTTTACATTTTTAAGTGGTCATGGGGATAAATGGAGAGTGATTGCTAATGAGTATGGGGTTTCTTTTTTGGGTGATAAAAAATGTTCTAGAAATGACTGTGCTGATGGTTACACAACTCTGTGAATAAACTAAAAGCCATTGAATTGTACACTTTAAATTAGTGATTTGTATAGTATTTGAATTATCTCAATAATTATACCTCAGTGGTTATATCTCAATAAAACTACTATTACTTTTTTAAATGGCCAATCTCTATATAAATTAAATTAACAGTGGACCAGTGTGTAAAATGTTTTTTCACAAGTGCTGGTAACAGTGTAGAATAATGATCTCTTTCAATACAGACAGCCCTGTTACAGGTTGAGTATCCCTTATCCAAAATGCTTGGGAACAGAAGTATTTTGGATTTTGGATTCTGTTCAGATTTTGGAATATTTGCATATATATAATAAGCTATCTTGGGGATGGGACCCAAATCTAAACACAAAATTTATTTGTTTCTTAAACACCTTATATGCATAGCCTGAAAGAATTTTTTTTTTAAACAGAATCTGTTGCCCAGGATGGAATACAATGGTGAGATCTCAGATCACTGCAACCTCCACATCCTGGGTTCAAGCAATTCTCCTGCCTCAGCCTCCCAAGTAGCTAGGATTACAGGCACCCACCACCACACTCGGCTAATTTTTGTAATTTTCGTAGAGACAGGGTTTCACCATGTTGGTCAGGCTGGTCTCAAACTCCTGACCTCAGGTGATCTGCCCACCTTGGCCTCCCAAAGTGCTGGGATTACAGGCATGAGCCACTGCGCCTACCTTAAATAATATTTTTAATAATTTTGTGCATAAAACAAAGTTTTGACTGTGTTTTGACTGCGACCTGTCACATAAGGCCAGGTAAGAAATTATACCCTTGTGGCATCATATTGAGAGGTGACAGTGTGCTGGCAGCCCTCGCTCACTCTTGGTGCCTCCTCAGCCTTGGCACCCACTCTGGCCATGCTTGAGGAGCCCTTCAGCCCACCACTGCACTATGGGAGCCCCTCTCTGGGCTAGCCAAGGCCGGAGCCAGCTCCCTCTGCTTGCGGGGAGGTGTGGAGGGAGAGGCGTGGGCAGGAACTGGGGCTGCATGCAGCACTCACAGACCAGCGCGAGTTCCGGGTGGGCACGGGCTTGGCAGGCCCCACACTCGGAGCAGCCAGCTGGCACCGCCGGCCCCAGGCAGTGAGGGGCTTAGCATCCAGGCCAGCAGCTGCAGAGGTTGTGCCGGGTCCCCAGCAGTGCCAGCCCGCCGGCACTGTGCTCGAATTCTCACCAGGCCTCAGCTGCCTCCCTGTGGGGCAGGGCTCAGGACCTGTAACCTGCCATGCCTGAGCCTCCCCTCACTGCCGTGGGCTGCTGCGCGGCCCAAGCCTCCCCGACAAGCGCCGCCCCCTGCTCCACGGTACCTGGTCCCATCGACCACCCAAGAGCTGAAGAGTGCAGGCGCACAGCGCGGGACTGGCAGGCAGCTCTGCCTGCGGCCCTGGTGCAGGATCCACTAGGTGAAGCCAGCTGGCCTCCTGAGTCTAGTAGGGACTTGGAGAACCTTTATGTCCAGCTAAGGGATTGTCAATACACCAATCAGCACTCTGTGTCTAGCTCAAGGTTTGTAAACACACCAATCAGCACCCTGTGTCTAGCTCAAGGTTTGTAAATGCACCAATCAGCATTGTGTGTCTAGCTCAAGGTTTATAAATGCACCAATCAGTGCTCTGTGTCTAGCTAATCTAGTGGGGACTTGGAGAACTTTTGTGTCTAGCTCAGGGATTGTAAATACACCAATCAGCACTCTGTGTCTAGCTCAAGGTTTGTAAATGCACCAATCAGCACCCTGTGTCTAGCTCAAGGTTTGTAAATGCACCAATCAGTGCTCTGTGTCTAGTTAATCTAGTGGGGACTTGGAGAACTTTTGTGTCTAGCTCAGGGATTGTAAACACACCAATCAGCACCCTGTCAAAACAGACCAATCAGCTCTCTGTAAAATGGACCAGTCAGCAGGATGTGGGTGGGGCCAGGTAAGGGAATAAAAGCAGGCTGCCCCAGCCAGTGGTGGCAACCCACTCAGGTCCCCTTCCACAATGTGGAAGCTTTGTTTTTTCACTCTTTGCAATAAATCTTGCTGCTGCTCACTCTTTGGGTCCGCACTGCCTTTATGAGCTGTAACACTCACAGTGAAGGTCTGCGGCTTCACTCCTGAGGCCAGCAAGACCATGAACCCCCCCAGGAGAAATGAACAGATGGGAGGAAAGAACCACTCCAGATGCGCTGCCTTAAGAGCTGTAACACTCACCACGAAGGCCTGCAGCTTCACTCCTGAAGCCAGCAAGACCACAAGCCTGCCAGAAGGAAGAAACTCCAAACACGTCCGAACATCAGAAGGAACAAACTCCAGACACAGCAACTTTAAGAACTGTAACACTCACTGCGAGGGTCCATGGCTTCATTCTTGAAGTCAGTGAGACCAAGAACCCACCAATTCTGGACACAATATCATTACTCAAAAAGTTTCAGATTTTCTGATTTCAAATTTTTAAATCAGGGATGCTTAACTTGTAATATAATTTGGTACTTTTCAGGAAGACAATACAGCAGTACGTATCAAACTTTAAAATTAGGCATGTTCCTTAACACAGCAATTTTACTGCTAGCATTTACCCCACGATAAATTACAAATATGTCCCCAATTCTTTACTTCTCCCTATATCCACAAGGTTTGCCATGTAACATTAAGAATATTCCCACTTTGACTCTTGCTTCAGTGCTGTAACTTCTTGTAGCAATGAGATATTAGCAAATGCTACACAAGAAGAGGATTGAAAAGGTGCACATTTCTCCTTACATTCTTACACCTCAGTCATCACTATGTGAATATGCCCAGGTTAGCCTGCTGGAGAATAAAGGGTGTTAGAGCAAGTCAAATCATCCTCATAGCCCCAGCCAACACTCAGTCATTCCCTACACATAAGCAAATTCAAATGAGACCAGAAGAAATGCCCTCCTGAGCCCAGCCTAAATTGCTGACTCAAAATTTATGACCATCTCCTGTATACACCATATTCCTTACCATTAGCGTATTTTAGTCCTTCTAAAAGGACTCCCAACTCAAAATTTTATCAGTCAACTCATGTCTTATTTGATCTGAGAAAACTTTGAAAGTGAATTTTAAGATATTTGTTTATATTCCTTGTTCACACTTTCCTTGTGGTCTTATATACTTGCTGCACCCATCTACCTCTAGACAACAAATTCATTATGGACAAGAACTTTGCATTATCTTTGATTCCTGGTGCATAACCCAGTGACTAGATGCTTGTTAAATGTCTGTTAACTGAATGGAAATGAGATCAGGACCAAGAGATCTAAGCTCTGGTTCTGGCTTCATCACTTAGGCAAATCACACCTCCATGTTTCAATCTCCTCAACCTGTGAAATGGTACAATATCCTCTTATCTCTCAGCCTCACAAGGTTGTTGCAAAAACAAAATGATCTAATTTTTAAGTGTTTTGTAAAGTCTAAAACATTATTCATCCATAGGTCAAATTTGTTATCTTTATTAAAACTAAATCTAATACCCCATTAAGGAATTGTAATTCTTGGGCCAGGTGCAGTGGCTCACGCCTGTAATCCCAGTACTTTGGGAGGCTGAGGCGGGCAGATTACCTGAAGTCAGGAGTTAGAGACCAGCCTGGCCAACATGGTGAAACCCCATCTCTTCTAAAAATACAAAAATTAGTTGGGTTTGTTGGCACACACCTGTAATTCCAGCTAATTGGGAGGCTGAAGCACGAGAATCACTTAAACCCAGGAGACAGAGGTTGCAGTGAGCCAAGATTGTGCCACTGCACTCCAGCCTGGGCGATAGAGTGAGACTGTCGAAAAAAAAAAAAAGGAATTGTAATTCTCTAGAAATAGAGATGTTCTCTGTTGCCAGATACATTGATATAAGAAAGACTGATGATATTATTAAAATCGATTTTCAAAACTTTTCTACACAGATAATAGTAATAACAGTCCTTTTTTAAAAGAATGAAAATCTTGTAATACTTTCAGCTGTTGATAGAAGCAGCTTGGATAGCATAAAGAAAAAACACAGTATTAAAATACATTAGGTATTTCTATGGATTTCTCTTGATGCTGTATCTATTCCATTTAGAATGGGAAACAATGCAAAATTAGAAAAACAATTCTTTCCCAGATAGAATTTGAAAAACCTTTTGACCTAATCTTTTAAATGTTATTGTCATGAAAAGGCTGAAAAGTGAATTTCCCAAAACAGCAAGCACGGACACAGACTTACAGAAGCAAAGAAGAGAATAACTGCTGTGAGAACCATTATTTACAGTCTTGCTAGAAGTCAAGATTTCTTTCTGTCTGCAATTTGAGGCTGTTTCTAGTGAAGGAAGCATAGTGACGTTCATGACTCCCTATGAGAGCATGGTCAACCATAAGAGGATTTCTGGAAGCCAATGTCATGACTCTAAACCTCTTTAAGGAGAGTAATGAACGCAACTACAAGTGGAGATGGGGGAAGGGATGGCTCTTTATATCTTTTCTTAAGAAAATAAAAAACTCAAATAAAATCTATGAGAAAGGAAAACAAAGCATTTCCTGGAAAATGAACGGTAAAACTGGCCATGGCTTTTGGTAATGGAACGTATTGGCCAAAACTTATAAGGAGAAAGAACATTCAACCAAAACAAATATACTACAGTAAGTAAAAGAAACTTGCAAGTAACCTCTCTACCATCACAAATATAAATATAAATAATATTGGTATTAATCCTGTATTAAAAACCTAATGAAATAAAAGAAGCCTCTCTGCTATAAAACTTTAAATTTTTCTATTAATAAAACATAAGGATGGGTTTGATCTGGAATTTTCCTAGGGGGCCTAGAATTTATATTTGTTCTGCTTAAAGGGAACCAAGTTAGGCTGGGATTGGTGGATCATGCCTGTAATCCCAACAATTTGGGAGGCTGAGGCAGGAGGATTGCTTGAGCCTGGGAGTTTGAGGCCAGCTTGGTCAATGTAAGGAGACTCCAGCTCTACAAAATAAAAATAAGTAAATTAGCTGAGTATGGTGGCACACACATGTGGTCCCAGCTACTTGGGAGGCTGAGGTGGAAAGATTGCTTGAGCCCAGGAGGTCAAGGCTGCAGTGAGCCATGATGACACCACTGCACTCCAGCCTGGGCAATAGAGTGAGACTCTGTCCCCAAATCCCTGCAAAAAACAAAAAAAAGCGGGGGAACCAAGTAAACAACCAAATGAATTGTCAGTGTTGTTTTCTCTAAAAGTCATTTAATAGAAATTTCAAAGCCTATCGTGTTTAAAAATTGAGGAGTGCATACATAATTAGATGATACAAGAGACAAGAAAAATTCAAGAGTAGCCTTCCATTGTCTTTGGGATTACAGAGACCTAAATAACATAAATAAGACCCACAAATAAAATAACTCAGAATCACTCAAGACCAAGATCATTACAAGGACATAGGACAGTGGAAAGAGGAAGAAATGTGGTAAAATCATAGGGTATGTGTTACAAGCTGGACATTATATCATCAGTGCAATAATGATCACTTACCAGTGGAAGGAAAAGAAATAATTTGAAAAACAAGAAAATGTGTTCTCAGAAATATCTAGGCAAGAAGGAATCCCACTCTAGTGTTCAGGAACATACATCATTGTCTGACATGGAAATGGAAAGAGCAGGAAAGAGAACTTACTTTAATTGGACAGCTGCACGGGCCAGGCACAGAGCTTGGCATCTGCGTATGTTCTCTTACAACAACCCTGGTGATAGGTATTATCGATCCCATTTTACAAAAATGGGTAACGATTTAATGAGTGTTTCTTGTGTGCCAGGAACTACATTAAAATCTGGGCAAAAAATATCTCATTTAATTGTTTCCTCCAAATTATCTCATTTAACTTTGTTGGGAGGCAAAAAGAAAAAAGAACATTATCTCATTTAAGCCTCACAATTCTACTAAGTGAGTGCCAACATTATCCCATTTTACAGAAGCAGAAACTGAGGCTCGGAATGTTCAGGTCATTTGTCTATGATTATACAGACATTCACAGTCCAACTGGGATTTCAAGAACCCTGAGCTTCTTCATAGCACATAGCTTATCTTCCCACTACACTAACTAGAAAATTACAAATGAGAATGAACTATAGGAAGCAGATAGAGACTGACCCAGGCAAGGTTTCTCATCCCATAAAGGAGAGGCACTAAAGGGAAGTCACCAAAAAAGCCTCCTAATAACTTTTTTTCATAATAAATTAACCGGATTGCCAGTTGATATATAGCATAATGCCCAATCCCTTTCACTAGCATGCATCAAACTGCCCAGCCCTGAGCCATCCCAGGGCAGGAAACTATCAGTGTGACACCATTCACTCCTAGAGGCCATGGTTTAGGCCTCATAACATACACTACTTCCTTTCTGTGTTTGGGTGTGGGCAGAAATCATTAATGAGCACATTCGAATAAAGAAGCAAAATGTCAATCTGTCTCGAGAATCATCAAGAGAAAGATCTTCACTGATAATCTGCATAAAGTGGGGAATATTCATAGAACAGAGATCTGAGTCCCCACAATTAGTTCCATAGCCATAGTGCAGCCATCAAGTATAAGTTGTGTCCACCCTCATGGAGGTTACCCAGCAGGGAGGTAGACACTTAATAAATAATTATAAGAATGATAAATGCCATGTATGAGGAGTATTATGGAGCATGGAGGCTTAATGTAAACTGGGACCGGGGCCAGGGGCATTCATAAAGGCTTCTCTCAGGAAGTCATGTTTCAGATACAACCTGAAAGGTGAGAAGGTGAGCAGAGGTTACTGAAGCTCATGGGGTGTGTGTGTGTGTGTGTGTGTGTGTGTGCGCACGTGCGCAATCGGGGTGGGAATTGACAGAGAACATCCTTGAAAAAGGAAACAGAATTTCAGTATATACACAGGAAATAAAAAGCACAGGATATGCAAGAATTAAAAGAAAATTCAGGTAACAAGAACAAAAGGGACAAAGGGGAAGAGGCCAGGAGAGGCTGGAAAAATAGTCAAAGTCATTCTGACTTCATTTCTCAGCCTCTTAAGCTTGTTTAACAAGTCTGCTCAGGACAGATCAACCAGCTCTCAGTGTTCTGCCAAAATCCATTTTAAGAGCCTGCATGACAGAAGGCCAGGCCAAACCTTGAGATCTCCCAAGGCAATGATGCCACCATCTTGTCCTTATAGAAAACAACCCACCAACCCTTTATCCCCAGACGATATTATGGCTCTGCCACATGGCTACAAAAACATAGTTTGACTTTTATTTGTCTACATGCTGATGAGCATATAGACAAAAGGATTCTTTGAGCTAATTTCTGAAGGATTAATTTTTTATTCATTTTGGTAGGAATCTAAATATCTACTTGTTGCCAGGATTTTATACATTTGCCATATATCTACCTCCTTAACCAAAATTTGTATTGTAATTGATCAACAGTTTCTTTCTTTCGAAACCCAATGAATAGTATTCTTGCAGAGATTCAGAGCATGCCTAGATTGCAATTTCTGTATCTCTTGTATTAACACATTAAAGAACAGTAATTGATAATGTAATTTAACTTAGTAATTCTGTATATGTTTATGTTAATCTTACATAAGAATTTTACAGAATATCACTTAATGAGATCTGAACCAAAAATCCTCTTTTACAAGAAAAGTTTATGAAAATCTTAAACTCAAGCTTATTTTTGGTGCCCTGCCAAAATGTCTGAACACAAGTCTGAAAAATAAGTTGCCATGTCTAACGATTACAATTTCCATTTCCACAGGCAATTCCAGAAGCAGATGTGCACGCTTCCATGTTTAAAATTTGTGTACATTTTACCAAATATCCTGTGTTAATCACTGAAAAAAGTAAGTTTAAAACTGCTGTCTAATATCCAGATCTTGAATGTGTATAGAGAAAGCACCCAGGGTTTTCTAATTTGATTTTACAATTTATAGTTTTGTATCATTGGATGCATCCAAACAAATGCAGATAGAAAGATAAGATCAAGGCAGAGCAGGAGACGGAGAACCACTGGTGAGAGGGGCTTGCAAAGATGAGATTCAGCCCACGTACAGAGGGAGTATTCCTTGGGGCATGCTCTTGCATTTTACAAGAGACAGGTCAGGCTAAAAATGGCCAATTTTCACCTGAGTTTGAAGAGGGGAAAATAAGACATAAAACCATAACCCATGTGTACTAAACGTAAAACTATTAAAAAGCAAATCCTTAGCTCAGGGTAAATTTTGATGATAATCATCTACTTTTAACTCTAGAAGAAGATTGAGTAGTAGATCAAAAAAGCTTCTGAAAGTGACTGCTAGGGTTCCCCAGTAAAACGCAAATATCCATCAAGGAATTTTGGGATCATGGCGGATGGAAGGCAAGACTAGACTGCAGCTCCGGATGGAGCAGCATGCAGAGGCTTGCGCTGTGAATTTTAGCTCCAGACTGACTGCAAGAACAAACCAGCAATCCTGAGAGGAACCATAGACCCTCCGAAGGAAGTGGACTGCTCCTGAAGGACCCAGGAGACACCCCAAATACTGTGAATGCCCAACTGTGGAAGTGGGAAAGGGAGACCCTCCTCTCCTGAACACACACCCCCACTGGAGAAGCTGAAGGTTTGTTTCTGGAAGAAGTTTCTGACTTTACCTGGAGCTGAGTCAAGTTAGAGAGCAGAGCTGAGTGAAACACAGGCGTAGAAGAAGAAGCAGAAAAGCCATGGGAGCTCACTGGATCCCCAAGTATTCCATTCCTGCCTGACAACACAGGGATCCATCAGGAGGGTGGCCAGAGGAGCAGGGGGTAAAACTTTACAGGGTGAAGGAATTCTCTAGCTGAACTTTGTAACAATTTGAGCAGAGCAAGAAACCTCCTGGCCAGAACTCGGGGGAGGGTGTGAATCTGGCATGCAGACTTCAAAGGCAGGGGGAAGAACTAAAGCCCTTTTCTTTCGCAGCTGGGAGGTGGAAAGCCTTGGGCAAGTTTTCAAGCCCATCTCGCCCTCCACCTTGAAACAGACTCAGGGCTGTTGTGGGAGGCATGGTGAGAGTGAGACCAGCCCTTCGGATTGTGTGGGAGCTGGATGAGGCCAGCTTTCCCCAACTTCCCTGACAACCTGCATGACTCAGCAGAGGCAGCCATAATCCTCCTAGGTACACAACTCCAGTGACCTGAGAATCTCACCCCGATCCCCCACAGTAGCCGCAAGGCCCGCCCAAGGAAAGCCTGAGCTCAGACATGCCTACCCTGCCCCGACCTGATGGGCCTTTCCTATCCACCCTGGTAGCAGAAGACAAAGGGCATATAATCTTGGGAGTTCCTAGGACCCCGCCAACTGCCAGTCCCTCTCCACACTAATACAGTGGATGCTTTCTGGAAAGCGCCACCTCCTGGAAGGAGGCCAACCTGCACAAAAATAGAGCATTAAGCCACCAAAGCTAAGGACCCTTACAGAGTCCATTGTGTGCTCCTCCATCTCCACCAGAAAAGGCACTGGTATCCATGGCTGAAAGACCCAGAGACGGTTCACATCACAGCACTCTGTGCAGAACAACCCCCAGTACCAGCCAGGAGCCAGGTAGACTCGCTGGGTGGTAGGCTCAGAAGACAGACAACAATCACTGCATTTGGCTCACAGGAAGTCACATCCACAGGAAAAGGGGGAGACTACTACACAGCAAGGGAACACCCCATGGGACAAAATAATCCGAACAACAGCCCTCGACCTTCCCTCTGACAGACTACCCAAATGAGAAGAAACCAGAAAACCAACCCTGGTAATATGACAAAACAAGACTCTTCAACACTCCCAAAAAATCACACTAATTCACAAGCAGTGGATTCAAATAAGGATAAAACCCTGATTTTCATGAAAACGAATTCAGGTTAGTTATTAAGCAAATCAGGGAGGGACCAGAGGAAGGCAAAGCCCAATGCAAGGAAATCCAAAAAATGATACAAGAAATGAAGGGAGATATATTCCAGGAAATAGATAGCTTAGAGAAAAAAAAACAATCAAAAATTCAGGAAACTTTGCACACATTTTTAGAAATGCAAAAGGTTTTGGAAAGTCTCAGGAATAGAACTGAACAAACAGAAGAAAGAAATTCAGAGCTCAATGACAAAGTCTTCAAATTAACCCAAACCAACAAAGACAAAGAAAAAATAATAAGAAAATATGAACAAAGTCTCCAAAAAGTCTGGGATTATGTTAAACAACCAAATCTAAGAATAATCGGTATTTCCGAGGAAGAAGACAATTCCAAAAGATTGGAAAACATATTTATGGGAATAATCAAGGAAAACTCTGGCCTTGCTAGAGACATAGACATGCAAATATAAGAAGCACAAAGAATGCCTGGGAAATTCTTAGCAAAAACATCTTCACCTAGATACATTGTCATCAGGTTATCCAAAGTTAAGACGAAGGAAAGACTCTCAAGAGCTGTGAGACGGAAGCACCAGGCAACCTATAAAGGAAAACCTATCAAATTAACAGCAGGTTTCTCAGCAGAAACCCTACAAACTAGAAGGGATTGGGGCCCTATCTTTAGCCTCCTCAAACAAAACAGTTATCAGCCAAGAGTTTTGTATCCAACAAAACTAGGCATCATATATGAAGGAAAGATACAGTCATTTTCAGACAAACAAATGCTGAGAGAATTTACCACTACCAAACAACCACTACAAGAACTGCTAAAAGGAGCTCTAAATCTTGAAAGAAATCCTGGAAACACATCAAAAAAGAACCTCTTTAAAGCATAAATCACACAGAACCTATAAAACAAAAATACGAGTTAAAAAGCAAAAACAAAAAACAAAAAAACTAAAGTACACAGGCAACAAAGAACATGATGAATGCAACGGTGCCTCACATTTCAATACTAACATTGAATGTAAATGATCTAAATGCTCCACTTAAAAGATACAGAACCACAGAATGGATAAGAACTGACCAACCATCTCCTGCCTTCAGGAGACTTACCTAATACATAAGGACTCACATACACTTAAAGTAAAAGGATGAAAAAGGCATTTCATGCAAATGGACACCAAAAGTGAGCAGAGGTAGCCATTCTTATATCAGACAAAACAAACTTTAAAGCAACAGTAGTTAAAAGAGACAAAGAGGGACATTATATAATGGTTAAAAGCCTTGTCCAACAGGAAAATACCACAATCCTAAACATATGTGCACCTAACACTGAAGATCCCAAATTTATAAAACAATTACTAATAGACTTAAGAAATGAGATAGACAGGAACAGAATAATAGTGGGGGATTCAATACTCCACTAACAGCACTAGACATGTCATCAAGGCAGAAAGTCAACAAATAAACAATGGATTTTAACTATACCTTGGAACAAATGGACTTAACAGATATATACAGAACATTTCATCCAAGAACTGCAGAATACACATGCTATTCAACAACACATAGAACTTTCTCCAAGACAGACTATGTGATAAGCCATAAAACGAGCCTCAATAAATTTTTAAAAATCGAAATTATATCAGGCACTCTCTCAGACCAAACTGGAATAAAACTAGCAATCAACTCCAAAAGGAACCTTCAAAACTATGCAAATACATGGAAATTAAATAACCCACTCCTGAATGAGCATTGGGTCAAAAACAAAATTAAGATGTAAATTAAAGAATTCTTCAAACTGAATGACAATAATGACACAACCTATCAAAACTTCTGGGATACAGCAAAGGCAGTGCTAAGAGGAAAGTTCAAAGCCCTAAATACCTACATCAAAAAGTCTGAAAGAGCACAAACAGACAATCTAAGGTCACACTTCAAGGAACTAGAGAAATAAGAACAAACCAAACCCAAACCTAGCAGAGGAAAGAAAATAACCAAGATCAGAGCAGAAATAAATGAAACTGAAACAAAAAATACAAAAGATAAATGAAAAAGCTGGTTCTTTGAAAAGATAAATAAAATTGATAGATCACTAGCAAGATAAACCAAGAAAAGAAGAGAGAATATCCAAATAACCTCACTAAGAAATGAAACGGGAGATATTACAACTGACACCACTGAAATACAAAAGATCATTCAAGGCTACCATGAACATCTTTACACACAAACTAGAAAACCTAGAAGAGATAGATACATTCCTGGAAAAATACAACCCTGCTAGCTTAAATCAGGAAAAATTAGATACCCTAAGCAGACCAATAACAAGCAGTGAGATTGAAATTGTAATTTAAAAATTACCAACAAAAAAAGTCCAAGGCCACACAGATTCACAGCAGAATTCTAGCAGACATTCAAAGAATAATTGGTACTAATCCTTTTAACACTATTCTACAAGATAGAGAAAGAAGGAACCCTCCCTAATTCATTCTATAAAGCCAGCATCACCCTAATACCAAAACCAGGAAATGACATAACCAAAACAGAAAACTACATACCATTATCCTTGATGAACATAGATGCTGAAATCCTTAACAAAATACTAGCTAACCAAATCCAACAACATATCAAAAGGATAATCCACCATGATCAAGTGAGTTTCATACCAGGGATGCAGGGACAGTTTAACATACACAAGTCAATAAATGTGATACACCACATAAACAGAACTGAAAACAAAAATCACATGATCATCTCAGTAGATGCAGAAAAAGCATTTGACAAAACCCATCATTGCTTTATAGTTAAAACTCTCAGCATATAAGGGACTTACCTTAATGTAATAAAAGCCAACTAAAACAAACCCACAGCCAACATAATACTGAATTAGGGAAAGTTGAAAGCATTCCCTCTGAGAAAAGTAACAAGAAAAGGATGTCCACTCTCACCACTCCTCTTCAACATAGTACTGGAAGTCCTAGCCAGAGCAATCAGACAAGAGAAAGAAATAAAAGGCATCCATATCAGTAAAGAGGAAGTCAAACTCACTGCTGACGATAGGATTGTTTACCTTGAAAACCCTAAGGATGCCTCCAAAAAGCTCCTAGAACTAATAAAAGAATTCAGCAAAGTTTCCTGATACAAGATTAATGTACACAAATCAGTAGCTCTTTTATATATCAACAGCAACCAGGCAGACAAATCAAAAACTCAAACCCTTAGCTGCAAAAAAATTCAGCAAAGTTTCCTGATACAAGATTAATGTACTGTTTTAATGTACACAAATCAATAGCTGTATTAATGTACACAAATCAGGCAGACAAATCAAGAACTCAACCCCTTAGCTGCAAAAAAAAAATAAAATACTTAGGAATATACCTAACAAAGGAGTCAAAGACCTCTACAAGGAAAACTACAAAACACTGCTAAAAGACATTATAGATGACACAAACAAATGGAAACACATCCCATGCTCATGGGTAGAATCAGTATTGTGAAAATGACCATACTGCCAAAAGCAACCTAAAAATTTAATGCAATCTCCATCAAAATACCACCATCACTCTTCACAGAGTTAGAAAAAACAATTCTAAAATTCATATGGAACCAAAAAAGAGCCCACAGAGCCAAAGCAAGACTAAGCAAAAAGAACAGATCTGGAGGCATTGCATTACCTGATTTCAAACTAGACTATAAGGCCATAGTCACCAAAACAGCGTGGTACTGGTATAAAAAATAGGCATATAGACCAATGGAACAGAAGAGAGAACCCAGAAATAAACTGTAATACTTACAGCCAGCTGATCTTCAATAAAGCAAACAAAATTATAAAGTGGGGAAAGGACACCCTTTTCAACAAATGGTGCTGGGATAATTGGCTAGCCACAAGTAGGAGAATGAAACTTGATCCTCATCTCTCACCTTACACAAAAATCAACTCAACATTGATTAAGGACTTAAACCTAAGACCTGAAACTATAAAAATTCTAGAAGGTAACATTGGAAAAACCCTTCTAGACATTGGCTTAGGCAAGGATTTCATGACTAAGAACCCAAAAGCAAATGCAATAAAAACAAAAAGAAATAGCTGGCACCTAATTAAACTAAAGAGCTTTTGCACAGCAAAAGGAACAGTCAGCAGAGTAAACAGACAACCCACAGAGTGGGAGAAAACCTTCACGATCTATACATCTGACAAAGGACTAATATCCAGAATCTACAGCAAACTCAAACAAATCAGTAAAAAAAAAGAACAACCCATCAAAAAGCGGGCTAAGGACATGAATAGACAATTCTCAAAAGAAGACATACAAATGCCCATAAACATATTAAAAAATGCCAACATTACTAATGATCAGGGAAATTCAAATCAAAATCACAATGTGATACCACCTCACTCCTACAAGACTGTCCATAATCAAAAAATGAAAAAACAGTAGATGTTGGCGTGGATGCGGTGAACAGTGAACACTTCTACACTGCTGGTGGGAATGCAAACTAGTACAGCTACTAGAGAAAACAGTGTGGAGATTCCTTAAAGAACTGAAAGTAGAACTACCATTTGATCCAGGAATCCTACTACTGGGTATCTACCCAGAGAAAAATAAGTCATTATTCAAAAAAGATACTTGCACATGCATGTTTATAGCAGCAAAATTTACAACCCCAAAATCATGGAATCAACCCAAATGCCCATCAATCAATGAGTGGATAAAGAAACTATGGTATGTATATATATATGTGTACTATTTCAAACTAGACTATAAGGCCATAGTCACCAAAACAGCATGGTACTGGTATAAAACATAGGCACACAGACCAATGGAACATAGTATTCCATCATATATATATGTGTATATGTGTATATATACATATATACGTATACATGTAAATACACATGCATACGTATACATGTAAATACACATGCATACGTATACATGTAAATACATATGCATACGTATACATGTAAATACACATGCATACGTATATATGTAAATATACATGTATACGTATATATGTAAATATACATGTGTACGTATATATGTGTATATATATATATTCCATCATATATATATATATATACACACACACACATATATATGTGTATACATATATGATGGAATACTATGCAGTCATAAATAGAAATGAATTAACAGCATTTGCAGTGACCTGGATAAGACTGGAGACTATTATTCTAAGTGAAGTAACTCAGGAATGGAAAAGCAAACATTGTATGTTCTCACTGATATGTGGAAGCTAAGCTACGAGCACAAAAGGGCATAAGAATGATACAAACGGACTTTGAGGATTTGAGGGAAAAGTCAGAGGGGGGCAAGGGATAAAAGACTACAAATATGGTGCAGTGTATAACTGCTCGGGTGATGGGTGAGCCAAAATCTCACAAATCACCACTAAAGAACTTACTAATGTAGCCAAATACCACCTGTACCCCAATAACTTATGGAAAAATAAAATAAAAATCTTTAGGTACTCCAAAAAAAGAAAAAATGCCACTGTCCTGGGTTGAACAGTATTCATGTCCACCAGACTCTCAGAATGTAACCCTATTTGGAAATAGGGTCCTTGCAGATGTAATCAGTTAAGATGAGATCATACTGGATTAGGTAGGGCCCTAATATAATGAGTGATGTCCTTAGAAGAAGGCCATATAAAGACACCCAGTGGAGATAGCCATGTGAAGACGCAGGCATAGATTGGAGTGATGTATCTACAAACCAGGGAATGCCAAGGATTGTTGGGGCTACACAAACAAGGAGAGAGGCAGGAAACAGATTCTCCCTAAGAGGGAACAAACCCTGCTGACTCCTTGATTTCAGATTTCTGACCTGCAGAATTGTGAAAAATCAATTTTTGTTGTTTTAAGTTAAAAAAAGGCAAATATCACTCCAGCCTGGGTGACAGAGCGAGATTCCGTCTCAAAAAAAAAAAAAAAAAAGGCAAATATCCAGTTAAATTTGAATTTCAGATGAATATCAAGTAAGTTTTTAGTGTAAGGATGTCCCAGGTAACATTGGCAGTATTTTTATCTTCTATATGTGGCAACTTTGGTAATAGAAGGCTATTTTTTATTTGTAATGCTCTACTGCTTTCTATGGGTTTCAGGATGTAAGACTGGCTGTGAGGTGCTGAGAAATAGCTCAATAAACCGCGTATAGCTCTCGACTGGGAAAGATATGGATGCCCAACTGAAAGCCAGGAAGTTAGTACTAGCAAGGAGGGAGAAGAAGACAAAGATGCTTGGCAGAGGCCTAAGGGTCATGGGAGAGGGGATATGAGGGACAGTTATGAAATGTTATGCTATTTTCTTAAAAGATAAAATCATCCTTCTAATCTTCTACAAGTGCATTTCAGTAAAATCTACATTGCTAACTAATGCCTTGGGGTAGAAGTAGGTAAATTCTTTCTAGAGTGGATTCTTTCTTGGCATTAAATGATATCAAGTCCTACTTAAAGTTTGACACAAAACAGCCAACATGTAGATTATATGACTAATTGGAGAAGTCTTGCAAGCAACAGCAAGCCCACATATGACATGTATTTGCTTCAGCCTCTAACGGGCAGGTCTGCAAAACCACCCTGAATAAATGTGAACCAAAGTAGATAAGGCCCTGCTTAGGGCTAGTAACTGATAGCTCCTGAGCAACTAAAAGCAGAATGTTTAGACTAAGACCAGACTAAAATCACTCACTCACTCACTCATAGACAACAATACCCTTATGAAGATTTTCTTTATTATTAAACATTGGTCTAATGCTAAAAAGTTTAAACACCAACATAGCATTGTAAACCCACTGCCTTGCGAGTTAACTTTAACTTACTTAGTTAACTAACTACATTTTTAATGTAGTGTTTCCATTTTTAAAAACAAACTTGGCCATTTCACAAACACTTCATGGCTAATCACTTTTTTATAATATAGTTTATTTACAGAAATGAAATGAATTTTGGTAATTTGAAGCAATGAGCTACATCATAAAACATCTCTGAAATCTTCTTGAATGTCAGTTTTCAAAACAAAAACTCAGAAATGTGATTTCATTTTGATGATAAACACCTGCAATAAACTAGAATATTTTTTCAGCTCATTACACATTAAACTGCTATTTGGTTAGGTGGGAAGGAGGGGGATTAATTGTTGTTAATGGTTTTTATTATTCAGAAGGAATTTAAATACGTGAAATCTGCATTTGTCAAGCATCAAGCGTCTTGCAGACTGCCACAGACAGTACAAAGTTCAGGTGTTTTGCTGATCCTTTGTTTTGGACATTGTGTGACTGTTCTAAATACAACAGTTTCCATTCAGCATTAACCATGACAGACACAGCACAAGATTACCCCAGGGCTGGTGTGAGAAAAACACAGCAGAATTATCTGATGGAACAATTCCAGGCACAGAGTAAGGGATCTATCCATAGTCACTGAATGAATAAATACTTCTGTAGCTTCCCTCTAACTTTAGGAAAAAATATTAATGAAGGAAAAATGAATTCTGGATTCATTGAGAACATTTTGGAAATAGTTTAAATGATATTGCATATGTGTGTATTCTAAATGCTTTTTTGGTATTTTCTAAAGAATATTTTGCAAATAAAGTAAAAGAAACACCCCTGATTGACAGTATTCCATTTGTGAGCCAGTGGTTAGACATAGAAAATGATGGATTAGGGACAGCATGTAGACCAAGAGTTCCCAACCTTGGCTGCATGTTAATATTACCTCAGTTGCTTTTTTAGAATCCCAATTCCCAGGGCACACCCCACACTCATGAAATCAAAATCTGTGTGGGTAGAACACAGGCATCAATATTTTAAAAAGTGATTTCATTATGCAATCAAGGTTGAGAATAACAGATATAGACTCTAATTCTTCTCTTGTCCCATGGAATAGTGTGCAGAAAGCTACATTTGAGACAAGCAATGGATGAAAACTCACCCTGTGTTTCTGAGATGGTGGGGTATTTTTCCTCCTGGGCTAAGCATCTTTCACCTTTTTCTACACTGTGTTCCCAACTGGGAGGTGAATAAAGTGGAAACAAAAAATAAACATAATTCAAAAAAAGGGTGAGAGAGTGGGGCTAAGGAAAGCTGAGTGTTCAATATTTCCTCTTCCAACAAGATTCCTCTTATCGTGCTCTATTTGACATAATCTTATAAGAGCTAATGTTTAATAGAAACATACAAACAATTTTAAGAAATCTCTACTAGCATTTTGTGTCAGGGAAGGTCAAAATTGAGACCCACTACTCTGGTGTCTTCTGCTACTGGATTTATTTGTGCCTGGGTTGACCACGAGGGAGTCACTGGCAACTTTAAGCAGCAGTAGGAGGATTGACCAATCCACTGTGCCCAAATTACCAGAGTGACTCCATCTTGAATAGGGGATGGGGAAAATGAGGATGAGACCTGCTGGGCTGTATTCCCAGGTTAGGCATTCTTAGTCACAGGAAAAGATAGGAGGTTGGCAGGACTGGTATCACAAGATACAGGTAATAAAGACCTTGCTGATAAACCAGGATGCAGAGAAGAAAAAAAAAGAAAGCCCACCAAAACCAAGATGGCAACGAAAGTGATCTTTGATCAACCCCACTGCTCATTATATGCTAATTATAATGCATTAGCATGCTAAAAGGCACTCCTACCAATGTCAGGACAGTTTACAAATGCCATGGCAGCGTCTGGAAATTACCCTGTATGGTCTAAAAGGGGAGGAATGGTCAGTTCCAGGAAATGCCCGCCCCTTTCCTGGAAAACTCATGAATAATCCACCCTTTGTTTAGCATATGATCAAAAAATAACCATCAAAATGCCAACCGGCAGCCCTCTGGTTGTTCTCCATATGAACATAGCCTGTTCTGCCTATGGAGTAGCCTATATTTTGTTTCTTTACTTCCCTAATAAACTTGCTTTCACTTTATTCTGTGGACTTGTCCCAAATTCTTTCTTGCTCAACATCCGATACCCCTCTCTTGGATCTGGATCAGAATCGCTTTCTGGTAACAAAATCTCTTAAGTCCCCACAATTGGGAGGGATGAGACTTAGAGGGAAAAGCTCAGGGACTCCAAAGACTATTCAATGGAAGGTCCACTGTGCCCTGCTCTTGTGGTTGTAAGAAACAGAGTCCCATGGTCTATCTCAAATGATGTCTTTCTGGGTGAATACTTGGTACAATAAGAGAAATGTGACTTCCACAAGAATCCCCAAATTGTGAAATGGTCTAACTCAGCAACAGCTGTGTGTTGAATCTCTGCCCCTACAGTGACATGGCAATGCTCCCCGTCTTGGTTTCTACCTGCTCAGCAACTGCTGAGCTTATCAATACTGCATCTTCTCTACCTCATTATGCCTGCTTTCTCGAGTACAGCTTCCTATGCCTTCCTAGGGTTCTCACTGTTTTTCATCTCCATCTGGATCTTTTCAGCATTTGCTCCCAATGCCCAGGTAAATCAGGGGCACCTAGGCATCAGTATCTTCTAAAGCTCCCCAGAGGATTCAATGTGCAACCAAGCAGATAACCATTGCACCAAAAAACAGCGGGTCCAAGTAAGGCAACTTGGATTTATAATTACCGCCTTAGCCCAAAAGGAAGAAAACTGGGGAAGGTAACTTATAATGCCTGGGAATTCTGTTCTCCTTGCATTTTATTTTAATTCAGTGTCTTGTTTCTCTATCTATAGAGCACATATTTATTCACATAGATTTTAGTATTTTAACTGTGTTGTACTTAAAGGAAAGCAAACATGCCTTCTGAAGTGATGGTCTTTGAGCCACTAGTCAAGAGATTGGGGCTCTCTAATGAGCCAAGACTCCCACCTAGTGGTAACCACCCCTGAATTGCAAATAGAAGGTTTCTCAACTTTTATTAATGACAAAACTCTTTGGGAAGTGGCTGGTCAATTTCAATAACTCATTTGCCTAAAACAAAATGCACTTATTTGTCAAAAGAGCTTTGCCATTTCCAATATGTGTGTGTAAATACCCCCAGGATAAATTATTGCTATTTATTTGAACTTATGAAGGAAAACCAACTTCATGATTCTGTCAAATAAGTGTGTTTTAGTGAATTCAGAGGTTGTGTGACTGATAAAAGTAAGTGGTTGTTATGAAATAGTTCATACACATCCAAAGTGAAATGACTAGTGATAAAACCTTAGAGGATGCTGTGAGGTGAGTGGTGGCCCCTGAAAAAGTATGTCAACATCCCAAACCCCAAAATCTGTGAATGTGACCTTATTTGGAAATGGAGTCTTGGCCCATATCATTATTATGTTATGTTAAGAATCTTGAAAACAGATCATCCTGGATTATCTAGGTGGGCCCTAAATCTAACACAAGTGCTTTATAAGAAGCACAGAGAAGAAGAGAAGAAACAGGGAGAAGGAGTCAACGGCCATATGAAGACAACAGCAGAGACTGGAATTAATGCAGCCAGAAGCCAAGAGGACATCTGAAACCACCAGAAGCTGAAAGAGGCAAGAAATCTCCACTCGAGCCTTAGGAGGGAACATGGCCCTCCTGACACCTTCGTTTCAGACTTCCAGCCCGCAGAACTTTGAGAAAATAATTTTCTGTTGTTTGAAGACATCCACTGTGTGGTAATTTGTTACAGCAGACTTAAGAAAGTAGTATGGTTTCCTCTTCCTTTCTTTTCAGTACACTGCTTCAGAAAACAAAAATAGCATATTTGGAAATGACCTAGGTACCTAAAGTTTTTCTTATAATATACATATAAATTCATTGCTCTACAATATTATAGGATGGTATTCAATCAACAGCATAAATACTTCAGTTTCTACCTACAGTTTCAAAGGTATTTTGGATAGCAAACTTTTCATTTCAGAAGTTTTTCACTACAAATACCTTAACTGAAAGACTAATCAACTAAAATTCTTCTTTCTAAAACAGAACATGAAGCAACAAGAGTTTTGCCTAAATATGGATGAGTGTAATGAGAATAACTCAAATTTCATGTCCAGTTGGGACAGCATAGTCAATTCAACAGGAATGTTCATGAGTTGTTTATCATGTGAAGTATTTGGAAGGTATGCGAACACTAAAAACAACAATGTCAATACAATTAAATGGAGGCATTCATAAAACTGTTGTTCAGATCAGCAGGTAATCTTGTAACTGCATATTTGAGAATTTCAGGGAAGGAAATGTACAAATAATCAAAGGCAGAAAATTCCCTTCAGAAAATGTGGTATCCACATATTGTATGACAGGCTTGCTTTTACTGAATAATGCATGAAGATGTCTGTTTTAAATTGTTCACTGACTACGGAGTTGACAAATAACCACTGAAGAACAATGGTATTGGGCACCAGATGCCTCTGTTTCATATCTGACTCTGTGAAGGCTGTTTCTTTCCTAGGGAACTGGGGGTTCTATGTAACATGAGACTCAAGCAAAAAGTGTGGATTCTGTGGTATGCTCATGGGATGGTTCCAGTAAATGTGCTGATAGAATTCTGGAGCCCAAGACTTGACGATGGGTGCCATTAAAGTCCAGACCTGGTGCCGCAGCACTTTGATGTGTCAAAGGCTTAGGTTCTGCCATTTTTCTGAACAAATATATTCAAATAGAACACTACATAAAAATGTAAAGGGCCTTGTAGGGTCAAATGAAAGTTTGAGCAGAGAATGAACAATATCTCTATGAAATCAAAGTGCTGTCTTTGTTGAATTAATTCCATTATTTTTTGTTCTCATTGTTTTCAAAACAATTAGTAGATACACTGAGAAAGAAGGAAAGCAAGAGAGTTACTCTGATAATGATGGCTCTCATTTATAAATCCATGAAAAGTAATATCAATTTTCTTTCTTAATAGATGAGAAATCTAAAACTAAGAATGGGTGACGAACTTGCCCCAATATCACACAGCCAATAACTAAGGTTCTTCTCTCCCAGAACCTGTGCTACTTCCTGGCTGATGCCAAAACACTTCCTAATAAGGACCTCAAAAAAAAATCTTTCTAATGAACTGACCATTGGTCAATTAGCTCCCCTCTCCAGTTCCAACAGACTCTGCTGGAGTCACAAAGGACAACGAACCTTGTCTCTTCATCTCTTTATCTGCGATACCTACCATGGTGATCATTCATAATAAAGCACTCAATATGTCTTTACTGGGTGAACAGATAAAAGGTACAGAAAAGAGGGAAAGGGCTCAGGAAAAACTATACAGGACATTTCAGAAGTATTTGCCATTTCCATGTGGAAAGGTCAATCATAGATAAATATCCCAATCATGATGATTCATAAAATATATTAAGAGGAGCCCAGTGTACAGGAAATGCAAACTATCTGCAGTGTGAGTTTGGAGCATAGGCTTAATAACTTAGAGGCTGATCAAAAAGGAAATTTGGTTTACGATTTTGTAATTATCAGGTATATGATAATTAATTATCCTAAAGTGATACTGAAGGCTTGGCCTGAGTCTGATGACAATATTAGAAATCTGAGTAAGAAAGTGATCAGCAGTTTGACTGTTTAAAGGTTTGTTGGTTGTTCCTTACCTTTTAAAACTGAGTCTCCAGCTGCTAGCTACTGTGTCCCAGGGGGCCTTGTGCCCTCTATCTCCTGTTTTCTCTGAAAACAAATGAGATTTCTTACTCTGCCTTGACTCTATACAGATTTTCCTGCTCTTAAGAGACAAACAGAAGAGTGATACTTCAAAGCTAGAATAAATGTATTTTATTTTATTTTATGTTTTCAGACCAAGTCTCACTCTGTCACCCAGGATGGGGTGCAGTGGCACTGTCTCAGCTCACAGCAACTTCCGCCACCCGCCCCACTCCCTGCGATTCTCCTGCCTCAGCCTCCCGAGTAGCTGGGATTATAGGTGCCTGCCACTACGTCCAGCTAATTTTTGTATTTTTAGTAGAGACAGGGTTTCACCATGTTGGCCAGGCTGGTCTGGAACTCCTGACCTCAGATGATCTGTCTGCCTCGGCCTACCAAAGTGCTGGGATTACAGGCATGAGCCACCACACCCAGCCAAATAAATGTATTTTAAATCTGGGATATATGTTCCAATTAGCTAGACTCTGAAATTTCAGACTTTAGCTTCAGTCAGAGGCCATTAGAACTATTCCAAAAAATGCACAGAATTAATAAACTATTGATGGATGAGTAAGAAAAAAAAAACTGAGTCTTACTCTGTCATCCAGGTAGGAGTGAAGTGGTGCAATCACAGTTCACTGCAGCCTCTACCTCTTGGGCTCAAGTGATCCTCCCACCCCAGCCTCCCAAGTAGCTGGGACCACAGGTGCATGCCACTATACTCAGCTAATTGTTATTAATTTATTTTGTAGAGACGGGAGTCTCCCTATGTTTCCCAGGCTGGTCTCAGACTCCTGGACTCAAGTTATGCTTCCACCTTAGCCTCCCAAAGTGCTGGGATTACAGACATGAACCACTGCACCTGGCCTGTTGGTTGCTCCTTTAGGATGTAACAATTAATATTAAAGGCACTTCAATATAAATTTCAAATTGTAATTTAAGTTTTTTCCAGGGTCACTATTTTGTATATTTATATTTTTAGTTTATTCCATGTTTTGTTGGTAGCACCCAAATATTCCTAGGCTGTTGGTTGGTCCTTCCAACAGTTTCTAGGACAGAAAATGGGTCTTTCTCCCAATAAAGATGAGGAATTGGTAAATGCCTTGGATGCCGAGATATTCTTGTTTTATGTACACTTGGCAGAAGTCATCCACAACCATCTGCAGACTCTAACTCTTCACTGGGGCCCACAGCCATCCCCACTGTTGAATGCACATTGCACTCCTGTTCTGAAGGAACAAAGGAAGGACAGGAAATGAGTGAACCCAGTGAGGAAAAAGCTTTCAAGATACGTATCAAAAAGAAAAAGGAAGGCCGGGACCAGTGGCCCATGCCTGTAATCCCAGCACTTTGGGAGGCTAAGGTGGACAGATTGCTTGAGCCCAGAAGATGGAGACCATCCAAGGCAACATGGCGAAACCCTGTCTCTACAAAAAAAAAAAAAAAAAAAAAATTAGCTGGGCACGGTGATGCATGCCTGTGGTCCCAACTGCTCAGGAGGCTGAGGTGGGAAAATTGCTTGAACCCGGGAGGTGGAGGGTGCAGTCAGTGGAGATCGTGCCACTACATTCCAGCCTGGGTGACAGTATGAGACTCTGTCTCAAAAAAAGAAAAAAAAAAGAAAACGAGAAACCTAGAGACTGAAGAATCCAATTCTCAGTATTAAAAGATGGGAAAAAATAACTTGGGTGAGAGCTATTAGGTTGAAATAGGCACAAGATAATAAAACCCAACATCATAATAATGAGGAAAACTAGTTTGTGTCAAACAGGAGATGACAGTTGGAAGATTATAAAGGTCCTGCCTGTTATTACTAAAAGGTAAAAATAAGGGGTTCTATGACATGTGGGTGCAAAAGGAGCTATTGAGGGGCCTAAAGGAGCATTTGGAGCTGATAATCAAAGTTTCTGTTGATTCCTATCTGCATGGCTGGACTTACTGATCCCACCAAACATTCTTCCCTCATACTCCATGAGTTTTCAATCCTTTAACTTGTAACTGGAACACCATGCACCCTGCCTCTTTTTAGGCTGAGTTTCTGCCAACAGCCAGTCCTGAGGATCCAGGCAAGTGACACTGTGTTATCTTTCTGCTCTCCCTTCCTGAGGGTGCCTCTCCTTTGTTCATCAAGCAGCAACTGCTACTTTCAGTGCTTCTCTGCACACGGAGCATAGACAGGTTCTGAGTATGTGAAGCTCAGCTTGGGGTTTGAGGGGGGTGTTTAAAATCACTACTTCCATGCCTCTTGACCACTTCCAGATGAAATTCAAGAACAATCAAAAGATAGACAGAACAGCACTGAACTTTGCAGACATACTTTTTTCGCATGGTAACCCTGTGGCCTGGGGCAATTTAATTGATCTCTCTGTGCTCAGTTTACTGATCTATAAAATGAGCATATAGGTACACCCACCCCATAGAGTTTCTGTGAGAATAAAAGGAGATACTGTATGTTCAGCAGTCACTCTGTGCTAGACACTATGCTAATAACTGAATAAGTGAGACCAGCTGTTTTTATTTATTTATTACCATTGTTCTATTTATCACCCATAAAGTCTGTAACTCTAGAGCCTGAGTGGAAAGTCTGTAACTCTAGAGCCTGAAGGGATGTGTGACCACTCGTTTTTTCCTTTTGATCCCTGTCCTGTGTTCTTTGGGGGCCTGGACAGGAAAAGAAATGGTAGCACCAGAACTGTCAATTAATAGAGATGAATAGTAGTCATGGGTGTCATAGTAGGAATTGTGCCACTAGTAGTAGAAGCTGTGGTAATAGCTAATACAGCTAATACAACTCCTTGGGTTGTGCCAAGGAGTGTGCTAAAGACACAAATCTCCATGCATTGCTCATTGCCACTACTCTTTCAGCTAGAGATGTGTGCGGCCTTAGGGCAGTTATATCTCCTGCAGCAAAAGGCATCCCTATCCCTCACCAGTAATTTGAGATGTCTGTGCCTTCCTAAGGATCTTTCAGGATGCTCTTTCAACCTGCTGGAATCCTAATTTGAGTGCTGTCCTAAGAATGTAAACTGACACTGAACTGGTGGTTTTCCAACTGCACTGTGCACACCACAGAGATTTCCAAATTCCACAGCACCTCCCTAGGATTGCCAGGACTGGTGGCATGATCAACAATTTGGGTTCTGTATTAGTCCATTTTTATGCTGCCAATAAAGACATACCCAAGACTGGGCAATTTACAAAAGAAAGAGGTTTAATGGACTCACAGTTCCACGTGGCTGGGGAGGCCTCACAATCATGGAGGAAGGTGAAAGGCATGTCTCACATGGTGGCAAACAAGAGAAGAGAGAACTTGTGTAGGGAAACTTCCCTTTTTAAAATCATCAGATCTCATGAGACTTATTCCCTATCATGAGAACAGCACAGGAAAGACCCGCCCCCATGATTCAATTACCGCTCACCAGGTCCCTCCCACAACATGTAGGAATTGTGGGAGCTATAATTCAAGATGAGATTTGGGTGGGGACACAGCCAAACCCTATCAAGTTCCAAGACTCAAACCCTCTTCACCCAGAGTGAGTCTGCATTCATCTGTTTCAACACTGTCCTCTCCTCATCATCTCACTGAGAAAACTTTGTAGACAAAAAGTTCTACAGTTTTCAAATGACTGTGAAAGCCAAAGCACCAAACTTGGTTTCCTCCTATAAAATCACAATTCTAAACCCTCTGAAGGATTTCATCAACCATATTAGTGCTTAACTCCTGAAGGTTTGGAAAGCCCTATGAGATTTTCAAAAATGCTCCCTATTTTTCCCTATGTGAATACAAAATATTATTTTTAACTTATCCTCTCATTCTTCTATCTGTATCTTTATTTATGCAAAACTATCCATATTTTTGATCAGGTAAAATGTTTGGCATGCCCAAATTTGGAATCTTCTTTTATGGTTTTGTTTTTTGTGTAGTTCAGTGATGAGAGGATCCAGCTTCAAGCACATAACCAGATACCCATTTTTTATGTCTACAAGTAAGAGCATTTTCCAAGAACACTCAAGTCTAGCAGTATACACTTTGAAATTCACACTGTAGCTTTGGCAATCCTGTTTTATGCACGTGATGCTGCAGTTTATGTGCAATCGTGCTTTCCAAGACAGGGAAACTCCTAATGGCTGTACCCATCAGTCCAGACCTACATTGGTTGGGAAATCAAAACACTGTCACCATGACTGAGTTATCTGTCTCTTGCTTCCAAGTGGGCCCCTTTGTTTTAAAGCAGTGGTGCTTAAACACCAGACAGACTCATCTCATGCTTACGTACATGTGAAATTCTCACACTACACAATCTTGGATTGCTTCATGTTGTAACAGAAAAACCAACCCAACCACTAAGAAATCCAGTTAAAACAACGCTTTAATGTAATCTTTTTTTTTAAATGTAGTGGAATTGAGGAGAGGATGTGTAAGCTCTGTGTTCAGGACCCTTTCAGATCACACCCTACGTTTCCCTGCATTTGGCAGGTCCTGATCTGTATCCATTATATTAAAAGTGTAATTGTAAATGCATGTACATATATATGCTTATACACGTTATATATAAATGTATATATATTTATCATATGTATGGTTTATGTGTATAGATGTATCTGTGTGTATGTAAATATATATGTGTGCAGGTGTATGCCTATGTGTGTATATATCCATAAATCTGTGTATATGTGTGTATGTAGTGGAGGATTGTGAGACCTCACAAGATTGATAAAGTATCAAACAATGCCTGTATTTAAAAGGAGCTGTTTTTCAATATATAGAGTAATAATGTCAATTCCTGGATTAATACTCTTTTAGAAAAGGCCAATTTTCAATGATTTCAAGTAGCTCATGTTATTCAGTAACAATCTCAGCCTTCAAAAGTAGCCAAAAGAAAAGCAGAATAAATGGTCTCCTAAATAAAATGACCCGTGGGCCCATCATTGACTAAGTAGCCTTTTTACTCATCTCATACAGCCTCTTCCTAATAAAAATGAAGCAGTATCATGAGAACGGCAGGGAGAAAGGGTGAACAGACACGTTTACGGGTCAGGACAGGGTACCAGGGTTAGGACAGATACCAGGAAAGAGGAAAAGAACACACTGTGGAAGAAACAGGGCACCAGCTTCATACTTGCGCCTCAGGCCAGCTTTGTCGAAGTGTTCTGAGTATATGAGGTATCCTCTAAACGTTTATTAACCAAATGCACAGAGAGGTATGTTGACAGGGATTTGGCGTATGACGAAGGTGGCATATCAAACCCATGGGGGAAAGGTGCTACTCAATAAATGGTCTGGGGACAACTGGGAGCCAACTAGAAAGAATAAAATAAAATTGGACTCATACCTCACATTTTGTACCAGGACAAATTACAAATGGATCGAATATTTTATAGTAAAAAATAAAACTATAAATATTCTTTTTTAAAAAGGGATAACTTCTTTATTATCTTGGAGTTATAAAAATAAATTATAATTTTGGACTAGGGAAGGACTTCCTAACCATAATTCAAAATATATAAATGATAAAAAATGATAATTTGACGGCAAACTTCTTCATGGACAGAAACAATAAAAGCCAATCAACAGGAAAATTTGAAAAAATATATTTGAAATTTTTATCACAAAGGCTACTCTCCTTGATACACAAAGATCACCTAGAAATCAACAAGAAAAAGACCAACACAATATAGCAAAGGATATAAACAGACAGTTTAGAGAAAAAGAGTATAAGATTAGGTTAAATCATATGAAACTGATTGTTAACAATGTTTGAAAATTGGCAATTTCAAATGATTTAAATAAAAAGTTATGACACATATGAAAGAATGTTCAATAACACTTATAAGAAGAGAAAGGCAAATTAGAACATCACTGTAAGATTAACAAAAAAAAATCCGAAAATTTGGAAACTCACTATTTGGTGAGCTGTGGGGAAACAGAGGCTCTCACACATCATTGGTATGAATTAACTTATCTTTGGGGGCCAATTTGGCATATCTATTGAAATTACATACATATATATATAAGTTTTGGCTAAGCAATTCTACTTTGGAGAATGTATCCTGTATATAAACGTGAGCAAAATGATGAGTGTATACAAAGTTACTCACTTCAGCCTTGTTTATAATAGCAAAAGAGTAGGAATACATAAGCAAGTGCCTAGCAATAGGGACCAGTTAAAAACATAATGAGTCACTGGTACAATGACTTTCTATACAGCTTGTAAAAAAGTAAGAGGAAGTTTCTTATGTACAGACATATCTGTTAAGATCTCCAAGAAATATTAAGTGGAAAAATTAAATACAGAACAGTGTGTGTTGTATGTTACCCTCTCTTTAAAATAAAAGGAAGGGAAATAAGTCTCTATATTCATATTTCTTCTTTATGCATAAAGAAATTCTGGAAGGATACAACATAAAAAACTAATAATACCAGTTACATAGAGAGGGAGCTGGAATGGGGAACAGAAATGGCAGATAGGCCAGGTGTGGTGGCTGAGGCCTGTAATCTCAGCACTTTGGGAGGCCAAGACGGGTCGATTACTTGAGGTCAGGAGTTCAAGACCAGCCTGGCCGAAATAGTGAAACCCCATCTCTACTAAAAAAAATACAAAAATTAGCTGGGCATAGTGGCGTGAGCCTGTAGTCCCAGCTACTCGGGAGGCAGAGGCAGGGGAATCACTTGAACCCAGGAAGGGGAGGTTGCAGTGAGCTGAGATCGCATCACTGCACTCCAGCCAGGGCAACAGAGTGAGACTCCATCTCAAAAATAAATAAAAAATTAAAAAAGAAATGACAAATATATTTTCTTGTCAACCTTTTAATAATTTTAGCATTTTGAACCATGTGAATTATCTATTCAAAACAATTTTAACTTAAAAATAAACAAATGAGTCTTATGACTGATCCATAAAGGATTTGGAGTAGCTGTTTGTTTATATCATTTATACCCTAGATCATCTACATAAGTTGTGGGATTCTGAGAAAATTAAAATATGAGGCCTCTTGTTATAAACTTTTTAAGAACTTCAAGATGGCAGCAGCAGAGCATTAAACCAATCACTGGGGCCCTTCTAAGAATGGGTCGGGCACCTGTGAAGTTACCCCTGGTTGCACAAAACTGTACTCATCAGAATATAAAATTCAGAATACTAATGTCATTCCCAAAGGGAAGCAACTGGCTTCTCAAAAACCCAGGCAGCAGAAGTCTTGGAAAAAATCATTTCCCTCGATTTCACATATACTTCATGTTCTGTTGGTTCCTAAGCAATTAACCTGAATATATATGGGTGTTGATCCCAAGGGATTAACATACCCATCCTAAAACCTCAAGCTTTGGAGACTAACCATCTTAGATCACAAATTTGTGATCATGCAAAATAATAAAATCTTAAGAAATGGTCTTTGTATACATAGTCAGTTTTTTGAAATAATAAGTTTTTATTTTACTGCACTCAATTAAATTGTGAAACCCAAATAAATCCTGGAGCCCAGTGTGGTCCAATCTCAGTCTACTGCTACAGCCAAAGAATCATAGCTTAGCAGCCAGAAAGTAGTGAAAGAAACTTCCAAGGTTTTCTTTTTCAGCTTCTTAAGAAAATGCCAAAGAAGGAAATACATTCTTAATGCCCAGAAAAACGCATTTTAAATTCTCTCTCATCACTACCTCTATTAGGTTCCTCCACAAAGCTATTAATAGTAGCTGCTTCCCAAAACTCTCTCCTCCCGTTTACACCTCACCTTCACCCACGTAGATTTTCTGTTCCTTACCTCCTTTCTTTCTACCTCTATTACTGTTCCCTCTTCTCACTTATTCAAATGTGAATCATCCATTTCTACTTCTTGGGTACCCCAATTAGAGTAATTGTCTGAATTATAAGGGTTGGGTTGGGGGAGGCAGAACTTCAGAGCAATGCCAGAATTGTCTTTCATGGGCAAGAGAAGGGCAACAAGTTATGCATACTCACAAATAATTTCTGTCCTTGTTACAGTTGCAATTATCAACATTGTACTGCTAATAGAATTTCTTCCAAAATGATTGTAGCATATTCCTTGGGAAATTCATACTGACAATTGTTTTGGAATGAAGAAATGAAGCACAAGTACTCTATCAGTGTCTAAAAAAATGAAGCCAACATTCTAAATAATCTTGTTCAATTAACATATGGTATTTATTAGCTTTATCTCCAAAAGATAAAGTCTATCTTCTTATGAAAAAGCTTTTTTCCCATCTCTTCTAGAATCAGGAAGTTCAGACAAATTTATTTGATTTTCTGTGCTGTTCCAACTAGCCCAAGAGTTACTATCTGTGACTTTGGTACTGCTTATGTTTATCTACAGTTGCTCCATTACTTCAAAAAATGCAAAACAAGACTTGAACATTTTGTAATTCAAAATAAAGATAAGAACAGCCAGATTTTCTTTTTAGCTGTCAACAGAAAAATTCCAGCCATCAGTTTGAATATCTCATATAATTAAATGTTGAGGCCAGGCACAGTGGCTCAATCTCAGCACTTTGGGAGGCTGAGGCAAGAGGATCATTTGAGCCTCGGAGTTCAAGACCAGCCTGGGCAACATAGGGAGACCCCCATCTCTAAAAATAACTTAAAAATAAAATAAAATAATAAATAAACATTGAAATCATTTTTAAAGGTAATACATACGCCCCTAAAATGATCTACCCTGTGGTAAAGAGACAATGGCACTTGGTAGGCTGATGGATCATAAACCAAAATCCTATCCAAAAGCTTCATCACTCAGAACACTTGATAATCTAACATTAGACAGACCACATGGCATGTGCACATTTCTTTCATTCCTGCACACACAATATCGAAAGGGCTGGGAAGAAAACCAGCATTCACTGAGTGACAATTAAGCTACATACCCTATTCTAGACACTTTACATACTGTTTGTAATTCATGTTTCTCAAAGTACCCTGAGAGTTTGTTAAATCTACAGAAACCTGGGTTGTCATTAAATATACAGCTTACCAGGCCCCACCCCTGAAAATTCTGATTCAGTTGGGCTAGGTTGGGGCCCAGGAATCTGTGTTTTAACAAAATGTACTCTACATTGCAATGTTGTAAAATTCTTTTCCTTGTTTCTGTCTTGCAGAAGCAAGGAAACCGTGAGAATTAAACAAGTTATCAGGGCACCCAGATGACACAGGGAGAGCTGGATATTCAATCTCAAGTAGGTTGGCTCTAAAGCCAACTTTATCACTGGGCCATGCCACAGCCCAGTAAAACTCCATTTGCACTCTGTGAATGGAATAACGGCTTCAGTTCCACATCTATAGCAGCTCTGGCTTCTCACTGCCTGTTTTCCCTCCCACCACCCGCCCATAAAATCCAGCATCATATAGGCTCTTGAATTATATTATTGGTTATTATATGATAAAATTTTGCATTGCAACTTGAGCAGGAGGACAAACTAATGAGAATCATATCCTATTTTCTAATTGTCTCAAACCATACCTCTACAAAGTAAAAAGAGTTGACTGAAACCAAAATGTTTGGGAATTACAACAAGCTATTCCTAATCGACACAACCTGTCAGAAATTTGGAGGCTGCCGTCAGCTCAGTAGCTTCTCAAACAAAGCAGTCCCAGAGTATGTTTTGAGTCCCTGATTCTTTCAACTGGGTAGACGCTTCTGTACAACTTTACATTGTTTTATTTAAAAGCTCTGCTTTTTTTTCTCTGAAACTAGTGTATTTATAGGTGCTACATGCTTTAAAAGTCTCTGACTTTGAGTCCCTGATTCTTTCGGCTGGGTAGATGCTTCTGTACGACTTTACATTGTTTTATTTAAAAGTTCTGCTTTCTTTTCTCTGAAACTAATGTATTTATAGGTGCTACATGTTTTAAAAGTGTACAACTGTGAAAAATGATGTAACACTGAAACAAGCAAAACCTTGACGGAAAGTTGAAATTGAGATTGTCCAAAAAACTCAGCCAGTACATAGTGTTTCTGCCTACTCTGATTTTTCAGCAGTTTTGTGATTTCTTTTCCCTTGTTTGTTTTTCAGTACACTCATCAGTATGTCCCATGGCGTAGTGTCTGTTTTCCAAAAATCCAGAAACATGAGTCAGCTGTTCAACTATTATATACAAATTTGGTAAAGTACCGTATTCATGGAATCTGAGTGTGTTTTCCAGGAATTACGTCTCCAGTACCCCCACATGACTGCCTGATCAGCCTGTGATGCCTTTGAAGTGTTCTGCACCTACTTTCTAAGGGAAATGTTGTCACGATAGATAATTATGGAATTGTGGGCTTTTACGTATTCAGAATAAATCTACAAGGCAATGGTTTAATGAATTTAATATGCCGGTTCATGTAAAATGTCATATGCCATATGTAACATGACTGTAACTTAAGGATATTCTTTTAACTCAGTAAACTTGGTAGAAAATCCTTGTATGAACCTGATATGGGTTAAACTGTGTTCTCTCAAAAAAAATATGCTGAAGTCCTAACCCCCAGTAACTCAGAATGTCACCTTATTTAGAAATAGGGTAATTATAGATGAAATTAGTTAAGATGAGGTCACGAATGAATCCTAATCCAATATGACTGGTGGATTTGTAAAAAGGAGGTATTGGGCAGTCCCACAGAGGCTGGACTGCCTGGCTGGTGCATCTTTCCTGGTCTGCAAAAGACAAAATAAAATTAAAAAGGGAATTTGTGACATAGACATAGACATGCAGAGAGAAAAGGTTATGTGAAGAGACATCCAGGAAGAAGATGGACGAATGAAGATGGAAGCAGAGATTCAGAGATTCAAATTATGCTGCCACACACCAAAGAATGCCTGGGTTCACCAAAAGCTAGGAAAGGACAAGGAAGGGTGCTCCCCAGATGCTTCAGAGTGACCATGGCCTTACTAACCCCTTGATTTCAGACCTCTAGCCTCCATAACTGTGAGACTAAATTTCTGCTGTTCTTAAGCAAATCAGTTTGTGGCACTTCTTTATGGCAGCTCTAGGAAACAAATACAGAGCCCTTGAAGGTACTTTCAGCTGGAAAATGTCAGAGGCAGGCAGAACTAAACTGAGGTTCCTGCTTAAGTGAATTTATTCAGCACAGGACTTTAAACGCCATTTATATCATATGACTTCCAAAGGTGTTATCTACCATCACTTCCTGGGCTCCAGAATCAAATCTGCAACCACCCTATGGGTAGCTTCTCTTGCCTAATAGCATCTCAAAATTAGCACAACCAAAGCAGGACTTTGAATTCATAGCCCGCCCATACTTCCCCTAGTCTACTGCATCTAAGTAAAGACATCACCATCTACTAAGTTACTTAAAGAAAAACCCGGAAGTCATCCTAATTCCTTCCTGCCTACCCACCATATCCAATCCATCTGTGTGTCCTCTAAATTCTATGTCCAGGTCAGTTTCCTGAGAGACACACTCTGAGATGGAGATTAGCATGCAGAATTGTTATTAGGGATTGCCCTCAGAATCAACATCCATAGACAGAGGGAGAAGCTGAACTGCAATGCAGTCACCACAGAGACCTCAGTTCATCCTACAAAGAACTCTGGAGCTGTGAGGGCCCCTATCTTGAGTCATCTTTATCCCCACTCCACTGACCAGTTAGTGAGTGCAGGTCATCCCTGATAAGGGAATGTGGCCTTAGCTGATGTGGTTCTTTTAGGCAGAGAGTCCTTAGTGGAGAGCCATCAGCCTCCAAATTTTTCAACAGCTAAGGTAATAAGTACGTGGGTTCAGAAAAAAGATCTGGATAGCATACCACAGCATCTGCTATACTAGAAAAGAAAGAAGAAATATCCTGACCAGCTAAATCCTGTAAAACTAAATACCTGTGAAAATTCAGGAAAACTAATGATTAACTTTTTTCCTGTCCATCCCCTCCATTTTCCCACTCAGCCAGTCTTTCTGTGTTCTTAATTTCAGGAGGTGATGTGAAAGAGTCTTCTAGAATGCATTTCCATCAGCTAGGTCTTTCTGGGATGCTAAGAAAAGTTTAGGTTTATAAAGAATGTTTGAGAGAAACAGACAGCTAGAGCAAATGACTTGAAGAGAGTACAGTGCCTCCCCCAAAACCTTGAAACAAGATTGCCCCCAAGATGAAGAAAGAGGAGACACAAGGAAGATGATGAGAGCAGAGAAGTAATGGGCCCCAACAAAAGGGCAGAATCTAAATTGGGCTGCATGGACAGGGACAAGGGCAAACATCTCAACAAGAACTCCCATGAGGAGTACTGTTCCAGTGATGTTTGATTTTCAAACCTCATTTCAGGACCACATTACCTTGTTTACTGCAACTTTATAGTAAGTCTTGAAGTCAGGTAATGTAATTCATCCAACTTTGTTCTTCTTTTCCAGTATTTTTGAAATGTTCTAGATCCCTTGCATTTCCATATATTTTTTAATGACTTTGTCAAATTCTACCCTTCCAAAAAAAAAAAGCCTACTGGAAACATGATGAAGATTGCATTGAATCAGTAGATCAATTTGATGAGAAATAACATCTCAACAATATTGAATGTTTCAATCCATGAACATGGTATATCTCCTTTTATTTGGGTCTTGTTTAATTTCCCTCGGCATCGGTTCGTGGTTTTCAGTGTAGAGAGCTTATATATTTATTTATAAATACATTATGTTTTTATGTTATTATAAATGCAGTTGTTTTTATTTCATTTTTCAATTATGTACTGCTAGTATATGAAATAAAATTGATCTTTTACATTAACCTTGTATACCGTGATTTTGCTAAATTCACTTATGAGTTCTAGTGGTTGTAGATCTCTTAGAATTATTTATGTAAACAACCATGTCATTTGCTAATAAAGACAATTTTACTTTTTGCTGTCTGCTCTTTATATTAGTATTTAACAAAATGCATTTCAACTTATTCAAATTTAATAGTTTTAATTAAGAGAATGGTATTATTAATGTTCATCAGGATAACTCATTTTTCAAAGCACTCTAGAACAACAGATTAAAACCGTCATTTCAGTCATCAAATTTTACTTTTGCTAGTTTGTGCATAAAGAGTGGCAATAAAGCAAAATAAAATTTTGTCTTTAATGAATTGTGCTAGAGAAATTCACAATTGCTCTATAGAGGTGACATATTCATCATAATTTCAAATAATGAGAGGGATTGCTGATTAGTATTACGAACTGAAGAAAACTTTTGGAGATCAAGATATCTAAGCTGGCCTTTGAACAAAGTTTAGACAGTCAAATTAGTGGTAGGAAAGATACAGGCATAAAGTAAGCAAAGGTAGAGGGAGAAATTAACAAAACAAGTTCCAAATATAGAGGCAGAGAACAAATCATATGGTTATGTATCAGTAACATAATAACAGAAGGTCTCAAATGATGGGCTACTGAGTTTGGATTTTATGGTCTACTTATGTAAAGGTTTTTAAGTAGTGAAGAATTACAAGAGGAAATCTTCCAACTGGACCATAGCCAAAGAAAGCTTGAGCTCTGAGAGGAGATAATAGGTATAAATACTTGTACAGCTAACAGTTCATGTAAGAGCTGAACAGTTTTCCCATACCAGTGTTTTTGCAAAGCCAAATAAATAATTTATGTTCTTGAAGACGGGCTACTAACTTCATTTAAAATGCAACAGCTGGAAGTTCCCATATCAAATCCTATAGGAATGGCTCAATATAAGGCTGATACATAGTTAATTCAGAAATGAGGAAGCAATTTCTGCTATGCGGATGAAATTTTCCAAGACAAAAAAATCTTGCATTCTAATGCTTTTTAAAATGCTTTGATATATAGTGCTAAAAACTCACAATAAATATATTAATTACAGAGTAGAATTCATAGACAGTTGTATCTATCTTGAATGCCATCCAAAGGGTGTATCACCTTTAAAATACACACGGAAATGCTTCAAGGAATGAGTAGCAGTTGATCCAAACCTTGTAAGGTTATCCATTTCTGGATACAAATTTCCTTGTATTCTCTCATTGCCTTACTCTTCTATATAATGTCATGGTCTACAAGGCTATTGAAATGGTATAAAACAAAACCACACTAGTCTGAACGCCTGGAGCCACCATGGCCATGGAGTATCAGTAGATTCCCTCAGCCCAGTGCTAATACACTGCTCTGCCAGAAATGTGCTTCTCTCCATTCAGCAGTATCCATGTCTTTAGCTCTTGGGGAAACTATCTCTGGTATAGTGCTAGATTAGGTGCCCCCAGTAGGACACAAATTTTTCCACCCATTCAAGAAGCAGTCATTTCCATTTGGTCACTCAGCTTTCCATCAGGAAAACTGAAGCCACTCTGGGTATTTCAACCAATAATAATTTAATAGAAGGACTCAGGGACTTACAAAACTTTTAAAAGGACTGAGACAGCAACAGTCATGGAAGCTTTAATTTACAGTCAATAAATCAAAAAGGGCATGAATTTAAAGAAATATCTGCTAGTACCAGAGGGGCTGACTCTCAGGAGCTCACCCAGCAACCATTTGCAAACCTCACTTCTGTCACCTGCCTGCTGGTGCAACTAAAGATCAGTGGCCCTCCTTTTCTGTTTTTCACATATGTGCCTCACATTGGGATAATCTAAACTGGATCTTGCTGATGAGGTAAACTGGGAATGTAATTTTTAGCATTCCAGCCCTACAACATAGGGTGGGACTTAGACGGGCAAGGATATTGCTGAAAACTAATAGACAATATCAAGCACATCTGTCTTTACCTCATAACCCATAGCCAAAACCACTCCCCAAAAATACTCATTCTTCCACAGTATTCTCACTGTGGTGATTTCCCTTCAGAGGCTCAGTTCAGTCTTCTTCCTTTTGCATTCTGTGTTCTGACAGTCCTTCTTATAAGCATGTCTGCTCCCCAATGGAAACCAGCATCCTCCACATCTGATCTTCCAAAAGGCCACTTTTCCAGAGTTTGAATAATAGCGTATGCATTATTGTAGGTTCAAAGATGGAGAAGGAATCATGTGACAAGACTTTCACTAAGCCAAAGATTAAGTCCCTAACATGAAAAGGCTAAGTTGTGCAATACACAATGAACAGTGTTTCAGTGAACCAGCCTATGCACAGAAAATCAACTATGTACAGAAAATCCAGACATAGGCCGGGCACAATGGCTCATGCCTGTAATCCCAGCACTTTAGGAGGCCAAGGCAGGAGGATTTCTTGAGACCAGGAATTCAAGATTAGCCAACAAATTGAGATCTCATCTCTAAAGAGAGAAAGAAGGAAAGAGATAAACAGAGAAAGAGGAAAGAAAGAAAAGAAAGAAAAGAAAGAGAAAGAAAGAAAGAAAGAAAGAAAGAAAGAAAGAAAGAAAGAAAGAAAGAAAGAAAAAGAAAGAAGAAAGAAGGAAGGGAAGGGAAGAGAAGGGAAGGGGGGAGGGGAGGGGAGGGGAGGGGGAGGGGAGGGGGAGGAGAGGGAGGGAAGGGAGGGAGGGAGGGAGGGAGGGAAAGAAGGAAGGAAGGAAGGAGAAAGACAGAGAAGGAAGGAAGGAAGGAAGGAAGGAAGGAAGGAAGGAAGGAAGGAAGGGAGAGAGGGAGGGAGGGAGGGAGGGAGGGAAGGAAGGAGGGAGGGAGGGAAAGAAAGAAAAGAAAGAAGGCTAAGAAGGCTGGTATATATTTAACATTCTTACTATGAATAATAATCTTAACATTCATATTTAACATACTTTGGCATATTCCAACCCAAAGAGAATCCACAGAGCAGATAGATATTTGGGAGTAGCTATTGAATGATAGTATAATGGCATTCCTAGAGTTATTTAATATTGATATAAAATTCCAGCTTTTGCCCATTTAGTATGATATTGGCTTTGGGTTGGTCACAAATAGCTCTTATTATTTTGAGATACATTCCATCACTACCTAGTTTATTGAAGGTTTTTAGCATGAAGGGGTGTTGAATCTTATTGAAGGCCTTTTCTGAATCTATTGAGATAATCATGTGGTTTTTGCCATTGGTTCTCTTTATGTGATGGATCACATTTATTTATTTGGTATGTTGAACCAGCCTTGCATCCCAGGGATGAAGCCAAATTGATCGTGGTGGATAAGCTTTTTGATGTGCTGCTAGATTCGGTTTGCCAGTATTTTATTGAGGATTTTCACATCGATGTTCATCAGGGATATTGGCCTGAAAATTGTTTTTTTGGTTGTGTCTCTGCCAGGTTTTGGTATCAGGATGATGCTGGCCTCATAAAATGAGTTAGGGAGGAGTCCCTCTTTTCCTATTGCTTGAAATAGTTTCAGAAGGAATGGTACCAGCTCCTCTTTGTACCTCTGATAGAATTCGGCTGTGAATCTGTCTGGTCCTGGGCTTTTTTTTGTTAGTAGGCTATTAATTACTGCCTCAGTTTCAGAACTTGCTATTGGTCTATTTAGGGATTAGATTTCTTCCTGGTTTAGTCTTGGGAGGGAGTATGTGTCCAGGAATTTATCCATTTATTCTAGATTTTCTAGTTTATTTGTGTAGAAGTGTTTATAGTACTCTCTGATGGTAGTCTGTATTTCTGTGGGATCAGTGGTGATATCCCCTTTATTATTTTTTATTGTGTCTGTTCGATTCTTCTCTCTTTTTGAAAACCAGCATAAGACAAGGATGCCCTCTCTCACCCCTCCTCTTCAACATAGTATTGGAAGTTCCAGCCAGGGCAATCAGGCAAGAGAAAGAAATAAAGGGTATTCAAATAGGAATAGAGGAAGTCAAATTGTCTCTCTTTGCAGATGACATGATTGTATATTTAGAAAACCCTATTGTCTCAGCCCCAAATCTCCTTAAGCTGATATGCAATTTTAGCAAAGTCTCAGGATACAAAATCAATGTGCAAAAATCACAAGCATTCCTATACACCAAAAATATTCAAACAGAGAGTAAAATCATGAGTGAATTCCCATTCACAATTGCTACAAAGAGAATAAAATACCTAGGAATACAACTTACAATGGATGTGAACCAATGCTCAAGGAAGTAAGAGAGGACACAAACAAATGGAAAAACATTCCATGCTCATGGATAGGAAGAATCAATATCGTGAAAATGGCCATACTGCCTGAAGTAATTTATAGATTCAATGCTATCCCCATCACACTACCACTGACTTTCTTCACAGAATAAGAAAAAAACTACTTTACATTTCATATGGAACCAAAAAAGAGCCCATATGCCAAAACAATCATAAGCAAAAGAACAAAGCTGGAGGCATCACATTACCTGACTTCAAACTATACTACAAGGCTACAGTAACCCAAACAGCAGGTACTGGTACCAAAACAGATTTACAGACCAATGGAACAAAACAGAGGCCTCAGAAATAATGCCACACATCTACAATTATCTGATCTTTGACAAACCTGACAAAAACAAGCAATGGGAAAAGAATTCCCTATTTAATAAATGGTGTTGGGAAAACTGGCTAGCCATATACAGAAAACTGAAACTGGACCCCTTCCTTACACCTTAAACAAAAATTAACTCAAGATGGATTAAAGACTTACACATGGGCTGGGCACGGTTGCTCACACTTGTAATCACAGCACTTTGGGCTGCTGAGGTGAGTGGATCACGAGGTCAGGAGATTGAGACCATCCTGGCCAACATGGTGAAACCCCATCTCTAATAAAAATACAAAAAATTAGCTGGGCGTGGTGGTGCATGCATGTAGTCCCAGCTACTTGAGAGGCTGAGGCAGGAGAGTATCTTGAACCTGGGAGGCAGAGGTTGCAGTGAGCCGAGATCATGCCACTGCACTCTAGCCTGGGCAACAGAGCGAGACTCCATCTCAAAAAAAAAAGACTTGAATGTAAGACCTAAAACCATAAAAACCCTAGAAGAAAACCTAGGCAATACCATTTAGGACATAGGCATGGGCAGACTTCATGACTAAAACACCAAAAGAAATAGCAACAAAAGCCAAAATTGACAAATGGGATCTAATTAAACTAAAGAGCTTCTGCACAGCAAAAGAAACTATCATCAGAGTGAACAGGCAACCTACAGAATGGGAGAAAAATTTTGCAATCTATCCATCTGACAAAAGGCTAATATCCAGAATCTACAAGAAACTTAAAAAAATTTACAAGAAAAGAACAAACAACCCCACCAAAAAGTGGGCAAAGGATATGAACAGACACTTCTCAAAAGAAGACATATATGCAGCCAACAAACATATGAAAAAATGCTCATCATCACTGGTCATCAAAGAAATGCAAATCAAAACTACAATGAGATACCATCTAATGCCAGTTCAAATGGCGATCATTAAAAAGTCAGGAAACAACAGGTGCTGGAGAGGATGTGGAGAAACAGGAACGTCTTTATACTGTTGGTGGGAGTGTAAATTAGTTCAACCATTGTGGAAGACAGTGTGGCGATTTCTCAAGGATCTAGAACCAGAAATACCATTTGACCCAGCAATCCCATTACTGGGTATATACCCAAAGGATTATAAATCATTCTGCTATAAAGACACATGCACACATATGTTTATTGCAGCCCTATTCACAATAGCAAACACTTGGAACCAATCCAAATGCCCATCAACGATAGACTGGATAAAGAAAATGTGGCATATATACACCATGGAATACTATTCAGCCATAAAAAAGGATGAGTTCATGTCCTTTGCAGGGACATGGATGAAGCTGGAAACCATCATTCTCAGCAAACTAACACAGGAACAGAAAACCAAACAGCACATATTCTCACTCATAAGTGGGAGCTGAACAATGAGAACACATGGACATGAGGAGGGAAACATCACACACCGGGGCCTGTCGGGGGGTGGGGGGCTACGGGAGGGATAGCATTAGGAGAAATTCCTAATGTAGATGATAGGTTGATGGATGCAGCAAACCACCATGGCACGTGTATACCTATGTAACAAACCTGCACATTCTGCACATGTATCCCAGAACTTAAAGTATAAAAAAATACATATTGACATAAAATTTTTAAAAGGGCATATAAATATATTTACATATAAATATATAAATAATTATATATATAAATATATATTTGCCCCTTTTAAAATTCTATATTATATATATCCCAAATTCCATGAAAAGACAAAAAAAATGTAGCACCATGTTGGAAGAAAAGAAATCTGAAGACATTTTGAGGAATTTCTGAAAGGTAGTGAGACAACAGACTTTTATCTTCAGAATCACAAAACTAAAAAAGCTTCAGCATAAAACACATGCAAGAGAAAGCTATTTGCATCTTAGGAAGTCCCAGAGTCAATATATTTTTTTAAAAAATAGGGAAGGAGCCAGGTAAGGTGGCTCACTCCTGTTATCCCAGCACTTTGGGAGGCCAAGGCGGACAGATCACCTGAAGTCAGGAGTTCAAGACCAGCCTGGTCAACATGGCAAAACCCCGCCTCTACTAAAAATACAAAAATTAGCCGGGTGTAGTGGCACACAGCTGTAGTCCCAGCTACTTGGGAGACTGAGGCAGGAGAATCACTTGAATCTGGGAAGTGGAGGTTTCAGTGAGCCGAGATCATGCCACTGCATTCCAGCCTGGGCAACAGAGCAAGACGCCATCTCAAAAAAAAAAAAAAAAAAATAGGGAACGGTCTGAAGGCAGCCTTGAAGATGCTAAGCTGGTTAGTCTCTCCCACATCCTACTAAACAGCTGCCAGGAAAAAATGGCAATTGGAGTAAAGCACCAATATCAGCTCCATGGCCCCCAAAACACAGTGGTGTCCAGGTAAAAACTGACCCAGGGAGGAACAGGGTACCACCCTACATAGCACCTTTCACCAACAGGGCATTCCATGCCTCCAACACATTCACTGAAGGAGAGCTACAGTTATCACAATCAGCATCTTCAAGCAGGTGACAAACACAAACATGAGCAAAACAAAAATAAAAATTACCATATATTTGAGTAAAAGCAACAGCATCAAAAAATGGCACCAAATCCAACCAACTAAATAACTAACATCTGAGAAAACAGAACTCATAGAAGAATTGAGGGAGGAAGGTCTTTACAGTAAACCATACATATAGTTGTTATGGACTGCATTATTATGTCCCCCTGAATTTATATATTGAATCTGTAACCCCTAGTACCTCAAAAATGTGATTGTATTTTGAAATGGGGCCTTTAAAGAGGTTAAGTAAGGTAAAATGAGGCTGTTAGTGTGGGCTGTAACACAATCTGAATAAAGATTAGGGCACACAAAGAGACACCAGACATGTGCACACCCAGAGGGAAGATCAAGTGAAGAGGCAGCAAGAGATGGCATCTGAAGCCAAGAAGAGAGGCCTCAGAGAAAATTAACTGTGCTGGCACCTTGATCTTGGGCTTCCAGCCTTCTGAACTGTGAGAAAATAAATTTCTGTTATTTCAGCCACCCAGCCTGTGATACTTTGTTCCTAGCAAACTAATACAATAGTGATACTCTCAGAAAGAAGTCACAAGAATATTACTACCAGGAAAAACAAACTCAATAGTTTGGAAATTTAGAATGTGAGTGTTAAAATTAATTTGTGTCAGGATCTATATCTCAGGGAAATAAAAAATAATAATTTTTTAAAAGTTATCCAGCTGGGCACAGTGGCTCATGCCTGTAATCCCAGAACTTTGAAAGGCTGAGGTTGGAAGATCCTTTGAAGCCAGAAATTCAAGAGCAGCCTGGGCCACAAAACAAGACACTATCTCTTCAAAAAATAAAAACGATAGTGAAAAATTACCCAGGCATGGTGGCATACGCTTGTAGTCCCAACTGCTTGGGAGGTTGAGGCAGGAGGATCGCTTGAGCCCAGGAATTGGAGGCTGCACTGAAATATAAGCACATCACTGTACTACAGCCTAAGAGTCAGAGTGGGCCCTGTCTCTTAAAAAAATTAAAATTTACCTAAGAGAAGAGATACAGCTGAAGAATGAATTAGTGAGCTGGGAGATCAAGCTAAGCAATTCTCCTAAAATGCTGTGCAAAGAAAAGTGAAGTAGAAAGCAAGAAGGAAGAGCTAGAAGGCATGAAGGGTGCATCCAGGAGCTTCAGCAGCTAGCTGCCTGGTAAGTGTTCCAGAGTGAAAGCAGAGAAAACAGAAGACATAAGATGATAATTTTGAAGTCACTGAATAAATTTTCTCAGAGCTGAAGAAACACGTGAATCTTTTCATTCAAATGGACCATCATATGTCATGCAGAGTGAATAAAAGAAGCACAGTAAAACACATCCACGTGAAACTTCAAAATCCAGTGAAAAAGAAAATGCTAAACACTTCCAGTTGGGCGGGGGGTGGGGCAGCAATTATAAACTAAGGAATGAAAATTAGATTACTGTCTGTAATAACAACAGCAACACTGGGTGCTAAGAAATGTTGGAATATTATATTCAAAATTCTCAAGAAAAATTCACATTGAACCTAGAATCCCATTTCCAGCCCAATTTCAAACACAAAATAAAGACATTTTCAGATATGCAAGGACTCAGAAAGCTTATTTGTTTACCCTTTCTGAAATAGTTTCTCAAGGATGTATTCCAAAAAAATTAAAGATAACGTATAATGAAGAGGAAGATATAGAATACAATAAATTGTAGAAAACAAAGAAAAAAGTAGCTATTTCAAAAGTTATTGATGTATTATTTTTATTTAATTAGCTTTTATAAACAAAATCACAAGTGATCTCTCCATGACAGGTGTAGGGTTGGGCAAAGAGGACAAAAATGGTATCACTCTTCTCTTATTTGGGGATCCTGCTTACTAACTCTAGATTTCAACTGAAAAACGTAAGCTTAAATATTCATTTTTGAGAAATATATACACTTTGAAAGTCACTAAGAAAGGGAAATGAAGGATTTCCTTGAGAGTAGTAATTGTACCATGTAACTGCTAATAAATGTCTGATGGAGTGAAGAAAATTTGTCTATAAAAGTAGCAGGGAACACTGACCCTTCTCAATTGAGCCTTCTATCCTTTGGCCATTAGTGTTGGGAGACAGTGCAGTAATCAAAAACATAGATGGGGCTCAGATCCCAGCTTCCCATTCACTAGCTGTATGTCCTTACTCATGACAGTTACTATCTCAGAGCTCTGGTGTGTCCATTGTTAAAGTGGAATTAATAAAATCTTGTAAAACTGCCGTGTAGATAAATAAGTCAACCCTCCCTTGGTGACCAACCATCTGCACATAAGGACAGTGTGATGGTTAATACTGAGTGTCAACTTAACTGGATTGAAGGATGCAAAGTATTGTTCCCAGGTGTGTCTGTGAGGGTGTTGCCAAAGGAGATTAACATTTGAGTCAGCAGACTTGGGAAAAGGAGATCCACCCTCAATCTGGGTGGGCATAATCTAATCAGCAGCCATGTGGCCAGAATAAAAAGCAGGCAGAAGAACGTGAAAGGACTAGACTGGCTGAGTCTTCTGGTCTCCATCTTTCTCCCGTGCTGGATGCTTCTTACCCTCAAACATCGAACTCCAAGTTTTTCCACTTTGGGACTCTTGGACCTTCGACCACAGACTGAAGGCTGCACTGTTGGCTTCCCTACCTTTGAGGTTTTGGGACTTGGACTGGCTTCCTTGCTCCTCAGCTTGCAGATGGCCTATTGTGGGACCTCATCTTATGACTGTGTAAGTTAACACTCTAATAAACTCATATATATATATATATCCTATTAGTTCTGTCCCTCTAGAGAACCCTGACTAATACAGACAGGAATATACAGCAATGTCTAGACAGAGCCTGAGACCCTCCTCACCTTCAAAGCACCTTGTGTTTTTCTCTCCTTCCCCTTCTTTGCCCACCCTCTCCTTAGGAATTTTCAGCCAATCCATACTCTGAAAAAGTTGCAGGCAGGAGTTGGCCTGATGGGCTTGCCATAGCTGGACCCCACTGCAGTTTCCCTGGAGCCTCACAGGGACTGCATCACAGTCCATGGGGCTCAATAATAAGCTCTTTCAGCATCAGCTTAGCTTCACCATTAATTGCTACCACATTGAGGCAAAGAACTGTGGTTTTCACGGCCTCCCCAAATCATGTCGGATCATTCCTACAAAAAAGTGGACCAGAAAGAAAGAAACTAGGATTCATTTCTTAGTGCCAGAAGTAACATAATTACAGAGGAATGTTCTGGCTAATGTAAAAGTTGCTTTTTGGTATGTTGACCTGAGACCTATATTTGCTGTTTTGTTTTCAACGTTCTTCCTCACATGTCCTATCTTTACCATTTCCAAGCCTAAGAACTGTGGGTTATCTATAATCAGTCATTAATGTTTTCATTACCCTCAGTTAGTGAATACTTAAAGAAGCTGGAAATTCTTGAAGCTCTGGTAGTTGCTCAAGGAAAAGCCAACAAATAATAGGGTATAGAAAAGCCTCAAGTAAAACAAGATGGGTATTGTTGGATACCCATGATGTAAAGATACACAGTCTTTCATTTTGCCGAGTCAAAATGTGCCATCTAAACTACACAGCAACCATGCAGTTTATTAGCTCAAAAAAAAAAAAAAAAGGCCCTGGTCATTTAAATCTATGCCATTCATATACTTATACATATTTTTATATGCTTTATATAGGAAGTCTTTTAACTTTTTTTTATTTAAGCATAGGTAAAAGTTATATAACCAAAAAATTCGATTAACTCAAATACATGAGAATATTTGGGCACTCTTTTGGCTGATTGAATTTTCCAGTTAGTAGAGGACTTACCAAAGAGTTCCTTCAGCTTTCCACCTTTATTTTTCTTTTTTTCCTTTTTTTTTTTTTTTTAGACAGAGTCTTAATCTGTCGCCAGGCTGGAGTGTGCAGTGGCGCAATCTCAGCTCACTGCAACCTCTGCCTCCCAGGTTCAAGCGATTCTCCTGCCTCAGCCTACCGAGTAGCTGGGACTACAGGCGCGGGTGCCACCATGCCTGGCTAATTTTTTGTATTTTTAGTAGAGACGGAATTTCACCATGTTGGCCAGGATGGTCTCAATCTTTTGACCTCGTAATCCACCCGCATCGGCCTCCCAAAGTGCTGGGATTACAGGTGTGAGCCACTGCGCCTGGCTCTACCTTTATTTTCTAACGATTTCTTTACCAAGTCTTCTCAGGTCCTTTACTTAGTAGCTTTATCTCACTTAAGGTACATGACTTTTTAACCAATGAGTTCTTATTGTAAAAATGCCTCAGAAATATCATTCTGGCTGTCAATTTATTAAGTGATATGAATTCATGGGTTAACAATTTGTGTCTTTTTCACAAAAAGTTAAATGTACAAGAAAATCTCCAGATTTCATCACGATGTACAAATGCTTTAAAGTGAAGGAGTTCAGGGAACTTGACCCCAAAATATGGCTCCCTGGTATAATGAGTATTTTGAACTAAAGGCCTTTAGAGATCAACAGATTTTAGAAGAGACTTTTTCCCTATCTACATAAAGACCAGACAGAACCATAAAGAGAGGAATTGTTTTCCTCCCCTACCTCTTGCCTCTCAGTCCTCTGCCTCTCCCAAACACAAGCTGAAGTTCCCTCATCTGCCTAAAGTCTGGACCTACCAAAGAAGAAAACAATGACCTCTGGTCCCTTCCCTGAGTTTTCATTAACTGAACCCATATTGCAAGAAGGAAGACTAAAGTCTGTCAACAGACCTCGACAGACTTTTGTCACAAACCCTTGACTGCTCTGTGGGCCCAAGAGACCACTGTACGTTCTTCAAGCCCACTGATCTCCCCTAAAAATCATTTACTATCCCCCTAAAATTATCCACACTTCCCCATGTCCATTCCCCCTAAGAAGTAGAGTATATAAACACCTGTATCCCATTGGAATATTGGACAATCACTCTGAGATTCCCTTCATGCACATAATAGTAATAAATCTGTGTGCCTTTTCTTTTATTAATCTAAATTGTTGTGAGTTGATTTTTTAGCAAACCTTCCAAGCTTTCCCTTCACCCATACAAAAAGTGTGTAACTTTTGGGTTACTATATTTCTGGCTCTTATTTTTTGAATGTCTTCCATAGGGGGTTTCTTTGTCTTATAAAAATGTGGGGAAGCTGAAATGCAGGGAATCTGAAGCAATCATATGTTTTTGTTTTACCTCCTATGTAAAATACACAAGAAAAGTGGTTTCTCAACACGTACCTCAAGGGCTAAATTCCAAAGGTATCCCAGTTGTCTGACATTCTCCCCTACCTATCAGTGTATTCCTTTCCTCTTCTTACTTTTCCATAAACCAAATATTTTCATTTCTTATATTTATAATTCTGTGACTCTTAATAAAGATAGTAAAGCATAAACAATAAATGCCTGAAATGCAGTTTTTATCTGACTTTGGACTTACTCCGTTGTTCAGTTTTCTTTGAAGATTTTTCCTGCCAACCTTCCACTCCGCCCACCATCACCCCACCCCGGCCCCCTGCATTTGGTTCACTGACACCTTCCAAAACCTATTCCATTGTCCAGCACTAATTACACTGCACTACAGAGGGAGAAGGTGTGGACTCCAGAATCGGCAACCTCCGTCTGAATCTCTGCTGCCCCACTGAGGGATTCTTAACCTCTCTGAGCCTCTATTCCTTTATCTGTAAAAGTGGAGATAGTAGCAAAACTGGGTAATCTTCTGGAAATATTTAAATGAGTTGACCTATGTGAAAGAAACTGACTTTTAATAGATAACTTAGTAAATTCTAGTTTCTCTTCCCTAGTTTGAGGAATTTGGAAGGAGGAATAACAATGATTGTGTCTATAAACTCAAACCACTTTTCCACTGCACCCCTTTATCTTAACAATCTAAATGAAAGTTCAGTGGCAGAGTACCGAAGAAAAGAGGCTAAAATGTTTATCTGAAAAAATCAGTAGACTTCTGCCAAATTTCCAGTCTCACAAAACCCAAGAATACTCTTCCCAAGAATTTCCAGTGCCCCTCCCCCAGTTGCTAATAATAAAAACAACAATTCTGACATCTGTTTGCTGCTAGAATATACTGGTGGCTCAATCTTCAAAGAAAAATGTAATATAATCAAATATATTCAAATTAAAGTATAATTTAAAAGGTTTTTTTACACATCAGAAGGTATTTCAAGACCTTGCCCTTTCCCATTTGTTGGTGGCAACACTTACTAGTTCCAGTTATTTTCACTGTCCACCTCTTTGGATCTGGATAGTGGAAGTTTACTTCAGTAATACCTCCTGGAGGACCAAAAAGTGAGATAAACACAAATATTAGTATAATTGAATGAGGCAATATGGACAAACAACTGCAAAGAAGAGAGATACTCTATCATGTAGAATATTACATTCTCTGCTTCCTTTTATAGACATTTTATTCTGCTACAGAATTCCAATCACTAGTTTAGCCACACTCTGAAAAGTCATTTTCCTTTTTGACTTGTAGCAGAGCCAATCGGTTTAGAAGCACCCAGGGAGGTATCTTATATACCATCTGGGACAAAGAAAATAAAGTATTTTTTCATTTCCTTAGCAGTAACAAATTTACCTAATGATATCATTCTAAATTGAGCAGAATATAAGGTTCGACTATTTTAATCATTTGGCAATTGTGGTCCAAGTCCTATTACAATATTAAGATACCCACAATTTAAATCACACATCATATGAAATAGTAATTTGCTTTAAAAATGCTGAATTTCTTGGCTCATGTTCTAAAAAGATATCGTAGGAGACCAATTGCAACAAAAAATTTATAGAACATGTGTGGAATAAAATACGTAAGGAATTTCCCTAGTTTATTTCCTTAAATGAGCCACACCATAAAAGTGGCTACAATGCATATCTATATATATATATATACACACATATACATATATATATCCCTGAGCCCTCGTAATTGTTAGATTGCTACACTAGCTTTGCTATGAAAAAGCTGAGGAACTCCAGCTGGAGCCATTCCTTTCCCCAATTATTACTGAAGGTTATATTTAATTATCTAGCTGAGCTGCTGCAATTAGCATCAACAAAGCTCTGTGCCATAACGACTTGATATATAAACTTTTGGGAAGCCCATTACAATTCAGATGGACCTTCTGAGATGTAGCATTCCACCTGATGGCTAATCCCAGATATTAATGTCCATTCAATTTCCATTCACCCCTTCTAATGTGTTTGTGTACTGCTTGCTAACAACTGTAATATGTTTGTAGTACAAATAGTACTTTGCATTTTTGAATTTGGGGTTTAAATCTGTTCAGGCTCTCTCATGTGGCTGGAATGTTGGCATGGCTCAGAAAACAAAAGTCAACTAAAAAAAAGTCAGTTCCTCCAGGAAGAGAGATGGCTATCAAGCTTGACAAATGCACTGTAATGTGAACAGGGCAGCAGGGTTAATTCTGTTAAGTGATTGCTATAGGCCTTTGCTTGTCTTGGACTTTTGGCCTTTTGCTGCAAACAGGGTGGGCCTTGTTAAACTGCCAAGTTGACAATTTTATATCCAAAGGCTTTTGACAATTTTATATCCAAGGCTTTGCTTTTCTGTTGTGATTTTTCAACAGGAAAGCTCAAAGTGCTCTGGGGATTTTCATCTCTGAGTCCATGATAACACCTAGAAAACTCAATAGATCATGGTTTGCTGAATCTGAGCCTAAAAATTAGGTTCTAAGAGAAAGAAAAATCATTGTATAAAAACATAGATTTGGATATCACAGTGTGTGCTCTGCTAATTTCTTTTGGCTGGTGCTTTTTTTGTTTGTTTAAAGTTTACATGGGATCTCTGTTTCCACTGAACCATCTCAGACACTGAAACACAAAGCTGGGTTACAACCTAATCCGCAATGTGGGGTTATCTTCCTACTGTGGGGGCATTTTCCAGCTGGGTACGGATCTGAGCACTATAGAGATGTATACTGAGCTCTTATATTACCCTGTCTGTATCAGACTTAACTGAGACACAGATAAGTTAAAAAGTAGCCTGCAAAACCTAGGACCTAGCACCCTACAATCTAAGAGCTAAAATCATTGTCTCTTGGACATAAATCAGCAAACTTCATTCAGCACATGTTAAGTACCTGCTATATGTTAACCCTCTACTAACCATGTGTTACATACTGTAAAAAAAAAAAAAAAAAAAAAAAAAAAAAGTCACAGTTGAAGGTTTCTAGAAGGTTTCTAAAAGTTACCTGATCTGCCAATCATCTCCCTCAGAACCCTCAGGTAAGCTTGTATATATAAGTAGATTCCTGAATCCCACCCCAGATCTACTTGATTGGAGGAGGGGGCTAAATTTGCATTTTTTTTTATAAGCTTCTCCCAAGTGATGCTTATGAGTAATGTTTGGGAACTACTCTAGACTCAGGATTCTCAAACCTGGCTGCACATTTGAATCACCTGGTGAATTTAAGACCACCAATGACCTAGTACCACAGCAGACCAATGAAATCAGACCCTCTGGGGTAAGGGGGAGCCTGAGCATCAGTCATTGTTGTTGTTGTTGCTGTTGTTGTTGTGGTTGTTGTTAAGTCCACATGTGACTCTAATGGGCATCCAAGGCTGTGAACCATGGTTCTAGACTTTAGAGTCTATCAGAATTTATGACAGGAAGAAATCACTTCTATCTGAAGTGGTCAGATACTACCTTTGATTTCCTCTCATATCTTGCAAAAGACTTCATGTTCTCTTTGAAAAGTGTGTGTGTATGAGTTTGTTATTGTTTTAAAAATTACATATTTATATAGCACCCATTCAAGAAACAATTTTTACAGACAGCACATAATTTCATTTATCTTCAATTCATCTGCTGTAATGTAATTAGAAGAAAAATGTATTAGCATTCCAATTATAGATAAAGCAAAAGATCAGTACTTTGCCTGAGATCACACAACAAATTCATTCTAAAATTCTGACTTCACTGGAGTTGCTTCCCAGAAATAAAAAAAGAGAGAGAGAGATAGAGAGTCTCTGAACAGTCCTAGTTGAAATGTAGCCTATTCAATACTAAAAATTATTCAAATAAGTAGTCCATCCACACTCCATAATGGACAGTCTTCCTCTTGGCTTTTTTGTTGTTGTTATTATAAAGAAGGGAATATCCTAAAGGGTCAATAATCCTCCTTCTATTTCTCCATTTTTCTGTCTCCATAAGGCAACATCACTGAATATATTAATAGGCTTGCTTAGTTAGGGTTTTTAATCCCTCCCAGTTTGCCCAGAATGTTCTGTTTTAGTACTGAAAGTCCTGTGCCCAGTTAACTCCTGTCTTGAGTAAAACTGGACAGTCCGTATCAGCAGTGGAAATAAACAGTGCTTTGAACATCTATGTAGGAATGGGAGTTTACGGTTAGTTAGGAAGATCAGCCAGGCCAGCAATGGGCAGTGAGTGAGAAAATCTAAAGATCCATGAAGGTGGGTAGACTTGGCTTCAGGCTTTGAAGTCTAGCTGGGGAGGCACAGTGCATGACCTAGCGAAGAGGCTCTCAAACTTGAGTGTGTATGACAACCCCCTGGAGGGCTTGTTAAAACACAAATTGCTAGGCACCACCTCCAGAGTTCCTGATTCAGTAGGTCTGGAGAGGGGCCCAGAATTTGCATTTCTAAAACATTCCCATGTGATGCTGATGCTGTTGGTCCCAGGATCACACCTTGAGAACCACTGCTCTGGGTGCTAGTCTAGACTTTCAGCTGAGCATAAGTAATAGGTGTGAAGGTGATGTCTTGGCACCAGGGAGCTAGCAGGCCACATTAGGCAGAGACATAAGCTAGGGACCAAAGGCAGGACTCAAAGCACTGAGCAAATCTGAGCTAAGATGGCAGGACCAGGCTAAGAGGATCTAGAGTACTAGGCAGATAAACAAAACAGGAGCTCCATCTTAAAGAAGTATGACCAAGATCTTTCTACTGGATGTGGGTACAAGGTGTGGTGTTGGCCTTAGGAACAAGGCAAAATTCAATGCGTAAGCAATCATTCAGGAGCACAGACTTAATGGTCAGTCACTGGAGTTCCTGAATTAGGAATTTTAAAGATCCCCTGACAACCATAAAAGTTGGGTGACCAACTATTCTAGTTTTCCCAGGAATTTCCCTACTTCAGCACTGAAAGTGTAGAGCCTAGAAACCCCTCAGTCCTGAGACATCTGGTCACCATAATTGTGCTCTTAGGAGACTACAGCCTAGATCCACCTACATCTCTGGGTCAGTTGGCTCCAGCCATAAGAAAAGAAAGCACACATGAGAAGAGGAGGAGCCAGCTGGAAAACGAGGCAGAGAGCCAGGATGCTCATTGCAACCTATAGCCTTCAAGAGAGGATAAAAGGGCACCCAGAAATATTGTCTATAAATGCTGAAATGCATTTGCTTTAAATGGGCAAAACACGTTAAATGACTCCTCAGGCCTGCAGTTTTTCTAAACTCATGAAAGTGGAAAAGTTCAGCACAAACAGAACCATCCAGACACCCCGTAGATGGAAGTCTCTCTCACTGCCTTTTGACAATCATCACACACACTTAAGATCTCATTGTAAGTATAGCCTTAAAGAGCCCTGATAAGTACACACCAGTAGGGGAACTAAAACCCATTTGTAAATATTAGCAGAGTCTCCCATGTTCTTTTGGTTTCCTTCACACACAAAAATAAGCTAAGTGGAATGAACACACAGTTCAAAATGACTAAAACACTAAAGGACATTTAAATCTGGGGAAAGAATATCTCTGTTGGGAAGGTGGATTTCACCTAAGATCCTTAGTGTCATTCCCAGCATACCAGAGTTATTTCAAATCTCTTTCATAACCAAATATTAATATTCCACCAGAATGGGGAGCATGAGGGCCACTATTGACAGGAACACAGCCTACTAATCATGAGAGATGTTTAAGATGTTCTTCACTAACGTTATCCACAGACGGTATAAAAATAATAACAGAAAACGTTTAACAGTAACAAGGATCATCACCAGGGGAAGTACCTAAACCATCACAAAATCCGAAAGCAAACACTGAACTAATCCATCCTCCCAGCAACTAATTCCTACAAAATGCTGCTTATGTAGAAATAATCTTCTCAATCACACTTAAAATATTCACTATGATAATGAACTTTAGCCGCAGTGAATTGAGTGTCCCAGTGTGCTGAGTCTTCATGATCAAGGAGAATCTGGCATAACCAGCATCTTCAAAACGCAAGTACCCTATGTCCTTCTGGAATGAGCCATGTCATCCAGTAAGTAGGCTGAAACAGAGGGATCCGACGAGGAGATTCTCCCAGAGCTGAAGTGGGAGTTCAGAGCAGAGTAGAGAAGATTGAAAATCTCCCAGAAAACCTGGGAGAAAATGCCAGAAGAAACAGTAATTTGCCCATCCATTCAATCTTTCATTCAACAGATAGTTATGATGTGCCATCTCAATGCCAGACCCCATGCTAGGCAGAAAGGCTACAAAGTCTAATGGAACTGCTTTATAGGTATTTGTAATCAAATAGAACAAGCAGACAAATTAACAAGTCATTGCAGTACCTCTAAGACATTTTATAATAAAAGGATATATGCAACCTCAGAGAAGGACAGAAGAGAGAGAATTTTCCTCAGCCTTGTATTATTCTCAGTGCAACTAACTGTTTTTGATACCAGAGTTAAGCCCTTCCTTCTCAGAAGCTTCTTGTTTGAGTCACTTTTGGGAAAAAAATAATTGTTGCTTTTCTGAGAGATCAGAGTCTCATCAAATGTTATTGTGATTCTAAGACTGTCAACAGCTACCATTTAGTGAATACTTACTATGTGCCAGGCACTACACTAGTGTTTTGCACACATTACTCCACTCAATCCTCAGCCCTGAGTGACAAGCAGCATGCTCTCTCCACTTTAGAAATCAAGGGGAAATGAATCACAGTGGGATTAACTAGTCTACCCTCGGTCTGTCAATGATGGGGCAAGGAAGTGAACGCAGACAGTCCACTTCATGTTCAAGATCTTAACCACTATGTTGAAATAACTTATGCAGTGAACTATTAGAATGTCTATATTGATTATTTATATTCTACTGTTATAATTGCATGCATCTAGTTTTTGCTTTGATGAGTTCTTAGAAGAAATTGCATGCTGCTTTTAATACTTCCTTATTTGAGTTGATAATTTGCAACCATTTTATTTGCACCAATCTCTGTGGGACTTAACCACAATAGCTGCAATTTATTGAAAACTTGCTCTGAGCCAGTATACATCATCTCTGTCAATTCCCATAGTTCTCTGAGGGGTATGTATGTAGGTATGTGTGTATATTTATATTCTTATGTATATGTAATGTAGAGTATCAGGTAACTTACCCCTGGTAGCTTAGGCTACAGGTCCTCCACTAGCACAGGCTTTCCCAGGGTTCCAGAAAGGGTTCTTAGAAACATGTTTGCATGGTCATACATTTTCTTATCTATTTTTGAAAGAGTATTTCAAAACTTATATAAGCTTAAGACCCACAAAGCCTGATCCAACCCTGCAGACTACAGGTGATGGAAACAGGATTTGTGTGCAGATGTGCCCAACTCCAAGGGTTTAAAACCGCATGACACAGTACGTAGGGAGAAAGGGGTGGAGCAGTGGGATTTAGATGCACATGTTGGGCTTATCATGAGATATTTCAAGCTAAGGAAAGAGGGGAGTTGATTGAGGCTTTTCTCCTCTAAAGTGACCTTGAAGTCCTCATTTTAATGCTTCATGTGCCAAGAAGAAGTAGAGAATGTAGGTAACTCTAATACAAATGAGGCTCTAAGAACTACTAGGTGAACACTCATAATAGTGGCACCAGTTCTGAACACCGCATTTGTAAATAAATTGAATCAGCCTTCAGTTTTTTCTAAACTAAGAAGCTACTAGACACTAAGCAGGTCAAACAGACCAAAGGCACTTTGGTGACACTTAGCTAAGGTAAGGTGACACTTGGACTGCCAATGCATCACTATCTGAAAGTTCTGCATTGACCAACCACTGTCAGAAAATGTTCCCTTTCTTCCAAAAATTCCATGCCAGCTCACCTTCCAAAAGTTTCCAGTGGGCTTGTTAATCTTTCACCCAAATAGCCACCTAACACTTTACAAATATCCATCTCTGTAAAGAAACCGACTCAGCTGCAACAACCTGTTTTTTTTAATTCATTAAGCCTTAGAATAGCATCTTTCTTTGTAAAATATAAATGCAATATTTAATAAAACTATATATACAGTGATTATTATAAGCAGGGAGAGGACAGGCTGAAAATGAGTGATTTTAACAGAGCTTTAACAATTTTTAATAGACCTGCATTCCTTTACATTCCTGGTGTTTCTCAAACTTTAGCGGGTTTAAAGTTCATCTGGGGATTTATAAAAATTGCTGACTTCAAGAGCTCCTCTCAAAATTTCTAATTCTGAAGGCCTGGAGGGATCCTCAACAATCTTCATTTTTAACAATTTTGATGAAGATGGACTGCAGCTGTCTCTTGAGAAATGCTTCTTTAGAACAAGTGAAATTGCTAATTACGCAGTAAGCACTTAGGCATCTACCATTACCCAAGTCTTGTTAGTTGTGAGTTGCCCCTTGGTATCTGCTAAGGTTTGAATGTGTCCCTCAGAAAGTATATGTTGGAAACTTAACCTTTAATGCAACAGTGTTTGTTGGGAGGTAGGTCCTAATGAGAGGTAATTGGAACATGAGGGCTCTGCGCTTATGAATAGATGAATGTGTGGAAGTAGGTTCCTTATAAAAGAATAAGGTCAGCCACCTTTCCTCTCTCCCATCCTCTTTTTGCCCCTCTGACGTCCTATGTCTTTCACCATGAGATGACACAGCAAGAAGGTCCCTGATAGATACCAGTGCCTCAATCTTGGACTTCCCAACTCAAGAACTATGAACCAATAAATTTCTGTTCATTATAAATTATCCAGTCTCAGGTATTCTGTTACAGCTGCACAAAACAGACTAAGGCAGTATCCCATTCTCAGCTGCAGCAATTCTTTTTAAGACAAAACTCCATGGATTTTAAGACATCTAGGTAGGGAGAGCTAATTATGTCCTCTCAAAGAGGTATTTTCCCTAGACCAATTAGTTTACAAGAACATACACTCTCTATTAGTTTCTAAAACTTTGGAAAACAAAAGATGTGGTTCATATCAGAGTGAAAATTTCATTGACACCCATTATAATGAACATGTTTCATTCTGGCAAATTGCCATGAAATGTCCTGTTCACTTGGAGAAAATTCCTGGAAAGATGGTAGGCAGAGGTCCCAACTGCCAATATGGAATCCTAAGAGGGAGAAGATCTGTCTGCTGCCAGTCAGAGAAGGGTGGGCTCTTCCTACACTAAGACCTTAGCCACATTTTGTCTCCCTGAATTCTTGCCAGAGACTAGTCCTCCAGGCTGAGAATATATCTTATATCTGTATAATTAGATAACAATTATGTTATCTAAAACTGAAAACCCTGGGTATGGTACATCCAGACACTTACAGCAGAAAATATCTGATACAGTTTGGCTCTGTGTCCCCACTCAAATCTCATGTCAAATTGTAATTCCCAATGTTGGGGGAGTGATCTGGTGGGAGGTAATTGGATCATGGGGGCAGATTTCTCCCTTGCTCTTGCGATAGTAAGTTCTCATGAGATCTGATAAATGTTTAAAGGTGTGTGGCACTTCCCCCCCTTCACTCTCTCTCTCGCTCTACCATGGTGAGACGTGCTTGCTTCCCCTTCACCTTCTCCCATGACAGTAAGCTTCCTGAGACCTTCCAGCCATGCTTCCTGTATAGCCTATGGAACTGTGAGTCAATTAAACCACTTTCTTCATAAATTATCCAGGTCAGGTAGCTCTTTATAGCAGTGTAAGAACAGACTCTACAATATCTTCAAAATGTTGTTTATTTAAAAAAAAATATGGATGGGGGCCGGGCGCGTGGCTCACGCCTGTAATCCCAGCACTTTGGGAGACCGAGGTGGGCAGATCACGAGGTCAAGAGATCGAGACCATTCTGGCTAACATGGTGAAACACTGTCTGTACTAAAAATACAAAAAAATTAGCTGGGCATGGTGGTAGGCGCATGTAATCCCAGCTACTCGGGAGGCTGAGGCAGGAGAATCACTTGAACCCAGGAGGAGAAAGTTGCAGTGAGCCGAGTTCGTGCCACTGCACTCCAGCCTGGGCAACAGAGCAAGACTCCATCTTAAAAAAAAAAAAAAAGGATGGGTAGCAGAAAGAAAAGAATAAAAAGAACACAAGGTGAAAGGCAGAAAGGAAATGGAAAATCAGTATTTTATCCATCTGTGGAAAATTTTTTAAAATATGTATTGTCTTTTATTCTGATTTCTTCTGGATTCCACTTTGTAGATTTATGAGCCCAGGACCACTGCTATTCAGTAAAGGAGTAGAAATCAATTTGTAGGGGCAGGAGGGATGCCATGTGTCATAGCTACACAAACAGAAGAAACTTAGTGATTAAAACTCACAAAGAAGAACAGTATTGGCTGGGAGCTATGGCTCATGCTTATAATCCCAGCACTTTGGGAGGCCGAGGTGGGTGGATCACTTGAGGTCAGGAGTTCGAGACCAGCCTGGCCAAGATGGCGAAACCCCCGTCTCTACTAAAAATACAAAAATTAGCTGGGCATGGTAGCGGGTGCCTGTAATCCCAGCTACTCAGGAGGCTGAGGCAGGAGAATCACTTGAACCTGGGAGGCAGAGGTTGCAGCGAGCCAAGATCATGCCACTGTACTCCAGCCTGGGTGACAGAGAGAGACTCTATCTCAGAAAAAAAAAAAAAAAAAAAAAAAAAAGGAAAGAACAGTATCACTTTTCAAACAGTGATAGGTCCCTAATACCTATATGCTGAGTATTGTCAACTCATGTTCCATAGCTGTTTCTATTCTGTGTCATTTTTACTATATGTACACAAGACAGAAAACAAAAAACACTGTTTAATTCAGATTTTGTAAGGTATATAGTATAACTGTTTACTAAAATATCATATTTGTAGGAGGTGGAAAGTTTAATATGCTAGCAAACTGCTAAAGAGAATTTACTATTTTTTTAACAAGGAATGTATATTTATGTAGCACTCTCAGACTTTAAAAGCACCATTACTGTACATAAAGCTTTTTGATTTGCAGCTTTTCATCATAAACCCAACAGAGCAGAGCCCAGACACCAGGCATTTTTCCCTGGAGTCACTCTGTCTTATTATCAGGACTGGACTTAAGTATCCTTCCCTGGAAAGGGCAAAGGATCTCACACTGTAGGGCAAACATGCTTGAGGCAGTACAAAGAGGCACAGTCATGTTTCAGGATGTGGTTTTAGCCAAAGGTGATACAATCACAAAGCTGGGTTGAGAGAGGAAATAACAATCAGGAGCTGTCTTGAGTGTGTCTCTGTTACCTGGAGTCTTCTTGTTCTTCTCTCTCCCTCTCCAAGAGTCTCCATTACCATTGATGTAAATAATTAGTAATAAGAGCCGGAAGCAAAAATGTTGAAATACTTGAGCTCTTTTGAACACAAATTTAATAGCAGTAGTAAACTAACAAATGAATCATTGAATTGAGGGTAGATTCTGCTGCAACAAAGAACTTGTATTATGATATAAATTGAGAAGATTGTTCTGATCTAGCTCCTCCTATATTCAGAGTTAAAACTCTCTCTAAACATCATGTTCCACCTAAGAACCATTAACTCTCCCATTCTCACAACCTGTGTGACAAATACTCATAGTCTAAAGATTTGGCTTATCTCACTTATCCATTACTAGAGGATTTAACATATAAGTGTTGCCCTACATACAGACTACTAAGTTAACCATAACCATTCGTGTATTGATACGTATGTTCAAACAGCAATGATGAATTGAGTGCCTGCTCTGAAGGAACTCTAATTCAGACTCAGCTAATATTTCTGGAGTAACACCCATGCACCAGGTATTGAGCTAAAGACTTTGTCTTATGTAGGTGCCTATCTGTGCTAGGTATTGAACTAGTTACTTTAACACATTATCTCATTTGGTCTTCATAACAACCTAGTAGGTAGGCATTAGCATTTTTTATTTTATAGATAGGAAACTAACACTCAGAAAAGGTGAGTGACTTGCCTGAAGTCATAAAATTAGTCAAGACTTAAAACTGGCTTTTTGGTCCTGAGTCTTCTCTCTGGCTCTTTCCAGTTGGTAGTATTGTCTGTCTTAGGTCCATGCTTCTACTATCCTCCTCTATGTAAAAGAATATCTGATCAGAAAGAAACAAAGCCACTTATAAAAGAAATAAAACCACACAGAATTTTAGCCAGCTTTGTCTATGGGCTGACAGCTTTGCCTACACAAGGCCAAGCAACCACAGGCTCCAGAGATGTGATGTGGAGATGTGCCAAGTGGCAGGTGACATCACATCTTTTCATTCCTAGAAGTACTGTGCCCTAATAATTTTACAGCAGAGACATAAACATAAACAGATGGATGTGACAAATCCAGTAATGGCAGTTACATAATCTCAAGATCTTTCTCAATGACTCGTAAGAACATGTCCAAGACCAAGAATGACTTACCAGGTACATGCCAGTGCTTTAACTAAACGGAAACTATTTTTCAACGAAACAAACATAAATTACATTATCCCTCTTTTTTGGCTCTACCATTTTGAAATTTCTAACTTTGTGAGGTTTTTAACGTAAAAATGTTTTTCTAAATTTATGGAAAGAGGCCACATATGCCCATGTTTAGGGAAAAGTATGGACTTTGGAGTTACAAGCTCAGGTTTGGACAAGGCCAGGCAAGGTTGGACTGAATCCTGCCTCTATCGTTTTCTCACTACATTTGCAGTGAGTCACTGAACTTTTTTAAGTCTCTGCTTCCTCATCTGTAAAATGGGTATAGCAACGATATCTACCTGTGCAGAAAAGAGTTAACTCAGCAGGGCTGAATTGTTCAAACCTTGCACATTCCCAAGAAAGGCCTGTTTTCATGACTGCTCTTTGACCAGCTTCTGGGAATTAAACTGTTAGAATGTTCCAAGAACTAAGAGTATTTTTCTCACATGGGTTCTTGAGCCATACTATACCAGTTTATCTGGATACTTGTGCAACGTGGTTTATGCTTGCTTCTGGGAGGCTGGAGCTTCAATGGCACAAGTCATGTGCCTATGTGAAAGATCCCCAATAAAAACCCCAGACTCGCTCAGTCATGGCAGATGGGAGGTAGGACTAGATTGTAGCTCCAGACACAGCAGTGTGCAAGGGCTTGCATTGTGAATTTTAGCTCCAGATCGACTGCAAGAACAAACCAGAAATCCCGAGAGGACCCACAGACCCTCTGAAGGAAGCAGACAGCTCCTACAGGACCTGGGAGATCCCCCCAAAACTGTGAGTGCCCCAAACTTGGAAGTGGAAAAGGGAGACCCTCCTTTCCTGAACTCACACTCTCACTGGAGAAGCTGAAGGTCTGTTTGCAGGAGAAGTTTCTTACTTTACCTGAGGCTGAGTCAATCTGGAGAGCTGAGTGAAATTCAGGGGCAGAGGAAGCGGCAGAAAGGCTCTGGGAGCTCACTGGGTCCCCTAGCAGGCCATGCCTGCCTGTCACCACAGGGATCCAACAGGAGAGGAGCAGGGGATAAAACTACACAGGGAGAAGGAAATCTCTAGCTGAACTTTGTAACAATTAGATCGGGGGGAGAAGCCTCCTGGCCAGAAATCAGGGGAGGGCACAAATCCAGTTTGCAGACTCCAAAGGCAAGGGAAGACCCAAGCCCCTTTCTTTTGCAGCGTGGAGGTGGGTAGCCTGAGGCGGGTTTTCAAACCCGTATTGCTCTCCACCTGGAAATGAATGGGGATCTGGTGGTGGGGGCATGGTGGGAGTGAGACGGGCCCTTCAGTTTGCATGGGAGCTGGGTGAGGCCTGTAACTGCTGGCTTTCCCCTACTTCCTAGACAACCTGCATGACTCAGCAGAGGCAGCCATAATCCTCCTAGGTACACAACTCCAGTGGCTTGGGAATCTCACCTCCATCCCCTACAGTAGCTGCAGCAAGACCTACCCAAGGAGAGCCTGAACTCAGACATGCCTTGCCCAGCTGCCACCTGATGGTCCTTCTCTACCCACCCTGGTCGTGGAAGACAAAGGGCATATAATCTTGAGAGTTCTAGGGCCCCATCCACCACCAGTTCCTCCCCATACTACCACAGCTAATGCTGTCTGGAAAATGCCGCCTCCTGGCAGAAGGCCAACCAGCACAAAAACAGCATTGAACCACCAAGGCAAAGGACCTTCATGGAGTCCATTGCACCCCACGCCCCCTCCACCAGAACAGGCACTGGTATCCATAGCTGAGAGACCCATAGATGGCTCACATAACAGGACACTGTGCAGAAAACCCCCAGTACCATCCCAGAACTGTGTAGACTAACTGGGTGGCTAGACCCAGAAGACAGACAACAATCACTGCAGTTCATCTCACAGGAAGGCACATCCATAGGAAAAGGGGGAGAGTACTACATCAAGGGAACAACCCGTGGGAGAACCTGAACAGCCTTCAGTCCTAGACCTTCCCTTTGACAGAGCCTACCCAAATGGGAAGGAACCAGAAAACCAACCCAGGTAATATGACAAAACAAGGCTCAACACCCCCAAAAAACCACATTAGTTCACCAGCAATGGATCCAAACCAAGAAGAAATCCCTGATTTAACTGAAAAAGAATTCAGGAGGTTAGTTATTAAGCTAATCAGGGAGGGACCAGAGAAAGGCAAAGTGCAATGCAAGGAAATCCAAAAAATGATACAGGAAGTAAAGGGAGAAATATTCAAGGAAATAGATGGCTTAAAGAAAAACAATCAAAAATTCAGGAAATTTTGGACACACTTTTAGAAATGCAAAATGCTCTGGAAAATCTCAGCAATAGAATTGAACAAGTAGAAGAAAGAAATTCAGAGCTCAATGACATGGTCGTCAAATTAACCCAGTCCAACAAAGACAAAGAAAAAAAATGAGAAAATATGAACAAAGCCTCCAAGAAGTCTGGGATTATGCTAAACAACCAAACGTAAGAATAATCAGTGTTCTTGAGGAAGAAGACAATTCTAAAAGCTTGGGAAACATATTTTGGGGAATAACTGAGGAAAACTTCCTCAGCCTTGCTAGAGACATAGACATGTAAATACAAGAAGCACGAAGAACACCTGGGAAATTCATCGCAAAAAGATCTTCACCTAGGCACACTGTCATCAGCTTATCCAAAGTTAAGACAAAGGAAAGAATCTTAAGAGCTGTGAGACAGAAGCACTAGGTAACCTGGCAAGGAAAACCTATCAGATTAACAGCAGATTTCTCAACAGAAACCCTACAAGCTAGAAGGGATTGGGGCCCTATCTTCAGCCTCCTCAAACAAAACAATTATTAGCCAAGAATTTTGTATCCAGAAAAACTAAGCATCATATATGAAGGAAAGATAGTCTTTTTTAGACAAACAAATGCTAAGAGAATTCGCCATTACCAAGCCACCACTACAAGCACTGCTCAAAGGAGTTCTAAATCTTGAAAAAACATCCTGGAAACACATCAAAACAAAACCTTTTTAAAGCATAAATCACACGGGACCTATAAAACAAAAATACAAGCTAAAAAGCAAAAAGAAAAAAACAAAAAAACAAAGTATAGAGGCAACAAAGAGCACAGTGAATGCAATGGTACCTCACATTTCAATACTAACATTGAATGTAAATTATGTAAATGCTCCACTTAAAAGATACTGAACCATAGAATGGATAAGAACTCACCAACCATCTGCTGCCTTCAGGGGACTCAGCTAACACATAAGGACTCACATAAACTTAAAGTAAAGCGGTTAAAAAAAAGGCATTTCATGCAAATAGAAACCAAAAGTAAGCAGGTATAAATATTCTTGTATCAGACAAAACAAACTTTAAAGTAACAGCAGTTAAAAGAGACAAAGAGAAACATTATATAATGGTAAAAGGCCTTGTCCAAAAGGAAAATATCACAGTCCTAAACCCTAAATACCACAATCATAAATCTGAAAATATATGCACCTAACACTGGAGCTCCGAAATTTATAAAACAATTACTAATAGGCCTAAGAAATGAGATAGACAGCAACACAATAATAGTAGGGGACATCAATATTCCACTGACAGCACTAGACAGGTCATTAAGACAGAAAGTCAACAAAGAAACAATGGATTTAAACTATACCTTGGAACAAATGGACTTAACAGATACATACAGAACAGTTCATCCAACTGCAGAATACACATTCTATTCAACAACACATAGAACTTTCTCCAAGATAGACCATATAATAGGCCATAAAATGAGCCTTAATAAATTTAAGAAAATTAAAATTATGTCAAGCACTCTCTCAGACCACAGTGGAATAAAACTGGAAATCAACTCCAAAAGGAATCTTCAAAGCCAGCAAATACATGGAAATTAAATAGCCTGCTCCTTAATGAGCACTGGGTCAAAAATGATATTAAGATGGAAATTTAAAAATTCTTTGAACTGAATGACAATAATGATACCACTTATCAAAACCACTGGGATACAGCAAAGGCAGTGCTGAGTGGAAAGTTCATATCCCTAAACACCTACATCAGAAAGACTGAAAGAGCACAAACTGACACTCCAAGGTCACACCTCAAGAAACTAGAGAAACAGAACAAACCAAACTCAAACCCAGCAAAGAAAGGAAATAACCAAGATCAGAGCAGAACTAAAGGAAATTGAAACAAAAAAAATACAAAAGATAAATGAACAAAAAGCTGGCTCTTTGAAAAGATAAATAAAATTGATGGACCATTAGCAAGATTAACCAAGAAAAGAAGAAAGAAAATCCAAATAACCTCACTAAGAAACAAAACAGGAGATATTACAACTGACATCACTGAAATATAAAAGATCGTTCAAAGCCACTATGAACACCTTTAGCTTTACACATATAAACTAGAAAACCTAGAATAGATGGATAAATTTCTGGAAAAATAGAACCCTCCTAGCTTAAATTAGGAAGAATTAGATACCCTGAACAGAACAATAACAAGCAGTGAGATTGAAATGGCAATTTTAAAACTGCCAACAAAAAAATAGCCCATGACCTGACAGATTCACAGCAGAATACTACCAGACATTTAAAGAAAAATTGGTACCAATCCTTTTGACACTATTTCACAAGATAAAGAAAGAAGGAACCATCCCTAATTCATTCTATAAAGGTAGCATTACCCTAATGCCAAAACCAGGAAAGGACATAACCAAAAAAGAAAACTACAGGCCGGGCGCGGTGGCTCACACCTGTAATCCCAGCACTTTGGGAGGCCGAGGTAGGTGGATCATGAGGTCAGGAGATTAAGACCATCCTGGCTAACAAGGTGAAACCCTGTCTCTATTGAAAATACAAAAAATTAGCCAGGCCTGGTGGCCGGCGCCTGTAGTCCCAGCTACTCTGGAGGCTGAGGCAGGAGAATGGCATGAACCCAGGAGGCGGAGCTTGCAGTGAGCTGAGATAGCACCACTGCACTCCAGCCTGGGTGACAGAGTGAGACTCTGTCTCAAAATAAAAAATAAAAAAAAGAAAGAAAACTACAGACCGACATCCTTGATGAACATAGATGCTAAAATCCTTAACAAAATACTAACTGAATCCAACAACATATAAAAAAGATCTAGGGCCAGGCACAGTGGCTCACACCTGAAATCCCAGCACTTTGGGAGGCTGAGGCAGGTGGATCACCTGAGGTCGGTAGTTCGAGACCAGCCTGACCAACATGGAGAAACCATGTCTCTACTAAAAATACAAAATTAGCCAAGCCTGTTGGCGCATGCCTGTGATCCCAGCTACTCCGGAGGCTAAGGCAGAAGAATTGCTTGAACCTGGGAGGCAGAGGTTGTGGTGAGCCGAGATCATGCCATTGCACTGTAGCCTGGGCAACAAGAGCAAAACTCCGTCTCAAAAAAAAAAAAAAAAAAAAAAAAAAAAAAAAATATATATATATATATATATATATATATATATATATAAATCTGCCATGATAAAGTGGGTTTCATACCAGGGATTCAGGGATGGTTTAACATATGTGAGTCAATAAATGTGATACAACAGATAAACAGAATTAAAAACGAAAATCACATGATCATTTCAATAGATGCAGAAAAAGCATTCAACAACATCTACCATCCCTTAATAGTTAAAACTCTCAACAAAATCAGCATACAAGGGACATACCTTAATGTAATAAAAGCCATCTACAACAAACTCACAGCCAACTTAATACTGAATGGTAAAAGTTGAAAGCATTCCCTCTGAGAACAGGAACAAGGCAAGGATGCCCACTCTCACCACTCCTCTTCAACGTAGTACTGGAAGTCCTAGCCAAAGCCATCAGACAAGAGAAAGAAATAAAGGGCATTCAAATCAGTAAAGAAGTCAAACTGTCACTGTTTGCTAACAATATGATTGTTTACCTTGAAAACCCTAAGGACTCCTCCAGAAAGCTCCTAGAACTGATAAAAGAATTCAGCAAAGTTTCCAGATACAAGATTAATGTACACAAATCAGTAGCTCTTCCATACACCAACAGCTATCAAGCAGACAATCAAATCAAGAACACAACCCCTTTTACAATAGCTGCAAAAATAAAATAAAATACTTAGGAATATATCTAACAAAGGACTCAAAAGACCTCTACAAGGAAAACTATAAAACACTGCTGAAAGAAATCATAGACAACATCAACAAATGGAAACATATCCTATGCTCATGGATAGGTAAAATCAATATTGTGAAAATGACCATATTGCCAAAAGCAATCTACAAATTCAGTGCAATCCCCATGAAAATACCACCATCATTCTTCACAGAATTAGAAAAACAATTCCAAAATTCATACAGAACCAAAAAAGAGCCTGCAGGGCCAAAGCAATACCAAGCAAAAAGAACAAATCTGGAGGCATCACACTATCTGATTTCAAACTATACTATAAGGCCATAGTTACCAAAACAACATGGTACTGGTACAAAAATAGGCACAAAGACCAATGGAACAGAAGAGAGAACCCAGAAATAAACCCAGATACTTACAGCCAAATGATCTTTGACAAAGTAAACAAAAACATAAAGTGGAGAAAGGACATTCTTTCAACAAATGGTGCTGGGATAATTGGCTAGCCACATGTAGGAGAATGAAACTGGATCCTCATCTCTCACCTTATGCAAAATCAACTTAAGTTGGATTAAGTACTTAAACCTAAGACCTGAAACTATAAAAATTCTAGAAGATAACATTGGAAAAACCCTTCTAGACATTGCCTGAGGCATGAACTTCATAACCAAGAACCCAAAAGCAAATGCAATAAAAACAAACATAAATAGCTGGGACCTAATTAAACTAAAGAGCTTTCGTGTGGCAAAAGGAACAGTCAGCAGAGTAAACAGACAACCCACAAGTGGGAGAAAATCTTCACAATCTATACATCTGACAAAGGACTAATATCCAGAATCTACAATGAACTCAAATAACTAAGAAAAACACAATCTTATCAAAAAGTGGGATAAAGACATGAATAGACAATTCTCAAAAGAAGATACACAAATGGCCAACAAAAGTGAAAAACACTCAACATTAATGATCAAGGAAATGCAAATCAAAACCACAATGCGATACTACCTCACTCCTGCAAGAATGTCCATAATCAAAAAATCAAAAAACAGAAGATATTAGTATGGATGCGGTGAACAGGGAACACTTCTACACTGTTGGTGGGAATGTAAACTAGTACAGCTGCCATGGAAAACAGTATGGAGATTCCTTAAGAAACTAAAAGTAGAACTACCATTTGATCCAGAATTCCACTACTGAGTATCTACTCAGAGGAAAAGAAGTCATTATTCAAAAAAGACACTTGCACAAGCATGTTTATAGCAGCACATTTTTCGATCGCAAAATCGTGGAACTAACCCAAATGCCCATAAATCAATGGATGAAGACAGTGTGATAGATACATATATATATATATTATATATACATAAATATTATATATATTCATAAATATTATATATATTATATATATATTATATATATGATGGAATACTACACAGCCATAAAAATGAATGAATTAACAGCATCTGCAGTGACCTGGATGAGATTGGAGACTGTTATTTTAAGTAACTCAGGAACTGAAAATCAAGCATCATATGTTCTCACTGATATGTGGGAGCTAAGCTATGAGGACGCAAAGGCATAAGAATTATACGATGGACTTTAGGGAGTTGCAGGGAAGAGTGGGAGGGGATGAGGGATAAATAACTACAAATATGGTACAGTGTATACTGCTCAGGTGCACCAAAATCTCACAAAATCACCACTAAAGAACTTACTCATGCAACCAAATACCACCTGTACCCCAATAATTTATGGAAAAATAAAAAATAAAAACAAAAACCCTTAGACTCCTAGGCTAGGAGAGCCCTGCTGAAAGACAACATTTCACACTTGTCTCAACTCATTGCTGGAGGAATTAGGCACATTCTGTGCAACTCTACTGGGAGAGGACTCTTGGAAGCTTGAGGCTGCTTTCCTTTGGATTTAGTCCCATGTGCCTATTCCCTTTGCTGATTTTGCGTATATCCTTTCACTACGATAAACTGTAACTGTAACTATTACAACTTCTGAGTTCTATGAGTCCTTCTAGAAAGTCACTGAACCTGGGGTGGTCTTAGGGATAGATGCCTGACACACTATCTCAAAGGATAATTGTGAGGATTAAACAGCAACATGCATATCAAGCACTTGACATAATGGCTAGCCTAAAGTGTTCCGTGGATGTTACTGGTATCATTATTATATATTACATTATTTATTCATATAAAATTATATCTTATTATATCACATATATAACTACATAACTCAGTTTTCTATACACTATTAATAAAAGATTGAGATAATTTCTTGTCTTATATTTCCTTAAACATTTACCTCTCTCACCCTTTGTTGATTTAGCTGTATTTCTACTGAACACATGAACTAATATCCTAACTTCTCAGACTATCAACAGATGCCATGAAATAATTGGATGCTTGTTAGCAACTGGCCTGATAGTATTTGATTGTGCTTTCTACTGTTCCTTCCTGATGACTTGTAGAGGGTAGAACCAGACGATACCTGGAAAGTATTTGCTCATGTGGCAGTCACTGTTGATTGCCTACCCAAAGCCATTACTCCTTCTCCCCGCCTAACAGAAGCCGAGTTTTGTTCAGCAACAATGTGCCCAGTCCCAGAGGATAAATCTTGGCTAGTCTAAGCTAGTGCTAGTAGTCGCATTTCCTTTTGCCAATGATTTATTTCAGGTGATCATGGGACCTGGTTATGAATGATGAGACAAAGGTAGAATATCCCAGTAAGCAACTGGGAAGATTTCCTCCTCTGGTTGTATACAGAGAATCAGGTAGATATTAGTTAGGAGGGTCCCTTTGCCTAACTTTGGAGATGGATATGCAAAAACCTGCTGCTAAGTGTGCAGTTGTTATCCGAAGTCTACAATGGGAGATAGCATCAAATTACTGGAGATGGAAGAATAGGAAGATAGACAGTTTGGTCTTGATAAAATTGTTGAACTATAACTTTGTAACTACTTATATTTAGACTTCCTTTAAATAGGAAAAGTAAATGTTCATTTTGTCTAGTCACTATTGGCTGAGTCTTCTCTTACATGAGACTAATAGTATCCTCATGAACTTGAAACACATGTGGTTTCAACACGTGTTTTGTAAAGACAAATTATGCACAGCCCTGTATTAGTCCATTTTCACACTGCTATAAAGATACTACCTGAGACTGGGTAATTTGTAAATAAAAGAGGTTTACTTGACTCACAGTTCTGCATGGCTGAGGAGGCCTCAGGAAACTTATAATCATGGCAAAGGTGAAGGGGAAGAAAGGCAATCATGAGAACTTACTCGCTATCCTAGAACAGCATGGGGGAAACAACCCCCATGATCCAATTACCTCCCACGAGGTCCCTCCCTTGACATGTGGTGATTATAATTCGGATTACAATCCAAAACCATATTAAGTCCTTATCTGGGAATTCTGAAAAGGTAGCGCATGTGCAATTCAAAATTAATGATCTTCTTCCAAAAAAGACATACTCAGTAATAACAAACTTCAATCAGAACCCAATTATTTTTGCAAAGAAAGGTAGGAAGATAGAACCAGAAAATTCTTTACTCTTTTAAAGCATGTCATGGTCTCCTTTCAGGTTAAAGATCTTCTTGATTAAACATGAAATTTTCTGTGCAGATAAGCCAGAGGACGTGAAGTCTGAGGAGTATATTTTATGTTTATACTGTGGATATTACTATTCATGGTTGGGAAATGAGAAATGAACAGTATTTTACATGCCATTATCCTTTGTCAATTTCTCCGAAGGGCATCCAGCTTCACATAGCAGTAAAATGTGTAATTCAGGACTGGGAAGCCGCATAATGTGAAATTAGTGTTTTTAAGAAATTTTAAAGGAATCTGAATTTTAAAATGCTCAAAAATAAAACATACATTTATATGCATTATTAGAGCATATTACAGGTGTGATTGTTTTTAAGTCAAAGTTTTAATAATCTATTGCTTATTTAGGGGTTATATAATACCTACTTCCAATATGTGAAGCAATAAGAGAAATGACAAAAGAATTATATATATATATATATACACATTTAAACATAATACATATACACAAATATCAAGCATATATATCCTCCATAGTGGTCAATTTGGTAAGTTTTAATTGTTTGAATTTCTCATTAGGAATTTTATTAACAGTCAATACCATCTGATTTTAAATATCCTCAACAGTGGCTGATGGTCATTCTTTCAAAGCGGAGAAGCTATCCATCTGCTTTTTTCTCCACTCTTCATATTAGCCTAATTCCATCCTTCTCTCCCTCACCATGCAATCTCATATAGAAATGTGATGTAAGTCTACATATATAAGTATTATTGTTTTTTCTACAAAAAGGGATCCTACAATTTCTATATCTTGTCTCCTCAAACTTTTGTGTGGAATACCTTGTGGAAATCACTATAGGTCAATAGGTATAGCACTAATCATTATTTTTAATGACATTTTTGCCACTACAAACACATGGCCTTATTTACATGTGAATATCTTTCTGTGGAATAGAGTCCAAGGACTGGAATTGCTGGGCCAAGAAGCACACATATATGTTAAAATTTAATAGATGTTGGCAAATGGCTTCCCCAAAACCTATAACACCTCATATTTTTCCCAGCCATGAGACTAATCCTTTCCCTAAATCAACACCAGTAATATTTATTATAACTCTTCAATTTTTGTCATCTGATTGATGTAAAATTACATTTTCTTTTACTTTAATTTGCATTTTCCATATTAGTAACAAACTTGAGAATCATTTTATATATTTTTTGGACATATGGATTCATAATTCTTTGCCCATTTTTTAATTGAATTATGTTACTTTTGGCCAAATGTTCAGCTATTTGAAAAAATCAGTTACAAATATTTGTTGAAAACTGAATGTCTGTCTATTGTTTTATTTATGATATCCTTTATGACATCAAGGTTCAAATATGTCTATCTTTTATAGCTTCTGGAAAAGATGCTCTCAGTTCATACATTTTTATACATTCAATTTTCTAGATCTTCTTGCAAGGCTTTTACAATTTTATTTTGACCATGTAAGCTTCTTAGCCATCTGGAAATAATATTTAAAGGTAGAATAAAATGGTGATCCTCTTTTCTTTTCTTCCAGATGGATAATCAATTGTCTAAACATCATTTATCAAATAATTGACTCATTTCACACTAAAATGAACTACTACTTTGGAAATATATTAAACTCATCTATACTGGGTTCTATTTCTGCCATTTTTATTCCTTTCCCAACCACATGATTATGATGCAGTAGTTTTATTATTTATACTAATATCCAGTAAGACAACACCTCTCACTATTCCCCCCTTTGCATATTTTCTTAGCTATTCTGAAGCATTTATTCTTCAGTATAAACTTTAACCTTCTTTGGCCAATCATACCTCCAAAGAATGCCAATTCTAATTTTACTGCCTTATATTTATACACTCACTAGGTGTGTGTATTTAATGCTTCTCTTATTAAGTATTTATATTCAATGTGATATGCCTTTCCATTTGTTCAAATCTTATTTTCTTTCAGTAAGATTTTATATTTTTCTTTATGCAGTTTCTTTTCTTGTTTGATTTATTCCTAAGTATTTTATATTTTTCCAATAATTGTAAGTAGAAATTTTTTTCTCACTTCTATTTCTAAGTATTTTGTTAACACAGAGATAAACTAATGCTTTTTAAAATTTTATCTTCTATTCATCTCCTTACCAAATTCTCTTTCTTTTCTTTAAAGTTTTCATTTTAAGTTCAAGGGGTACGTGTGCAGATTTGTTACATGGGTAAATTGTGTGTCATGGGGGTTTCATGTATACATAATTTTGTCACCCAGATAGTCAGCATAATACCCAATAGGTAGTTTTAGAATCCAAACCCTCCTCCCACCCTCTGCCCTCAAGTAGGCCCAGTGTTTATTGTTCCCTTTTTTGTGTCCATATGTACTCAATGTTTAGCTCCCACTTATAAGTGAGAATACGTGGTATTTAGTTTTCTGTCCTTACATTAGTTTGCTTCAGATAATGGCCTCCAGCTCCATCCATGTTGCTGCAAAGAACATAATCTTATTCTTTTTTATGGCTGCACAGTATTCCATGGTGTACATGTGCCACATTTTCTTTATCCAGTCTACCACTGATGGGCGTCTAGGTTGATTCCATGTCTTTGCTATTGTGAAAAGTGCTGCAATGAACATATGCATTCATGTGCCTTTATGGTAGAAATGATTTCTATTCCTTTGGATATATATCCAGTAATGGGATTGCTAGGTCAACTGGTGGTTCTGTTTCAAATTCTTTGAGAAATCTGCACATTACTTTCCACAATGGCTGAACTAATTTACATTCCCACCAGCAATATATAAGTGTTCCTTTTCTCTGCAACCTTGCCAGCATCTGTTGTTTTTTGACTTTTTAACAATAGCCATTCTAACTAGTGCGAGATGGTATCTTGCTGGGGTTTCAATTTGCATTTCCCTAATGATTAGTAATATTGAGTATTTTTTCATATGTTTGTTGGCCACATGTATGTATTCTTTTAAGAAGTGTCTGTTCATGCCCTTTGTCAATTTTTTTAACCTTTATTTTAGGTTCAGGGGTACATGTGCAGATTTGTTATATAGGTAAATTGTGTGTTGCAGGGGTTTGGTATACAGACTATTTCATAACCCAGTAATAAGCACACAGTATCTGATAGGTAATTTTTCAATCCTTGGCCTCCTCCCACCATCTACCCTCAAGTAAGCTCCAGTGTCTGTTGTTCCCCTCTTTGTGTCCATGTGTACTCAACGTTAGCTCCCACTTATAAGCAAGAGTATGTGGCATTTGTTTTTCTGTTCCTGCATTAGTTCACTTAGAATAACAGGCTCCAGCTCCGTGCATGTTGCTGCAAAGAACATTATCTTGTTCATTTTTATGGCTGTGTAGTATTCTGTGGTATATATGTACCACATTTTCTTCATCAAGTCCACCATTGACTGGCATCTAGGTTTATTCCATGTCTTTGCTATTGTGAATAATGCTGTGATGAATATATGTAAGCATGTATTTTTATGGCTAAACAATTTATATTACTTTAGGTATATAACCAGGAATGGGATTGGTATTTCTGTTTAAGTTCTTTGAGAAATCTTCAGACTGCTTTCCACAGTGGCTGAATTAATTTATATTCCCACCAGCAATGTATAAGCATTCCCTTTTCTCTGCAACCTCACCAGCATCATTTATTTCTTGACATTTAATAATAGCCATTCTGCCTGATGCAAGATGGCATGTCATTGTGATTTTGATTTGCATTTCCCTAATGATTAGCAATGTTGAGCATATTTTCATATGCGTTTTGGCCATGGTTATGTCTTCTTCTGAAAAGTGTCTGTTCATGTTCTTTATCCACCTTTTAACAAAGTTGTTTGCTTTTTGCTCGTTAATTTAATTTCCTTGTAAATTCTGGATATTAGATATTTTTCAGATGCATAGTTTGCAAATATTTTCTCCTATTCAGTAGGTTGTTTGTTTACTCTGTTAATAGTTTCTTTTGCTGTGCAGAAGCTCTTTCATTTAATTAGGCCCCAGTTATCAATTTTTGTTTTTGTTGCAATTGCTTTTGCATCTTCATCATGAAGACTTTGCCATGGCCAATGTGCAAAATGCTATTTCCTAGATTTTCTTCTAGGATTTTTATAGTTTTAGGTTTTACATTTAAGTCTTTAATCCACCTTGACTTGATTTTTGTGTATGGTAAAATGTAGGAGTCCAGTTTCAGTTTTCTGTATGTGGCTAGCCAGTTATCCCAGCACCATTTACAGAAGAGAGACAGTCCTTTCCCCATTGCATGCTACTGTTGACTTGGTCAAAGATCAGATAGTCGTAGATGTGAAGCTTTATTTCTGGGTTCTCTAACCTGTTCCATTGGTCTGTGTGTATGCTTTTGTACTAGTACTATGCTGTCTCAGTTACTGTAGCCTTATGGTACAGTTTGAAGTCAGGTGGTGTGATGCCTCCAGCTTTGTTCTTTTTGCTTAGGATTGCTTTGGCTATTCGAGCTCTTTTTTGGTTCCAAATGAATTTTAGAACAGTCTTTTCCAATTCTGTGGAAAATGTCATTGATAGTTTGACAGGAATAGCACTCATTCTATAAATTGCTTTCAGTATTATGGCCATTTTACAATATTGATTCTTCCTATCCATGAGCATGGAATGTTTTTTCATTTGTTCATGTGGTCTCTGATTTCTTTTAGCCATGTTTTGTAATTCTCACTGTAGAAAATTCTTATTTTTAAATCTAGTAATATTTACCATGGTTTCTTGAATTTTCTAGGCATACAATATTATCAACAAAAAGAGATCATTTGATCTCTTTTTTGTAAGTTTACATCAGTCTTTTTAAATTTTCTTATCTTACTACATTCAGTAGCCCTTCTGAAGTAATGTTAAATAGAATGATAATGAGTGTCCTCCTCTAGTAATTAATTTAATTAAAATAGTTTTAGCATTTTAAAATTTAAAGTATTTTCTGAATGGCTTCATGTTTTCTAATTTTATTTATTCTCTTTTACTTAGCAATGTTATTAGAAACGATTCATTTCTTTCAAACTCCTTTAGGCATCTATTGATAAAATTAGTTTTCTTTTAATGTGTTGTTATAATAGATTATGTTTATAAAATTTCCTAATACTCAACAACTGAAAATCTAAAAGAAAAACCCGCTCTGTGAAATGCATTTTTCCACCCACTGCTGTGCCGCCACCACCAACTATGAATACACACATGGAGGCCAGCAGTCTCACACCCATCAGCACCCCACTCTGGTCACTGCCAGTGTGAGTGCAAGCACAGACACCAGCAACGCTGCCCCTGCCTGCACTCTGCCACTGGTATGAGTGCACGCAGGAACTCTGCAGCCCCACTCCCGCCAGTACCCCACTGACACGCATGCACCCCACTGTGCTGCCCCAGCTGCTGGCATGTGTGAGTTAGCACAGATCCTACAGCCACCACCCTGACAACGTGCTTTGGCCACAACCAGCCATCAGAGTGTTGTGGCCAGTGGACTGGGAAGACCTCAGCCCCCCCAGTACAGAAGGTTCCTAACTTTGAGGGGCCAGAAAACAAAAGCCAGGGGCCCAGTACCAGCCCCCCAGAGTTACAGTATGCAGACCAGGAGTGATGAGCTGAGGTTTGGCTCCCTGGTATCTTCCAGAAAAAAAAAAAAACCCAGTCAGCTGAACTCACATTATACCACAGTCAAACTCCCAGAGCATCAACAAAGATAAAAGAAAAAAAAAAACCTCATCCAAAGGACATCAACTTCAAAGACTGAAGGAACATCAGGCCACACAGATGAGAAAGAATCAGAGCACGAACTCGGGAAACTCAAAAAGCCGGAGTGTGTTCTCACCTCCAAATGTCTGCACTAGTTCCCTAGCAGCAGTGATTCTTAACCAGGCTTAAATGGTTGACAGAAATATAATTCAAAATATGGTTAGGAACAAAGATCATCGACATCCAAGAGACAGTCAAAACCCAATCCAAGGAATCTGAGGAATTCAATAAAATGATATGAGAGATAAAACATGAAATGGCCATTTTAAGAAAAAAAGAAACGGATCTGATACAGCTGAAAAACTCACTTCAAGAATGTCATAATACAATAGTAAGTACTGACAGCAGAATAAAACAAGCCGATGAAAGAATCTCAGATATTGAAGACCAGTTCTCCAAAATTACTTAGACAAACATAAAGAAATAATAAAGAAGAATGAATAAAACCTCCCAGAAATATGGGATTATGTAAAGGGACCAAATCTATGACTCATTGGCATCCCTGAGAAAGAGAGAAAGCAAGCAACTTGGAAAACATATTCAAGGATATCATCCATGAAAATTTTCCTAACCGAACTAGAGAGGAAACACTCAAATTAAGGAAAGGCACAGAACCCCTGTGAGATACTATGCAAGACAATGATCCCCAGGACATGTAGTCATCAAATTCTTCAAGGTCAAAATGAAAGAAAAAATGTTAAAGACAGCTAGAGAGAAGGGCAGGTCACCTACAAAGGAAATCCTGTCAGGTGAACAGCCAGCTTTTCAGCAGAAACCCCACAAGCCAGAAGAGACGGGATACCTATATTCAGCATTCTTTTTTTTTTTTTTTGAGATGGAGTCTCGCTCTGTCACCCAGGCTGGAGTGCAGTGGCGCAATCTCGGCTCACTGCAAGTTCTGCCTCCTGGGTTCACGCCATTCTCCTGCCTCAGCCTCCCGAGTAGCTGGGACTACAGGCGCCCACCAACGCACCTGGCTGATTTTCTGTATGTTTAGTAGAGATGGGGTTTCACCATATTAGCCAGGATAGTCTCTATCTCCTGACCTCGTGATCCACCTGCCTCAGCCTCCCAAAGTGCTGGGATTACAGGCGTGATCAGCATTCTTAAGGAAAAGAAATTCCAACCAAGAATTTTACATGGAGCCAAACTAAGCTTCGTAAGTGAAGGGGAAATAAACTCCTTTTCAAACAAGCAAATGCTAAGGTAATTTCTTACCACCAGACCTGCCTTACAAAAGGTCCTTAAGGGAGTGCTAAATATTGGTACAAAAGACCATCACTGGCCACTACAAAAACACACTTAAGTATATAGACCATCGTGTTAGGGTTCTCTAGAGGGACAGAACTAATAGGATAGATGTGTATATAAAAGGGAGTTTACTAAGGGGAGTTTATTAACCAGGCCCTTATCTTCTCTTCCTCTATCAATTGATTATAGTGAACTTCCCATGAAGCTATCGGTGCAGGCTGGGGAAGAGAAGCAGAGAGAAGGAAGAGTGGCAGGAGTGGAGACCATGGGCATTTAAGCCACTTCCTCATGTAACTTACTTGTGCCCTCTGGACCTGCTCGAGCCCAGAGGCATATATACCACTTCCATTTGATAATGGAATGATGCTGTGCACACCCCACCTATGGCTAGATGGGTCAGAAAATAGCCAGTTCATGATAGACAGTTCAGGTTGCATGGTGACTTGATGACCCATAATCTAACACTCAGTTTCTACCAAAGCCCAGTAACAGGCCAAGAACTGTTTCTCAAAAGGAGAGTAGTTATCTGCAGAAGATGGCAGGGCCTTACTCCAAATCCTAGAGGCCACCACTGTGTTTCACCTACAGGGGCCTGCCAAAGGCTCCAAATAGCATCCCTATCTGCCACTGACACCTCAAGCACCATCGGATCTGATGGGTCATATGTAAGAACAGCTTGCACAGCAGCCTGGACCTGTTGCAGAGCCTTCTCTTGTTTTGGACCTCACTGAAAAATGGCAGCCTGTCAGGTCACTGGATAAATCAGCCAGAGTAACACACTTAAATAAGGGATGTGTTGCCTTCAAAATCCAAATAGGCCCACTAGGAGTTGTGCCTTTTTCTTGGTTGTTGGAAGGGCCAAATGCAGCAACTTATCTTTTACCTTAGAAGGAATATCTCGACAGGCCCCACATCACTGAACCCTTAGAAATTTTGCTGAGGTAGAAAGTCCCTAAATTTTAGTTGGATTTATTTTCCATCCTCTGGCATGCAAATGTCTCACCAATAAGTCCAGTGTGTTCACTACTTCTCACTCACTGGATCCAATCAGCACAATGTCATCAATGTAATAGACCAGTGTTATATCTTATGGAAGGGAAAAGTGATCAAGGTCTCTCCAAATAAGACAATAACACAAAGTCAGAGAGCTAATACACCCTGATGTAGGACAGTAAAGGTATATTGCTGGCCTTGCCAGCTGAAGGGAAATTGCTTCTGGTTGGCCTTATGGAAAGGAATGGAGAAAAAGTTATTTGCCAAGTCAGTGGCTGCATGCCAGGTACCACGAGATGTGTTAATTTGCTCAAGCAATAAAACCACATCTGGTACAGCAGCCGCATTTGTAGTCACCACTTGGTTAAGTTTATGATAATCCACTGTCATTGTCCAAGATCCATCTGTCTTCTGTATAGTCCCAATGGGAGAGTTGAAAGGGGATGTGGTGGGAATCACCATCCCTGCATCTTTCAAGTCCTTGATGGTGGCACTAATCTCTGCAATCCCTCCAGGGATGAGATATTGTTTTTGATTTACTATTTTTCTAGATAGAGGCAGCTCTAATGACTTCCATTTGGCCTTTTCCACCATAATAGCCCTCACCCTATCAGTCAGGGAGCCAATGTGTGGGTTCTGCCAGCTGCTAAGTATGTCTATGCCAATTATGAATTCTGGCACTGGGGAAATGAACACAGGATGAGTCCAGGGACCCACTGGACCCACTGGACCCACTTTAAGTCAGACCTGGGCTAAAACTTCATTAATTACCTGATCTCCATAAGCCCCTACTTTAACTGGAGAATGACAATGACATTTTGTGTCCCCTGGAGTCAATGTCAGCTCAGAGCCAGTGTCTAGTAGTCCCTGAAATGTCTGATCATTTCCATTTCCTCAGTCCACAGTTACCCTGGTAGAAGCTAGAGGTCTCCTTGGGAAATGATTGGAGAAAGAATTAACAGCATAAATTGTCAGCAGTGTAGCGGGGTCCTTCCACAAAAAGACGTGACCTCTCCTTCATTCAAGGGGTTCTAGGTCTGTAAACTGGTTCAAGTACTGAAATTGATTGAGGGGCCATGATTCTCTGTATTTGTAATTTAGATTAGTCTTTTGTCTACTCGATCTGAAAGTTCTCTGCTTATATAAATTAAGTAAGAATGCAGTAGGCTTCCTATCAATTTAACTTCCAGGAACACCATGATTAATTAGCCAATGTCAGAGCTCTACATAAGTCAAACTATTCTGATTGCGACTTTGCCTCTGCTGTCCATTCTGGTAGCTACACCCACCTTGCCTTTGATGGTTGAGTGCTGCCACCTGGCCCCTGCCACCTCGGGATCCAATTTTTCCCATTGCATTTAAATTTTGCAGTTGAATGACTGCAGTTTCCACTGTTAGATCTGGCATATAGAGACGAGCAATCACAGAGCTTTCAAAGATGGCAGGTGCGCCCTCACAAATCTATTTCACAAAATATTGGTCAAGGATATATCTTCTGGACCCTCCCAGCTGGGATGAGTAGGTCTAAAGTGACTAATCCACTCCAGCATCCCAATCTCCCTAAGCCTTTGGATCCCTTTCTTTACATTAAACCAAGGAAGATCAGGCATTTCCAGTTCGCTCACAGTGGGCCATCTTTCAATCCATATTTCAGCTAACCAAGCAAATAAACTATTAGAACCTCTTTTAACTTCCCAAGCTACAACATAAAATGCAGAATCCCTGCTTAGTGGGCCCAAATCAATAAATTCAGCCTGATCCAACTCTATGTTTTTTCCACAATTATCCCACACCCTTAATGTCCGTTCCCATGACTGTTGTTCAGATTTCTGTTTATATAAATTAGAAAACTCAAGCAGTTATTTTCAGGTGTAGTGCACCCCCTCATGGGTCACACTCTCATCCTCACCTCTAAGCGCCTACTAGGACTTTAGACTAGTTACAGATCTACAAGCAAACAGGAGTGTTGGGGGTGGCTCCTAAGGAGAATCAACATTATCTTGCCTGGCAACTGCCTCAGGGGAGGCCATCACTGTTGCCTCAGGCAACGTAGGGTTTATCTCCTCAGACAAACGTGGAAAGGCTGAGAGCAGCATGGGTTGGGGAGGGGATGTTGCCACTATTGGAGTTGAGGAAGCTATTTCTTCAGGCGAAAAAAGGTTTATCAGAGTTTACAAGCTCAATGTCCCCAGCTTCATCAGGGTCCTCTCACACATCCCCATTCCAAGTTGCAGGGTACCATTATTTTCCAGTCAAGGCCCTCACTTTAACAGTAGACACCTAGCAAGGCTGTACATGCACCTTTCACTGCAGGTCAGCCATGTACATGATAAGAGCTTGTGTCTGTTTTTCCACAATTTCAGCTGTTTCTGGACAGGAGATAAGACTCTCACTCAGGGCTATCTTAGCAGATTTGAGGCTCAGTATCTGCTTCTGAAGCCAGGAGACAGAATCCCTGAGTTCATAATTTTTTTTCATCATTTTGTCCACCAAACTTAGGAGCAACCAACCAGCTTCATTATTTTCCTTGGTTCCCCACATATGATCAAAGGTATTACATATAGAGCCACTAAGTTCCTTGCCTCTCATGACCGATGAATCAGGAATGTCAAATGCATTTATCTTGCATAACTTTCTATACAGTTCATGCCAAGGATTATAAGTGTTCTCCATACTATTAGAAGTAGAGTCCTTAACATTTTTGGGTCTAATCATATTAAGCAGCCAAGTCCAGAAACCCTAAAACCAATGAAGAAACTCCAACCTTAATATTCTTTTCCTCTAGAACCACTCCTGGTACCAAAATCTGTATTAGTCAGGGTTCTCTAGAGGGACAGAATGGAATAGATATATCTATATATCTGTATCTATAGATATACACAGAGATAGAGATAGAGATGTATAAAGGGGATTTACTATTAACTCACAATCATAAGGTCCCACAATAGGCCATCTGCAGGCTGAAGAGCAAGGAGAGCCAATCCGAGTTCCAAAACTGAAGAACCTGGAGTCCAATGTTGGAGAGCAGGAAGCATCCAGCACAGGTGAAAGATGTAGGCTGGGAGGCTAGGCCAGTTTCTCTTTTCACATTTTTCTGCCTGCGTATATTCTAGTCACACTGACAGCTGATTAGGCTGTGCCCACCCGGATTGCAGCTGGGCCTGCCTTTCTCAGTCCACTGACTGTTAATCTCCTTTGGCAACACCCTCACAGACACACCCAGAAATAATACTTTGTATCCCTCAATCCAATCAAGTTGACACTCAATACTAACCATTACAATCATTGACACTATAAAGCAGCCACACCATCAAGTCTGCATAATAACTAGCTAATGACATTATGACAGCAACAAATTCACACATACCAACACTAATCTTCAATGTAAATGGGCTAAATGCCTCAATTAAAAGGCATAAAGTGGCAAGATTAATAAAGCAGCAGACCCAACTGTATGCTGTCTTCCAGAGACTATTTCTTATATAATGACACCTGTAGGCTCAAAGAAAAGAGATGGAGAAAAATATACCAAGCAAACAGTAAAAAAAAAGCAGGGGTTGCTATTCTAATTTCAGACAAAACAGTCTTTAAACCAACAACATTCTAAAGAGACAAAGAAAAGAATTACGTAAGGGTAACGGATTGAAGTCAACAAGAAGAGCTAACTGTCCTAAATATACATGCATCCAACACAGGAGCACGCAGATTATAAAGCAAGTTCTTAGAGACCTTCAAAGAGACTTAGACTCCCACACAATAATGGACTTCTATACCCTACTGACAGTATTAGCCAGACCATTAAGGTAGAAAACTAACAGAGATATTAATTACAAGTGTTGGGACCTGAACTCAACACTTGACCAAATGGGCCTAATAGAACTCTTCCACCCTAAAACAACAGAATATACATTCTTCTCATTTGCACATGGCACATACTCTAAAATAGACCACACAATCAGAAAACAACCCTCAGCAAATTCAAAAAATTGAAAATAAAATTACATCAAACACACTCTCAGACCACAGTCCAATGAAAATAGAAATCAATACTAAGAAAATCATATAAAACCATGCAATTACATGGAAATTAAACAACCTACTTCTGAATGGCTTTTGGGTAAGCAATGAAATTAAGGCAGAAATCAAGAAATTCTTTGAAACTAATGAAAACAAACATACAATATACCAGAATCTGCAGGACACAGCTAAAGCAGTGTTAAGAGGGAAGTTAATAGTGCTAACCACCCACATCAAAAAATTAGAAAGACCTCAAATTAACAACCTAACATTACACCTACAGGAGCTAGAGAAACAAGACAGAACCAAACTAGCAGAAGACAAAAAATAATGTGTTTTTAAAATACATTGCAGATATTATTAGATAAAATGTATTAAGAATTATCCTCTATATTCCTTTGTTAGAGTGATATATTGTTTTATTTGTTGGACACCTTTGGCAGCTTTTTTAAAAATTATTTTGGGCTGGACACAGTAGCTCATGCCTGTAATCCCAGCACTTTGGGAGGCCAAGGAGGGTGGATCACTTGAGAGCAGGAATTTGAGACCAGCCTGGCCAACACGGTGAAATCCCATCTCTACTAAAAAATACAAAAATTAGCCAGGAGTGGTGGCAGGTTCCTGTAATCCCAGCTACTTGGGAGGCTGAAGCAGGAGAATTGCTTCAACCTGGGAGGCAGAGGTTGCAGTGAGCTGAAATTGTGCCACTGCACTCCAGCCTGGATTGAAGAGCAAGACTCCATCTCAAAAAAAGAAGAAAGAAGAAAGAAGAAAGAAAAGAAGAAGAAGGAGAAGGAGAAGGAGAAGGAGAAGGAAAAGGAGAAGGAGAAGGAGAAGGAGAAGAAGAAGAAGAAGAAGAAGAAGAGTTATTTTGGCTTGATAAAATCCATTTGATGAATGAAAAATCTGGTGGTCCAAGATGGCCAATTAGAAGCAGCTGCAGTCTGTACCTGTCACAGAGAAGAATGAAAATATCAAGTAAATTCTATACCTTCAATTGAGGTATCCAGGTTCTCATATTATGACTGACTAGGCAATTGGCACAACCCACAATGAGTGAGGAAAAGCAGGGTTAGGCGACAGTCCACACAGGAGCAGCACAGAGCCAGGGATCCCCCACCCCCAGCCAAGGGATGCGGTGAGTGATTGTGCAACCCTGCCAAGGAAACCATACTTTTCTCATGGATCTTTGCATCCCGCATATCAGGAAATCCCCTCGTGAGCCCACGCTACTAGGGTTTTGGGTCTGAAGCACTGAGCTGTGCGGACTCCCAGCAGCTCATGGAGACACAGGAGTTTTTGCATACTCCAGCCCCGGGAATTCCAGTGAGGCAGGAGATCCGTTCATTTCCCTAGGAAAGTGGCTGAAGCCAGGGAGCCAAGTGGCATCATTCAGTGGGCCCCACTCCCACAGCACCTCACAAGCTAAGACCCACTGGTTTAGAATTGCAGCCAGCCAGCAGCAGCAGCAGGCTGGAGATTACCCAAGATGACCATGTGTTTTACACATAGTTTATAGTTTCCCTTTTAAATTTGTTTTGCTCGAAGAGTTACCTAGAAGTATGCTTATTAATTTCCAAGGAGATTAAACTTTTTAGCAAATTTGTACAAACTTCTTTATCTTATTGAATTTGTTCTTTAATTTTATTGAATTTGATCCAAAAAAAAAACATAAACTACAAAATTTCTACCTTAAAATTGTAGAGGTTTTCCTGAAACCAAGCACCATACACGTACAAAACCTATTTTGTAAATGTTCAATGAACATATACAAGAAAGATTATTCGTTGAAAGGATGTAAGGTTTAATGTACATCTATTAAATAAAGTTTATTGATTGTATGCTTCTTTTCTGTATAACTTTTTTTGCTTGTTTTTAACTAGACCTGTGTAATTCTGAAAGAGAAATAATTTGTCTCTCGTGATAGTTTTATTTTCCCAAATTTTTTCCTCATGTAGTTAGCTGCTGTGTCATTTAATACAGATTTATAAATGTAATATACTCTTCATAAACTGTTCTTTCATTATTATATAACATGCCTCTTCAGTGCATTTAACCTTCATTTAACCTTGTCTGTTATTAATATTGCCATTTGTTATGTAAAATTAATTGCAATCCTGTCAGAACATAGATGTTCTGGGTCTTATTAAGAATAACCAAAGATTTCCCTTCTTTAGGGAAAGAGATTTTATGAGCTACTCTCTATGTTAAATCTACTCTCTCTGTTAAATCTTTCTACTGTTTAACACTTATGTCACAAAGCTACATATGTTCTCAGAACAGGCTCCACACAGTCCACTGTTCATACAAACAGTATCCAGGTTGTGTCAGGTGTTGTGGTTGGCTTTGACTTTTCAACAGGAACAGGCCTCTTGTTTCATAGGTCATGCTGACCCACTTAGCCTACAATCCTACAATAAAGATCTTCTATCCTTGGTCTTATCTTTATGTGACTGAACAACAAAACAGCTGCAAGGTCCCACCACATGCTCCTTTCTTTTTATTTGAATATGTCTCTTATCTCTTCGCTCAATTCTCAATTTAAGCTGTTAACACTGCTTAAGTGAGGTTTTATTTTCTTGTACATAGAAAATAGCTATGATTTGTTTGTACCCTAGCCTACAATCTGTCAACTATGTCCCTAACCACTCTTTTCCCCCATCAGTATGCCCTACTTCACCTCTACTTCTTCCTTAACCCCAATAAGTTGAAGCCCATAGACTACCTTCACTTCTCCTCTCTCCTCCCCAACTTCATTCTCTGCACCAGTTATAACCTTGGGATGCTTCTACTTTCCATTGTTACCACAATCACCAGCTCCTAAGTTTTCTCAATTTGGGTAGTACATTTTAGAAATGTCTTATCCTTCCTGTTTCAAGAGACTTGCTTATGGATCACATTTTGAGGTACTATGTTCTTATACAGATAGATGTATAGATGAAAACAGGAAGGAGGGAGGGAGGGAGGGAAGTGGGGAAAGAAGGAGGGAAGGAAGGAGGGAAGGACAAGTATCGCTGCTCACCACTGTGGCCTTGTTGCCTTGCCTCTTTATTTTCTCCATCCTAAGGTTTCTGCTGTGGTTCATTTATTGCTCAGTTAGAGTATTTTCTCAAGAAAATTTTTAAAAGGGACCATGCCAGGAGTTCAATGTCACAGGGAGGTATGATCACACCACTGACTCCAGCCTGGGTGTCTGAGCAACTCTCTAAAACGTAACAACAAAACAAAATAAAATAAAAGGGGTACATGGCTGATATACTCTGAATTTTTATTTATCCTCACATATCTCTCTGTCACTCTGACAGGTCAATTATCTTATTTGAGGAGACTTTGGGTTCCAATTCTTTAATTGATGCTATTTCACTATCAGCCAGCTTTCAGTAAATTAATTAAAAAATAACAGAGGATTCCATTGCCCAATGCTTTGTTCATATTTTCCTTTGTTGGTTGGTTGTTATTTCTACCTAGAAGCCTATAATATTATCTTCATTATTAAAGTTCCAGGATTCCCTCAGGACATATCTGGTGTTTATCTCTTCTCAACAGTAAAGCCTGCAACTTGGAAAGCTCTTACACTCTAGTCTCAAAACTGTATTTACCTTAGATAAATTGTTTTTTAGTATTTGTTTAATGATTGCCTATCTTCCATCTGCTCTTTTTTTTCCTTAAGAATCTCCAATTATTTTTATGGTAGGGATCCTCAAATCTTGCATTCAAGTTGCCTACATTTTCATTTGTGCTTTGAGCTTTTCCTTGCACCTGGTCATCCAGTTTACCAATTCAGACGTCAATAATCACCATCCTTAAATGTATCTACTGAGTTATTTGAGAAATCGTGGTGTTAAAGTCAAAGAAGTCTTTTATCCGCTGCCTTAAGTGCGGTTACTTTTTTTCAATTCAGCCATTCTTCTGCTCTTCTAACAATTCTCTTCCACTGGGTTTGTGCTCTAATTTTTGTCTGATATTTTCATCTCTCATCTATGGTACCCTCATATTTGTGGTTATTTATCTCTGATAGTTATGGGTACCTCAGGTGTACTGTGGAGAATTCTGAATGGCTGGACTCCCATGGATGCTGGAAGGAGAAGCAGCAGCTGCCCTCAGCACACCAGACCAGACTGTGGAAACCTCAGGCTCACATCTCCCTCCCCCAGCAATCCATATAGAAAAAAAGTAACCAAATTTAGGTTCCGTCTTAGTTGCAGAGCGAGGAATGCTGCCACCAGGAGACACAACAATTCCATTAAACTGGAAGTTAAGATTGCCACCTGGACACTTTCGGCTCCTCCTACCTTCAAGTCAACACGCTAAGAAGGGAGTTACAGTGTTGGATGGGGTGACAGACCTGGACTTTCAAGATGAAATCAGTCTACTACTTCACAAAGGAGGTAAGGAAGAGTTTGCATGGAATACAGGAGATTAATTAGGGTGTCTCTTAGTATTACCATGCCCTGTGATTAAGGTCAGCAGGAAACTACAACAGCCCAATCCAGGCAGGACTACAAATGACCCAGACCCTTCAGGAATAAAGGTTTGGGTCACTCTACCAGGAAAAAAACCACAACCTGCTGAGATGCTTGCTGAAGGCAAAGGGAATACAGTATGAGTAGTAGAAGAAGGTAGTCATCAGTACCAGCTATGACCACATGACCAACTGCAGAAAGAAGGACTGTAATTGTCATGAGTACTTCCTCCTTTTGTTAAAAACATGTTTTTGCATTCATACACTTGTACTAAGAAAACATCTTCATTTTATTTCCTTTCTCCTTTATCATGTGACATAAGATTTATTAACTTCACATCAGCATTTAAGTACTATTAACTTTATGTATTTGGGTCGGGGATTGGTGCGTTTCTGGTTGTACAAAGGACAGCTGAATTATGTTAGGTGTCATTATGACCTTATTATTGTCTTTATTTGAAGATTATGCGTGATCTCAGCAGATGTGTATAGGCTCAAGTTGACAAGGGGTGGATTTGCAATGGTTAATACCGAGTGTCAACTTGTTTGGATTGAAGGATACAAAGGATTGATCCTGGGTGTGTCTCTGAGGGTGTTGCCAAAGGAGATTAACATTTGAGTCAGTGGGCTGGGAAAGGCAGATCCACCTTTAATCTGGGTGAGCACAATCCAACCAGTTGCCAGCACGGCTAGAATATAAGCAGGCAGAAAAATGTAAAAAGAGAGACTGGCCTAGCCTTTCAGCCTATATCTTTCTCCCATGCTGGATGCTTCCTGCCCGTGAACACGGGACTCCTAGTTCCTCAGTTTTGGAGCTTGGACTGGCTCTCCTTGCTCCTCAGCCTGCAGACGGCTTATTGTGGGACCTTGTGATTGTGTGAGTTAATACTTAATAAACTCCCCTTTATATATATATATATATATATATATATATATATATATATATGTATCTATTCCATTAGGTCTGTCCCTCTAGAGAACGCTAATACACCAAGGTTCCGTTTTACTCTATTCTACTACAAGGCTTTGAGAAAACGCTAAGTGGTGTTAACTTATAGGAGATACAGACACTGGTGAAAACCTAAACAAAGCTAGACATACTTTCTCTAGAAGGAAAAAGCCCTTATATACACACAGAGGGTGGCCAGGTTTCTGGAAGTCCACAAACTTCAGATTAAGAGACCACCAAGGAGAGACTGTCTGTCATTTCTCTGTTTTTCAGAGTAAGATTATCAGGACCATTGAAACTGTTCTTATTCCTTGGCCTCACTAAAGACTGGCTGCTCTGGCACCAGAAACAGTCTTTTCTATAATTTATTTATTTTTTGAGACAGAGTCTTGCTCTGTCGCCCAGGCTGGAGTGCAGTGGCACGATCTTGGCTCACTGCAACCTCCATCTCCCAGATTCAAGCAATTCTCCTGCCTCAACCTCCTGAGTAGCTGGGACTACAGGTGTGTACCACCATGCCTGGCTAATGTTTTGTATTTTTTTAGTAGAGGCGGGGTTTCACCCTGCTGGCCAGGGTAGTCTAGAGCTTCTGACCTGAAGTGATCCACCCACCTTGGCCTCCCAAAGTGCTTGGGTTACGGGCATAAGCCACCTTGCCTGGCCCCCAGAAACAGTCTTAATGTTCCTTTTGAACAGAATCCTCCCCTTGGCTGGATGAAAGGATTATAAGTTATGGCAACATAAGAGCTGGCACTCCCAAGCTAGAACTTTAACCACCCACCTCCTTTTGCATAAATCTAGAGATGAGAGAGAGAGAGCTACAAAACCAAAGGCCTTCTAAAGCAAAAGACACCTTTGGTAAATAGCTAAAAAGATTTTTACAGCTTCAAATATTAGACACTTTAAAAAGTGTATTAATTTGACCCCTATGCGTCTTACATTAGCATTTAAGATGTATGTCCTAAAAGAGCATGGCAGCAGCTTAATCTTTCCTGAAAACTGTTGTCCCACGAAGACTGTCCTTTGATGAGCTCATTCAATCACATGACTTCAAACCCTCCTCATATGATAATAGCTCCTATTTCAATAACTCTAAGTTCATTTCCTCTCTCCTCAACCCGGACCCATATGCATAAACATTTGGACATGTCCACTTAAAAAGTTTCACTTCAGTCCTAACTTGTCCCCATGTTGTCCTTATCATCTTCCCCCTATTCCATTTTACTCTCCCTCCACAAAGCTTCCTCCTTCTGGTTTTCCATTCCTGGGAATGGCACTATTATTCCCTCAGCTGCCCAAGTTAAAAACCCACAAGTCACCTCGACTCCTATCTCTCTCTGATAGATATAGATAGATAGATAGATAGATAGATAGATAGATAGATAGATAGATAGATAGATGATAGGTAGATATAGATGATAGATATAGATAGATGATGTAGATAGATAGATAGATAGATAGACAGACAGACAGACAGAATCAATAGATACAGGTATTCAATCAGTTACCAAGCGTTGTCCCTTCCTTATCCTATGCAAATATGTTCCCCCTTCCCATTCCCACAGCCTTAACCTCAGTTCAGGCCACTACCATCTCTTCATTTAACCACAGCAGTCTCAAGAGGGTCCTCCATCTCCTGATTAACCTGCCTCTGGTCCAGTCCCCACAGCCAGAGTGATCTTTTAGTTTTTCTTTTGTTTTGCTTTTGTTTTTGTTTTTGTTTTTGAGATGGAAGTTTGCTCTCTTGCCCAGGCTGGAGTGCAGTGGCACAATCTCCACTCACTGCAGCCTCCGCCTCCTGGGTTCAAGTGATTCTCCTCCCTCAGCCTCCCGAGTAGCTGAGATTACAGGTGCACACCAGAATACCTGGCTAATTTTTGTATTTTTAGTAGAGATGTGGTTTCACCCTATTGGCCAGGCTGGGTCTCGGACTCCTGGCCTCAAGCGATCTGCTCACCTTGGCCTCCCAACATTCTGGGATTACAGGCGTGAGCCACCACAGCCAGCCCAGAATGATCTTTTGAAAGCATGTTTGATTTTGTTGACTCCTTGCTTCTAGAAGCACATCTTCAGAATAAAGACTACATCCTTTCCCACAATTTGTGAGCACTGAATGCTGTTTCCTGCTGTATCCTAGACTCCTCTTTAACTAGTCCTCCACCTGAACCCTGGACCTAGCCAGACTGAGCTACATGCAACTCCCTGAATATGCTGGACTCTGACTCTGAAGCCTCTAGGCTTTCCACGCACTCTTCCCTCTGCTGAATGCCCTCTCACCTCTTTTACACTTGCCTGAATCCCATTCTCCTTTCTAGACTCAATTTAGCCATTATCAATTCTAGGATGTATTAACTTCACAGTCTCCAAAATTCCCTGTGCGTTCCTCTATCATCAAACTGTAGCCACATATCCCCACTGTTTCAGGCTTCCAAAATTCTAAAGTTGTCCTTTTCTTTTCTTTTTAGAAACAGGGTCTCACTCTGTCGCCCCGGGCTAGAGAGCAGTGGCACAATCACAGTTCACTGTCCTTTTATTAGCCAATAAGAATAGTCCAAGTTTTGGCAGGCACAGTGGCTCATGCCTGTACTTCCAGCACTTTGGGAGGCCAAGGCAGGGGTGGATCGCTTGAGTCCAGGAATTGGAGACCAGCCTGGGCAACATGGTATGGCAAAACCCCGTCTCTACAGAAAAAAAAAAAAAAAACAACACACACACACACACACACAAAATTAGCCAGGCATAGTGGCCCATACCTGTAATCCCAGCTACTAGGGAAACTGAGGTGAGAGGGTGTCACTTAAGCCTGGGGGGTCAAGTCTGCAGACAGCTGAGATCACAACACTGCACTCCAGCCTGGGCAACAGAGCGATCCTAGCTACTCGGGAGGCTGAGTCAGGAGAATTGCTTAAACCCAGGAGGCGGAGGCTGCAGTGAGCCAAGATCATGTCACCGCACTCCAGCCTGGGTAACAGAGTGAGACTCTGTCTCAAAAAAATAAATAAATAAAGAGCACACATTTTTCTCTACAGTCTAATAAGCATTAGTTTCACATGGTGAAACTCCCCTCTCTACTCAAAATACAAAAATTAGCCAGTTGTGATGGTGCACATCTGTGGTCCCAGCTACTCCAGAGGCTTGTGTGATGGCACATGCCTATAATCCTAGCTACTTGGGAGGCTGAGGCATGAGAATTGCTTGAAACCTGGAGGCAGAGGATGCAGTGAGCCAAAATTGCGCTACTGCACTCCAGCCTGGGTGACAGAACAAGATGCTGTCTCAAAAAACAAAAAAAGGAAAGAAAGAAAATTGAGACGATTGAGTAGAAAATGTTTGCAAAATGTAGAGATTAGTAGCCAGAATATATGAATAATTAGTTCTTACAGATCAACAAGTAAAAAGACAACAGAAATCTGATACAAAAATGCTTAAATGACAATAAAGCAAAAATACCTAATGGCTAATAAACATATGAAAATTTCAACCATATTATTCATTAGGAAAATACAAATCAATATTATATTAGACCTACTAGACTGGCAAAATCTAAGAAGTCTAACAGTCCCAAATATTGGTGAAGATATGGTGCTACAGAAACTCATATACACTACCGGCAAGTAAACTGGCATCTTTCTGGAAAACAATTTGGCATTATCAGGTAAAATGAAATGTAATTGTACCATATGATTTAGAAATTCCACTTCTAGGTATTGACTAGAGTACCAACAGACATGTACAGAGATGTTTATAGCAACATTATTCATAATAGGGAAAACTGGAAACAACCTAAAATTCAATGACCAAAGTACGAATAAATGAATAGTGGAATATATTAGTGAAAATGAGTGAATAACTCATCAACATGGAGAAGTTGCACAAAAATATTAAGCAGAAAACTCAATCTGAGACATTTATAAAAATCTTTTTATAATCTGTAAAAAAATCCCAATGTGCCATCACCAAGGACAAGTAAAAAATTGTTGGCTCCAGTGAGGCAGAACTAAAGGAAGTTCTAACAAGGGAAAATTGCAGCACACTGCACTGTCGAGAAATGTAAAGGATCTGAGATTTTACTCCACTTGCAACCCAAATTAGTCTGCCACAGTTTCACTGTTGGCAGAAAAAAACAAGGCTTTTGGGTCAGAGACAAGGAACTTTATTACTCATAGTATTAATACAACAATTAGCATGAGCAACAGCATGTTTCATCAGTTTCCCCTTGCCTGAAGTCTTATGGGGGCAACATGGGATGGGCCCAGATGGATCCGACCTCCTTGGCCTCCCACAGTGCAGGGATTACATCACGCCCAGCCTCAATTTTCTTTATAATGCCTTTTGATGAACAAAACCCTTTATTGTAATTGGATTTATCAGTGTTTTAAGGTCTGTGATTCTTTTTTATTTTATAGATACTTTCCCATTCCATTGTCATAAAAATATTCTCCTATATTTTTTCCAAATTTAAAATTCAACCTTTTTATTTACAACTTAATCCATTTTAGTGGACTTTTGTATATGGTGTGAGGTAAGAATCTAATTTCATTGTTTCCCTTTGTGTATAATCACTTATACAGTACTATTCCATTTGTTCTGCAGTTCCATTTCATCATATACACATTTCTATATATGTACATGTTTCTTTATGGACTTTCCATTCTGTTTCAGGTTATTTATCTTTGGGTCAATATAAAACTGTCTTAATGACTGTTGTTTAGTAATAAGTATTTGGCATCTGAGTAGTTCAAGCTCTCTCATGCTCCTCCTATTATCTGGGAGTGTCTAGGCTGTTCTTGGTCATTTGTTCAGGTTTTAAGAAAAACACTTTTGAGATTTTGACTGGAATTTTACTGTAAGTATAGGAACAATTGGTATCTTTATAACAGTGAGTCTTCCTAGTCACAAACATAAAATAATTTTCCATTTACTTAGGTATTTAAAATATCTTTTAGGCTGTGCGTGGTGGCTCATGCCTGTAATCTCAGCACTTTGGGAGGCCGAAGTGGGAGGATTGCTTGAGCTCAGGCGTTCAAGACCAGCCTGGGCAACATGGTGAGACCCCCGTCTCTACTAAAAATACGAAAAATTAGCTGGTTGTGGTGGCGCACACCTGTGGTCCCAGAAACTCAAGAGGCTGAGGTAAGAGGATTGCCTAAGCTTGTGGGGTGGAGGTTACAGTGAGCCAAGTTCATGCCACTGCACTCCAGCCTGGGTGACAGTGCAAGACCTTGTCTCAAAAAACAAAAAAGTATTTTAATCAAATTGCATGTTAGTCCTGTACACGTTATATTTATTCCATGATGCCTTATTTATCATTTTTAGTGGTATTATTAAAATACATTTTCCTGCTTTGGGGGACTAACGTATAGAAATACAAATGACTTCTGAATATTGTTATTACAGGCAACCACTTTCCTAAGCCCTCTTATTATAATAAGTCAGTGGTTTTTTAAATGTTTTCTTGGTAAATAATATCATCTGTTAATGATGACAATTTTGTTCATATTTTCCTATCCTTTTCCCTTTCATTTTTTTTTTCTTTTCTTATTTTGCTGGCTAGGACTTCCAGTGAAAATGTTGAATAGGAGTGGTAAGAGGTGGCAATTTTCTCGTTTCTGATTTTTATAGGGAATGCTTCCAGTATTTCTACTTTCAGAATATTTGCCACAGTTTTTTTGTATACAGAACATGTTGGGTTAAGAAAATTCCTTCTCTTCCTAGTTTGCCAAGTGTATTGAATTTCAACAAATGTACATCCACATCTGTTGAGGTGATAATGTGTTATTTTTCTTCCCTTTAACCTATTAGAATGGTAAATGGAATTTATAGATTTTTCTATTAAACCGTGGGTACATTCCTGGGATAAACTCAACTTGGTCATAGTGTATCATCTGTTTTATATATACTGCTAGATTTAGTTTGTTGAAGTTTTATTCTTTTTTTCCTTTATGTGAATGTGGTTGGCCTGTCACTTTCCTTTCTTATGTAACCCTTATCTGGTTTTGTTATCAAGGTTTTGTCTAACACAATTATTTAGGGGAAAGAATTATAAGAATCACTTCTTCTTGGGCATACAGTTCAACTATATTGGAACCATCTGAATGAGCCCTGGCCACTGGAATTTGAAGTCACTTATGCTACTTCCAGGACTGGCTCAAAAATCCCTCATGCATGATCTTCCTCTTTTTTCCATATCCATGCTGACTTAGAGGTTACAGGCTGAATGTGATGGTGGCACAAAACAGAGGGATCCTGAGTCTCCGAATGACTAAATGGAACAGAACACTTTCTATGCCCTGGACAAAGCACATTAGATTATAAAATGCATAAGCAATAAATTTTTAGTGTGTCACTAATAAAGAACTTGGTACACCAGTTGAACCTCTGCACATGAGAATGACATAGACTGTAAGATCGTGGCCCAGTTCACATGAATTTAAAATAATAAAATGTATACCCAAGAAACTCTCTGGCCAACTTCGGAACTGGAACACTGCCAGTCCCTTTATGCTGTTTATCTGGGTGCCTGGTTCTCCTCTAGCCTTTCTCCCAGTCATCCTTACCTCCTCTCATCCAACCGGTTAGCACTAGCCTGAATTTTTTGTTTATCATTATGTTGTTGCCTTTTTGTTTGTTTGCTTTGTTTTGGTTTTCTCTTATACTAAAAGACCTTTCAAATATTGTTTAGAACAGTTTTAGCTCTACAGGAAAACTGATATGGAAGTACAGAGAGTTTTGTTGTAGACACAGGTTAAAAAACAAAAAAAAGTACGGACTTTGCACAAACCTCCTCTCCCTGACTGCACAAACACAAACACAGTTCCCCCCAGTTATTTGCACCTTGCATTAGTGTGGTACCTCTGTTACAACTGATGAACCAATATTGATACACTATTACTAACTAAAGTTCACAGTTTATATTAGGGTTCACCCTCTGTTCAGTAATTTTCAAAATGTCATTTCTTTTTTTTTTGAGACGGAGTCTTGCTCTTGTTGCCCAGGCTGGAGTGCAATGGCATGATCTCAGCTCACTGCCATACCAGCCTCTCAATCTCAAGCAATTCTCCTGCCTCAACCTCCCGAGTAGATGGGATTACAGGTGCATGCCACCACGCTCAGCTGATTTTTTTATTTTTAGTAAAGATGGGGTTTCATCCTGTTGGCCAGGCTGGTCACAAACTCCTGACCTCAGGTGATCTGCCTGCCTCAGCTTCCCAAAATGCTGGGATTACAGGCGTGAGCCATCGCGCCCAGCCTAAAATGTCATTATTTCTTCCTTGACATATGAATTGTTCAGAAGCATGTTTTAAATTTTGTAAATGTATGGGGACTTTAAAATTTTATTTTTGTTATCAATTTATAACCTAAACACTTTATAGTCAGAGAAGATTAGCTATATCATATTGATTCTTTGAATTTTATAGGGACTTACTTTTGGTCTAATATGTAATTATGTTTGTAAACATCCCATAAGTGCTTGAGAAAGAATATGCATTCCCTGATTGTTAGTTTCAGAGTTCTAGATTAGTCTATGATATCAAACTCACTGCTATTTTTCAAATCTCCTCTTTGCCTTTTTGGTCTCCTTGGTGTAGTACTAATTGAGACAGACGATTTGAAATCCTCCTGTATGATCAATTTGCAAATTTATTCTTGTATTTTTCTTTATTTTACATTGTATGAAGCAATTTTCCTAGTTGGATTAAAGTTTAAAATTGTATCTACTGGACACAATTTTAGTAAAGTGTAAACCTTTATCATTCTTTAGTGTAGTATTAGTCTGTTCTCACATTGCTATAAAGAATTACCTGAGACTGGGTAAAGAAAAGAAGTTTAATTGGCTCACGGTTCCACGGGCTGTACAGGAAGCATGGCTGGGGAGGCCTCAGGAAGCTTAAAATCATGGCACAAGGCGAAGAGGAAGGAGGCACGTCCACATGGTTGGAGGAGGAGGAAGAGAGCGAAGAGGGAGTGCTACACACTTTTAAACAACCAGATCTCGTTAAGAACTCACTATCATGAGAACAGCAAGGAGCAAGTCTGCGCCCATGATCCAATCACCTCTCACCATGCCCCTCCTCCAATACTAGGGGATTAAAATTCAACATGAGATTTGAGTGGGGACACAAATCCAAACCATATCAGTGTCCATGTCTATTCCTAATCATGCTTTTAATTTTGTACCCAGCGTATTAATTTCTGAGAGCTACTGTAACAGTGCCACCAACTGGGTAACTGTTTGTTGTAAAACAAACGCATTCTCTCACAGTTCTTGAGCCTAGGTGTCTGAAATAAAGGTGTGGGCTGGACCATGCTCCCTCTGAAGGCTTGAAGGAAGAATCCTTGCCTGCCTCTTCTAGCCTCTGGTAGTTGCTAGCAACCCCTGGCATTCCTTTACTCGTTGACTCATCACTCCAACCCCTGCCTCTGTCTTCATATGGCCCTATGTCTCTGTTTCTGTGTTCAGATTTTCCTGTTCTTACAAGGACACAAGTGATACTGGATTTAGGGCCCACCCTAATCCAGTACAACCTTGTCTTAACTTGATTACATCTGCAAAGTCCCTAATTCCAAATAGGAGCATATTCACAGGTTTCAGTTGGACACGAATTTTGTTGGGGGGACACTACTCAATCCTGTACAATCAGCTATTAATGTAGCTGATGCAGGATTTTTTGCTCCTTAGTTCAGTTAAATTTGGGTTATCACATGACCAGAAAAAATTAGGCACGCGTACACACTGAAAGGCGAGGAGGGCAGAACTTATTAGGCAAAAGGAAAGCTCTCCACAAAAAGAGGGGTCCTTCATGCAGGTTTCACACTTCACAAATTGAATGCCAGGCCACCACACACGAGCTGAAGAGGCATGGCTTCTCCCCTGCATAAGGCGCAAACTCCTCGTGGCTCCACCCCATGTGTGGGTGCTTAGTCTGAGCCACATTGATTTATTTCCCTTACTGCACATGTGTTGAGAAATGGAATTTTTCACAGTGGGCATGTTCAGGCAAGCCACCTGTGTACAATGACCTGGGCAAGTCAGAGGCTTTCCGAGGACCCTTCCCTATTTGCCTAGGCTTGTGCCTGTCGCCCTTCTCTTTCATAGCTATCTGTTTTATAGATTGGTCTAATATATCTTTTACCAGTACTACAAGAAAGTGGCTTACATGATTATGGAGGCTAAGAGGTCCCATGATCTGTCATCTATAAGCTGGAGACCCAGGAAGGCCTGTGGTATAATTCAGTCTGAATCCAAAGGCGTGAGAACCAGGGGAGCCAGTGATGTAAATCCATCTGAGGACAGAAGATGAGATGTCACAGCTCAAACAATGAGGCAGGAAAAAAAAAGGGGGTGAATTCTTCCTTCCTCTGCCTTTTATTTATGCCCTCAACAAATTGGATGATGTCCACCCACCTTGGGGATGGCTATCTCCTTTACTGAGTCCCCCGGTTCAAATGCAAATCTCCTCTGTAAACACACTCAAGACACTTCAGAATAATGTTTAAACAGATATCTGGCACCCTGTGGCCTATTCAAGTTGACATATAAAATTAACCATCACAAGTCTACCCTTGTCAACTTGGCACCCATACACATCTCCTTAAACCATACTTAACTGCCACATAAAGACAACAACAAGGTCATAATTCCATCTAACACGATTAACAATCCAGTATTCCACCAGAAACACACTAACCCATTTCCCAGAAGAGGAGGTAAAGTCTTCATGTGATGTTTACTCTCTCCTTGATATCTCATAACTTAAATACTATGATGTAAAATTAATCAAGGTTGAACATTGGAGCCAGTTAAAAAAATTAACAATATTTAAACACTATGCTATAAAATCAATGCATCTTATGTTACAGAATAAGGAAATGCGAAGAAAGAAAACAAAGCTACGTACACACAAAATGTAGTTACAGCAAAATATGGAGGACATACTTATGACAATCACAGTCTGTGTTTCTGTAACTGGTCATATGATCAAAGCTAGTATTTATTCCACCATTTATTCTGTATTCCCTTTGCCTTCAGCAAGCACCTCATCTGGTCATGGTACTTACCCGGTGGTGACCCAAACCTTCATTCCTGAAAGGTCTGGATCATTAGTGGTCCTGTCTGAATTAGGCTGTAGTTTTCCATTGACCTTAATCACAGGGCATGGTAACACTAGGAGATGCCCTAAGGAATCTTGTGTATTCCCAACATACTTTTCCTTACCACCATTCAGGGGTAGTCCAGTTTCTACTTGGTAGTCAGGTACAATCACCCAGCCAGCACTGTAACTCATTTGTCTATTGAGTTAGAGGCATGAGAAGCCCCAAATGGCTGAGGAGCAGTCTTAAACTTCCAGTTCAATTAAATCATGATTGTATCTCTCAGTGGAAAACATTCCACCCTATGTAAGACCTCTAGCCCGGCAGTGCATAAGTCATGGGAACAGGAAGCAAAAATTTTGCTAGTGGGTCACTAGGGCTAATAGTGAATGGTGTCCCTCCTATTTTGACCCCTTGATTCCTGGACCTGTGAATCCCAGTCATAAGAGAAATGTACCATATACTGGATGTTGATTCAGAGTGTAGGCAGCCTTCCAGAGAACCTTGTGCCAGCCCTACAAGGCACTGGTATATAGCTGGTGCTACTACTGTCTTCAAAATGCCATTTCACTGCTCTATGTGGCCAGTTGATTCAGGATAGTAGGGAACATGGTAAGACCAGTTAATTCCATGAGCATGGGCCCACTGCCACACTTTTGCTGTGAACTGAGTTTCTTGTAATGCTGTGTGGAATACCATGGCCATAGATTAGACATTCTGTAAGTCCATGGATGGTAGTTTTAGTAGAAGCATTGCATGAAGGGAAAGCGAATCTGTATCCAGAGTAAGTTCTGTCTCAGTAAGGACAAAACACTATCCCTTCAACGATGGAGGTGGATCAATGTAATTAACCTGCCACTAGGCAACTGACTGATGACTCTGGGGAATGGTGTCATATCAAGGGCTCAGTGTTGGTCTCTGCTGCTGGCAGACTGGGCACTCAGAGATAGCCTTGGCCAGGTCAGCCTTGGTGAGTAAAAGTCCACGTTGCTGAGCCCATGCATAACCTCTATTCTTGTTACATGGCTACTTTGTTCATGAAACAATTGGGTGATGACAGGGGTGGCTGGAGAAAGAGGCCTACTAGTATCCACAGAACAGGTTATCTTGTCTACTTTATTAAAACCCTTCTTTGCTAACCCTTTGGTGAGCATTCACATGGGGCACAAATATCTTCACCCTTTTTGCCCATTCAGTGCCTATCCACATACTTCATCTCCAAATTTCTTTGTCATCAATTTTCCAGTTATGTTGAACTCCCTGACCATCCAGCCAAACCACTGGCCACAACCTATGAATTGGCATATAGTTGAATATCTGGCCATTTTTCCTTCTAAGCAAAGTCAACTAGGGGGACTGCTCAAAGTTCTGTCCACTGGGAGGATTTCCCTTCACCACTGCCCTTCAAGGTAGCCCAGAGGCGAGCTGTAGTGCTGCAGCTATCCACTTTAGGGTGGTACCTGCATATCATACAGAACCCTCTGTAAACCAGGCCTAAGTCTTCTCTTTCTCTGTCAGCTGATCGTGGGGAAGTCCCCATGAAGCCACAGATGCAGGCTGGAAGAGAGAAGGCAGGTAGCAGAAGTGGGGACTATGGAAATTTGGCCTACTTCTTCATGTAACTTCCTTGTGCCTTCAGGGCCTGCTCAGGCCCAATCATGTGTATACCATTTCCATTGATGACGGAGTGTTGCTGTGTATATCCAACTTTGTGCGTTGGTGGCTCAGATAACATCCAGTTCATGATGGGCAGCTCAGGTTGCATGGTAACTTGGTGACTCATTAAGTATCAGTCTCTACTAAGGCCCAGTAACAGGCCAAGAGCTGTTTCTCAAAAAAAGACTAGTTATTTGTTGGTAATGGCAGGGCTTTGCTCTAAAATCCTAAACCAAGATTCACCTATAGGGACCTCCCAGAAGCTTCAAACAGCATCCCTATCCGCCACTGCCACTAACACCACTGGATCTGCTGGATCATATGACCCAAGTGGCAGAGCAGCTTGCACAGCAGCCTGGACCTGTTGCAGACACTTTTCTTGTTCTGAGCCCTACTCAAAACTAGCAGCTTTTTGAGTCAATTGGTAAATGGGCTGGAGTAACATAATGAAATTGGAAAATGTTGCCTCCAAAACCCAAAGAGGCCCACTAAGTATTGTGCCTCTTTCTTGGTTGTAAGAGCAGCAAGATGCAAGTACTTATCCTTCACCTTAGAAGAAATAGCCCAACATGCCCCATGTCACTGGATCCCTATCAATTTCACTAAGGTAGAAGGTCCTTGAATTGTAGTCATATTTATTTCCTACTCTCTGATGCAAATATCTTTCCACTAAGTCTAGTGTAGTTCCTACTTCTTGCTCACTAGGTCAGATCAGCATAATGTCATCAATATAACGAATCAGTGTAATATTTTGTGGAAGGGAAAGGTAATCAAGATCCCCATGAACTGAATTATGACATAGAGTTGGAGAGTTGATATACACCGGAGATACGACAATGAAGGTGTATTGCTGGCCCTGCCATCTGAAAGCAAACTGCCTTTATGGACTGGTATGAAGAAAAAGACATTTGCCAGATCAATTCCGTTGCCTTACCACATAATGCCAAAATAAATATTTCATATATAATTTTTATATTTAAATGCAAATTATAAACATAATACACATATTTACTTGTACTTGTGCAAGTAATTCTATAGGCCTGACTGAAAGGGAATGTTCCACCTTTCCACCTTCTTTTAATGACAAATTTCTGATAAAATTCCTTGTTACCTAATGAATGACTTCAGTCTCAAAATATGCTAAATGCATTCAGTTTCCAGTAGCTCTTCACACGTTGTATGCTAGGACTTGGTGAACTTGAGGACTGAAAGAGTTTCTTGGCCTGCTTGTCTGGAAAGTGCAGTGGTTCCTTGCAGTCCTTTTGTCTTCATTATTTTCAAAATTTCTTCTAAAATAAAAATCAAAAGGTAAAATCCATTAAGCCATTTGGTAGTATGCATGATCAATAAGCAATTTAATAAGTTAAACACAGATGATTTATAAATTGTATTCATCTGACAAAACAATGTATATCAAATAAATGTCTATTAAAGTGAACTTGGTCTTCAGCTAAATGGGAGCACTTTGTATTTTCAAAGTGTTCCTGGTGATTCTACTTAGAATGAATGGCTTGCTCTGCAGTCACAGCCTACTTTTGGCTCAGTGGAAACATTAATTGTTGTTGTTATTATAGCAAGTGATCAGTTTTTTAGCTGATTGGCTCCAATCTCTGCCCTATGTCTTTCTCTTTGGATGACAAAAGCCAATGAAGGTGTGGACAAACTGAATAGTGACATTGCACAGTGAGCGTGAAAGAAGTAGCTTATTTCTTTCAGGCATATTGAAAAAAGAAAACCTTCCTTATAAATAAATAAAACTAAGAAGACTAAACTAAGAAAATGAAGAAAAAAAGAAAGAGAGAGAGAGAGAAAGAAACAAGGAAGGAAGGATGGATGGACAGAGAAGAGAGGAGAGGAGAGGGAAAGAAAAAGAAAGGAAGGAAGGAAAGAAGGAAGGAAGGGAGGGAGGGAGGGAGGGAAGAAAAGAAAAGAAAAAAGAAAAAAGAGAAAAGAAAAGAAAGGCAGGCAAGAGAAAACTAGCAATCGTGATTTGAAGGGCTGAGGATTTTTAGTATAAGCTAAAAATCAAACTTGAGTGTACAGAAAAAGAGAAGAAAGATTATGGTCAATTTAGTTATAAAGCAATCTGAAAACAAAGATATAAAAATCTATACAATAAAATAGCTTTCATGATAAAACTCCAGACAAACTAAAGAGTACAGCGCAATTGTCAAGGGCATGAAGACTAGAGGGTAGAGAGAAAATTCATAATACTGAGGGTGAGGTGTTAGAAGAAAACATTACAGATTTCTGTACTTAAATATTAGGTTATAAATGGGGAAAAGAGAAGACAATACTTTTTAAAATCGGAAAAATTTACCTCTGAAAACCTCTTTTCTCTTTCAACATGAATTTATGCCCGTATTAGCTATTGTCAGTGATTAATTGTTTTAAGTGATTCACTAACATGCCAGGTTATCTTATAAATTATAGCATTTTACATTATTAACTTTTGATTTCAGCAACATAAATGCTTAAACAATAAATTGGTCTGTATTACCTGGGTTGTTCTCTTTAATGGTAACTAAATAGAATAACCCTCTTGGTGAAAGGAGATCTGGAACCAGGGGAAAAAACCTGTCCATGACTTCCCGACCATTTCTGCCACCAGCCCAAGCTGCCTCTATTCCGTGACTTCCTACCTGTGAACAATTAGAAAGAACGTTTTCTTTTAAGTTTGATTTAGATCACAAACCGAATCTTTCTGACAAGTAATATCACCAAACAAGTATATATATTGCATTCCACTGCTGACGAAAGAGCAGTAAAGTTGAATATAAGTTTCATCATTTTCTAGTGTGTAACCTTGGGTAAATTAGTAATCTTGTTTGTGAATTACTTCCCTCCTTTATCTGTAAAATTAGAAAAAGAACAGTTCCATACGTACAATTAGAAAAATTAGATTAAAATTTTTTTTATCCACTGTTAGGAATAAATAAGGAAGTATATTTAAAGTTTTGAGAACATTGCCCTGCATATATCAAGGGCTTAATAATAGTTATTACCATTAATACAATGCTTAAATTGAGAGACATGGGCAGCTTTTATACTTAATATAGAAAGAAGCTAGAAGGAGGAGCTTGTATTATAAGAGACCTACTGTACAGAAACAAAGTTTCAAAATGTCCCAATGCATCTGGCCCTCTTGCAGATTAACGTGTGAAACACACAGACCTTTTCTAAGGAACCCATTTATTATATATTATATAAAGGCATACTGAAGCATGTTTACTCTAACAATCTAATTATATTTTAGAAACAATCTCCGTGAGAGTTTATATAGTATTAAAAAATCTTTAGATCCTTATCATTGTATATTGTTTCCTTTTTTTATTTTATATATTTTTTTGAGACAGGGTCTCGCTCTGTCACCTAGACTGGAATGCAGTCATGTAATCATGGCTCACTGCACCTTCCACCTCCTGGGCTCAAGTGATCCTCCCACTTCAGCTTCCCAAGTATCTAGGACTACAGGTGCAAATCACCATGCCTGGTTAATTTTTTTTTTTGAGACAGAGTCTCGCACTATCGCCCAGGCTGGAGTGCAGTGGCTCGATCTCGGCCTACTGCAAGCTCCACCTCCCGGGTTAACGCCATCCTCCTGCCTCAGCCTCCCGAGTAGTTGGGACTACAGGCTCCCACCACCATGCCCGACTAACTTTGTATTTTTAGTAGAAACAGGGTTTCACTGTGTTAGCCAGGATGGTCTCGATCTCCTGACCTCGTGATCCCCCCGCCTCGGTCTCCCAAAGTGCTGGGATTACAGGTGTAAGACACCACACCCAGCCAATTTTTTTAATTTTTTTTAGAAATGGAGGCTGTCACTATGTTGCCCAGGCTGGTCAAGAACTTCTGGCCTCAAGTGATTCTCCCAGGTCAGCCTCCCAAAGTGTTGTGGTTATAGGCATGAGCCACCATGACTGCTCTATTGTATATTATTTTCAAGATTAAAGAATGTTTTGAAGATGTCACTCAGAAGTTACTTTAACCCTAACACAACTATTTTCTTCCTATTTCCTTTGGGGTCTTTTGTCCATATTTTAGTTTAAAGTATTTTCACACAATAATGCCAGCTATTTATTCATTTAATATAGCATATTTTCCTCACTAAAAATAATTGCTTTATAGCTATAACCTTGTGCACAGATACCTTTATGAAGAAATGTTCACATTCTTGCTTTTAAAAAGCAGGTCGAACAGAGCTTGAAGAAAAATAAAGAAAAAAAAGCCCCATTTTTTGATTTTACTGTTTTGTTTGTCTGCCTTTGCCCTATCTTCTACACACACAGGTTTTTCTTTTTTGCCATGTTTTACAACGACCGGATATATTCTATACGCTTATTTACATCTTGCTTTTCTCATTCAACAATACCTTATGAAAATCTCTTCATATCATTTGATATAGTTCTAATTCATTTTTTTTTTGCTATTAAACATGCCACATTATTTTTAATTATGTACAAATATCTAACGTTGTCACCCAGGGACCATTTCACCCACTGCTCTGTCTGGCCGCCAGTCTCTTGTCTCTCTCTCCAGCAACGGTGAGGTGGATACCCTTTCCTTGGGGAAGAGAAATCCACAGTTTGTTGCACTTGCCAATAACAAAAATGTTAGAAAGTCAAGTGGCAAATCTGTTGCCATTGGTATCTTTCAGGTGAATCACGTCAAAAGATCCAGCGTGCCTCTCTCTGTTGGGGATCACACCAATTCTATCCAGGTTAGCACCACCAGTCACCATACACAGGTTATCAGTGTCAAACTTGATGAAATCAGTAATCTTGCCAGTCTCCAAACCAATCTGAATGGTGTCATTCACCGTGATGAGGGGATCAGGATAGCAGATGGTGCAAGCATCATGAGTCACCAGATGAGGGATGCCTTTTGTGCCCACAAAGGTTTTTCTCACTTTGTACAACGTGAACTTGGCCTCCTCAGGCGTAATACAATGTACAGCAAAGCGACCCTTGGTGTCACAGATCAGACGGAAATTCTCTCCTGTCTTGTCAATGCTGATGACGTCAACAAGGATTCTGAAGATTAAAGATCATGGCCAGATCATCTTCAATGTTTCAAAACCCTGTTTTTATGACCCCACATAAAATTTAAAAGTGAATCGAGGCCGGGTATGGTGACTCACACCTGTAATCCCAGCACTTCGGGAGGCCAAGGCAGGCAGATCACCTGAGGTCAGGAGTTCAAGACCAGCCTGGCCAACATGGTGAAACCCCCTCTCTACTGCTAATTCATTCTTTTAAGGGCTATAAAATATTTCCTGGGAGAAAAGTATCACATCTTAGTTGGCTGTTGATGGGCATTCACTATGTCCATTTGCTTAATTTTTTTGACTCTAATTATGCCCACACCTATCAAAAGCTTCTCAATATAATTTTCCACAAAGTTAATCACATTAGGAAATGTATAATTTCCTCTGTTTTTCTTTAAGACTTTCCTCCTGGAGACATCCTTTTCCTGGCATTCTCTCTACTTTTCTCCTGGGTTAAACTCCCCATTTGTGCTGTTGGCACAAACGAACAACATCTTATTTCATGTTTATGGATATATTAGTGTATACCCACAGCTTATTATAAACACAAACTCCTATTATTTGCATATTGTTTCCTGGATCTAATCTCTGAGTCTCTTCTCTTTCACCTTTGTGAATTCTTCTTTGTGTCTTCATGCTCTGTGCACTGTTTCTTTCTTTGGGTTTCCAGACCACTGATTCAGGTCTTGACAGTGACCACATTTTTTAATTCACCGCCTCATATTTTACTGTGTACAACATACGTTTAAGCTCCAAGACATCTTTGTTGTGTTGTATTTTGATCCTGCTTTCTAGCTGACTGCCCAGCTCATGAGAATATGACAGGTTTTCTCTCCGTTGGAACAGCAAAAAGCCCAAGGCATTGCCTGCACTCAATCATCTATACGTCCCAGCAGCTGTAAGGCTCAGAAGCACGTGGCTTAGGGCTAGAAACATGAAGAAAGGAAACCCATTCAGGTCACCATGTTCCCAGAATCTCCTTTTCATTGATTAGTCTTACCACTAGTTGGATAGTGCTTTCCTAAAGAGCTTTATGAAGCTGCATTTCCCTCAACGGCTGTTCACCTTATGACTTCCCTGTCATATGAGTTTATATGTCAGCAGAGCAATAGCTCTTTCATTGTTTAACTGCCATTAGTAGCAATGGAGCCAAATGGATCTTTCCCAACTTGGTGTTAAGGTGAATGTAATGTTTATCGGCCTTGCCAGAGAATAATTATCAAAGAATAAAAAAGAATAATAATTAAAGGAAAGCTAGTCTTAGCCCATTATTAAACTTTGACAATTCCTGGGAAAATGTTAATGCAGTTTACCTCTTCATTACCAAGATTTTAAAAAATATATATATTTCAAGATTATTTGTTTTCCCTATCTGAAATGATAATTGGTTCCACTCTCCCACATTTTGGAAATACTTGTGAAAGGAGGAAACCTGAAATTTTCAGAAGGAATTCCTATGTGAATTTAAGATTGGTTAAAATATTTTTTTTTTTTTTTTTCGAGACAGAGTTTCGCTCTGTCAGCCAGGCTGGAGTGCAGTGGCCGATCATGGCTCATTGCAACTTCCATCTCCCAGGCTCAAGCAATTCTCCTGCCACAGCCTCCCAAATAGCTGGGATTACAGGTGTGTGCCACCAGGCCCGGCTAATTTTTGTATTTTTAATAGAGACGGGGTTTCACCATGTTGGCCAGGCTGGTCTTGAACCCTTAACCTCAGGTAATCTGCCGCCTCGGCCTCCCAAAGTGCTGGGATTACAGGCGTGGGCCATTGCGCCTTGCTGGTTAAAACATTTTGTTTTGCGAATTTTTTATTCATGATAAGGGATATATGTAATATATATGCACATATATATTCGAATATATGAATATAAACACCATGGCCCGATATGAATGTGATTTTTAATGACAGATATGTGTCACAGTTTGTATTTCCATCATTTAAGGTTCCTTTCCTAGGTCTTTTAATAGGACTCAATTACTGACAGTTAGGAGTAAAATCAGAGTAATCTGTGATAGCAGCAGCTGACTGATGTCATAGGATGATATTCATTTGATTTTACAAACAAAATAATTGAAAATATTAATAATTAAATTTTGTTGTATGTTTTACCTCTTCAGGTGGAGTCACTACATAGGGGGGATTAAACACCAGAAGATCAACTTTTTCCTTCAATCTTGGTAGCAAGCCTTTGACCTAAATGTATTCAATAACAGTGAGAATTTTACATTAAACTCTGAATTAAATAACTGACAAATCAATCTTTAAAAATAATCTCCCATGTTTTTGGGAAAATAACGTGTTAGGGGCTGCACTTGTAGAGAGAAATGAAATATTTTTATGTTTTCATTCAGAAAAATAATATATGCAATTAAATAAAAATAAGGAAATTAAACTATCAGAATGAATATTAAAAAGCCTGTACTCCTCAACAGCACATATATTTATATTCTGGGTTCACTTTTAGAAAAGGAAATAAGAAAGCACTCTAATTCTGTATAATCTGTATAGACTTGGATGTAAGTTTACAACTATATTTGCTAACATTTTCACAATTTTTCCCGTATCTATACAGATACCTACCATTATTTGCTGGATACTGTTCTATAATTTCTTCTATCTCTGGTGTTTCACCATTCTATCAAAAACACTTACTTAATACTAATTATGGAAACATTAAAGAAATTTTTAGGCCAGGCACAGTGGCTCACTCCTGTAATCCCAGCACTTTGGGAGGCCGAGGCCGGCAGATCACCCGAGGTCAGGAGTTCGAGACCAGCCTGGCCAACCCATGGCCAACATGATGAAACCCAGTCTCTACTAAAAATACAAAAACTAGTTGGGCACAGTGGTGGGTGCCTGTAATCCCAGCTACTCGGGAGGCTGAGGCAGGATAATTGCTTGAACCCAGGAGGCGGAGTTTGAAGTGAGCCAAGATTGCGCCACTACACTCCAGCCTAGGCGACAGAGTGAGACTCTGTCTCAAAAAAAAAAAAAAAAGAAAGAAAGGAAGAAATTTTTAAAATTAAAAAAAAAATCACCACATTGATCTCATGTAAATCACTGGAGTACCTTTCTTAATACTCTAGCTTTTATTAGCAGTAACAACTTCTAATAATATGAAAATAATTTCTTATCTCTTTGGCTTAATTCCTTCTAAGCTATAAAATCATTTATAAATTAAAAAAAAAAAAAAAAAAAAACAGGAAAGCTACCTACCCTCATCATTGTAAGAAAAGTGCAGGTTAAGGAGCACAGAAGTATTTTGTATTTCATATGTCTACCTGGTGCATGCTATTATTATTTTTGCCTATAAAAAGGTATTTCACATATATAAATTAAAAACCCACAAATTTAAAACTGCCACTTGAAAATGTGTGCTGTTAACTTCTTAAAACAATGGTTGTGCAGTTGTCATTTGTTGTTTTTACCTACTGAGGACCCACTGCCCCTTTCTTCTGATTTAATTTCCTTGACTTTTGTTAGGGAAGCTCTACCTCCCATCATTCTCAATCTAAGTGGCCTGAGTAGGGTTTATCCCAACCCAGCTCCTGGGATGGAACTATGAGCCAGGTTGAAGCCAATCATCTCCATATTCAAATCTCCTTTGGCTACAGCAAAAGGTTGAGAGATAGGCACACAACCCAAGTTGCTCCAGATAATACTCATTCTGGGGCCTCTTGTAGAGTAACTGAATAGAAAGGGCCTCTTTCCTTGGGAAAGTGTTGAGAAATAAGATACAGATATGCAAACATCTTGTTACCATGAAGGGAAAGACTGCCTAGGAATAAAGCCACCACAGAGAAGTTCAGAGATAAGAAAAAGATGTCTATAGCATTCTTAGAGTTCCTGGAAGTAGCTGTGCTGAAGCCATCAATTTTTTTTTTTTTTGAGACAGAGCCTTATTCTGTTCCACAGACTGGAGTGCAGTGGCACGATCATGGCTCAAGGCAGCCTCAACCTCGCAGGGTCAAGCGATCCTCCCACCTCAGCCTCCCAAGTAGCTGGCACGACAAGTGTGCACAACCATGTCCAGCTATTTTTTTTTTTTTTTATTTTTTGTAGAGACGAGTTCTCACTATGCCGTACAAGCTGGTCTTGAACTCCTGGGCTCAAGCAATCATCCCACCTCGGCATCCCAGAGTACTGGGATTAAAGGTGTGAGCCTCTGCACCCAGACTAACTTTTTAAATTTAAGCCAGTTTGAACTGGATTCACTATCACTTCTGACTGAAAGAGGGCTGATCTATATAAGTTAATATAAATTCCTTTTGAATTGTGGAAAAGATGGATTACATCAACAAAGAATTTACTTTGCATATGGTATATTGCTTAGTGGGTCAAAAGTTAATTACTTACCAAAGTTTCTTTGACCTAAAGCATCTTAACCTTATTTGAAAAGAAAATTATTACTGGACAAAGATTAGCTTACCAAATCTGTAATAACTGGTTGAATGTGGACTTTGTTACAGCGTGCTGTCTCTAGGGTACAAGCTGCTGCCTCAGGGTTGATATCAGTGCACCTATAAACAGAAATGGAAGAAAACTATATCCTATGTCCATAAGGCAAATCTGTTACTAAGTAATTTCAAGGAATGTTCCATTAATTCTACACAGAACAGATTTAGAAAAAAAAAAATTAGAATGTATTCAATAATGGCAAAGAAAAAGAGAACGAGGATTTGTTCTATTGATGAAAAAGACTGTTATATTGATACAATGTCCAAGAGTAGAAGAATACACATACATGCACATACATCTGAAGGAATTTATGAAATTATACATCCAATGAAGGAGTACTATGCAGCCACCAAAAATGAAATTTAAATGGAATTTTTGATAGGAAAATGTTTATGAGATAAAATTAAATTAAAAACAAGGAAATGAAAAAAACAGAAGTAAACACAGCTGGACCATGTATGGTAAAATTTATAGGTGATTTTAATTTTCTTCTCTATACTTTTCTACATTTTCCAATCTTCTATAAATTTAAGCAACTTTAAATTTCTTATGATATAAAATTATTTACCTAAGAAATCAAATTTAGAGATGATCTAAAATTATGCTGCTTCTACAATTACATAGTATGAGGGAGCAGTTTGAACATGAATAATTTTTAGGGAAGCACAGCTTGTAATCTGAGTTTTTGCTATGCTTAAATACTATAAGATATATACTGTCTATTTAAAAATTATTTCACTACAGTTATCATAGTTAACCTGTCAGTGGAAGATCTAGATGAATATGATATACTTACATGTACAAAGCCTGAGGGCCTATCATAGAGGCTAGGAATGCAGACACTACACCAGACCCTGACCCTACTTCCAGGCATATTTCCACTCTAAAAAAAATATATATATATTAGTATAGTAGAATCAAAATACTCTTCACAGAAAACTCTCATGCTAATTTCTAGCATATATATTTCTCTAGTATCATCACTCACCTGCAAATATATGAAAATAGAAATTTGTAATTTCTGACAACTACTTTGTACTTAATATTGCATAACTCAAAATTACTAATATTTTGGGTACGTAATATATTTTAAGTCCATAAAAGTTATATATTACCAAACATGGCTTTCAGTTAATTTCAACAAACAGTTACATTAAAAAGTATGGAAAAATGTTAATCTAGGGTTGGAAATATTACTGTGAAAGACATCATTCCTTCACACCAGGAGCTCCTAGCTTAGTATTTCCTAAAATAAGGTTTGTATTATTACAAAATTTATTTTTGAAAAAAGTTCCTCTATCATTTTTAATACCTAACATTCATAGAGCCATCAGTATATCCTAGGGGATTAAAAGGTCCCCGAATAATAGAGCAGGACAAAAATTATTTTTCTGGACAGCTATATGCTAATTGGGAAAATAGTATCTGATCTTCAAATGTTAACCATCTTAGAATGCTGTTAACTATAAAATCTTCATTCTACTGTACTTTATCTTTCCATTAAATTTATTTTCTTGCCTATAATCTTGGAAGTTGTTTCTTTTTGAGAGACAGGCTCTTGCTCTGGCACCTAGGCTACAGTGCAGTGGTGCCACCATAGCTCACTGCAGCCTTTAACTCCTGGGCTTGCTCAAGTGATCCTCCCGCCTCAGCCTTCCAAGTAGTTAGGACTACAGGCATGAACCACAGTGCCAGCCCTCTATAATGTTATACGTGCATCAAAAGCATAAATCATCCCCATTACAAAGATCAGCTTGATGGCATTTAGGGAAATTTTTAGCACTGAACTCCCAAAACAACTACCCAGTGTCAAGCTCCAGAGGTTTTAAACTTTTGGAACCAGTCTACACATCTGACAAGTCTTTATTAGGTGGTAGTAAGGTCTGAGAATCTCACCAGGTGGCTTCTCTTTGAAAATAACTATCATGGTCTCATAAATAATTAGAATTCCAAACTAGAAATAACCCAAGACTTTATAACAAAATCAGCTCCTTTTACAGCATACTTTGCAGTGCAATTTGTGCTTGTAAATCTTTCTGGGCTATCTTGAGAAGAAAAGACAAGTTATAAAACAGTACTGTTCCACTGTATATTCCAGTAAATCCAAAAGTTCCATCATCTACAATGAAAGACTAGCTTAATAAGAGCTGGGACATTTTATACGTGGAAAAATATGACCAAGTTTAAGAGGGATAAATAAATACAATATAGATCTTTGAAACCTGAAAGCTGTTTGTTCCATCCTGAGAAAACCCAGTTCATCTTATCTTCAAACAAATCTAACAACCCAAATTCCTTACATTTAAAAATCACAATGTCAGTATTCATTCTTTCTGCTATTAATTTAAAATCGATGGCGATCACTTCAACAAATCCATTTAAATAAAGTGCTAGGGTAGACTACTGTCTGCTAGCTGCATGTAACTTTTTTTTGGTAACAATTAAATGAAAAATTCAGTTCCTCAGTAGCACTAGCCACATTTCAAGTGCTCTGTAGCCACATGTTAGTCAAAAACAACTCAGAATGCCCACTATCAGGTTCTAGTTCACAGAATAAAATTTAAATGTTCCAAAGAAGAAAGCAAATGTCAATAGTCACGGATTATGCTGTTCAGTGGGTTGAAAAATATTTCCCCACTCCAGTAACACAACTTTCTTTCATGTTTGTTAAGGGTGCTTTCTATGTGCTGAGTAAATCAAACAATACCACGCAATTTTAATACGTAATACTTTAAAAATTGACATTAATAAGCAATGTTTCCGGAATATTTTGTTTCCAAACGTGTTATACTATCGCTTCTCTCAGGGACATGTGTTCTTCAGATTAACAGGTGACAGGAAAAGATACGCCTTTGCATGGTAAGCAGTCAGGGAGCTCATGAGACAGAGCAGCCCCCTGGCAAAGGAGATGCGTCCCCGGCACACTCATTACTTGTATCTACAGGAAAATTCTCAATTACGGCGTCCTGGCCGTCAATCATCTGCAAGTGGACCCCGCCTCCTCCGGCTCAGGGCGGTGGTAGTCACCGTTCCGGCCCTCCTCCACCGCACTTCTTCAGAACGCCGCAACCCTTTCCCGTCAGAGCCCCTCCCCTCCTCGCACCCTGCCAGCTCGGCAGCCGCTGCCTCGAGCGCGTCCAGAAGCAGAAACGTGTCCTCCGCGGGCTCGTACACGTCGCTGAAGGCGCCGCGGCCCACGTGCCCGTGGAACGGCGTAGGGAAGCTCTGCCCTGCCATAGTCGTTCACTGCGTTCCATGCGCATGCGCGTGCGCAGGGCGCGCGCATGCGCATGCCCTCAAGCGCAGGCCTTGGAGTGGGGCTGGAGTTCCGGGCGACCCGTGTGTTGTTGGGTCTTAATTCTAAATTTGTCTGTGGCTCTCCTTGAAATTGCTAAGTAGACAGTTGTATAATCCGTGACTATTGACATTTGCTTTCTTCTTTGGAACATTTAAATTTTATTCTGTGAACTAGAACCTGCTAGTGGGCATTCTGAGTTGTTTTTGACTAAGGTGAATGTTCTTTCTTCTTTCTAATGATATTTGGACATTCGGTTTTATTCCTAGTTTGCAAGGATTTGAAAAAATACATAATAAATTTTACTATTTTGTCAGCTGAACTTTAAGCTTTACGCTATAAAGATGAAGACTTTTCTCTTTTTTTACTGTATTTATAAATTGCCTTCCTGATGAATCATGAATGCGCTCTTTTTATAAACCTTAAGCAAGATGATGCGGTTTAATACACTGCTGAATTGGGGAGGCTAATAATCTGGCTCCGTTTTTTTACCAAGATTACGCTACCCTCATTATATGAGTTAGGACACTTTCTGGAACATTAGGTAGAAAGCCTTAAAACTGGCTGGGCTTGGTGCCTTTTTGAGTGAATGGATCTTTGATGTTTTGGAACATCTATAAGTTATTAGACTAAGTATTTGCATTCTTTTTGAGTCGATTTCTGAAATTTGTTTCGCAATGAAACATTTTTACAGCTCGTTTTTTAAATTTGAGAAATAAAAATACAGAAAAGTATTTGAGTCACAAATTTTATTTTATTTTATTTCTACTTATGTATTTATTTTTTTGGAGACAGAGTCTCGCTGTATCCCCTAGGCTGGAGTGCAGTGGCGCGAGCTAGGCTCACTGCAACCTCTGCCTCCCAGGTTCAAGCGGTTCTCCTGCCTCAGCCTCCGGAGTAGCTGGGATTACAGGCGCCTGCAGCCACGGCTGCCTAATTTTTGTATTTTTAGTAGAGACAGGTTTTCCCCATGTTGGCCAGGCTGGTCTCAAACTGCTGACTTCAGCAGGTGATCCACCCGCCTTGGGCTCCCAAAGTGCTGAGATTACAGGTGTGAGCCTTTAACGCACCCGGCTGGGTTACAAATTTCAAAACCCCAAGTTTTAAACCCAGAAATGACAGTATTTTCTCATGTTTCCTTAAAATATTTTTTAAATACAAGAACTAAAATATTACAAATAAGATGGATGTTCTTTCTCTACTTGCCTTCAGTTTAATTGTGTAACATTCTCTCCAGGGCTCCTGTGGATTTAGTGTATGTTCATCTAATCCATGTAAAAACATGGATCTTGCATTTATACGTTTATAAACATTCATATCTTTATAAGCAACATATGGTGTATTTGTTTTAAAATTTACATAACTGGTACTAGGTTGGACATATTTTTCAAATTTCTTTTTCAGTCAACGTTATATGAGATTTATGTTTTGATATATGGTTAGGTTACTCCTCTTAACTGCCATATAGAATTTTATTATGTAAAAATATGAAATATATATAGAGAGAGAGAGAAAGAGAGAAAGAGTTGTACTTGATCTCCTGGGTTCGAGCGAGCCTCCTGCCTCAGCCTCCTGAGTAGCTGGAACTGGAACCATAGGTGCACGCCACCACTCCCAGATTATTTTATTTTTGAGATGGAGTCTTGCTCTGTCACCGAGGCTGGAATGCACTGGCGCGATCTCGGCTGACTGCAACCTCTGCCTCCGGATTCAAGCTATTCTCGTGCCTCTGCCCCCCTAGTAACTCCCGGCTAATTTTTAATTTTTTTTTTTTTTTTTTTTTTTTTTTTTGTAGAGACGAGGGTCTCGCCGCGTTTCCCAAGCTGGTCTCAAACTCCTGGGCTCAAGCAATCCTCCAGCCTCAGCCTCCCAAAATGCTAGGCATGAGCCACTGTGCCTAGACTAAAATATCTTTTATCTGGGTTGGATAAATGTCTACTGGTAAAGATTTTCTTTTCAAGTTTTCACTATTAAGAACAACATGGTGATTAACTGTCTTTTTTTTTTTTTTTTTTTTTTTTTTAGATGGAGTCTTGCTCTGTTGCCCAGCTTGGAGTGCAGTGGCGTGATCTCGGCTCACTGCAACCTCCGCCTTCCAGATTCAAGTGATTCTCCTGCCTTAGCCTCCCGAGTAACTGGGATTACAGGCACGCACTACCACACCCTGCTAATTTTTGTATTTTTAGTAGAGACGGTTTCACCATGTTGATCATGCTGGTCTCAAACTCCTGACCTCATGTGATCTGCCAGCCTTGTCCTCCCAGACTGCTAGGATTACAGGCATGAGCCACTGTGCTGGGCCATGATTAACTTTCTTTATATATAGTTTCTCCTGATGTTGTACAAGAGTTTCCTGAGTGTCAACCTAGAAGTGGATGAGCTGGGTTTTAGTATATGCAGATTGCACACTGGTATTTATAACAGCTTTGTTCATAATTGCCAAAATTTAGAAGCTATCAAGATGTCTTTCTCTAGGTGAATGGGTAAATAAACTGTGGTACATCCAGAAAACAGAATATTATTCAAAACTAAAATGAAATGAACTATCAAGCCATGAAGAGACATGGGGAAAACTTAAATGCATATTGCTAAGTTAAAGAAGCCACTCTTAAAAGGCTATATACTGTATGATTCTAACTATATGACATTCTGGAAAACACAAAACTATAGAGGCAGTAAAAAGAACAATACTCGCCAGGGGTTAAGGAGGAGTGAAAGATAAGTAGATGGAACATAGAGGATTTTTTAGAACAATGAAACTATTGTTTAGGATACTATAATCGTGGATACATGTAATTATACATTTGTCCAAAGTCATAGAATATACAACATCAAGAATGAACTCTAATGTAAGCTATGGATTGGGGGTCACAAACATGTATAAATGTAGGTTTGTTTATTGTAACAAATGTACCACTCTCTTGTATGAGGCTGATAGTCCGGGAGGCTACGTATGTGTGTCAGGGTGCAGGGTATAGATGGGAATACCCTCTACTTTGTACTCAATTTTGCTGTGAACCTAAAACTTCTCTAAAAGATCAATTTTATTTTGAAAAACACTATGATACACTAAAACTTCTTTTGTCCTTATTTGGTAATACTTAGAAATATAATTTTATTAAGATTATATTTAAAAGTAGAATCAAAAGATATGCATGTTTTAGTGAAATATCTTCTATTGTTATTACTATCATCATAGTTATTATTATTTGACTTAGAAATCCTCAGTAGACATTATGAAATTAGAGATCAGTAATGTTCATGTTGAAAAAGACATATACTTGATAAAATTGCTTCTTATTCTTTTGGCGTTACTGTGGTTAAGAGTCTTGTGCTGTAATGATCTCAGTTAAAAATAGTAAAAAGAATCTCTTCAATATTGTGGTGGACTCTGCACAATTCATGCAACAAGAAGCTTGGTTACCTGCCCATATAGCTTTGTTTGTATCAGCCAGTTGAAATGTCAAGATGGTTCCTTATCCACTGGATAATTTCACAATCTTCCTCTTAATTTGGTTGCTTTGGACACATTCTATCCTGGAAACAAAATCTAGGCTTCATAATACATTCGGAAATAATAGATTCATGTTTTTTTCCAGCTGGTACTGGTAGAGTTTACACATTTACTCCTGCACCATAGGAACAGCTGCTTAAAAAGCTGAAGTGTGTATTTGATTCCATTACATTGGCACAATAGAAAGTCACGTAAAAGAGGGAGACTCTCTCAGCTTCTCCATATTTGGAAAATTAATTCTTTT